>NC_059169.1:42165646-42813373 GCF_019923935.1 Bubalus bubalis | reverse complement strand
CATAATTATATTGTTAACCACTAGAAGGAACTACTAGAATACAAGGGAGACTTTGAGGGGAAAAAAAATCAAAGTACAGACATTAAGCAAGTTAACAGAAATAAACTTAGGTGATACAGAGTGAGAAATTTGAATCACTTCACTGTAATTTTGTGCTTGGTCTCCTAAGAGCTTACCTTTTCTTCTAAAAAGCTTAACCTTTCCCAAATTCTCTGAAAATTCCCCACTGTTTTTGTTTTGACAACCAATATTATTTAGTTTTGGGCTTCCCAGGTGACTCAGTGGTAAAGAACCTGACTGCCAATGCAGGAGATACGGGTTCAATCCTTAGATGGGGAAGATCCACTGGAGAAGGAAATGCTAACCCACTCCAGCATTCTTGCCTGGGGAATCACATGGACAGAGGAACCTGGTGGGCTACAGTCCATGGAGTCACAAAAAGAGTCAGACACGACTAAGCTACTCAACAGCAACAACAAATTATTTGGTGTTATATCCCCTCTCAGGCTCTTCTTGTCTCACCTCTTCCAGTTTATATACACTATTCACAAACCCATTTGTGAAACCCAGACCCTTTTCCTGATTTCAAGGGTAGAGGGATATACATATAAAGATCATATGAGTATAGAAAATTTTACTGCAGGTTGGGGATTCAACTGAGGATTCAATTTCAGAACCATATGCAAATGCCTTCTCTTGGAATAATTTAACTACCTGTATTCTACGTAGCTATCCTGATTCTGGCATAGGAAACTTTTTCCTTCACTCCTCTCTTCCTTCCTTTACTCTTTGCCCTTTCACCCTGAAATTCACATTCATTTCTAACACAGAGAAGTCTGGTTATCTTTTTGTTTTGGAGTTTCCATTGAAGCCCTACCCTGGAAGCCTTACTTTCTGATCAAACCCATTTACACTGGAAACAAATCACATTCCCAAGTGGCGTGAGTGGTAAAGAACCTGTCTGTCAATGCAAGTAGATGTAAGAGATATGGGTTGCATCCCTAGGTCTGGAAAATTCCCTGAAGGAGGGCATGGCAACCCACTCAGGCATTCTTGCCTGGAGAATCCCCATGGACAGAAGAGCCTTGAGGGCTACAGTCCATGGGGTCACAAAGAGTCCGACACGACTGGAGTGACTTAGCACACACGCACATTTAGGGGCAGAATTGTGTTTTAAAGAAGCATAGTAACATTTTCCCTCTCCTCTACAAATGCCATTTCTGAAATGCAGTGGCCCAAACCTGCATTTTCAGTATGCTTCCTTCAGCTCTGCACATTGCAGTTTCGAACATAGTTAATGCTTGCTAAAGATTAAACAAATTTGGGGACCAGGTTCAGAGAAAAAGAAATATGAATTCCAGGTATCCTTACTTCTTATATAGTTTGGCTTTGATACTTATTAAGGGCTAATAATCTGATTTTTTATACCTCATTTTTCATCTGCAAACTGGAGTTAAAATGGTGATATACTATGTGTGTCTTATAGGATTACTTTATGTATCAAAAAATATGAGATTATTTTGAAAACTGAGCAGTCTCCTACAAACACTTGACAATGTTACTAATCTGTATCTTCTACATTGTGGATAAGGCTGGTGTGGTATATAGAGTACATAAGCATTGTGTAAGCCTGCTTTTGCAAACACAGGGTGGCGGGAGGAAATTGGAATCCTGGGTAAAATACACAGTAAGTTCCAAATGAACATGAGATAATAAAAAGGCTTGTAATATGTATTTGAGTTTATCAGTCGGCTTATGGAAATAAGTAAGAATGACCATCTATGAATGTGACCTTAAAAACTGTTACCAATAAGTGAATATCTCTGTGAATATAGTTAAATATCATCAGAGAAGAAGTCTGAGTCACTGTTTACCCACAAAAATTCAAATTTATTTCTCATTAAAAAAAAGCAATGAACTAGGTATCTTTAAGACACAAAGTGAAATGCAGAAACCTGTAAATCATGTTCCCAAGCATGTTAAGATAACACTCATGCCAGTCAAATAGTTCTACTTTTTTATTTCTTATCCTGCAAAAACATCTCTTTAGTATAGGTGGTATTTTACTTCTAAGATGAAATTTTACCAGCTTAACATTTTTTTTCTTTAATTTTCCTCCCTTGCTATGTCTTGCTAGGTACCTAAGAAGGACAAAGCTGGAACACTGAAGGCCTGATCATGGCATTTATCTAGGACTCTAGGATAAAAGGAATCAAATGGGTGGACCCGTCCACAATTAATCATGAATAGTGATGTCTTTATTGGCTACTGACCTTGCAATGAGTTGCATGAGTTATAAGAAGGTTCTCTGTTACCTCAGTCCCTATTCTCTTGAAGGAGGATATAAATCACTTGAGCCTCATGAATTTCTCATATTTACAAAGTAGTCTTCCAAATTTTCCACAGAGGATGCAGGAGAACCACTCATTTTTCCAATTTAAAAAAAAAATAATTTTTCAGCTTGTTCAGATGTCATGCGAGGAGGCTGATGATGGAGATGATCTGACTGAGGGTGACCCGAGGATCCAAGGTGGGTGTCAGCCAGAAGCCTGGAGAGAAGCAGACAGGTTCCATCATCCCCATTTTGAGGTTGTTTGCATTACTTCTTCCCTAACCTTATGCTCGAAGCAACAATAATGGTAGATTGCCTTATTCTGTTCCATTAAGAACTGAAGCATGTTATAAATCAAATTCCATACTGACATATCTTGCTTCAGTAGCATGATAAGTTGCTTCTTGGCTGAAATTCGGATGAAAAATATCTGGATTTTGTAAATATACTTCTCCATATTCTCTTGAAACCTAGAATTTAAGCATTAAGTTATGCTTGGAAAATGGGTGAATAGAAAGAAGAAAGAGGGATAAGACTTTTAGAAATCTGAAGAGATCTCAGTGGGCCAATACCATAGTGTGAATTTTGAATAACTTTCCCTATGCATGCAGGTATTAATAGATGATCCCATGAGGAGAAAAATAAAGTATTAAGGCTTGCTCTTTAAAAACTCTAAGAATTAAATTTAAACATCTAAGACCATTACACGGTAGCATGTAACACAAAACGTATACTCTACCATAAAGAAAAATATAACTTTTTCTCAAAAGAAATTATCCTAGTTTTGTTTCATTAAACCCAGGGGAAACTAATGCTAACAAACCATCTGTTAGAGAACTTTTATTTAGTTAGTGTTAGTCACTCAGTCGTGTTCAATTCTTTGAGACCCCGTGGAGTGTAGCCCACCAGGCTCCTCTGTCCATGGAATTCTCAAGGCAAAAATACTGGAATGGGTTGCCATTTCCTTCTCCAGGGAAACTCCCCAACCCAGGGATCAAACCCAGGTCTGCTATATTGCAGGCAGATTTTTTACCATCTGAGCTATCAGGAAACATTTAAAATTTCACACTACAAAATGGAATCTAGACACAGACTAACATGAACTTTCCACTTTGAAAGATATAGTAATAGTTATTAATGAGATGTTCTTCAATGTTTACTGTGAATAATTACTATTTTGACATACTGAGGGTTATAATGTATGATATGCCATCTTGGCCCCTAAAGGTTTCAGTCTCCCACAGGCAGGATAAAGACACCATGCATGTATCTAGAATACAAGGCAAGCTAAGAGAAATGCATTATGATAGGAGTAAGTCATGCTTTTGGGGACTTCCCTGGGAGTCCAGTGCTTAAGACTTTGCCTTCTAATTCAGGGGGTGTGGGTTCAGTCCCTGGTTGGGGAACTAAGATCCCACATGCCTCTTGGCCAAAACACCAAAACATGGAACAGAAGCAATATTGTAATAAAATCAATGAAGTCTTTAAAAATGGTCCACATTAAAAAAAAAATCTTTAAAAAGAAAGATGCTTTGGTAATTCAGAGCATCGCATTTGGTTTTAATCATCATTCAAACTCCATAATAAAGCAAGAAGCAACACTTGAATCTGCCTGCGATATGGGAGACCCAGGTTTGATCCCTGGGTTGAGAAGATCCCTTGGAGAAGGGAATGGCAACCCACTCCAGTATACTTGCCTGGAGAACTCCATGAACAGAGGAGCCTAGTGGGCTACAGTTCATGGGGTCCCACAGAGTCATACACAACTGAATGACTAACACACACAATCACTGAGATTCTCACATGGAACAACTGACTGGTTCAAAATTGGGAAAGGAGTATGTCAAGGCTGTATATTGTCAGCCTGCTAATTTAACTTATATGCAGAGTTGCTGCTGCTGCTAAGTCGCTTTAGTTGTGTCCAACTCTGTGAGACCCCATAGACGGCAGCCCACCAGGCTTCCCTGTCCCTGGGATTCTCCAGGCAAGAACACTGGAGTGGATTGCCATTTCCTTCTCCAATGCATGAAAGTGAAAAGTGAAAGTGAAGTCACTCAGTCGTGTTCGACTCTAGCGACCCCATGGACTGCAGCCTACCAGGCTCCTCCGTCCATGGGATTTTCCAGGCAAAAGTACTGGAGTGGGGTGCCATTGCCTTCTCCGATATGCAGAGTACAGCATGCAAAATTCTGGTCTGGATGACTCACAAGCTGGAATCAAGATTGCCAGGAGAAATATCAACAACCTCAGACATATAGATGTTACCAGTCTAATGATAGATAGTGAAAAGGAACTAAAGAGCCTCTTGGTGAGCATGAAAGAAGAGAGTGAAAAAGGTGGCTTAAAACTCAACATTCAGAAAACAAAGATCATGGCATCTCCTCCCATCACTGCATGGTAAATAGAAGGGGGATAAATAGACGTTGTGACAGATTTTATTTTCTTAAGCTCCAAAATCACTCTGGATGGTGATTGCAGCCAGGAAATTAAAAGACTTGCTCCTTGTTAGAAAAGCTATGGCAAACCTATACAGCGTATTAGAAAGAAAAAACATCACTTAACCGACAAAGGTCCATCTAGTCAAAGCTATGGTTTTTCCGATAGTCATATGGATTTACCAATATGGATGTGAGAGTTGGACTGTAAAGAGGGATGAGAACCGAAGAATTGATGCTTTTGAACTGTGGTGCTGGAGAAGACCCTTTGACTGCAAGGAATGAAACCAGTCAGTCCTAAAGGAAACCAACTCTGAATATTCATTGGAGGGACTGAAACTGAACCAAAGCTCCGATGCTTTGGTCAATTCATTGGAAAAGACCCTGATGCTAGGAAAGATTGAAGGCAAAAGGGGAAGGGCGTGGAGAGGATGAGTTGGTTACATAGCATCACTAAATCCATGGCCATGAATTTGAGCAAATTCTGGGAGATAGTGAAGAACAGGAAAGTCTGGCATGCTGCAGATCCTGGGGTCACACAGAGTCAGACATGTCTTAGCAACTGAACAACAGCAACAAAGCATCTGCCTCTGGCCTTGAAGGGGAGTGATTGTTGGATATGCAGAACCAGGGAGACACATCAGGTAGTGACAGCAAGAGCTTAGTCACAGGGCCAGAGATCTCTGACACTGAATGAACTCATCCTGTGTGCTAGGCACCACTCTAGGCATTAACCTGTTTTAACTCATTTCATTTTCACAAAAGACCTAGAAGGTGGGTACTATTATTGTCATCCCCATTCAGCAGATGGGGTACAGAGTGTGTAAGTAATCTAAGTGAGCGCTGAGTTTGGTTCTCAAACTCAGCCTGGTCCACATTCAGCCTATGCTCAGCAGGGTTCAGTACACCAAGTGGATTTTGAGAGAACGACAGGCTAAAACTTAAGACATATTGTGGAGAATCTCAGGATTCTCCACCCTAGCTCCAATAAGGAGCTATTGATTGTTTTTGAGCAAAAAAAGACTAAAGTACTTCAGGAAGACATCCTATATCAGTATGTACATTAGTTTTGGAAGATAAGCCTTGTGATCAAAGGGACTGGTTAAAAAGTCATTGCAATCATCTATGATATTGTTGGAATGGGAAAATGCAATTGTGAAGAAAAATGGGTAGCTGGTAGTGTGTAGTTTATCTTCTCCTCTCAATTTAAAAAGAGATTTACCAATCACCCTCACTCCCGACTTATCTAGACTTGATGAGATGACTGGATAATTCATCAAATAGTATATTTAGTTTTCTTTTCTTGGTGAGTTAAGTTGCTTCCTTAGTATCAATTAAAACCTGTGAAGATTATCACCTAATTGCACAAAAGTAATAATATGACAGCTCTGAATGTCTAGTGACCTAAAGGAACTGACATACCTTTGAAGAATTAACTAATATATATGTGGGGAAAAAAGCAAAACATCATTAACACACAAACACATTTGGCAAATATTTTTCCAATGTCTTGAGAAAATGTCCCCACTCTAAAAACTTTACAGACATAACTTAAGATTGATAGCCAGTAAACATTATGTTTTAATGGCAAAGATATTTTATGTCCTCTCTTCATTTTTTAATAAAATGTCCTAAGGAACGTTGTGACATTCTTATTCTAACATTATATTTTTAAAGGGTACTTCAATAACTTGAGAGTTTTTCATGTGAATTTTCACTTTTTTCTGCACTTCAAAAAAAAAGTGGATTTCACTGGCTTCTTTTTGGTGCCATCTGTGTTATCAGCAATGAAAATGTAGCATAAGCTTAAAACAATGCAAGAGAGAACTAAGCAAAATTCAGCTAAAACTGTCACAATGAAACTGCTAAATTTCACAGAGATCAAATTCCAGTACACTGAAAATGTTTTGGGGGCCTGCCTAGAATTTCTCACCTCATTAGGTGTGAAAAACATAAATTGAGCACTGTTTTTTTGGGTTTTTTTTTTCAAAATTTTGTCCATGATGAGAACAGTTGGGGAACCAAGCACTCCACAGCCCTTAGATCTGGTATGCGGAAGAATGATTGAAGGCTGCACCTTTTACAGATTCTGGGCACTTGTTCAATGATTGTTTTTGAATCTTCAAGGGGCTTGGGAAATAATTAATTCATTCCCACATTTCTACTTCTTTCCAGAACACAAAACCAGCACTTTTCATTAAAAAAAAAAATTAAGGGAGATGGCGAATCAAAAATATCTGGTCAAATTTCATATTCCAAGACCAGAACTCATGCTTTCTGAGTCCAGCTATTTAACTCTAGACACCACATTTCTTTAACAGTTCCCATCTTGAAATTTCAGTAATATCTCTCTGCTCGCCAGACATCTAGGTGGGATTCAGCTCTACGTGCATATTAATAAATTCCATTTATAAAGGTTGAAATCTCTGACTCATTGCCCATCAAGTTGAAGCACAAATTCAAGATTTTTAAGTACTTAATCTGTACCTTGTAATGAGATTTATATTACAAGTTGGAAAAAAAAAGAAGTGCGCTTAAGATACAGTCCAAAATAAAACTACTGAGCCTAAGTGTGAATCTGAACTTCCAGAACATTTTTATTCCACACATTTTCCTCCAGCATCTATAAATGGAACATTTTTTATTATTCCCTAATCCTGTACCACTGGAGTCTACTGCCCTGCATGGAGTATCGAATTTTACAGCATATAATCCAAAATTGCACATCTTTTCATAATAATGTGTAAGAGCATCTTGCATTTCCTATCATTTAACTCAAACATTTTTCCTTACTTAGGAGAATGATAGAGACCATTGAGTGCACACGCACATTTAATACCATTGCTCATTTCCATGGCAACTTGTACTTTTTAGCTGCCAAAAAGTGAAATATGGTTCAAAAGTGAGTAATACAAAAGGTCATTTCATCTTCTAATACCTAAAATATTTTTACACTGTACCTCCCAGTTACTCCCACCCTCAAAAGCAAAGGACTTTGCAGGTTGAAATAAAGGGTAATTATAATGGAGTTAAATGAAGCTGGAAACTAAGGTATTTTGTGTTAGTGAGTGTGTTATAATTAACTCTGGTAAATGATACCAAAATGAATATTTTAGCTTTCACTATTCCAGGCAAAAACCTGAAGGGAGAAATCAGTGTAATCATGCTTTCTTCTACAAGATAAAGGGGAGAGATAAATCTCTGTTATTTTTCTAAAGTACAGTTCTAATATATTTTGTTTAAAAAAACTGACAAGGAGGATATCTAAATGATAGTACTTGTGCAGAAATAGTAACTTCCCACCAATGAGGTTAATATTGATAGATAATATCCTATGGATATTTCAGAAGATGACGTATGGATCCATTGTCTGCTTACTAACCTAAAAGAGAATAGTTGGGCTTCACTAAGAAGATGAAATACTTTGAGTTTGTAACTTTTCTCTAAAGAAAAGCCATCTGCCTTAATCAACTGGAGAACACCAAGAGAAAAGGGATGGGGAGGACACATGTTTATTGCCAACAGGGCAACAATGAGAATTGAAAATTTATTCCCTAATAAATAACATACTAGAATTTGTGTACAGGTGCACAAGGAATTATTGTCCTCACTGAGCTTATACTATATGAAAGGAAGCACAAAACCAAGACCAGAGAACACTTCCAATGGATTCTATCAGGGTGAGTAGGGCCCTTTTTCCAAAGACGGTTAATCAACTGTTCCTATATCAGTTGGGATTCTTAGGTGAAAGCGTATTGCAAAACCTGGAATTCTGGGGAAGAGGACAAGTTAGCAGCTAAAATATTTAACTTTTATTTCAATGTCCATTAGTAGAATCCAGTGTTGAACCCAGAAAACTAAATAGAAATAGCATGTCACTGTTTTACTTATTCTAAATTATGCATATAATATAGAGTATGCCTTTAATCAGAAGCATTCTTCTTCTTGTTATTATACATAACTGGACCCCCATGTGTTAGGGGAGAAGCAAGGAGTGCATACAATTGTACTTACCGTCAAATTTCCAATGTCTCAGTTACATTCTGTTCGAGCAGTAGCTGCCATTTTGGAATTCTTCCTTCCCTAAGGTCTTTTTGTGCAGGGAACAATGATCATTGAAATATGTAATATAGTACTTTTCTCTTTAGGCACATAGACTGAGTTCAAAGTCATTTTTCCAAATGTATCTCAGTAAAAGTTGACTGACGGAGAACCACTTCAAGTAAGGAGACACTGCCTTGATCTTTTTGGTTTGAACTTTATGTACATCCTGTAGACATGTGTTCAAATCCCATACTTATCCAACTGGTAGTTTGATAGACCTCTCCACTCGATTCTATCTACAGTTTTAAGAAGAAATTCTCTTCATCTTTGGAAGAAAGGATACCTAAGCAGCACCATAGCAGTGGACATAAGACTCTGCTCTTTGCTATATTGGTGTTTGAATTTGAATGACCAGTCACTTGAGGGTCCCTCTGACGTAATCCAATCACCACATTCCCATTTTACCCACAGTGGTTTCATGACAAGTTGTCAGATATACTCAGCACCTCTCACGTCATCTTGTGATCCAGCAACGCTATCTAGAAGGAAATGGGATTAGCAAGCACAGCCTTTGAATCCATGCTGACTTTTAGTGTCACTTGCTATGTTGACTGACTATTCTAGAATACTAGAAGGGACAAACTGTGGGATTATCATTCATAGATGTTAAAAGACATCCTTTTTTGTTACTAAAATGAGACAATCTCCCAGCCATAATCTTATAACTTTTTCTTAGAGATGATTGATGGTAACATTGAGAGCACTTCTACAAATTCTTTTGACCTCAGGAAATAATGGTTCATTCCTACAACCAGATCAGATGAAGCATGATGTAGGAATGCAGAAGAATTTCATCCCTTAAGTGGTGCTGCTGGAAGACCTATAAGACATACTGTGTGGCAAGGCCTTCCCTCAAGCCTATCCAATGAATTTATGACCTAAAATCTAAAGGATATGTTCAGGAAACATATCCTTCACTACTCTTCCTCTAAATTCATCTCTCTGTCATCTTCTCTCCTCAATGTCATGGAGAGATGGTTTTAATGGAATGTATTAGGACACCCGTTAGGGTGCATGCCACATAACACTAAGATTAAATTTCAGACATAGGGACAGAATTGTTTCCAGGTGTATGACAAAATCTGGTTGAATATGTTAACATGGTTGATTATGTTAACATGACTTAAGAAAAAAATATGATCCATAAAAGTGGAAGTAAGCTGGTGAGCCCCAAATGAGAAAAGGCAGAGTAATAAATGAGCGTTAAGGTCACACATGTTGAAACTGCCCAGGGCATAGAAAGACTTCACCACTCGGACTTCATCACCATGTTTCCTTTGGTATTATCATCCATACAGATTCAATTAAGAAAACTTAACACCAACTTGACCTTGTTTTTGTCTCATGATCATGAAGAATACTTCTGATGATTTTGCTTTCCAGGTAGTAATTCTTTACCAACTTTCCGTATCTTCTGGTATGAGCCACTTCACCAAATCAAGTTCTCAATATTGAGGACTTAACATATATCATATGGTTCTAAGTGTTTTTTGTTTGTTTGCTTGTTTGTTTTGAGGTAAGCACAATGATATTTTATTATCTCTAAACTGTTAAGTTGGCTTAAGTGTATTATTTTTCAGAAAAGCCTCAATGTTATGCCTTATTATTTCAATCTACTCTTCTAAATACATGCTTCAAATGGATTATATAAACTATATTTAAAGTTATCTAATGATAATTAGATTTTTTGTTTTTCTTTTTGGAATTTATTTATTTTACATATCCATGTATCTATTCTTTTTCAAATACTCTTCCCATTTAGGTTGTTACAAAGTATTGAGCAGAGTTCCCTGTGCTATATAGTAGGTCCTTGTTGGTTATTCATTTTAAATATAGCAGTGTGTACATCTCAGTCCCCAACTCCCTAACTATTCCCTCCACCATTGCCCCCTGGTAACCATAAATTATTCTCTCAGTCTGTAAGTCTGTTTCTGTATGAATTTGTTTAATCCTTGCAACAATCCTATGAAGACTGGGAGCTACAACTCTTTCCCTCTTTCTGCTAATCTTTGGAAAATGCACTCACCATTCTTTTAAGCAGGAGGTTCTGTCTTTTCTTTGTGACCTCCTTGATCTCAGCTTGTCCAGTCTTCCTGATTCACAGATGGGCCAATCCACCCCTTCAACAAGAGAGAACTGGAGAATCTATTCAGTTCACTACCGCTGCAGTTTCTGAACACATGCAGTCTAACAGATCTTTTTCTGCGACTGCTTTAGGCCTCAGGCTATACTAGTTTATATTCACATTTACAGTTGTTTTCCTGTGAGCATGATAGAACACCAGGAGTTCTGAGTCCTACGGGGCTGTAGGCTCACTCACACATGGTGCTAGATCTGCCCTCCCTCTCAACACGTATATACCTGGATTATGCTTGGGTCACTGGATTAAAGTTTTCCTTTGGAACCATCAATGTCTTCTCACTGCTTTAATCTTAGCCACCTTAGTTCTTTCCAGTGAAACTGAAAGTGTTACTTGCTCAGTCGTGTCCAACTCTCTGCGATCCCACTATAGCCCACCAGGATCCTCTGCCCATCCATGGAATTCTCCAGGGAAGAAAACTGGAGTGGGTAGCCATTCCCTTCTCCAGAAGATCTTCCCAACCCAGGGATCAAGTACAGGTCTCCCACATTGCAGGCAGATTCTTTACCATCTGAGCCACGGGGGAAGCCCAATGGTTTTCCCTAATTTTTAACTGCAGAGATTAAAAAAAACTGAGGTCTCAGTCTCTTATTTTATAGAAGGTTCTTGGACCCATGTTGCAAATTTGTTTTTCCTTTCTCATATTAGTTAATGAAGTGGTATTGTGTGGGATATACCTTTGTCAGGATACAGAGGATTCAATTATACTTCATTCCAAGTAGAATGGACAAAACAGGACCTATACGTAACCAGAAGGCCACATACTATCACTTCTATGAAAAAGATAGATTATTTGCTAAGTCTTTCTTAACCAAGAATGTCTGGAGTTACTTATTAATTTTTATGTAAATTTGTGTACTTCACCCTTATGGACACTTGTTACATTTAATTAGTATACATGTTTCAATTTTCCCATAAGAAATGGATCCACTTTTTGTGCACTAGTTTAACTGTGTGGATCACAATAAACTGTGGAAAATTCTGAAAGATATGGAAATACCAGACCTCCTGACCTGCCTCTTGAGAAACCTATATGCAGGTCAGGAAGCAACAGTTAGAACTGGACATGGAACAACAAACTGGTTCCAAATAGGAAAGGGAGTACATCAAGGCTGTATATTGTCACCCTGCTTATTTAACTTATATGCAGAGTATATCATGAGAAACACTGGGCTGGAAGAAACACAAGCTGGAATCAAGATATGCAGATGACATCACCCTTATGGCAGAAAGTGAAGAGGAACTAAAAAGCCTCTTGATGAAAGTGAATGAAGAGAGTGAAAAAGTTGGCTTAAAGCTCAACATTCAGAAAACTAAGGTCATGGCATCTGTTCCCATAACTTCATGGGAAATAGATGGGGAAACAGTGGCAGACTTTATATTTTTGGGCTCCAAAATCACTGCAGATGGTGATTGCAGCCATGAAATTAAAAGACACTTATTCCTTGGAAGGAAAGTTATGACTAACCTAGACAGCATATTAAAAAGCAGAGATATATTACTTTGCCAACAAAGGTCTGTCTAGTCAAGGCTATGGTTTTTCCAGTGGTCGTGTATGGATGTGAGAGTTGGACTGTGAAGAAAGCTGAGCGCTGAAGAATTGATGCTTTTGAACTGTGGTGCTGAAGAAGACTCTTGAGAGTCCCTTGGACTGCAAGGAGATCCAACCAGTCCATCCTAAAGGGGATCAGTCCTGGGTGTTCATTGGAAGGACTGATGCTGAGGCTGAAACTCCAATACTTTAGCCATCTCATGTGAAGAGTTGACTCATTGGAAAAGACCTTGATGCTGGGAGGGATTGGGGGCAGGAGGAGAAGGGGACAACAGAGGATGAGATGGCTGGATGGCATCACCAACTCAATGCACATGACTTTGGGTGAACTCCAGGAGTTGATGATGGACAGGGAGGCCTGGCATGCTTCGATTCATGGGGTCGCAAAGAGTCGGACACGACTGAGGACTGAACTGAATTGAACTGATGACCAACATACTAGTCAGTCATAGGGCTTCCCTGGTGGCTCAGAGGTTAAAGCGTCTGCCTGGAATACGGGAGACCCAGGTTCGATCCCTGGGTCAGGAAGATCCCCTAGAGAAGGAAATGGCAACCCATTCCAGTACTCTTGCCTGAAGAATCCCATGGAGGGAGAAGCCTGGTAGGCTACAGTCCATGGGGTCACAAAGAGTCGGACATGACTGAGCCACTTCACTTCACTTCACTTCATGACCGACATAGGCCAAGGTGAAAGACCAAAGCTAGAATCAAGCTGAATTGAATAGAACATGTATACTTTAATTACACTTAGCTACCCTCTAGAATATTCTAGGTTCTCTTCCTTCAAGTTTCTACACATGCTGCTCACTTTGTCTATGTCTCTCTTCCAAAAGGCAAAGTCTGTTGGTCTGGTTTCCTGCCACTCACACCGAGGATTTTGGGAGGATAGTACCTCCTTCCTGGAGGAGGGGAACACGCATTTCTTTTCTGCACTTGGATCCTTCCTGCCTGGCATGTTATCTAGCACATGGTAAGTGACAAATAAATGATGTTGAATGAATTAATAATCTGCAAGCTGGCAACCAGATCTCAGCTGTATCTACCCCAAGTCACATTCTCTCATTTTCCTCAAAACCAACTCTTCCTCCACACTCCTCTATCAAGAGATCCAATATTCTTCTTGTTACTCTGAACCAAAATCTTCTAATCCCCTTTGGCATATCCCCTCCCCTTCACCTCCTACTATAGTTACTTTAAAACACCCAACTCTTTCTTTACAATGAATGCCATTTGGATTCTGCCTTACTTCATTTTGACTATGCCTTTATGCCCACGTGATCTAATTTATGAATAACTGCAATTGTCTCTGAAATGGTCACCCAGGTTTCAGATACCATCAACATTCCATATGATGTTAAATGTCACTGCTAGACTAATTTTCCTAAAATACCACCTTCGTAATATCGCTTATTTGTCTACTAAATCAGGGGGAAAAATGTCTAACTCTTTTAAGGACCTTCATAATTCAGTTCAGTTCAGTAGCTCAGTCGTGTCTGACTCTTTGCAACCCCATGGACTGCAACTCGCCAAGCCTCCCTGTCCATCACCAACTACCTGGAGTTTACCCAAACTCATGTGCATTGAGTCGGTGATGCCATCCAACCATCTCATCCTCTGTCGTCCCCTTCTCCTCCGTTCATGATTGGACCTATGCTAAGTTTGCAAACTACTTTCCATTTACAACCTCTGTTATCATCAAAGAAATTTCCTCATTGTCCCAATAGACATTCAGTCTCACTTTTCCATACTGGAATTTGGGAAATTCTACTACACATTTAACCTATATTGTAATATGTATAATGGTTACTCCATTATATAATGCCTGCCTGCATGCTCAGTCATTTCAGTCCTGTCCACCTCTTTGTGACCCAATGGTCTGTAGCCTGCCAGGCTCCTCTATCCATGAGATTCTCCAAGCAAGAATACTGGAGTGGTTGCCATGCCCACCTCCAGGGAATCTTCTCTACCCAGAGTCAAAACTTCATCTCCTGCATCTCTTGCAGTGCAGGCAGATTCTTTGTCACTAAACTACTGGGAAGCCCAATATATATAATACATAGCACATTATCCAAGGTTAAACTCAAGTGCTAATGCCTATATGAAGCCATCTGTCACTAAACCATATGAACCTATTGATTATATCAGCACCCTTATCAAAAAATATCATTTTCTACGGCAATTTCTCTGCATTTCATCATAGATTATCTTCTATGTTTTTCTAATTACTACATGTGACCTAACCATTGCTTCATGATATCAGTGAGCATCTTTAATCACTAGCAAAATACTACACATAGTAGGTGTTCCACAGGTTCTTGGACCTGTATTAGTCAACTCAGTAAATATTTATTAAATAACCACTATACACAGGCACTAAGAATACAGCAGAAAAGAAAATGTATCTACCATTGCATTCTAATGGAAGATATTGAAAACAAGGAAACAAAATGAAAAAACAAAGTAAAAAAAAAAGAATTTAAGTTTCAGTGTGTGAATTAAATCACTCTGCCTTACAAGTACAAATAGAAGCCTTTTCAATGCATGTGTTGTATTTGAAAAATCTTACCTGCTTTTACTACTATCGACAAAACCAACCTCTACTTTCACTACTTTTTAGGCAAAGATTAGTCCTTATTTGTGCAAGAAAACTTTCACGAGACTTAGCATTTTCAAACCAGAATGAAACTGAAATATTATATTTAAGAATTAATTATAATTGAATATATGCCAAAAGTACATAAAGAAAAAAAGCTCTGGCATGCTACTATGCCAGAATAGAAATAGATTTTGGACTCACTTCAGTTTTGAGTAAATTAATGTCCAAAAGCACATGAGAGCAAATGTGCACATGTTTGTAATCTCAGCAAAGAGGCCAGGGTGCACACGAGCCCTAGAATTTCATCTTTCCCTCTCCTCCAGAAGGTTATCTTTCCCATGGTCTCTCTATAATGTTTATGAATTAAGCCTGTGCAGCTTTATTATATTTTTTATGATAAGGAACTTATTTTACCCTTTTTCTATATAGTGGAAAGGAGGCATAATGTGTTTAGTCGATTTGCCTTCATAAGAGGCCCTGTAGAGTGAAATTCATTGAACTGTTGATGTTTACCAGAAAAATCATAGGGGTGTGTGTGTGTATATATATATATATACATACATATATATATGTACATATATACATATGTACAAGATATATACATATCTTGCTGTTGTTGTTCAGTCACTAAGTCATGTCTGGATCTTTGCAACCCTATAGACCTGTAGATTGCCAGGCTCTGTCAATGGGATTTCCCAGGCAAGAATATTGGAGTGGGTTGCCATTTCCTTCTCCAGGGGATCTTCCTAACCCAGGGATTGAGCCCACATTTCCTGCATTACAGGTGGATTCTTTATCACTGAGCCACTAGGGAAGCCCTATATATACTATATGTCTATATCTATATGTGTGTGTGTGTGTTTTAATCACATCTTTTTAGGTCATAACTATGTGTCAGGCATTGTGCTCAGCTCTCAGGATGCTGACATTAGATGTTACGACTCCTGCTCAAGAAGAGTTCACAGTCTAGCAAGGAGAACAAAACCCACAACTAATTCACTGTTGTGTTGGCTGAGACGTGCCATACTAGAAACATAAATACCTTCACATTCAAAAAACTTCAGATCTGAAATAAACCTCAGCATCACTGACTCCAAATCAAGTGAGAGAAAGGTGGCCCACATATCCCATTGGTTCCTCAAAGGCAGATGGAACCCAGGTCTCCTGAGACCAGGAAGATCTTAGTCTGGTTCTGGTTTCTCATCTTGCCATTTGCCAGAAGGTCGATTTGTTTTCTAAAACCAGCTGGTTTGCTGAATCAACAAATTAGTTAAATGTATAAAAAAAGCTTTAAAATATATTAAAAGAGTAACACAAATTAGTTAATATATCGCAAAGCATGATGATAAATATTGTCATTTGATATGTGAGATACATTACACTATCTATTATTCCTGTCTAATTTCCTGATTCCTTCCACTATTGTGGGTTATGCAATTTATTAAATTAACTTCAGGGTTTAGTTCATACTGAACCATCGCCAAATTCTGTGACAGAAGGAAAGATATAGGAGTAGCTGTATATAAAATTACTGTTGGATAAAACAAATGATTCTTCTTCCTGGTCATAAAAAAATGCACACTCTTCTGGTGAATTGTCTCATTCGAAAAATGAGATTCTTATCATATGATTTTTATTATCTCTATTCCTGTATATACATGTTAAAAAGGATTTTTTTTTCCTTTTAAAATTGCCTGCATTGTCCATAATCTTGTTTGAATGCTAGTTATTCTGATATAAATGCATATGCATATCGTATGTGTTTTTAAGATACTACTTTGTAGTTCTGTAGGACTTTGTGTTATGCTTTATGAGAAATTTAGGACTAAATTGGACCGTTTTTATAATATTGTATTATTGCATAAGATTTATTAAAG
Source organism: Bubalus bubalis (assembly GCF_019923935.1). Classification (NCBI taxonomy): domain Eukaryota; kingdom Metazoa; phylum Chordata; class Mammalia; order Artiodactyla; family Bovidae; genus Bubalus; species Bubalus bubalis. The sequence goes on along the minus strand of NC_059169.1, from coordinate 42,796,337 downwards.
CAACTTTGCTAATGCTCCTTTTCAGAAAACATTGATACTTTCTGATACCTTCTATACTTACCTTTAAATGAAGACTATTTTAAGATGATTGTTTCAGATTTTAGCTATGCAGCTTCTTATGTATTTTTAAAATATATATATGCAACACTTTAAAAGAGCCACACAAAGATAAATGTATGTGAAATAGCACTCATATCAGAAAGAACAAAAAAAAAAATTTTAAGCAAATAAGGAATGTCACTTATTCAGGAAACACAAAATATTTCTTATCCAGTGATAGAGATTTTTATATTTACAAAGAAATGACACCTCAAAAGATAATGGTGTTTCAAAAAATGTTTTTTAAGAAACTAAAGTAAAACTTCAGAAACTAATTTAATATTCTATTCATTTAAATCAAGTATCTTCTCTTTCTGTGAAATATCTAAATAACTGGGGTAATTAAAATTACCTGGGGAATTGCCTCGATCTTCCACCTCAGTATTCTATTTTACTTCACAGATTACGTAGTCTTCCCCTCTGCAATAAAATTCTTTCCTTCTGTCACTCCTGGGTCACTGTCAGCTCCCTGTGGAATTATAAGATTAAAGGTGTCTAGGATGTGCTAGAAGATCCCAGGTTTTAAATCAGTCTGATTTCCAGATGATTTCTTGGCTTAATCAGGCAATTTCCATAGCAAATCTTCTTGAATTCTGTTTTCCTAAGCAATGGAATAATGGAGTCTTGAATCACTTCCATGGTAATTTCTACATGTCACCTTTATCATGTTTCAGTAAACAGAAGTTTCCTTAAACACTGTCAGTGAGAGTATTGGTAAAACTTTTTTTTTTTAACTCATCAATTCTAAGTTAAAATGTTTCCATTTATAAAACCCTGAATACACTTGCTCCCAATCGCTATTTTCTGATCACTGGGACAAAACAGGAGTCGTTTGAAAGCCACAGGCACCTCTGTAACTAAATCAACCTTATGATTAGAAGTCTATTCTTCAGAAAGTGATATTTGAAGAGTAACAAAGATCAGTTTATCCGACCTGCATAAAACTGTTCAAGTATACTCTATTTATCATATTAAAAATGCATCATTAAAATTTAAAAGCAGGTGCAGTTGCTCAATAAGCTAATGGTATAGTCTGAAGACTCCAGTCAAGATTGTATTGTTGAATTCCCAGTTGGCTAAAGGGGAGCAAGGAGGAGGGAGGGGATGCGAATGACCTTGCACCAAGGTGGTAAGGCCCTCAGAGACTCTGCCGTGGGCTGGGGTTGAGCTCCACTCCGAGGATCTTTACAGCACTGCATCTGACGGCTGAGAATAAAAATGTCCTAAACACACAAGCTTGAAAATCGCTTCACCTTACAGCCGAAACCTCCGTCTCTACGGGCATGTGAATGCGAGCACATATTTGTATTTATGGGGAGAATTTATGGGCTGTTTGCCTGTGTGCACCAATGATTCCAGGCTCATCAGAGAACATGCTGTAGAAAACAGCATGAAGAAATTTAACGAGAAAAAAAGAAAACGGATGGAAGAAAACTTAACCTTCATGAGAGTCGTGTCAATCTATAAACTAGTAAATGATCACCTTTATTACAGGTTGGTTTATTCACCTCACATCATCTTGAAAAGAGCTAGACAAGGTTCCTGAAAATCTATTAATTAGTTTCCTCTAGCAAATATTAACTCAGCGAAATCCTATTCTTTCATTAAATATGTTTAGAATTTTAAATTGAAATATCTACATCTGTATACCTAGTCCCTGAATAGATAAATCTAACTTACAAAATCATTAATATAATTTAATAGCAAACTTTCTAGATTGTTCCCTATAATTTTTTAACATATTATGCACATCTAAATTTACTATAGTTAGTGTGTCTACTCACTGGTAATGAGAACAATACAATATAATGATAAATGTAATTTTCACCTAAAATCTTCTACAGGGGATATGACCACAGAGTAAAAATTAAAACAAGTGAGATAAAAGAAAAATAGTCAGCAATTGCCTTTTTACTCCTTGGGACATTCTTTTTTAAGTTGTAGTTGTGACATAAAATAGCTGATATGTCTGTATGAAGTCTTTGGGATGGCATTTTCCTTAACAAACATTTTAAATATTTTATGAGCAAGATGATCTGTTCTCTCATTTCTAATAAAATCCCATGGTATATATGTCCAATCTACAAAATAGAAAGAAATAGATCTACTTTCAATTTTTTTTGTTGTAGTAGAACTGCTTTGGCCCTCAGTAATGTTCCTCAATTATTAAAAACAAGGAAACCATATCAAAATATTTACTAAATTACTGTTTAGCCAAACTGTCAGAAATATTATTTTTTTTTTACTTTTGGATAAATTCATCTATGTTTAGAATCCACAATACTAGGGTAGTTTTCAGGGGCAAAAAGTTTAATAGTCTATAATTCTTAAACTTATTATTTAAAGGAAAAATCTGTTTTTCCAGGAAAACCTGTTTCCTGGATTTGTTGTTTTAGTTTTCACCGTTTAATAACTGCTTCTCTTCCTTACCATCTATTATATTTCCTTAATCTTTTCACATTCTTTTTCTGGTTATTCTCTGTAAGTAATTATTTACTTGTCTTTATAAGCTGATCAATAACCAACTGTGAGATAATTTACAGGTCTTATGAAATATCTATCCATGTGTATACTTTTTAATGTAATAGACTTCTGAGATATGCAGCTTGAAAGATAATATTCAGCAGATACATTTTACATTAAAAATTAGCATTGCTGGTTTTCTGACACTAAACATTCCAACTTCGACCATCACAGCATTTCCTCTTGCACCAACTTTGAATCCATCTATACCTGCACTGAAATAGCAAAATATTCCCCTAAAAAAATCATATAGATTTTATGAAATATGCAGGTTTTTTTAAAAAGCAACATACTGCCAGATATGAAGTTACAGAGAGACTGTTTGATTCTAAAGAGATATTTTTGTTGGTTATTATTCCTTGTCAGTTTGCTTGCATGCAGGAGACCTGGGTTCAGTCCCTGGGTTGGGAAGTTCCCCTGAAGTAGGAAATGGTAATCCACTCCAGTATTCTCTCTTACAGAATTCTATGGACAGAAGAGCCTGGCAGGCTACAGTCCATGGGGTTGCAAAGTGTCAGACATGACTGAGTGACTAATACTTTCAATAGAAATTAAGTACTCAAAGATTCATAAAAATTGATGACTACTAATTGTACCCATTTAGGCAGATTATTTAACCATGAAAAAGCAAGATTTTCACAAAGGGGGATGGGCTGAAAGGACTAAATCTCATGCATTCACTTACTTTGTGTGCTTGGTTAATAAATTTTGATTTAGCATTTTCATTTATTTGTCAGAAGATTCCTTTAATCATATGTAATCGCAACAGGTAAGAAGAGCTGGAAATTCTCAGCTGAGATTTTGAAGTAAAATCTTAAATGGTCTATTTACAGAGGTATGGGCAAAGTTTAGAAAAATCTACAGTGACTTTTTCAGGTCTCCAAGATTAAAAACAGTGGGAATTCAGAAAGCCGTTAATTTTACCATTAGGCTTGAAGGAGCAAGAAAAAATGATATAATCAGATGTACAGTTAGAATGATAGCTACCAGGACATGAGGAGGGAATGTCTCCCAGTAGGAACTTCCTCTTCTGCCCATCACCTCCTGCCTGGACTTCCCATTGGCTGGACCCCAGGGAAGCCAGGAAGAAGGGAGCCCAGGTGATGTGGTCCACAGGGGTCAGGCTTCAAGGGCAGGACAACTAAGCAGAGAATGGAGGGATGGGGGGCACTTGGCAACTGAGAATAGCCAGCATGGTGCTGAAGATTGGATATGTATAATGATCTCACAGATTAACCAGATAGTTGGCTATGTAAATAAATATCAGGTCAGAGATCATGCTAGAAGAGAGTAATGATGCAAAACAGGTGGGGATTCATTTCCATTGATTAAATCCATGTTAGTTTTACAGTAGATCAGAGCAACCAGAATTCAGGCACAGCAGATGACTGAGCTGCAGTGTTCTATCACAAGGGCTGAATTACAAGTAACCAAATTTAACAATAAAAAATAATGTGGGCCAATCTAAAAGCCTATACTTTGAATGCTTTAAAAAATACATCATTATCCTTTCACTCAAAAATATTAAGGCATTTCTACATGCCAGGTACTGTGCTGGATTCTTACGATGCCTAAAATATAAAGATATCCGTAGATTGAGGAGGTGGAGGATGCTTTGGGAGCACGTGGCAATGACACTGACTCTCCAAGTGTCAGAGATGTCATCTGCCTGGAAGTGATAAGTGGAAACGCAAGAGATGATTAGAAATTATTCCACTAAAGGAGGGAAAGACTTCCAGGAAGAAGTATCTGTGAAGGGCCAGAGATGAGAGGGACAAGGGTATGGTGAGAAAACAGAAAAAGTCCGGTTTGGAGGAATATCAGGCATTCATAATAAGTGAGTACATATTTTCTTGAGCACTTAACGTGTGCCAGGCACTTCTCCTGATTTGTCCCACTTGATTTTGAACACAAAACTATGAGGAAGTACTACTGTCTGCATGTTGCAGTGGAAGAAATGGAAGAAATGAGAGCTTGAGTCACACCTGTAGTTATACTCCTAGAAGTGATGCAATCAATTTTGAAGATTAGAAAGATTCCTCTAACAGCAAGAGAGGCAGGGTAGCTGAGGAGTGTAAGATGGACTGTTGGATTGTCACTAGGTCATGTCCGACTCTTTGTGACCTCATGGACTGCAGCGCAGCAGGCTTCTCTGTCCATGGGATTTCCCAGGCAAAAAATACTAGAGTGGGTTGCCATTTCCTTCTCCCAGGGACCTTCCTGACCCAGGGATCAAGTCCATATCTCCTTCATTGGCAGGTGCGTTCTTTACCACTGAGCAACCTTACAGGTAAGCCTATAAGATGGATTCTGGGAGAAAAATTGGGAGATAACTGCACTAGAGCAAATGATATTTGATGAGGACTTCAACTAAGGTGATGTGGCTTGTGCAATGTAGGGGAAAAAAAGAAATGTGGTAGACAGACACAGATAGAACAGAAGGATGTGGTCATGTGAGAAAAGCAGGATGTGGAAAATGAAAGCTGTAGGGAGAGCCTGAGTCTCTGGCTTAGTTAACTGAGAACAGAGCAATATCATTAACCAACATAAAAACATAAATAAGGACAAGTTTGTAAGCAAAGAGCGCTGGGTCCCTTCAGAACATGACAAAGGATGCTGGTGGGGCATCAAGTTTGAAATGTACAGGAACAGCAGGCAAATGCAGAAATAAACAGTAGGAAAGCCAGACTGAGCTTCATCGGGGGAGTTACCTGTATAAGTGAGGCTCTTGTTTGATGAGAGAAGGAGATAAAATCATCGAAGAAACATGTATCACATCTCAGGAGAATCGTGTTTGGAAGCCTGCAGAACAGCAGTGCTGAAGGAGTAGGATGAAGAAACAAGATGAAAGCAGGAGAGAAAAATGACATCAGAGACAGGAGGAATTATTCTTACTGATGCTAACTAAGCAAGAACAGAATTTCAAATAAAGATGGAGCGACATCATTATACATCCTGCTGCTGCTGCTGCGAAGTTGCTTCAGTCATGTCCAACTCTGTGCGACCCCATAGATGGCAGCCCACCAGGCTCCACCGTCCCTGGGATTCTCCAGGCAAGAACACTGGAGTAGGTTGCCATTTCCTTCTCCAATTTATACATCCCAGATGGGTTCAGAAGAGTCCTTGAGGTTTGGGGATTTGGAAGTCACAGATAAACTTCCATGTCTTATCCAGGCCAGATTTCTCCAATGCAAGGAAACATCCTTTCTGCTTACTTGTTTTTATAAAAACCTAAGCAAGCATGATATAGGCAAGGTGATGTGGGGAAATGGGGAAGTGGCTATGAGATTTGCAGCGGCTGACTACATTCTGTTGAAGGTAAATGATCAACTTTCAAATATCCTATGCCATGTAGGAATGCACATGCCCACATTAAAGTACAGTGCAGACCTGGGGAAGAGTTCAGAGATGCTGGTTGTCAATTGAAGCTGCCAGATCAATTGCTTAAGTTCCACTTCTTCATTCAAAATTCTGGAAAATAACTAGCTTTAAAAGAATTCCCCACACTCAGGGGCTTCCCTGGTGGCTCAGTGGTGAAGAATCCACCTGCCAAAGTAGGAGACACAGGTTTGATCTCCGATCTGGGAAGATCCCACATGCTGCTGAGCATGTGCTACACAATTAGTGAGCCTGTGCTCATGAGCCTGGGAGCCACAACTACTGAGCCCATGTGGCACAACTACTGAAGCCCTCACACCCTAGAGACTCTCCTCTGCAGCAAGAAAAGCCACTGCAATGGGAAGTCTGTGCATGGCAACTAGAGAGTAGCCCCTGCTAGTCACAACAAGAGAAAGCCCGTGCACAGCAACAAAGACCCAGCACAGCCATAAATAAATATATAAATTAAGTTATTAAAAAAAAAGATTTCCCTCACTCAAATGTGAGCAATCACTATAAAAGAACCAGCATGGAATTATATAAAACAAACTCACTTAAAATAAATACACAAAATTATTACATACCAGCCAATAAAAATAAGCCAGCCAGCAAAAGGACATTTGAAAGAACCCTTCATATCTGTTTCAAAAATATTAAACAGTCAGTACAGTGTAGTGGTTAACACACAGCCTTTCAGCCGGACCATGTGGGGGTTCAATCCTAGGGTTGCAGGTTATTGGTTGGGAGACCTGGTAGAATGCTTATTATTTCTGTGTTTCCATGTCTTCAATGGTAAAATGAATAAGATAATAATACTACCTACCTCGTAGATTCTTGAAAAGAAGGAAAGGATGTGATAGAAGCAAAGTGCTTGGGGGGAGTATTTAGTAAATACTAAGTATGATATAAGTGTAAGCACTTAGTGTTATTCTTATTCACTTTGAAATGAAAGCTCAAAGTAAAATAAAGATTAAAAAAGAGATTATATGATAATAGAAAGAGATTGAAAAAGAAAGTAAATAAATCATTGCAGGAATTCTAAGCTCCAAGGCAAAAAAAAAAGTATTGGAAATAGGTACACCCTTTTGTCATTAGAAGTTACAGAAAAGCAATGGTTCAAACAGCAAAGAATCTGTCTGCAATGCAAGAGATTGGGCTCAGTCCCTGGGGTGGGAAGATCTCCTGGAGAAGGGAATGATTACTGACTCCAGTATTCTTGCCTGAAAAATTTCCATGGATGGATGAGCCTGGCAGGCTGCAGTCCATGGGGTCACAAAGAGTTGGACTGAGTGACTAACACTTTGTCATTAGAAATTATTTTCAAATATAAAATTACAAAATGTTTCAAAATTTTTAATGCAAAATGCATTTAAGGGTTTTTCTGTGTTTTGTACACACAGTTGTGAAAAAAGCATATGCTTTAGATCTTTTTACATTTCTCCAAAGCATTACAGTAAATGCACAATTTGAAGCTTTTCTTTTCGATGATAATAAGCTCTTTACCTGAACCTCCATCAGCAAAATGGAGGATGAGAAGAGCCAAGGCATAATCAATCAATGAAGACACTAAATCCTCATAATTTTAGGTCAAACCTTCTCTTTTTCATCAATGGTGGCTTATCAATGTGTTTAATTTTACTTTAACTTTTGAATATAAATTTAATAAATAAATGAAATTAGTTCTCATATTAACACAATAAAGGACAGAAATGGTGTGGACCTAACAAAAGCAGAAGATATTAAGAAGAGGTAGCAAGAATACACAGAAGAACTATACAAAAAAGATCTTAATGACCCAGATCACGCACCTAGAGCCAGACATCCTGGAATGCAAAGTCAAGTGGGGCTTAGGAAACATCACTACGAACAAAGCTAGTGGAGGTGATGGAATTTCAGCTGAGCTATTTCAAATCCTAAAGAAGATGATGTTAAAGAGCTGCACTCTACATGCCAGCAAATTTGGAAAACTCAGCAGTGGCCACAGGACTGGAAGAAGTCAGTTTTCATTCCAATCCCAAAGAAAGGCAATGTCAAGAATGTTCAAACTACCGCAGAATTGCACTCATCTCCCACTCTAGCAAAGTAATGCTCAAAATTCTCCAAGTCAGGCTTCAACAGTACATGAACCAAGAACTTTCAGATGTTCAAGCTGGATTTAGGAAAGGCAGTGAATAAGAGATCAAATTGGCAGCATCCACTGGATCATCGGAAAAGCAAGAGATTTCCAGAAAAACATCTACTTTTGCTTTATTGACTATGCTAAAGCCTTTGATTGCGTGGATCACAACAAACTGTGGAAAATTCTTAAAGAAATGGGAATACCAGACCACCTTACCAGCCTTCTGAGAAACCTGTATGCAGGTCAAGAAGCAACAGTTAGAACCAGACATGGAACAACAGACTGGTTCCAAATTAGGAAAAGGAGTACGTCAGGGCTGTATATTGTCACCCTGCTTATTTAGCTTATATGCAGAGTACATCATGTGAAATGCGGGGCTGGATGAAGCACAAGCTGGAATCAAGACTGTTGGCAGAAATATCAATAACCTCAGATATGGCTGAAAGTGTAAAGGAACTAAAGAACCTCTTGATGAAAGTGAAAGAGGAAAGTGAAAAAGCTGGCTTAAAACTCAACATTTAAAAAAAGAATAATACTCCATTGTGGATGGGGAATACATGTATACCTGTGGCGGATTCATTTTGATATTTGGCAAAACTAATACAGTTATGTAAAGTTTAAAAATAAAATAAAATTCAAATACAAAAAAAAAAAAAAAAAAAGAAGATCATGGCATCTGGTCCCATCACTTCATGGTAAATAGATGCAGAAACAATAGAAACAGTGACAGACATCATTTTTTGGTCTCCAAAATCACTACAGATGGTGCCTGCAGCCATGAAATTTTAAAATGCTTGCTCTTTGGAAGAAAAGCTATGTCCAACCTTGACAGCATATTAAAAAGCAGCGACAGGACTTTGCCAACAAAGGTCCATATTTTTCTATAACCTTATATTGTTAGTCTTAGATTTGTGTCTGATTTTCACCAAGAATTTTTAAAGACTCTCCAGCTGGTTTCATTTTATTGTATGTGATGCTCTAGTTTTTAAGATTTCTTACTTAAAATGTGAATAATGGAAAACCATATATAACAAAAATATCTTTGAGATAGATCATGATCATTATTTCCCAGCAATGTGACAAACTCTGGTTCTTTATGTGTGTGTATCAGTGTGTATGTAGCTGAAATTTTAAAAGCACTAGGGTGTTGATATGATTTTTGTCAAAAATGTCTTTGAAAATTTTTGAAGAGATTTTTTAGCACCCAAATGAGAATTTACTGCTTTTCTATAAATCTTACTATTTCACAAATTAAGTGTTACCTTCTTTTCAATATAATTAAGAAAAGACAGGGGTACAAAATACATAAAACTCAGAACATCAAAGGAATACATTAACAGCATTGAGTGTAAATAATGTTTGTGTGTGTGATAAGTCACTTCAGTTTTCCAACTCTTTTTGCAATCCTATGGATGGTAGTCCACCAGATTCCTCTGTCCATGGGATTCTCCAGACAAGAATATTGGAGTAGGTTGCCATGACCTCCTCCAGGTGATCTTCCCAACCCAGGGATCAAACCCATGTCTTTTATGTCTATCTGCATTGGCAGGTGGGCCCTTTATGTTTACAGGGTAAATATAAGTGAGTTGTAAGAGAAAAAAGATTATATATTTAAATTGACTCAACCATCACTGAAGACTTCCTGGAGGAGGTGAGTTTTTTTGAACTGTATGAATAAAATACAAAGACACTCTTGGATTCCTTTTTACTTTCTAGCTGGCATACGAATCAATGTGAGTGGGTGAGATTACCCAAGCAGAGTGTGAATTGAGGGCAAATAGAGAAGTGTAAATTGCAAAGCAAAATGGGTCAGTAAAACAATCCAGGGAAGAGACATATTTTTTAAATGGATAGAAACTCTAAAAACTAGGGGAATAGCTAGAAAAATGGGACAAAAATTGCGAGAAAGCAGTATATTGGAGGAAAAATACTAGGGCAAGAAGCATTTTGAGCAAAGAGAAAATAGGTGTTTGAAAAAGAGAACGTGTTCAATCCATCAATGCTACAGGAAGTTCAAGGACAAAAATTCCCAACCACTGGGTAATTTGAAGGATACTGGCGATCTTAACCAAAGGCAAGAGCAATTGGTAGCGTTAGATGCCATATTTCAGGGCGATCAGCATTGGCGATTACTGGTGAGTAAAGTGGGGAAATAGAGACAACTATTATAGACTATTCTCTCTAGAAATGTGACTGTGAGTGAAAGCAGAAAACAGAATACCAGAATGGGCTACATAACCTTGGAGTAAACATACAGTCACAATAATTATAATCAAACATTATTTTAGCCATCTGCAAAATATTTTCATCATTTTAGGAAGTCCCTGAAAATGTATCATTTGCAAACAAACCCCTAGTCCTTGAGCCACACGGAGTCCTTTCACGCCTCTAGCACACTTCTTTCATGGCAGCAGTTTTCTCAACCTTGATGGCACATGTTTTCTCTCCAGTTTTTGCTGCTTTTGCTGTTGCTGCTGTGTGACATCACCAATTCCCTTTCTTTTAAATGTAAAACATAACTTAAGTCACTGGGTCTTCTTCCTCTTCTTTTCTGATGTGTACTGTCTTTTCAATAATCTTTGTGTGTGTTTTGCTTAGTCTCTGAGTCGTGCTCAAAGTGTCTGACTCTCTGCAGCCCCATGGACCTCTGTCCATAGAATTTTCCAGGCAAGAATACTGGAATGGGTTGCCATTTCCTCCTCCAGGGGATCTTCCCAAACCAGGAATCTAACAGGTGTTTTTTGCATCTCCTGCATTGGAAGGCAGATTCTTTACCACAAGGTTTAAGATTTAAATTTAAGATTTAAAGATTTAAGATTAAAGAATTTAAGATTTAAATTTAAGATATGGAGGGCTTCCCAGGCAGATTCTTTACCACAAGGTTACTTGTGGGAAGTAACCTCCATATCTTAAATTTCTGCTTTAACCACGTTTCTCTGAAGTGGGAAAACACCACTCTAATCTTATAAGTATACACAAAGAGCTATACAGTATGGAGAAGGCATTGCAATTTCCTTGAATAGAAATGATCAATTTTAAACCACAAAACCTGACCAAATCCCATCACAGAAAAAAACTAACATTTACCCTATATTGTTCTGTCTGTACCACATGGACAGAGTAGCTGAGATTTTTTTTTTCCTGATACTAGTGTTATGTCATTTTTAACATCTTGTCTTCTCAGCATTTGAGCAGTAGATATTTGAGTAAATAATAGAGCCACAAAATAGTCTGAGTAGCACATACTGAATCAGTATTGATGGAGCAGAGAAACTTGGAAGAGCACATTAGAAGTAATCCCATGGCTTTCAGAACACAGAATGAGAAGCAGATTGGAAATGGCTGGCTAGAGATGGATCGAGAATGGGTATGCATTTCTTAGATTTTGTTTTAAAAAGTGTACCTTGAGAGTCTATTGCTTTGGGAGGATAATTGGGAAAGAGGAATTTCCTCAATAAATTTCTGTGTCATCTAGCACAGTGTAGTGGATAAGCACTCAATACATGTTTGGAGACTAATTTATCCTCTAAAGCTCAAATAATATATTGATGGAACGAGCAAATAACGTACAGTAATTTAATATCCAGCCAATAAAGTGAAACCAAGTAAACTGAAGTTTACAAGTCCCAGACACTTCAGAAGACTTTTAGAATCACTGTTTGATAGGCCAAGACAATATTAGCTCATCCTCATTTAAATACTGAAATCAAACCTTGTTATTTTTTAATCGACATGAAATTAAATGTTTATATTTCAAAATTTGTTGTCATTGTTCACTAAAGAAAATTAACTGTTTCATTATTTATCATTAGTGGCCCATTTATATAATGTGACTGGTTGACAGTTTTGCTTTTCATCTTTGAAAAATTAACAATGAATTTGATTTCTTTGAAGCTTCAGACTCTTATTTTTATATGCAAAGTTGTCCACAGATTCTATATTATGCTATTCTTTTTGAATAAAATCTTAAATGAACATTACTTAGCTCTTTATTCATAAAACCTTTTTATATTCTTATAAAATTCTTATCCAGATGATTTATTCTTTGCTGATTAAAGATGAAGAAGACCATAAGTTTATTAATTGTTAGATTTATACCTGCAACCTTAAAGTGAATGGATCAAATGTAAATCCCATATCATATGCAAATGTACAATAAACTTATGTAATCAAATAATTTATTAAGGAAACAGTGGTATGTACTAAAAATTATTTTGCAACACACATAACATAAAATTTGCATTGTAAACCAAGGTACTGTCACTTATGCATGAGAACATGTTTGTAGCCTCAAAGCCACTCTAATCCTATACATACACATAAAGAGCTTTATAGTATGGAGAAAGCATTGCAATTTCCTTGAATGGAAGTTATTAATTTTAAGCCACAAAACCAAACCAAATCCCATCACACATCACTTAAAAATCTAGAATCCCTAATGTTCAGCAAGTTTACTATCTTGAGCCTTGAATTAAACTTGTAGAATTCATATCCTACATGGAGGCATTCATCCTCTGGCTTAGACAATATGGTCATTCTGATATTGTATTAATATCACTTGAGGGCCAATGTTCTCAAAATTTTACTTTCAATTCTCACACTTTTCTCTGTCTTGGTATTAATTTTGGTTCCATTACCTTAGAAATAGACACAGGTGATCATTTATTTTAGTTGACCTAACTTATTTAGAGCAAGCAACTTCACACTTTATGAAAAGTAAAATATTGTGATTATGAGACTTTTTGTCAAAAACAACATCTATTGTTAGGGACACTGATATAATGTTTTATAACTTTTTAGTCATCCAGCCAAAAGGTAGTTTGTTTTCATAGATTACTATGTTAACCATCATTTTTAATTTTCTTATTAGTAGTGTAGCTTTGTATTTAGAAGAATTGGTGAACAAAATAATTATCCATCTTGACTGTAGAGCTTGTCTTTCTAACTGTCCTACATAAAATCTTTAGGCAGAAAAAACAATCAAAGCTTTTTTAGAACAAATGAATTAATTGTAAAATTAATTGGGCCATGTTTCTACTTTTAAAAATCAAGCTACATTTTAGTCTGTGAAAGCCAACTGCCAGGCTGACTGTACTAATGAAATTGTCTCCCTACATTTTAGGGAATCTTTTTCTGTATCTTATCAAGGATGCTTAATATATATTATAAAGCAAAATTAAGAAAAATTACTAATAAAATAATGGTGCAATATTTTACATGATTTTCTAGAGATGAAAAACATCACTGATTTGCAAATGATACAATGCTTTCTGCATTAACTTTTAGATTAGAAGTCTCTATTTTCAGAGATTTCACATTAAGATTTTTCATTCCCTCAAATACTGAATCCATAACAAAAGAAAGTATGCTTTGTACCCAAATTGGATGATATTTCACTCATCAGTTTTTTCGCTGATTTTTTTAATCTTGCATTAATATTTGCATCACAGCACCAAAGGAATTAAGTGAGACACTGAAGAATTCTGCAACACTGTAAAAAAAAAAAAAAATGGTTGAAGCTTTTTTTTTAAGAACAGAGTGTCATTTTTGTGCCTTGTGGTTAAGTGAATATATCATAGTTGCTTTTTAGTGATCTTTGTAATGTTGAGAATTAGAAAACTTACTTAGTTATGAGATAAAGGTTACAACACAAAAGAATCAGAGTGGTTATGAAGGAAAGAAGAAAGGGAACAAAAGGGGAAGGAAGGCAAGAAGGACTTATTTTTGCCAAAAAATTAAAAAAAAAACCACTTTCCTCTTACATGGCTACATATAGGGTTTTAACTGTCATTCTCAAACGCATTTTCATGTGAGTTCTGCAGGAGACATCCTCCGAGCAGCACCTTCATGACAACTTTCACCATCACTTGACTTTTAACACTCCCACAGACCCAAATACAGAAAATAAATAACTCACTATACTCACATAGTAAGAGTGCAACAATTCATAACTATTGAGAGAGTGAGTCGAGCTTTGTAATGGGAGTGTGGCTCTGAAATTGAGATTGATCTGAGTTATGTTCTGAATGACTGAATGCCGGTTGACCATTCCCACCAGGACTTTAGGAGGCATCTCTGTCTTCTCGGTTTAATTCTTGTTCTAGGAACAATATAAAGCCTGTCTCTCAGTCACTATTGGTAAAATGTATAATGTATAAACAGTACCCAGAAGTTGTCTTCCTAGATAGAAAAACAACCAGTACCTTACCAGGTACAATGAAAACTTAGGGTCAATGTTTCAGAATGGACGAACCAGAGATTTTTGAGGGAGAATGACATTTCACAGTCAGGGGGACTGGACTGGCAGTTTGGCTGCTTTCTTAGGCAATTTAGAGGACTTCTTAGATGCTATCTTCATTTCTGTTTTATCTCTTACTTTTTCAGGTATGCAAACCCAGGAAACATGAGTCCTGGACTTGAGGAGGGGGGCAGAGGAAGAGAGGGGTAAATGTGAAGATGCATTTCCAATCACCCTGACCAGAATTGCTTGATCTTTCAGGAATTTCTCTAAGAACAAGTAAACTATAAACCAGATCAGTTGTATCTAAAGGAAGAAATGGGGAAAGCCTAATCCACTTGCTGCCACAAATCAGAGGAGTTTCCAAAGCTCATTCATGCTCTTCAACTTCCAAGTTTGGCTTGTAGCTCTGAGCCAGACAAATAGTAGTCTTCACTCCAACATTAACAAGGCAGCCCAATCTGTTTGCAAGAGTGTGCTTCCTGGGCTTTGGAAACTGTGTGTGAGGGGTTGAGTTGAGATGGTATGGCCGCTAGGTTGAGGCAGTCAGAATTACCACACAGCGTACCAAGATACAGACCCTGGCCCTCATCTGAATTTTTAATGAGACAAAAATAAAATTTGGGAGATTGTGCTTCTGAGATTTAGGGGTAATTTGCTATTTCAACACAGCTTAATTTATCCCAACTAATATAGAAATTGCACAAGGAGTGGACTGTTCCAATAACAATGAAATCAAAAGATGTTGCATTGGCTTAGCAATCAGGGCTAGGATTGTAAGAAAACATACTGAAATTTGGAAACATGGCAATCCACATTTTACAGAAATAAAATATTTAGTAAAACCGTTGCTTCCTATCATCTGTAAAGAAGCATGCATGTTTAATGAACTTTTAGCATCAGAGAAAGAGTTGGAGGACAGAAGTGTGCTTTTTTGAGAAAATGACTGCATTTGACATATTAGAAGAAGAGGTGTATTTCAGGATAGAAATGAAAGATATTCTAGAGATTTCAAAAATTGAAAAACTTAAAATTTGAGAATGGTTGACTCCTTTGAGAACAAAAACAGAAGGCCTTTGCACAATAAAGCCTGAGTAAAATCTACTTTGGTGACAAAAAGAAATGGCATATTGCACCTACTGTTATAACCCCAGAACAACATAAACTGACTCGGGAAAAATCAGGTTAAGGTGTAAGTTTCACTCAGAAGCT
The DNA here is from genome assembly GCF_019923935.1 of Bubalus bubalis. Classification (NCBI taxonomy): domain Eukaryota; kingdom Metazoa; phylum Chordata; class Mammalia; order Artiodactyla; family Bovidae; genus Bubalus; species Bubalus bubalis. The sequence goes on along the minus strand of NC_059169.1, from coordinate 42,780,768 downwards.
GGAAAATCTCAGAGAAGCCTCCTTCAAATTGAGAGAGAAGTAAGGAGACAAGAAAAGAGAGAAAGAAAACAGATCTATGAACTACTTAAAAAAGAAATATCTGTAGGTGTAGTTATTGGCTTGAGGAACTATTCAGAATCAATTTTTTTGAGCGATTTATATTGTCAAAGAAACTCTAAGCCTGGACTGAGAAATTCTGTGACTGTTAGAGATTTAGGTGATCCTCAAATCCCCAACATTCCTTGAGCAGGAATTTCCCCAAGAAATTTGTTACACTATCAGAGAGAACATGTTCCCCAATACAATTACAGATGTGGTCTAAGAAGATAATAAAAATTTATATAGTTTATATAATAATAATGAAATTTATAAAAATAGTACACCCAAGTGTACTCATGAATGGATGGATAGATGTGGTATATAAAACATTCAATAAGTGCTGTGAAGATAGATTAAGAAGGATGAGAGGATGGGGCAATGGAGGGGTCAGGGGAGACCTATTTGAGATTACAGTTTATCACTTTTAACACATGGTTGACACTGTAACTCTAAGTTTAAAGCTAATTTATTTATTTTCTTTTATTTTTCATAGAGATTTTTCTTAGGTATCTCTACTTCTTTATTTTCTTAGCAGTGTCTGCCTCTAAAATACTGATGACCTGGGTCTGTCCTTGGCTTGTCTCCTTTTCTACCTCTGCCCTCTCTGGGCAATTGCATACTTTTTTCACTCATTTGTTGGTTCATTCATTCGTTCCAAAAATATGTTTGAACCACTGCTATATGCCAGGCACTGTGTTAGGCTGAAGGCAATGGCACCCCACTCCAGTACTCTTGCCTGGAGAATCCCAGGGACGGGGGGAGCCTGGTGGGCTGCTGTCTATGGGGTCGCACAGAGACGGACACGACTGAAGCAACTTAGCAGCAGCAGCAGCAGCAAACCATAGTTGCTCTCAGTGTTAGAGTGGGAGATAAAGCCATTAAATAAATAATTACATGAGTAATTATTTAATTACCATTGCGACAAATGTTGCAAAGGAAAAGTGCAGGCTGTTCTGAGAATGGGGCAAGGACATCTCAAGAGGATAAGGTTGTAGGGGAGCTTTCATAGACAGACAGGACAGTCCATGCAAAGACCCTGTGGCAGAGAGAAGCCTTCTAATTAGCAGCCCTTTGAAAACAAGGACAGAGGATGTTTCTGATTCCTTTTGTATCTGCAGAAGTGTCACAGCATTTGGAGCAGAGCAAACATACAACAAATTTTTCTTAAACAAATATCTTAAGTAATTAGCAATGAGGAAAAAATAAAGCCAGTGAGAAGGCCAATGGAATAATGGAGAAATTAGCAAGGGTCATATACAACAAAATTTACATAACGCAACCTGCTAATGAGATTTTGTTCATTCTTTTGTTAGGGACGTATTATTATTCAAAGATGAGTGTTAACTTTATGAGTCATCCATGTGCGGTTTAGAACTAAACTAATTCTCAAATTCAAATTCAATTCTCATGGCTTATAAAAGAAATTATTTTTTCTTGCTATCTGAAATGAATGTATGTTAAGAAGAAATATGAGCTGGGTTTACTTACGTAGTACTTCTAATATAAAGTTGGGATTTACAGCCTGCATTAATTATATAAGCCATAAAACAATGGGTCTGTGCTCTGGTTTGAAAATTCACTTCCACTCCATACTAGCACCATGGGTTTTTTGCTGATGTTGTTTCTATTTTTCATTAAAGCCATAGGAAGAAAGAATGAATTTGAGAGTCCTTAATTTTCCCAATCTGAGTCTTGCTTATCACTTTTCATAGTATGTAAAATCCACATGTATTCTTTTTCATATGTTACCAGAAGGGTAATACTAGTATATTTATGTCCTGTTTTATAGCTGAGTGTTTTATGGGTTCAGATGGGTCATACGGTTGCCAAGGTAAATCAATATTGTAATTCTATCTTCTACGTATCTTTGAGTTCTCTGCCATTTCCACCACCCCATCCTTTCAGACAACTGACTTTTACCTCCAACACCTTTGGAAAATTCTCCTCACTCCTGTTCCCACAACTGGTTTTGTTGCCTCAGTAACTAGAGTGAGTCTCCTTTGCTACATACCTGAGAATGTCATTTCTCCCCTTAGAAATGTTCAGTGGAGCATGGGAACAAGTCAATCTGTATTGTAAAGTCAGGAAGAGGAGTCCGATTGCAGTGAATTAGAAGAGAATATCGTGGCAATAGAGGTAGTAAGATTGAACTGGCCGTAAGTTTGGCCAAAACAGAAAAAAAAAACAATGGGAAGCTGAGGGAACGAAGAAATGAAGCTTAAGATGGACTAATTATTAGGTCTTAGAAATCTGAAGATGTGGAAGAAAAGACACTGATGAAGGTATTAGTCTCACACAAGAATGGATGATATGTTGAATAAGTATCTTCCTGAAAGAGGAAAGACAGAAGAGAAATGGAAGATGATGAAAAGAGTATTTTTAAAAATTGAAAAGGGCAAAATGAAGAAAAATATGTTGGATAACTTTCATCTTTTCATTTAATGAGGACGCAAGTTCATCTATAGAAAAAAATGTATAAAAATTTTAAATGATCCCTGATATTATATTATAGAGTCCCTAAAATCAAACAAATAAGAAAAGTTTAACACTTTATTTAAAAAACTGAACAAAGTGTTTTGTTATTTTGCTGCTAGACCAAACGACTTCTTCAGACATCTTTCCAGTAGACCTAAGTGACAGTGAGTGCAAATGATGAATATAATACAATTGGAGATGAATTACACACCTATGCTATTACCACAGACAAATAATCACTTCAGAAGCCAAAGTTACAGTCAACGATTCTTTGTGTCTAAATTGAAATTATGCCCAAATCAAATGTGGGACACTGAAAAGGTCACTTAAAACAATATTTAATCATTATTCTAATGGTTAACATGTTTTGAAATCTCATATTAGAATAAGTTATTTCCTTTGAAAAGATAAAATTATTAACATTTATGTGATGCAAAAAAATTGAACAACAAGGTCCCAATGGTGATGATGATAGATGCTAATACTATCATTTAAATTAGCATAAATCATTGGGAAAATCTGATTATAAAAAGACAAAGCAGTTTAGCACATGGTCATATTTCACATCATAAATGTGAAATATTATAATTCTATTGTCTATTCTTTTTATGAAAAGTTAGCTCCTGCAGGATGTCTTAATGAATAATAAAACTGACTTGATTTTTCCCACTGCAGTCAACTTTTCTGTCATGTTATTAATGATTAATAATGACTGTATGCTCAACCTTTTTTTCTTCTCCAGATAAAAGTAGTATTCTAACATAAGACTTTTTTTAGCTTTATAGGGGGGTAAAAAAGATACTCTGAACATACAGAGAGCTGAAATAAAAGAAAAATGTCAATCAATATCTCCAGTCTACTCAAAATAATTAACTTATAATACTTAGGCTTCAGTAAGTTATTTTATCATGTTCTAGAAGAGATGGCATATTTTTTTCATGTATTACATTATCTTCATTGGTATTTTTACATTATAATACAGTGGATTTGAACTTAGAGCTAGACTTTTTAAAAGAAGAAAATGTAATACCAATTCAAGAATATCTTAGCTGAATAAAAAAGTGACAATCTCTTTTTTTTAACTTTAGAATTCATGCTTGTATAAATGTTTCTCTACACTCTTACAAGAACAGCATCCTTTGACAAAGGTCTAAAAATGCCTGTGAAAACCAAACATAATAACATTGTTATTCTGCTACTTATTAACAGAGCAACGCTTCCTATAACAATTAGATATGAATATTGCAAACTGAATTTGATATTAAGCTGTCTTTGAAATGCCACTTTGCAGCAGGTTTTCAAATGCTTAAAGCACAGCAGGAGATTAACTCCGTCTTCAAATATTAAATCAAAACCTTTTTTTAACCTGATAAATCTTACTGAAAGCAAAGGCTTCTTTTCAAGAGAGAATTGTTCAACTATCAGAAGAGAAAACTAAACCTCTCAACTATTGTTGGTACAAGGTCCATTTCCACAACGAAATACAAAGTTAGAAAGATTAGATAAATGGGTAGATAGAAAACAAAACAATTAATAGACAGGAGGTAGATAGATGATAGGGGCAACAGTGATCATATTTCTGAATTGGTGTCAATGAACACATGTTTTCAGGTACTCTTTTTATGACTGCAGGCCAATGTTTATTTTAAAAGGATAATTAAATATTTCCTCACTTAGTTTTTGCTGTGTTCACATATTACTTCCCATCTGCATATGCTCTTTGAAGGTCTCAAATTTCTTTGTATTTGATAACTCTTCATAAGATGTTACAAATACCTCTGTGCTCAGTATAAAGATACCTACAAAGTAATTGTCTACCTACATACCTACCTTCCTTTCTATCCATCTATTTAATTAGCTAATTGCTACCTACCTACACATCTATCATAAATTTCTCCTTCTTTGCAAAATGAAAATTTAAGCCAAAGTGACTGTACTCAGTTCTCAAATTCATCACATGAACTCTTAAGCATCAACCATCCATCGTGTCACACATGTGTCAAAGGCTAACTGTTTTAATGCCGACTGGCAGCCTGATGTGGGTAATATCATTGCTCCACATTAATTAACTCTCTGTGGAGCTGGAATTCTCTTCCTAAACTATTCCTACAGAAAAAAACTACCTGGAAACTTGAAATAACTCTTTCACTTGCATGATAGAAAATTGCAATAACCAGCCAGAACAAACATATTGTCAAATATATCTAAATATCTTAACTAAAGAGTCATACTTAATGAATTTGGGTTTAAGGAAAATTGTTAATATAATGTTCCTAAAAACTAAATGACACTATTTTGCCTTCTCTGCTTTTGCTAATCCTTACCTTTAATTTTTAAAATTTATTTATTCATTTATTTTTAATTTTTTTATTTATTTTTTTTTTTTAATTTTATTTTATTTTTAAACTTTACATAACTGTATTAGATTTGCCAAATATCAAAATGAATCCGCCACAGGTTTACATGTGTTCCCCATCCTGAACCCTCCTCCCTCCTCCCTCCCCATTCCATCCCTCTGGGTCGTCCCAGTGCACCAGCCCCAAGCATCCAGTATCGTGCATCGAACCTGGACTGGCAACTCATTTCATACATGATATTTACATGTTTCAATGCCATTCTCCCAAATCTTCCCACCCTCTCCCTCTCCCACAGAGTCCATAAGACTGTTCTATACATCAGTGTCTCTTTTGCTGTCTCGTACACAGGGTTATTGTTACCATCTTTCTAAATTCCATATATATGCGTTAGTATACTGTATTGGTGTTTTTCTTTCTGGCTTACTTCACTCTGTATAATAGGCTCCAGTTTCATCCACCTCATTAGAACTGATTCAAATGTATTCTTTTTAATGGCTGAATAATACTCCATTGTGTATATGTACCACAGCTTTCTTATCCATTCATCTGCTGATGGACATCTAGGTTGCTTCCATGTCCTGGCTATTATAAACAGTGCTGCGATGAACATTGGGGTACTCGTGTCTCTTTCCCTTCTGGTTTTCTCAGTGTGTATGCCCAGCAGTGGGATTGCTGGATCATAAGGCATGTCTATTTCCAGTTTTTTAAGGAATCTCCACACTGTTCTCCATAGTGGCTGCACTAGTTTGCATTCCCACCAACAGTGTAAGAGGGTTCCCTTTTCTCCACACCCTCTCCAGCATTTATTACTTGAAATGGATTAAAGATCTAAACGTAAGACCAGAAACTATAAAACTCCTAGAGGAGAACATAGGCAAAACACTCTCTGACATACATCACAGCAGGATCCTCTATGACCCACCTCCCAGAATATTGGAAATAAAAGCAAAAATAAACAAATGGGACCTAATTAACCTTAAAAGCTTCTGCACATCAAAGGAAACTATTAGCAAGGTGAAAAGACAGCCTTCAGAATGGGAGAAGATAATAGCAAATGAAGCAACTGACAAACAACTAATCTCGAGAATATACAAGCAACTCCTACAGCTCAACTCCAGAAAAATAAATGACCCAATCAAAAAATGGGCCAAAGAACTAAATAGACATTTCTCCAAAGAAGACATAAAGATGGCTAACAAACACATGAAAAGATGCTCAACATCACTCATTATCAGAGAAATGCAAATCAAAACCACTATGAGGTACCATTTCACACCAGTCAGAATGGCTGCAATCCAAAAGTCTACAAGTATTTTTAATTTTTTTAATTAAAAGAAGTATAATTGATTTACAATGTTGGGTTAGTTTCAGGTATACAGCAAAGGGAATTAGTTATGTTGTTCTTTAGTCGCGAAGTCATGTCTGCCTCTTTGTGACCCCATGGACTATAGCATGCCAGGCTACTCTGCCCATGGGATTTCCCAGACAAGAATACTGGAGTGGGTTGCCATTTCCTTCTCCAGCAGATCTTCCTGACCCAGGGATCAAATCCTCATCTCCTGCTTGGCAGGCAGATTTTTCACCACGAGCCACCTGGGAATCAATTATATGTATACATATATCCATTTTTTTTAGATTATTTTCCCATATAGGTTATTATGGAGTATTGAGTAGAGTTCCCTGTGCTACAGAGTAGGTCTTTATTCAGTTCAGTTCAGTTAAGTCATTCAGTTGTGTCCAGCTTTTTGCAATCCCATGGACTGCAGCACACCAGGCTTCCCTGTCCATCACCAACCTTAATAGTTCTCTATTATGTATAGTAGTGTGTATATGTCAATCCCAATATCTTAATTTATCCTTCCTCCCTCTTTTCCTCCCTGATATCCATAAGGTTGTTTTCTACATCTATGACTCTATTTCTGTTTTATTAAGTTCATTCATATAATTTTTTTAGATGGACATGAGTTTGGGTAGGTTCCGGGAGCTGGTGATGGACAGGGAGGCCTGGCGTTCTGCAGTTCATGGAGTCGCAAAGAGTCGGACATGACTGAGCAACTGAACTGAACTGAACTGAAGATATAAGTGATACCATATATTTTTTATTTCTCTGACTTACTTCACTTAGTGTGATAATCTCTGCTTACCTTTAATTTTTTTCTAGCAGAGAAATGCCCAAATGTGGGCCAACTGAAGAAATTATTTTTAAGTAGATGTTTATTTCCAAGAATTTATAATGAGATGATCACTTTTATTTCTTAAATCCAAACAGCTCAGTGATAGATAGTAGCAACTCACCCTTAACTCATCAAACAGAGAGAGGCAGATTCACTCTGTACACATGGTTATTTGCTTTCTCTGTTTTATGAGCATTGCCACTCTCTTTAAAATTGAGTCTATAAATAATATATAAGTGGAAATCTATCAGATGCTGCTTGTTTACTTGTATAATACTAATAATTCAAGATTTATATCTTGTTTTTTAACCGAGAGGATCTGATTAAATCATAGCCCTACTGAACATAATTTTTCAATTCTATAGATTTGGCTAAAAAATTAAAGTTATAGAGACAATAGATTTACTGGTTGAAATAAAATGTCATAGTGGAAATATGAAAGTGGTTTTAGAGAATAATAAACATGATTCCAAATCCTAGGAACGCCAATTACCAAAAAGCGAATATCATGAGTCAGGTTCCTTAACCTTCAAAAGACCCCAGTTCCTTTATCTCTAGAACTGGGAGACCAATCATATCTACCTCCCAGTAAAGAGGTAAATATTATCAACTTTTAAAAAGCTGATAATTTTTTACTAGAATGCTGAATGGGGTTTTCTTTTACATGCCCTGGATTTGATCATTCCTGCCCAAAGTTCAGATGGATAAGACACTCAAAAGTCTACTTTCTTAAATCCACTAATGCTCACTAAGGAAGAGATAGAGTGGGTTCTCCCACCAGTATCACAACTTCTCTTTCTGTACAGGAACAGGCTACAGAGGAGAAATTAGTTGTATTCTGCATTATTAATTGTACAGTGTTTGAGATGAGTAGCTTCTATTCACCCCTTCTTCTGAGGAAGAAATGTGGGGGTGACCCTCGTCTCCAAGTCACATTGAGAAGGATTTCAAGAAAATCACTCCTAGAAACCAGGACTCTCTATAGTCATGGAAGCGCTTTGGCTGAATACACACTAAGCTGAAATACCTGCTGACCCACTCTGATTTTGTAATCACTAGAGGCCTTCTGGAATTCCCTTGCTTTTTCTATGACCCAACAGATGTTGGCAATTTGATCTCTCTAGTCACTAGAGGCCTTGAGGGGCTTTCTTGGTAAAGAATCTGCCTGCAATGCAGGAGACACTGGTTCTATCTCTGGGTCAGGAAGATCCCCTGGAGGACGGCATGGCAATCCACTCCAGTATTCTTGCCTGGAGAATTCTATGGACAGAGGAGCCTGGCAGGTTACAGTCCATAGGGTCGCAAAGAGTTGAATAGACTGAGCGACTTTCACTTTCAGAGGCCTTGGGAGAGTTGATGACGTGCCTCCAGTCTCCAAATTTAGAGAGAGTAATAATTGTGGTACTGCTGCTGCTGCTGCTAAGTCGCTTCAGTCATGTCTGACTCTATATGACCCCAGAGACGGCAGCCCACCAGGTTCCTCTGTCCCTGGGATTCTCCAGGCAAGAATACTGGAGTGGGTTGCCATTTCCTTCTCCAATGCATGCATGCACGCATGCATGCTAAGTCACTTCAGTTGTCTCTACTCTGGGCGACCCTAGGGACAGCAGCCCACCAGGCTCCTCTGTCCATGGGATTCTCTAGGCAAGAATACTGGAGTGGTTGCCATTTCCTTCTCCAAATCATGGAACTAGTATCTGCTTAGTGTCTGGATTTAAGAAAGATATTGGGTCATGAAGTGAGAAGCAACTAATTTAGCAGGTAAGGAAAGAAAATACTGTTGATCTCTATTCCACCTCACTATTCCCAGAAAACAAAGAAAACATTATTCATGGTTTCTCTCCTGCCACCAATAAAAGCACAGAGGCCAGAGGAGAAGGGAAGGGTTGTAGGACTGCTTGGGAGATTTCATCCAGGCACAGAAACTGCCTTCCTGGGATGTGTATGGGGAGCTTAGGGCAAATAAAAATGTCTTCTGGCTGCCTCCTCTTCCTAGACCCTTTAAAAATATATATATTTATTTATTTGACTGCACTGGGTCTTAGTTGGGGCATTTGGGATCTTTTGTTTCAGCATGCAAACTCTTGGTTGCAGCATGCAAGATCTAGTTCCCCGATCAGGGATCAAACCTAGACCCTCTGCATTGGAAGTACAGAGCCTTAGTCACTGGACCACCAGGGAAATCCCTCTCCATAGATCTTAGCATCAGAGGTGGGAGGGTTACACTGAACACCATCCCAGGAAACAGTGGGCCACATTAGCAAAGACCAAAAGAAGAAATGAGACACAGTGTAAGTAAAGCCAGATTATTTAATAAAAATCATTTGAAACCTTCATTTGTTAAGCAGTAATCCATTTCAAAACTGTAAGTGACAAGGATAGGAAATTGCAAGGAAAGAATAGTGTGGGGAGACTAGTATTTGGGTTAGTCCAGCAACAAAGTTCGAGACACTTTCAGTGCAAACTGCATGACATCCACGTGGCAGACATATCCACCTTAAATGTGCATGTGTTAAGTGTATGGAATGTCACCATTCAGAGAACTAACAATTACTAGTTCCTCATTACCAAAGCTAGACATTTTACATTTCATTGTTTCCACATTATTATTACTACTTCAAGCTTGCTATTGTAAATCAGGCATTTTGCTAAGTTCTTTAGTTATATCATTTTACTTTTTTTACTGTCTTCATTTTTAAAGATGAAATGAAAGTGTTAGTTGCTCAGTCAGGCTAGTCTGTCCCTTGTGTTTCCCAGGCAAGAATACTGGAGTGGGTTGCCATTCCTTTCTCCAAGGGATCTTCCTGACTCAGGGGTTGAACCTGGGTCACCAGAATTGCAGACAGATTCTTTACTCTCTGAGCCACCAGGGTACTTGGTGAGGGTAAGAACATTGTCCAAGATTACACAGTTATTACAAGTAGACTCAGAAACTAAATTCATGTAATTCAAAAAATCCATGTTCTTAGCCAAGATGTGTCCTGCCTCACATTTTTTTTTTCTCTTAACCCTTAAATTTAGCCCTCCTCAGAATCAGACCAGATTTAGTACTGATGACTGTCTCATCTTAGTTCATGTAATTCCTTCTACCTGAAATGTCATTTCCCCTCTTATATACAGTACAATCTTAGCCATTACTCAAGCCCCATTGTTCTTTTAAGACTACTTATAAAGCACATATATTATATATAGAAAGTAGGATGTGGTATACACACATAAAAATATATTCAGAAAATATATATAACTGATTCTACAAAAAAAAAATTTTTTTTCAATTGTTTCCTTTCACATTAAATTACATTTTCCCCATCATCTTAAATCCTTTTCAGTTTTACTATTTTTTCTATATAATTTTGAAATTTCTGATGTTCACTAATAGCTTTCTGATTAACTGGCTTTATGTATTCTTCTGTTTGCAAGAAATTTCTTTTATGGGTTCTCCATTATTCAGAAAATTTTATAGACAAGGTTATAATTTATGAAACAGGGAGATCATTCTTGAAAAAGACTGAATAGATTTTTAACTACTTCATTAAAGCAACCCATAAATAAAACAAAATACAATGCCAAGATAACTTTTGTAGTTGAGTTTCTAGCAATTACCTTTTTTCCCTTTAGTGGTACTGATGTAATATAAAAGATATAATCTTCTTGTTTCATCTCTTTGTAATTCTTTTCTCATAAATATGACTTGCTATCCAAAGTTTCCATATATGATTAAGCATCAATTGACTTTGTTTCTTAATATCTCCTATTTTCCCCCAATCCTTGAAATAGAGCAATTGATGCTGGGAAGCTAAGAAATAAAGCAAAGTCCTGCTCCATCGCTGTGCCAACATGTCCCACTTATGTGATCTTGGATCAATTTCTCCTACCTTTGTGTTTCTGTCTCAAAACAGGGGTAATCTTACTTAATTCAGTTAAATTGTTGGGAGGTTTACTGAAACAATACGAAGCTTCTAGTGGATTGTTTATCTCATGAGTAAGAGCTTGCTGCTGCTGCTGCTGCTAAGTCGCTTCAGTCGTGTCCGACTCTGTGCGACCCCATAGACAGCCTCCCACCAGGCTCCCCCGTCCCTGGGATTCTCCAGACAAGAACACTGGAGTGGGTTGCCATTGCTTTCTCCAATGCATGCAAGTGAAAAGTGAAAGTGAAGTCACTCAGTCACGTCCGACTTTTAGCAACCCCATGGACTGCAGCTTACCAGGCTCCTCTTGTCCATGGGATTTTCCAGGCAAGAGTACTGGACTGGGGTGCCATTGCCTTCTCCGAGTAAGAGCTTACTGTTCACTGAATCAAGAATAGCTCTAGTTCTCAGATATTTTCATCAATTTCCTCACTAGATATGTGCTTGCATTCATTAGCCACCAGTAACTTAATTGCTTGATTCCTTAAGGCTTAGATCATAGGATATTTGCATCATATAACAAACATGTAGCCCAGCTAACACTTTTTCAGTAGTTGCAAAGTGCTAAGCATCGTAGAAGCACTTCTTATAGATTTCTGTTGTTCAATCCCTAAATAGTGTCTGACTCTTTGCTAGCATGACTTAGCGACTGACTGTATTATCTTATAGATAATCTTATTTAACCATCACGATAATCCTAATGAGAAAAACTGGCAGAGGCTACTAATAAACACAAAAAAATTCATCTCCCTTTCTTTCCAATCAAATATCTTCCCAGATAGATTTTATTTTCCAGACTCCTTTCAGTTAAATATGACCACGTGGTGAAGTTCTTTGACCGTGTGGTGAAATTCTTGCAAAGGGATTTTGAGTAAAAGTGATGTATGCCATATCAGATATATAGGATTTTCCTCTTTTGTGTTATCTTTCACATTTATCCTCACAGGAACTCAGACATGGCAACTACTTTAAAAAGAGAAAACATCAGAGGTAGGGGGTTTCTGGCTAAACAACTTGATAGGGTTCTTGCTGGAGTCAGGCCAGGGTGATAAGATCCTAAGGGTAGGGTATGAGGAATTTGATGATAATGACAGTGGGAGGTTTTCCCAAACTGATCCGAAAGATTCTGGCTAAAACTGTATTAAGGGAGCCAAGGACAGAGCCTAAAAGGATGAGATTTGGTCCAAAACGGAATTTAGAAAAGCCTGACTAAAATCTGGCTAAGGAGTCTTTATCACTACCAGTCAAGTAGTTTGTATGTGCTATGTCGTTTCAGTTGTGTCCGACTCTTGATAACCTCAGGGGCTGTATCTGCTAGGCGCCCCTGTTCATGGGATTCCCCAGGCTAGAATACTGGAGTGAGTTGCTATGCCCTCCTCCAGGGAATCTTCCTGACCCAGGGATCGAACCACGTCTCTTTATGTCTTCTGCATTGGCAAGCAGGCTCTTTAACAATAGCACCCCCTGGGAAGCCTACCAATCAAGTAGTTTACCTGTATATTACCAATTTTATGGTTGAGAAAATACGGCTCAAAGAGGTTATATACATTGTCCACTTAGAGCAAGAGACTGAAAACAGTTTCCAATCAAGTCAATTTTATTTCAAAGTCTGTGGTTTTTCTACCATACAATGGTGCGCTCAGGGACCAGGGAGAATTAAATATTTAAGTGTGTGTGTGTGGATTTAGTGACCTTATCTAGTTCAGGATGCTGCCTGACTGCCTCTCTTTTTGTGACATCAACAGAATATATTTTATTTTTTTTACTTTTGCTTGTAAATGTGTGTGTGTGGACATGCATGCATGTGCACATGTCCTATTAACATGAATATACTTCCAGTCCAGATCCAAAGTTTACTTTCATTTTTTTCTAACTTTTGTCTTAGAGTATCCCCTCAATCCATGGACTGATTTACATTGCAATTTGAAGGTAAACATTATGAGATCTAATCCTATAATTGTGCATCTCATTTACAAGCAAAAGTAAAAAAAATAAAATATATTCTGTTGATGTCACAAAAAGAGAGGCAGTCAGGCAGCATCCTGAACTAGATAAGGTCACTAAATCCAATTATCAGTATATGAAGACAGAGGACAGAGGAACACATCAAACGATACCATTAAGATGCCATCTGCAAACTCAAGAGAGGATACTCTACAGGATATAGGACAAGGCTTTTTCAAATAAATTACAAGACGAAAGAAAGACATGGATGGAGATCCATAGATTAAAAGACATTTATGGTACATGTCAATCATTCATAATGCATGGACTTCATTTGGATTCTGGTTGGCTAAGGTTTTTCCTTTTTTATTCCACAGGATGATTCTAATAGTGCTTAGTTATCTTTAGCTTCATTCAAAACAATTTTGTTAGATGCTGTCATATCATCATACATTTAAAAAAAAACATGGAAATTGGTGAATGTATAGCCATTTTAATATTGAAGATGGAAGAAAAAAAACATTTCATTGTTTGTGCTTTATCATTTCAAGAAAGGTAAAAATGCAACAGAAACAAGATTCGTACAGTGTATGAAGAAGGTACGACGACTGTAGAATATGTCAAAAGTGATTTGCCAAGTTTCATGCTGGGCATTTCGCGCTAGATGATACTCACACACAGTCAGGTAAACCAGTTGAAGTTGATAGCGACGAAATCAAGATACTAATTGAGAACAATCTGTGTTAACCACTCGGAAGATAGCTGACATACTCTAATATCCAAATCAAGCATTGAAAATTATTTGCACCAGCCTGTTTACACTCATCTCTTTGATGTTTGGGTTTCACATAAGTTAAGGGATAAAAGCCTTCTTGACCACATTTCCCATGTAATTCTCTACTGAAAAGTAAGGAAAAGATTCCATTTTTAAAATAACTTGTGATAGAAGATGAAAAGTGGAACAGAAAAGATCATGGGGAAAGTGAAATGAACGAACACCAACCACGCCAAAGGCCGGTCTCCATCCAAAGAAAGTGCTGTTGAGTATACAATGGTATTGGAAAGGAGTCCTCTATTACGAGCTACTTCTGAAAAACCAAACAATTAATTCCAACAAGTACTGCTGCCAATTAGATCAACTGCAAGCAGCACTTAGTGAAAAGGGTCTGAAATTAGTCAATAGAAAATGCACAAATCTTAAATGGTAATGCAAGACCACATATTTCTTTGATGCCCAGGCAAAAACTATTACAGCTTGGCTGGAAGTTCTGATTCATCCTCCATATTCATCAGATATTGCACCTTCAGATTTCCATGTCTTTTTGTCTTTACAAAAAATTCCCTGGTAAAAGGTACCTGGAACAGTTCTTTGCTCAAAAAGATAAAAAATTTTGGAAACATGGAATTATGAAGTTGCCGGAAAAATGGCAGAAGGTAGTGGAACAAAATGGTGACTACATTGTTCAGTAAAGCTCTTGGTGAAAATGAGAAATGTGTCTTTTATTTGTATTTGGAAACCTAAAGAACTTTTGGCCACCCCAGTATGAATGTGGTATTTGCTTAAATTAGGTATGTGGTGAGAAGAAAAATAAGTGAGAGGTAGAAGAAGCAAGCTTGGCCATGAGTTAATCATTGTCACATCTTGGCGATGAATACACATAGGTTTATTTTACTATTTTGTTTACTTGTGTGTATGTTTGAAGTTTTCCATTGCAAAAAGATTATTTAAAGGAAATAACTTCTGATCTTATAACAATGTAGCATAAAAAAGGTAAAAATCATTTCAAATTTAGAGGATTCTCTGGTTTCCTTGATTACAATTCCAAGACATGTTTGAGGATGGCCAATCTAAAACATTTTATGCTGATATTTTGAAGGATACAATTATATAGTATCTCATTTTTCTAATTTTTTTTTCAATATTCCTGGATGGTCAGGTATAAAACAGTGAAGGGAAAGATCACTTTTCCATAACTCCCAGGACGTTATTGATACCTACATGTCAATAGAAACTATCAAAGTGCAGTAAGAGTTAGGTAGTTTAGTATGTTACTTTTCTGTTTAACTTCAGCAATATATTCAATATAGTTGTTGAAATGTATTCTGAAACCAAAACTCAATTATATGATAATTACTAATCACTTTGAATTACCTTCAATTACTAAAAAAAATTTGGGGAGAAAGAATAGAGATGAGATTTAATAGAACTTAACTAAAAATATCTTCTATAAAAGACAGATTTTGGAGCAGATTTTGAAAATAAGACATAGATTCGTGAAACAGAAAAGTTGAAGAATGTGTATATATACATAATATAAATGCTTAAATTACTGTTTAAAGATGAAGTTTCTATGAAGCAAAAATTAACTATTTTAATTTTACAGGATGTATTAACTTTGTTTCTACTTAATTAAAATTTGAGAAAAATTCAGAAATTTCCTTATTATCCAGACATGTATAAATCAGTTTCTGATCACTGCTCTAACAAAATAACACAAACTTCGTGGATTAAAAATGACACATATTATCTTACAGTTCTGGAGTAAAAAATGGGTCCCATTGGGCTAAAAATCAAGATGTTGGCAGATTGTGATCCTTTCTGGAGCTTAAGGAAGACTCTGACTTCTTGTTTTGTCCAGCTTCTAGAAACTGCCTGCTTATTTTGGCTAATGGCTCCCTTATATTTTTAAAGCTACCAATGGCCAATTGAATCTTTTACACATGGTAACACTCTGGCATCAACTCTTTTGTTTCTCTATTAGACATTTCGTGCCACCTGTAATTAATTAGGAGGCTTCCCTGGTAGCTCAACTGGTGAAGAATTGCCTACAATGCGGGAGACCTGGGTTCAGCCTACCTGGATAAACCAGAATAATCTATTTTAAAACCAACTGATTAGCCACCTTCATCCTGTTTACTAACTTAATTCTTCCTAATTCTTCTTTGCCATAAGTTCAGTTCAGTTCAGTTGCTCAGTTGTGTCCAACTCTTTGCGACCCCATTAATCGCAGCACGCCAGGCCTCCCTGTCCATCACCAACTCCCAGAGTTCACTCAAACTCAGGTCCATCGAGTCAGTGATACCATCTAGCCATCTCATCCTCTGTCGTCCCCTTCTCCTCCTGCCCCCAATCCCTCCCAGCATCAGAGTCTTTTCCAATGAGTCAACTCTTCGCATGAGGTGGCCAAAGTACTGGAGTTTCAGCTTTAGCATCATTCCTTCCAAAGAACACCCAGGACTGATCTCCTTCAGAATGGACTGGTTGGATCTCCTTGCAGTCCAACTAGAACCTAATACATTCACAGGTTCCAGGAATAAAAACACAGATGTGGACATATTGGGAGAAGAGGCCATTTAGTTAACACATAACCTAACTACATAACATTTAATGTTTTGCTTTTTTTTTTTAATGTGAAAAACAGACACTTCTTTTTCACAAACAGGTTACATCACTATTTTGTTGTTGTTTAGTCACTAAGTCGTGTCAGACTCCTGTGACCCCAAGGAGTGTAGACCACCAGGTTCCTCTGTCCATGAAATTTCCCAGACAAGAATACTGGAGTGGGTTGCCATTTCCTACTCCAGGGGAATTTTCCCTTCCCAGAGATCAAATCTGCTTCTCCTGTACTGCAGGCAGATTCTTTACCATTGAGCCACGAGGGAAGTCCCATGTTCCTATTTTACTGGTTTAAAAAAAAAGATTGCTTAAAATTAACAGTACTGAGTTCTTTCAGACGATTCAGATCAAAAGATCTATAAAGGCCATTTTGAATGGATATCCAAGCCCTGAAGAAATGTTTACTGATGTTTTCAAGTGACACATCTATAGTTTCCAAACACCAAAGAAGGCACTGTGGACTAAGGAACACCCTTACCTCAGCAGAATTTGTTTATGACTTAGGCATAATGTGTGATGAAATTTCTAAGCTGTGTGATCTATCCAAACATCTAAAAGGAAGACATAACATTGCCAGAAGCCTATTCTAGAGTGTCAAAGCAGATTCAGGTCTTTACTTCAGTGGCTGACAATCTTGGATCTTTTGCTGCAGAGGCTGTCAGAGCTTTTCAGAACTTGCTCTTTTAACAAAATTCACTACACACAACAGAATGTCTTTTAAAAAGTGATGGAGAAATTCCCATTAGTCCTCAAGATAAAAAGACCAAAGTTATACACAACTGCTTTCTTTAAAACTGTTATTTTTTTCCCTAGGTAGCTGTATGCAAAATCATAAACTGTATCATGGATTAACATACCTTCAGAAAACTATCTGATACCCGAATTAAGATGGGTACACCTAGACTTCTACCCAGTTTGTTATTTAGACATGATTTTCTATAACCTTTCATTTTTAGACTCAACAGTCATAACAACTGCTTTCTGGTATCTATATTTTCTAACGTGGACCCACCCAACCATCTGCTCCTAAAGTACTTGCATTTCAGTGGTAACTCCTACAGGTCATTTGATGAAGTACAATCTAAAAACCCATTGTATGTTCAGCAAAACCCACATTAAGCATTCAGTATACGGGTAAAATACAGAGTAAACCAGTGGATATTCCACTGAAATGAGAAGTCTTCTCAATCATTTAGTCTTGTCAGCTATTTCAGGACACCAGTGTCCATTCTGTTTATTTTTCCTGTTTTATTCTGGAGAAATCTATCTGATTTATATTCTGAATATACTGTTCAGCTATGCATAGTTATGCTAGCTATTGAATAAAGACAAATCAAGAAAATTATCATTTAACGTAATATATTTGAACGAACTCAACCTTTTGGCCCAACAGTTCTGTCAATATCACCGCAATTCTCTCAGTTCCTGGGGTGCAAGATATCATTTCTCTCTCATCTCCCTATCTCTTCTTCCTTTTTTCCCCTCATATACAGCACTAATAAAAAATGATGATCACTGCCATCTCTATTCTAGATACAAAGTTGTATATTCTCTCTAATTCATACAATATTGCAGGTGAGATATTATTATTCTTTTTTAACAAATGAGGAAAGTGAAGATCAAGAAGATGAAGTGACTTGCCTATAGCCATGTCACTGAGTCACCCTGGACCTAAGGTTGAAACCCACCAGGTCCGTTTTGTTCAAAGGAAAAGCCACATGTGTTGAACAGTGATGCCTCTAAGTAGTCAAGTCATATCAATTGTCTCTCTAAAGTTGTCTGTATCGGCTCCTTCCTCTCTAGACTGTTTTCTCCCCTTGTCCAGACCTTTATCACATCTTATTTCAACTCTTGAAATAACTCCTCAAGTGGTTTCTGCAATTCCAATATTTCAATCCTTAAAAGTCAGATTAAACCACTTTGATCATGCCCATTCCTTGTTCAAAAACCTCCAAAGGTGCCACATTGCCGAGAGGTGGGTTTTCCAGCAGGCTGATCACAGACCTTTGCCAGATGGATCATAAAACCACATTACCACATTCTTTGTAGGCTTCCTCCTCTCCACTGTTGTTGACTCATACATTTGAAATGCACAGGGAGGGCTGCCATGCCAGTCACTTACTTGCATTTCAAATGCCCCAGATTAAAGAGAATATGAATGATTAGAAGCTTTTAGCATGTCCCTCTTCTCTGCTACATCCCATTCATTTGGCTAGAAACCACACAGACTGAAATACCACAGGCAGCCTGCAAACTTCTAATTCTTCCCTTGATCCGTGTGGGATTCTGACAGAACTTACCTTTTATCAAAATATCTGATACTTTTCTCCATTTCTTTCCTTGAGCAAATACTTAAAAATATCAGACTGCCCAATTCAAAATGCATGCCCCCAAATCTCAGAGATGTCGATTTACAAGATACAATGCAAACTCCTTACCCTGTATTCACAGCTCTTTGTAATTTGGCACCATCTCCCATTTAGCTTTATTTTCACTGCTTTCCCAATATTCACCCTGGACTTCACTGATCCATGGCTACTGGCTAAAACTTACCAGGTGGCTCAAGTGGTAAAGAATCCACCTAACAACACAGGAGACTCAGGAGACGCAGGTTCAGCCACTGGCTACAACCTCACCATCATTCTCATGCATTCATACTGCAACATTTATTCAAGGCATCTCTTCTGCCTAATTTGTCGTCTGCATTGTTCTGTATTTACCTGAATGTTAAACAACTCTTTCTGCTTAACTCAAGGTTAAAATAGAGAACTGAAGCTTCCAGTATTAGCCCAAATACTCTCTGTAGTCCAATCCAAGAATATGAGTTTCTAACCTGAGTGGGAAGATATCTAGGTGAATATTGTCCAGAAGATCACTCTCCACTGAGAATAGCTGGAGCATGTCACTTTCATGAATTTAGTGACACAATTTCAGGATTATAGAGCTTAAAAAATATTAGAGATAATTTTGTCCAATCCTCTCACTCAACTGATGCTTATGCTATAATTCTTTGCATGGATAGTTCTTGCATGTATGTGTATGAATGATCCCTCATTTAAGGGAGGAAATGTGTCTTATACATTTTTGCATTTCCTGGTGGTAAACATTTGTGTGTGTGTGCATGCTAAGTCACTTCAGTTGTGTCCGACTTTGCAATGCTATGAACTGTAGCCCCCCGGCTCCTCTGTCCATGGGCATTCTCCAGGCAAGAATACTGGAGTGGGTTGCCATGCCCTCCTCCAGGGGATCTTCCCAACACAGGGACTGAACCTGTGTCTCTTTGTTTCCTGCATTGGCAGACAGGTTCTTTACTACCAGCACCACCTGGGAAGCCCAGTGGACATTATTTGATATATGATATATTGACTAAGTGAAAAATTCAAGATAACAGGGCTGACTATTATCAGAAATTACATAAAGTGCTAAATCTAATTTAAGAGGGAATTGTGGATACAATTAAATATGAAAGTGGCCAAGAAGGAAAACTGCAGGGAAATTAATTTCAAAGTTTCTCCAAAAATATCTGGGCATAAGAAATATACAGTAGAAAGCATAAGAACAAAGAGTTAAAAAATAATTTTTTAATTAGATTTTTTCTGAGATAAGACATTAGGTACAATCACTGAATAACACCAAAATAAGGCAATAAGAGCATGACTGTAGAAAAATTCCTAGTACAGAACCTAGAAAAACATTAAAAAAAAATAAAGTAACTTTATAAAGGTTGAAATTATAACAAAGCAACACACTAAAATGTCTAGAAGCCATTATCTATAATTTTCCCTAAACTGCTTATTTTGAACAAATAGTTGCTATTCTAAGGTGAATTAATTAGGAACTATATTTGTTTTCGTTGGATGTACAACTGCAATGAAGTCATGCGTTAAGTTTGTTAAAGCTCAGTAATTTTTTTCAACAGCATTTCAGGCTCTATATTCACTCCAAATACACATATACCAAAAATATCCACCTCTACCTTAAGTTTTAAGTCTCTAAAAGACTATGACTGTACTTCGCTCAACGTTTGTTAAATAAACACTAAAAATTTGATTGTCAAAGTTATTATCTTATAAAGAAAAATAAACTGATGTTTTAAAGACAGAGCGTTCCTAATATTGAAAACTAACCAACACAGAATTATGCGTCTTCTATCACCAAGTCCTAAATATAGGATACAAGGTAGCAGTTCCCCTTCCTCTTACCTATGCTGCAAGGAATTTTGCACTTGGAAAGATGAGCCAAGAAGAGAGCAGGCCACCACTCCCAAGGTCAGCTGGGCAATTGCTATCAGAGTCACTAGGAAAAAAGGTGGTGGCTACATCCCCTGCAATTTTACAAGTTGAGTTCCCATCTCCTGAATCCATACAATGGTTAGCTTACAATACTTGGTAGCTTTTTTGTTCAGATATTCCTAATTTCATCCAAGTTCAGGTGCAGCGATGTTGCCTGACCTGAGGAGTTTCAATAGTGTAAATCTGGGAATCTACGTAAAATTTCCAGTTCTTTTATTAATATGGCAAAATGAGGTTGGTTGGTTTGTTAACAAAGCTCCATGTTTGAAAATTCCAGTTCCTTGCCTCTCTTGGAATGCCTGGTGGTGTGCTAGTGTGGAGGGATGCATTTTTCTTGCAACCAGTGGGAGTGTTCCCACCTCAACTACAATGTACACATAAAATGTAACTTTCAGGACTCTCGGTAATGAATTTCTTCTTGCTCTAGGCTCCTCTTCCTTCCCTTACCATTTTAACTGATTAGTAGAAAGAATACTGAAACTGTTGAAATATTATACAAGAACCACCTGATGGCTCAGTGGGTAAAGAATCCACCGTTATTCTAGGAGACACAGAAGATGCAGGTTCAGTCCTGGGGTCATTCCAAGATGCCCTGGAAGAGGAAATGGCAACCCACTCCAGTATTCTTACCTGAAAAAGCCCATGGACAGAGGAGCTTAGCAGGCTAAAGGGACAAGTAGAGTCAGACACTGCTGAGTGACAAAGCACAGCATAAGCATTATTACCACTGCCACTTGCCTTGAGAGAAACATACTCTTTTTTGAGAAACTTCTGATATTTTGAAGCTCTTTACGATTTCTTTGTTTCTCTTCTGATGGCCTCCAGATGGCACAGGGAAGACTTGTGTCACCTCATTGTGGGAAGGAAAGAATATCTTTCCTCTGTGTGGTCCTTCTCTACAGGCTCTTACTTATCTCCACTGGAGATGTCATCTTCTGGACGGCTCTGTGGACATCTTCCAGCAGAAATTACAGCAATTCTCTCTGTATGAACTAGTGTATGGCTTCTGGAAAACTCAGCTGTTCCCTCTATGTTGAGCTCCTTGAAACTCAACTAAGTCTTGTCTAGTCAGATTTTAGAGTGTCCACCTCAGAGTATTTGCTGTGGGATTCACTTTCCCTGCATGGTGACTTCCTTTTGGCTGACACTCCTACAGCATCCCACGACAACCTGTGAATCTCTTTCATGACATTTGAAGGTCATGGGGAATTAAGGAGTGCCCTGTGGCAGGCTCTTTCATGCTCTCTACCCCACTGTGCCATTTTTGGTTCAGGCTCACATATTGGCATGGGACCTCTCAAATTAATTTAGGTTTTCTCATTCCATTGTCTTGAGGTCAGAGGAACTATTTCTGGAATAATCCCAAACCATTCTTTTTATTGTTTGACAGACTGCACTGAAGTGAGTAAAGGAATCTAGAGCAAGACATTCATGGCTAATTGGTTATTAGCCTCTCTATCTATCTATCTATCTACCTGTCTCTACCTCTGTCTCTCTCTCTCCCCCTCCCTCCTAGTTAAAAAAAGGCCCTCTATGCCCTTCCTGTCAGGGAAGGATTTTCTTTGTATTGTTTTTATTATTATTTTCTTTATGTTCTTCACCTTTGCCTTAAAGGGAGAAAAGGCTACAGGAAAAGTTGTTAAATTGCTGAGAAGGGAAAATATATGAGGAAATATTTCAAACATATTACTTTCATTAAACATATCTGGGGAATTACAAGTAGTTTGGTATAGTGACCAATTAATTCCTAAAGGCATAGATGTCTGAAATGGGAAATAATGTGCCCGGGCTATTTCAGCTGATACTACAATCAGGAAAATAGCCTCAAGAGTGACACATTTTCTTGATTTAGGGAGATAGTTTCATGGTTAAGAATAAGAACTCAAAGGCATGTTATCTGGGCTCAAATTCCATATCCACTGCCCACTTACCTTGTGCCCTTGGGAAATCTACATCCCCTGTTTTTATACTTTAGTTTCCTCATCTATAAAAGCAAGAGTTCCAGTATCTATTTTGGATGGTTGTTGTGATGATTCATTGTGTATAAAAACTCAGATGAATGTTTAGCATACTGGAAAAACTCAAAAAGGGTTACATTTATTAACATTGTTGTATTGAAAATAAAACCTCTTGTTTTCTAATCTAGTGAGAAAATCCATCATGACTTATGGTGATTGTGCAGTGGAATGAATCCTTGATCACTACATTTATCCCTTGAAATTTTAGCCATTTTATTTTAGCAGAATAAAAACAAATGGTACTATGCGAGTCTCATTGCTATTTAATCATGCAACCTGAAATGACAATGCTTAGTCAATCCCTGTTAGATTTTAGGTAATCAGTGTGTGTTTACTTCCCCAAAAAGGCAGCAATCAATACAATGCTTTCATTTTCTCCTTATTTCACTTGAAAATAATTTTTTTCTCTGATGTTCATTCATAACTTCCATTAGAGTTCATGAAAATCTTGGGGTCAAGCCAGAAGACAAAATTTGGCCCCAAGGGACATTTGGCAAGCTGCCACAACAATTGGTTCATATTTAGTCATGTAAGACAACTTGAACAATTATTATTATTGAACAGTTTGTTCCCCAGATGCTACTATAACTAGTGAGGCACCTTGAAGTTATGCTGCAAATTATGTTTTAATGAAGATCTGAGTTTGACTTGACTCATCCATAATTGGTCTTCCCTCCTAGCTCAGTTGGTAAATCATCTGCCTGCAATGCAGGAGACCTAGATTCGATTCCTAGGTTGCGAAGATCCCCTGGAGAAGGAAATGGCAAACCACTCCAGTATTCTTGCCGGGAGAATCCCATGGACAGAGGAGCCTGACAGGTCCATGGGATAACAAGAGTCAGACATGACTTAGCAACTAAACTACCACCATCACTACCATCCACGATTATACTTTAATATCTCTTTACTACTCCATTTTCTACATGGATTTAGTTTTGAAATCAACCAACTTTTTTTTCATCAGCAAACTGTAAGAAATTGTTTGTGACAGTATTTTCAAGCATGTTGCTCTCTGAAAAAATGAGAAACATATTTAATGAAATGTCAGTATGGAAACAAATGAAAAAGCTTAATGGCCACTCAGAAACAAACATGGAAAAATGTGATAAGAAACCCCTAAGATGGTCATAGTTAAAGGAAGACAATTAAGTGATGCAATTTACTTTAAAATGTTTAATATAATAGTGATTGGAAAATTAAAAGCCAACACAAAATGTCAAAATAAATACTGTGTATCAAAGGTATATTGAAATTAGGAAACTAGGCAATTATGATACTTGAATTAACTGTAACAAAATCCAGCAAGCTAGAGCACTCCAACCATAAACAATAAAAGACATTAAGATATGTGAAGCCAAACTTTAAACTTGTAATTGCTGTAAAAACCTAAATTATTTCTAGAGAATGGATGATTTGCTGAATAAAGGATTTACTGGGAAGAAGTAGCCTCATGCACACTTAAAGAGGTTTCAGCGTGATAAAGTTCTTTCATTCTCACAGAGAGAAATGAAATTCTCAGATTTGACACAGCAGGTTTAGGGTGGGCTGCTCCCAAAGTGAACTTTCTTGTCTCTGAGTCAGTTTTTTTTCTTTCCTAGCATATTTTAAGTGCAACTAAAAGCCTTTGAGAAAGCTTTGTATTTGCTTATGTGAATACTAAAAATTGCCATGTAAAAATGACATAAAGATTACTACTTCAATCCTTGAGCAGGAAATCAGACTCTTCTTCACTAATATAATTGGTAATGTATCAGAAATAATAATATAGCTCTATGCTTAGTAAAAATAACCACATCTGAAGTGTTTTTGAATGACTGAATGAATGAGAGATATGCATTAAGTTATAGTATATTCATAGTTATAAAATTTAATATCAAAATGCCAAAATATCAAAATAAGCCACTTCATTTAGAAGATCTACAGGTAACTCTAAAAAAAATTGGAACTCTAGAAATCAGAAGTATTTTTTGATATGTGCCATGAAAATGCTACATGCTACCCTACTTAATGGAGAAGGCAATGGCACCCCACTCCAGTACTCTTGCCTGGAAAATCCCATGGATGGAGGAGCCTGGTGGGCTGCAGTCCATGGGGTCGCTAAGACTCGGACACGACTGAACGACTTCACTTTCACTTTTCACTTGCATGCATTGGAGAAGGAAATGGCAACCCACTCCAGTGTTCTTGCCTGGAGAATCCCAGGGACGGGGAAGCCTGGTGGGCTGCCGTCTATGGGGTCGCGCAGAGTCAGACACGACTGAAGCGACTTAGCAGTAGCACCCTACTTAATGCGATAGAATGGGCCAATGAGGCATCGTGTTATTAAAATAACTTAAGTCAAAATTTTGATTAATTTCTTAGTGTTTGTAATATCCTGCGAGTTTGTATACAGTTTCAAAGTGGACTGGGCACTTATCAAAATATAAGTATGTCAGAACTGATGAAACTGGAAATATCTACTGTTTTTTCCAGCTACTTTCTTACCACTTTGCTACTCCTATTCCAAAAAAAAGTGGTACAAATGCATTGCATAAAATTAATGCTCAAATCAGATATTTTATATTAGCTAAAATTTTTGCCTCTACCTGTCTATGTGTGCTCCCCTATAAATTTACATATTATTTTCAAACCCCAAGATATAGCACTTTATATGTCAGCCATATACTTTATTCTATAAGCAGCCACTCTTGTATAACTTCTTTCTCATGCTATCAGCGGTAATTTCTAGAGTCTTAGAAAAGAGGAAGATATATAGAACAGTCTTATGGACTCTGTGGGAGAGGGAGAGGGTGGGAAGATTTGGGAGAATGGCATTGAAACATGTAAAATATCATGTATGAAACAAGTTGCCAGTCCAGGTTCGATGCACGATACTGGATGCTTGGGGCTAGTGCACTGGGACGACCCAGAGGGATGGTATGGTGAGGGAGGAGGGAGGAAGGTTCAGGATGGGGAACACATGTATACCTGTGGCCGATTCATTTTGATATTTGGCAAAACTAATACAATTATGTAAAGTTTAAAAATAAAATAAAATTAAAAAAATAATAATAAAGGCAAAAAAAAATTTAAAAAGAGATATACATGTGCATGAACAATGCTGACTGGAAACATCACTCTAAAGAAGTTTAGGAGCTAAAAAACATAGGAAAGGACTCAATTCAAAAGTCACTTCTCTTAGTAACATTATTTTTATTAGAAATTGTCCAGAAATACTTTGAAATCTAATACAACATCAGATAAGGTTTTAAATTTACATCAGGAAAATACCAGTAGAGCAAATTTTACAGAGCAATAAGTATTCGCCAACAGTACAACTTTTCAAATTCTGACTAACAGGAAGATACAGAACAAAGGTGTAGGCAAAACAATAAAACAATTTGTTATGCTAAGTTTATTTGCATTTAAATCAGAAAAGGGTACTTAAAAGAGTAATGAAAGTTGAAGGAAAACACGTCTGACATTTTCCTTCCATTTGAAATAATTTTTCTATATTGCATTCAATTTCTGTGAAAAAGTCTCTCTATATATTCTAAACACAAATAAACTTGACTGTTGTCCCAAGGTGATCATTTTTAAGCATGTAAAAATTAATATTTTTTAAACATTTCTTAAAATCATTTGATAAAACAGTCAAAAACATTAGGAACTATTTCATTGGCTAATCACTCTAACCTAACTTTATATATTACTGCTTGGACTAACCAATCAAAATGCAAAATATTAGCAAGGTCATAGTAGTATAACAAAACATACACTATATTTCACAGATTACAAAAGACATTAAAATTCTGATACCCCATTCATAAGGAAAAGATCGTAATGAGAATAGAAAATGGCACAACATTAATTCATTGTGTGACAAAGAATATAATGAGAATGGGAAATAGTACAAACATAACTCATTCTTGTTACAGTTTTAAGATTGTAATGTCATGGTTCATATCACATACTTAGCAAGAAGGTGGTAGTCAATGTGTTGCAATATTCAATGGCTATTCTGAATTTAGTAACAGCATTATTTTAAATACACCTATGTATCTGTACACACAGCATTTTAAATTGTGTACTTCCAGGAATGGGTATGTTTAAAAATTAAACAATGTTGCTAAAAAGTTTCATTTGAAAAGATAGCCTGTGTATGATTAAAATATGAAGAGCACGATCATAAATCCACTGGACAAGTGAAAATGTGAAACTAAAATGTGCTATTGGATACATTCAAGTTAATATTTTAAAATGGAATAAAATCTATTGGTAAGTAATGGCTTTAAATCATTTTATAAACCAATGCATGATTTCATAAAATATTTAACTATTACATTGCAAAGTCAGGAATGTTTGCAGCGTGGTTACAAGTTTTCACCCAATAATCAGTTCTGCTCTCTGACTTTGCTGAACACAAATATGGTCTCTAGAATTACTGGAGATTATATTCTAGGAACTGTGAAACACCAAGAAAGAAAAGCTGTTATTTTGTAATAAAAACACAGTCTTTAATAGTAGCATAAAAAGACTAATGAGCACTTTTTAAAATTTTTATTGAAGTACAGTTGATTTACAATATTGTGTTAATTTCTGCTTTATAGCAAAGTGGTTCAGTTATACATATATATGTTGTTTTAGATTATGGCTTATCACAGGATATTGAATATAATTCCCTTTACAGATGTACAGTAGTACCTTGTTGTTATCCATTCTATGTATAAGAGTTTGTATCTGTTGCTCCCAAACTCCCAATCCTTCCATCCTCCTCTCTGCTTTCCCCTAATGAGCCCTTGTGGCTGAGAAGAGATGTTTTCAAAAAAGTCTAAAAATCTGCTTATTTAAGTTAAGATACAAATGATAACTCCATTTAATCAGCTTTAAATTATTCACCCCAGTAAGAAGACACATGGTGGATCATCACAAACATTGCATGTGTTTGTGTATGTCTGTGTGTATACTGAAAAATGCATTCCTATTTCCCCCCTAGTTGATTCTACGTTTTAATTACATAAGCAGTAGCTAACATTAAGACTTAGATTTAAACTTATTTGCATTTCTTAAATAAATATCCAATAACATGCTGGGATATGGGGTCAAATTTAATTAACCCAGGATTTTAAAATTGACATGAATTATCCCAAAAATAGATAACCCACACATTTTTAATTGAGTAGTTGGTATGGGAATATTCCACTTTTAAACATCTTTAGTTCATGGGGAAAGTTGAATGTAAAAAGAGTTTTTGTAAAATGAATAATTACCTCTATTAAAAATGTGTTCAATGGGAAAGAAGTGCTTGTTCCATTATTAAATCAAAATTCACACCTAAGAAGGTGCCTAAAACTATATTAAATTTTTTTGGAAAATATAGTTAAATAAGCTTTTTAAAAATTTTACAAAATGTGAAGTTCTGATAACTTTCAAGATTTCAGTTATTACTTAGCACACTGAAACAATGTTTAAAATAATGCTCTTGTTATACAAATTTGATTTCTTTGATATTAGAAAATAATATGGAAATGTAGAAAGAGTGTGTGTGTGTGTGTGTGTGTACATTAGTTGCTCCGCTGTGTCCGACTCTTTGCGACCCTACAGGCTATAGCCCACCAGGCTCCTCTGTCCATGAGATTTTTCAGGCAAGAATACTGAAGTGGGTAGCCTTTCTCTTCTCCAGGGGATCTTCCCAACACAGGAATCAAACCCAGGTCTTCTGCAGAGACAGGTGGATTATTCACCCTCTGAGTCACCAGAGAAGCCCCAGAAAGAGAGTTTATTAGCTATTAATAAGAATATTACTCATTAGTTAGTCAGTAAAACTATGATTTGGTGAAACTAACTGGTACTGGTCTAAAGGGAATAATGTCTTAATAGATTTTACAAGATTTTAAAATTTAGGGATTATATTATTTAAAACATTGTGTATCCAAGAGATGGTCAAACTGTCTTTCTTAACAGCTCATTTCATGGCACAGAAAACTCATATTTAGATTAATTGCCCCAACCACTCAACTCCAACCATTGTGATTTTTAAGAAATTGAAGGAAAACTGAGGCATACTACATTAGATGAGCTTCTTATAATTATCTCAAAGTTTAAACAAATTCTAAAACATGGCATGATTCCAATACTTACCATATCCTTTGGAAAAGTAAATATTTGGTCCAAAATTTTTTTTATATAACATAGTATATTCACCTGCATTTTATAATTTATTTAAACTAGAGAAGAAAAAACTCACCTTTAAAATTTTCTTTAAATTTTTTTAAAAGAAAAATATATTAAAGTTTATTGTGTGATGAACTTAAACAACTGCAACTAGATCCGGAAATTCAAAGGAAAATTTCAAAGTATACTTACAAACTTAAAAATAAGTATGCTGTTCAAAATTTACTGAGTGCATGTGTTTTGAACTCGATGTAGACAATTGGACAATTGCTTTGTACTGCAACATATACCTAAGATTTTTATTTCAGTTTTCCTCATTTTTCCAAATAAATGTTTCAGGATGTGTTAATTTAATGCAGAAAACAATGTGATGCTTTCTTAAGCATGGAATATTGTGCTATAGTTTATGCACGCAAGCAACTTTATGTATCTAACGTGACTTTGGCTCTTTAACTTTTAATGCACCAATTAAGATGTTAAAACCTCAGATTTAAATAGCTGTCTATGACTGCTGTCGGTTGATTTATTTCTTGATAATCACTGGAGCTGCTAAGTGAAAAATCAGAGAAAGAATTTCTTTAAAAGATTCTTCTGTGTCGCACTTGCTGAATGCAGACTTTGCGATTGTGACGGTGCTAAAGGGTTAGTGTAACATTTAAAAAATCTGAATACACAATTCTCTTTCTTGTATAATTGTTTTTCATCATCTAACAAGCTTTTTCTGGACCATTTTAAATCTACTAATCATTGCATGACCTTTGGAAGTTCATACTGAACTTGTAATCTTGAGATTGAAGATATTCTACAAGTTTTAAAATTTTTCAAATAGGGGATGAAGGTGGTAGTGTTGAGAAATCAACTTTTCACAAAGAAGCAAAATGTACTCAACCCCTACAGTAGGCAGAAAAAATAGTCCTCCAAAGATGTCCACATCCTGAACCCCAGAACCTGTGTATATATTACCTGACACTGAAAAAGGGACTTTTCACATGTGATTAAGATAAAGGTCTTGAGATGGGGAGAGTCTCCTGGATGAGCAAATGGAAAGGGAGGCAGCAGAGTCAGAAAAAAATTTGAAGATGCTGCTGGGCTTCCCTGATAGCTCAGTTGGTAAACAATCTGCCTACAATGCAAGACACCCCGGTTCCATTTCTGGGTTGAGAAGGTCTGATGGAGAAGGGATAGCCTCGCACTCCAGTATTCTTGGGCTTCCCTTGTGGCTCAGCTGGTAAAGAATCTGCCTGCAATGAGGGAAGCCTGGGTTCCATCCCTGGGTTGGGAAGATCCCCTGGAGAAGGGAAACGCTACCCACTCCAGTATTCTGGCCTAGAGAATTGCATGGACTGTATAGTCCATGGGGTCCCAAAGAGTTGGACAGGACTGAGCAACTTTTGCTTTTGCTTTCGCTTTCACTGGCTTTGGAAATGGAGGAAGAGGAAGGAGCCAGGGGATGTGGGAGGCCTCTAGAAACTGGAAAAGAGAAGCAAAAAGAGTCTTCTCTAGAGTCTCCAGAAGAAAGAGCCTGCTGATAGCTAAGTTTTAACCAGTGAGACCGATTTTGGACTTCTGACCTCCATAAGCCTTAAAATAATAAATCTTTGTTACTTCAAGGCACAAAGTTTGTGGTTATTTGTTACAATAGGAATAAGAACTAACACAACTCCCCAATACTTTTTAAAGACTGGGTGTCATTTAAGCTCCAGTTTCAACATACAACTTTTTGAAACCAGACAAACATATAATTATTTTTTTAACTACAATTGCACAACAGCTATATTAAAACAAAAGTACGAAAACGTTTTGTATTTTCAAGATGAAAAATTCTTCTTGGAGTTCAAAAGTGATTTCAAATTAGGTATATTTTAAAATGTCTTCAAAAAATAAAATAAAATAAAATGTCTTCAGCAAACCAAATTGCAATTTTACAATGCCTTCTATTTCTTTTTTAGCATAATTATTGAAAGATAAGATGATAATAGAATAAACCAACTAAGAAACAAGAGTGTTATTTTTAATTCCTCTGTAGCTGACAGGACTGAGAAGTCTTACTATCTTATGTACTTGTTCGTTTCAATAATCTTAGGGAATATGTCTCGTCACCTGATTGTATTCTTGGTAAATTTCCTTATTTTGCAGTCTTTATAAGAAGAAAGATACCCATCATCATAAATCTTAAATATCTTTGCAAGTACAAGTGAAAATACAAGCCTATATATGTTAACAGCTGTACAACTGCCTCTTGGGATAAATGTATTATGAATGTAGAACAGTCATAACAGCACTGACAATCTCATTTTTCCCATTTCATAGGTTTTATACCTGTGCCATCTGGGTAATACACCTGGATGTACAACAGGATACTAAAATGGCCCGGCTTTCTAAATGGCCTTTCTTGGCCTCTGATTTTTGTGTGACTCTTTTAATTGTTTGATTCACACTAAACCTGAGTGCCTTACATGATGTGTATAAATGTTAGTAGTAGAAGGAAACACATTTTGTGATTTTTTTAAAGAATATGGGATATAGTTTTATGAAACACAAATGAATAAGATCAACCACTTATTTCTTCTTTCTCTTCATTAACAAAGAGACTGTGGCCAAGTCATTTTACTCATTTCCTGGCTTCCCTGTGACTCAGACAGGAAAGAATCTGCCTGCAATGCAGGAGATCCAGGTTTGATCCTTGGGTTGAGACGATCCCCTGGAGAAGGGAATGTTAACCCACTCCAGTATTCTTGCCTGGAGAGAATCCCATGGACAGAGGAGCCTAGAGGGCTACAGTCCATAGGGTCACAAAGAGTCGGACACGACTGAGCTACTAACACTCTCACAACACTGAAAACTGGAGAAATAATTGAGGTTATTGCTAGGATTAAAGGAGATAAACATGCCTAGAAGGTATATTTTGAAATACTGTTTGCATAATTTGTTGTATCATTTTACTGGTGAGATTTCTTCAAATTAATTAAAATATAGTTGAATAGAGGAAATATTTTTATCTTTTTTGTCCCTTTTCTCTTTTACTCTCATTCTTACTCTTCTTTCATTGATTTTTTTCCCCTTACCTGATAACTGCATTACTACCATGTCAGTTTTCTTATTTTGGGTGGAAAAATTACAGTGGTTAAAATACAGGCTGATGTGACTGAAGTCAACATAATTCACCATAAGATAATTCTTTGTCATCTATTCTTGTTTACCTCTTTGAGAGAAGCAACTCTGTAACCTTCAAAGATAGCTGGTCTCAGGAAATGTCTAGTGCATCCCAACATGATTGTTCTAATAGCATCATCATTTCAATGACACTATGCCAAGAATGACAAAGTCATTCATTCGAACAAAATTGGTCTATAGTGTTTTTCCCCTCTTATTTGGGTATTCCCATTCTTTTGCAGAGCATTTACAGCTTCTGGTGCCAATGTCCTCCAATTGTCCTTGAAGTCTAGAGTTATTGCATGACTGTCCACCTAACTAGTCTTCCTGGGAACATTCTGTTTTTATTCATTCCCCCAGAATAGCTGCATCAACAGATCCTGTTGGAGAAGACTGGTTCTTCAAAATGCTAATTGATTAACATGAAACATGGCTTATGAGTTATGTCCAATCTCATTTCAAGTCTCGGATCCTGGCATGACATATGACCAGTTTTTCCCTACTGGTAATGATTTTAATAAATGTCGTCTAATTCCTAGAGACAAGAAACAATAATAAATGGTGAAAAGTCAGGCTAGTCTGTTAACAAATTACAGGTAGATTAGGGATTCCCAGGTGGCACTGTGGTAAAGCATCCACCTGCCAATGCAGGGGATGCAAGAGATGTGGGTTTGATCCCTGGGTAGGGAAGACCCCCTGGAGTAGGAAATGGCCCCCACTCCAGTATTCTCTGGAGAAGGAAATGACAACCCACTCCAGTATTCTTGCCTGGAGAATCCCATGGACATGGGGGCTACAGTCCATGGGGTTGCAAGAGTTGGACACAACTTAGCAAGTAAACCACCACCGCCAGTATCCTTACCTGGAAAATTCCATGGACAAGAAAAGCCTGGCGGGCTACAGTCTATGGGATCACAAAGAGCAGGACATGACTGAGCATACACGTATAGATAGATGGATAATTAAGTATTATGTGGGTGGAGGAGAGTACACAAATAAAAAACTGAGTCACCAATACTGATTTAGTGATGCATGTGTATGTATTAATATATACACATAGTTTTAAACCCAGCTTTTTAAAAAGGTATTCACAGAAACACCATTAGATGCTTTTAAAATGTTCACCTTCAGGAGATAATGCTCAGACGAGAGTCGATCCTGACACTACTTTTTTTTCTCTGTGCCCCACTGGTTGAGGATGCAATTGCTAGTCATCCTCTCAACCATCTGGACACTATAATGCTGCAAAAAAAAAAAAACAACACACAACTTTTATCCCCATTATGCGCAGTTAAGTTCCTGTTTGCAAGTGTTATTTATAAGGAAGGCAGCAGGACTGGGAAACAAACCAAAGAAAATAATGTTAGCATAAATGCTTCGAAGGAGACATGTGTCGCTAATGGCTTTTCAGAAACCATAGGGAGTGAGGGAGTAACACTTCCACTCCATTGATCTGGCTTAATTTTTTTAAGCCATGTGAACTGTTTGAAGAGCTTTGCAGAATTTCACTCCTGAATCGGGACTTCGTTGCTTTGCAAGTGGCTATTACTATTCTAATATAATAACAGGAATGGCAGTAAGAAAATACAAAGACAAAAACATTCAAGATGCAACTTCTGGAAATGCATCTGCCATTTTCATGGTGGTCAGGCACACACCCAGGGCAGCAAGCATTCTTCCATGGTGATAAATATAAAAGACGACTTTGAGGAAAACTATGCATGTAGATGAGGTTCACACTAGGACAAAGTCATAATTTTACATATAGCTTAGGAAGAAGGTAGTAGTTCAAACTTGCCTGGACACCTCTTTTTAAATGAATACACACCATCCAAATCAGTCCTACAAATCATAAAGAAAGGGGGATTACCTTTATTCAATCTTTAATGCTATTGTAGTTAACATATTTAACTTAGCTGAGGTCAGTTCATGAGACAGTAAATTTTAATCTTCTGTGTGTGGTGCTTATACTTAATATACATTGCATGAGATCTACCTGTTTACCAGCAAGGATGTTTGCGCACATTTTACAATTTATGAAAAAGGCATTTGTGGTGAAAAGGAGTCAGGAGGTTTGAGTCCTAAAGAACTGCTGAATGCACACACATACCACGAGCCAACGGTCTTATTCTGAGTGAGTCAATTAGTTCTCCTGTTCCGGACATTTTCGTCTGTGAGATAAACATTTTTAATTCAGTTACCTGCAGCCTCTCTTCCACCTTAAGAATTCTATGGTTATTATAATAAAGTTACTGTTAGAGATTAGTATAGAAGTTGAATTCAGGTCTTCAGAGAATAAGTTCAGGAAAAAAAGAAAAGAAAACCTTTTGTCAAGCCCTTACGTATAAATAAGCAGGGTAAAAATCTTTACCTCTCCTGTTTCCCTGGTCCTGGAAATCTGGATTAATACCACACCCCCATCCCAGCTCTGTCATTACTGCCTGTGCTCTACACATCTTGTCAGGTAGTTTAAAATGACAGTTTTTGTTGTAACTCTCATTTTTGCTGTGACTTCCCAGCAAGGAATCTGAGACATACGTTATTTGAGCAAAAATTTCAACTTATTTCTAGCACAGGCAGTTAAGAATTCTGAGTGGCTAGCCAGGGTTGTTGTTGCCCTCAAAAGCAACTTTCCTTTAGAAAAGGAAAAAAAGAAAAGAAAGAGAATTATGGAAAAATCAAGTTTGTTTATAAGTAACCACAGTCTCCTCACAGTCATATATAATCAAAATGAACAGCTTCTCAATGTATTTTAAAGCAAATAAGTGAGCTGAAAACAATTTAACTTCCTTAGCCCCAAATACATGGTGTATTAAAGAGATCTGCAGCCCAAAGGTACAGATTTTTATCTCATCCATTCCCCCAGAAATGCCTGCAACTTTGAAGTGGGCAATTCTTTGAATAATCTGATAACTAACTAGTAAGGCTTTCCTGAATATCCCTTTTGACTTCCAGGTCATTAGTTCTCAGCACTCTGTTCTCAGATACAAAGTCAAATCTGGTAATGGTTATTGGAAAAAAAAAAAAGATAGTCTATCTGAAGTTCAAGTGAATATGGACTTTTATGCTTTTATGGAGTGTCTGGAATTTCCTTTTAGTGCTATGCAATGGCAATAATGGCATGCTGGGTTCTGTCAAATGGAAGACAACTGAAGGAATTAGAAGAGTATTTATTCTATCTGGGCTCTGAAAGCTCAGTCTTCTAATCCAAGAAGTACTTTGATAGTTTGGTGGAATGTTGGGAGCATTTACTTTGGGAGATTTTAATTGAGCTTCTCCGGTTGGGTCTACTGAATTTTGCATCTTCCCCCAGTCTCATAAGATCTTTTGATCTTATGGTTCATATTGTTTCCAGAAACTTTTGATAAAGTCAACATTAACTTGTTCATTTGCGTAAGTTATTCTTTCCTTTTAATAAAACAAAGGGATTTCCCCAAATTAAACAGTTTTTAAAAGATTAAGAATAATTAAAATGTGACTTTAAAGTTTTACTTATACATTAGCGATTAACAAAAATAAAAATGTAAAGTACAATTACTTTGTGGAGGTTTAGGTAGTTTGGGTTTTAAATTCTATGTAAATGACAGCTTTGGAGCTGAAATTCTATTTTGAAGCAGATACTATAATACAGTGATTTTAAGTGGGAAGGGGTGGGGGGAAATACATCCTTCCCAGAGAAGTAGATGGAAGCACAGCAGAATCGTTCAAGTCTCATGCACTTGTCATTTTCCTTTCTAATGTTTTAACACATCTCTCTTTGGGCATCGCACACCATCTACCCCAGAATAGAACCCCATCCCTAAGGAGAGTCTGTACAGGTCTCAAGGCTGACGATGGAACAGGACAGTTGCCAAGCTCCACCTCTGTGGTACTTGCACACCAATGCCTGTGAGAACTAGAACTAAAGGAAGGATTTGGGGAACGGAAAACAAAATTTTCTCTTGAAATATGATTTTGTTTTTCCAGTTTTGAGAGACCCACGGGGACAAGAAATATTTTCATTTTCTCTTAACTTCACCATTTTAAAAAACACAGTAGTGAAGGTATGAGGGAAATGAGACTTGCCACTCAGTCTTAGACTTTCAGACCTAATCAGTCCAAGGTGAACTGAAGGACAAATGTCCTGTCTAAGGAAGGGCAGCTGCTACTCATTTCCTCGTAATGGTTACCATAAGGAAATACTGGCTGAGGATTGCCTGATATATATTTTCTCTGAAAGGATGCTATTAATATATATTCTTATGTGAAATCTCATACATTTTCAAGGTTGACTACTTACTTAGAAAATATTTGAATAGTATGAACCAAACAAAGCTCAGTTGGATCTTACCCATTTGGAACTTCTGATCTGTATTTTTATTTTGTTATATTAAGTATAGGTAGTAGGTAGGTTATACATCCTCAGAATCAGGGACCAAGAACCAAAGAAATATTGTATAAGAGAAAAGCAAAACCAGAGTTTAAAAAATTGATCTAGGTTATGGATTATCTTAGACCAGAAACAACTTTCTGTGCCTTGATTTCCTCTTCTATAAATGAAAGAGTTGATTTAATGACCTTTAAGCCACAAACCACTCACAAAGTTCTATAATTTTAACATACCTGGGGAGTTCCTTACAATCATTTAGAAATGCATGAATGTCTGGGTGAGTGTAAACATGGTAGGTCAGGATTTACAAGCATAGATATAGTTACAGATGTAATGGATAACTGCTATTGGCCCAAACTATTGTTTTTTTCTTTAACCAATGTTTTATGCCATTTAGGCCCATTATCTTAACTCTATGCTATATTACATGGCCTGCTCAAGCATCTGTGGAAAATAGAGCTATTTTCCTAAATACATCGCTCTGGGCACAAACCAAAAGTTATTTTAGAAAAAGTTTACTCTGTACTTAATTCTATATCCTAC
Source organism: Bubalus bubalis (assembly GCF_019923935.1). Lineage (NCBI taxonomy): Eukaryota > Metazoa > Chordata > Mammalia > Artiodactyla > Bovidae > Bubalus > Bubalus bubalis. The sequence continues at coordinate 42,743,886 of NC_059169.1, read as the reverse complement.
AGTAAATTACTATAATATTTAAAAAAATCATTTTGTGTATCATTGTTTTAATTTATGATATTTGTATATTGCTTTAGTGCGACTACCCAGAAATTCCTTTGAAATCTCATTTCTACCTAACAAGTCCATTTCTTTTCTTTCAAGTACAGTTTCTTCAACAGAAAAGCAGAAAAGTAGAATGATTATGACTCTGACAGCCATAAGAGAGTAAAAGTGGATTATAGTTGTTCTATTAAAAAATAAATATATTTAATTTGTATCACTATTTTGTCTAACCTAATGGCTCTCAAGGCTTAATATACAAACTGCTAATAAAAATAAAAATTATTTGGCCTTACCCCTAGAGATTCTGTTTTCTGGTTCAAGATGGAGGAGCTACTACCCTAATTTAATAACTTTATTTACAGATGAGGAGTTGGTTTTGCAGATACAGTCAATGGTTTGAAGGTATGAATTGATCTTTAGCTTTTGACTTGTGCAGGTTGTAACTGGGGACAAGCTGAAATTAGCCTTTTGGGACCTGGGTTAACTTCAAATTCAAATGTTATCTGGACTTCTTTCCAGTTGCTTTGTTTTTTAGATCCCCCAAATTAATCCTTTCCAAATGCATCATTTTTAAATGTTACATATAACCTCATTATACTCAAATGCTTATGGCTATTACTTGGTGTCATAAAAATTAACAAATATAAAATGTATTTATTATGGACTTAATACTCCCAAGATTCACATGTTGAAACCCTAACTTCCCAGTACCTTAAAATGTGAATATATTTGAAGATAGGGTCTTCATATAGGTGATAAAGATATAATGAGGTCATTAGGCTACTCAATCTGACTGGTGTCTTTAACAAGGGAAATTTGAACACACAGACACCAGGGATACACAGACACAGTGGAAGGACGATGTGGATACACAGTGAAAGGAGAAAGTTCTCCAAAGAAACCAAACCGGACAACATTTTAGGCTTGAACTTCTAGAATATAAATCTGCAATAAAATGAATTTCTGTTGCTTAAGCCACCTAGTCTGGTATTTTGTTGGGCCAGCCCTAGTAAATTGGTATCATGTTCTTAGGTAAAATCAACAAGAGACACATATATAAATTGTCTTCTCTATTTATCACAATTTTCCTGGGACTCTGAAATTGTATTTTACAAAAATACAATTTTAACATTGTAAGGACTCAATATAAAACAAAGAACTCAATATATAATAACACATAAAGCAAATAGTTCACAATGCAAACAAAGGCACCATTACAAACAAGGCTGGGCCGGGGTATGTGGTTGACAAGAATAGAATTCTTGGGCTTGAGATGCAGATAAGGTCAGAACAACCAACCTACATGAAGGTTTCTTTAGCCAATTTGTTTTTCTTGAAGGGTGTGATATTTTCCTTCTATAGGGATTCTCTGAAGCACTGAAATTAACTTGTACTACTTTGAAATAGTAACTTTGAAACAAAAGCCAAAGCATTCTAGAGGTAGAAGATAGACTACTAGGTAACTGATTTAGAAACATTTTGTCTCACAGATGAAATCAACCAGGACAAGAATATTAAATGAATTGCATGGAGTTACACCATCAGTTTATAGCAGATGAATTCACCCAGCAAATCTTTAGAAACTGTATCCTGATTACTCATTTAAATATATTCTTCATTTCACCATATACACTTTCCTTATAAATATTTTATAAAATGGGTACCAATATCCTCCTGATAAACAGTCAACTTCTATGTAACTTACATAAAGCAACCGATACAGGCTCAAACTTCCAATCCCATTAATGTGCCTCACCTAAATCAAAAATTCTAATTATAGTTGCATTAAAAATGATTTTTCCCTCTTAGAAGTATTACTACATTCCATTGCACAGGCGATGAACTTGCAGAGAAATAACTTGGGTGAAAAACATCCTTGTCTGTCCCCTGGGCCAACCAACCTGTTGATGCTTCATCTTGATAAGTACAAGAACAAAGCTAACACAAAGTACCACCAGCTCTCTGGCAGTGGAGCGGTTAGGACTCTGAGCTTCCACTGCAGGTGGTGTGGGTTTGATTCCTGATTTGGGAACTAAGATCCCACATGTTTCATGGCACAGCCAAAAGTTAAATAAATATAATTTTTTTAATAAATAAAAATTTAAAAAATAAAGGTGCTTGGAAAAAAATATGTGCAGAATGGTGAGAAACAACAAATTGCTTTGTTCCAAAACTCTAAGTATTGAGTCACTTTGTTACACAACAAAGACTAAATGAAACAGGATTTTAAAAATTTTATAATTAATGCCCTCATAAAGATAGCAGAAGATACTTTGACCATTAAATAATAAAAATGTACTACTGAAAAGGATGATCATAGAATAATAAAAAGTTCTTAGAAGTCATAAAATAACCAAAGTGAAATATTCAATGGAAATTTTGGAAGATAAAACTAAACACACAGAACTAAAAAAAATTAAAAGTTGAGGAAAATTGGAAATAAACCATAATGCATGAATTAATTAGGTATTAATTGCAGAGGTCCTACAATTGATTTTGTTAGATGTTCTAAAAAGATAAGTCAGAAAAGAAGCTACCAATGAGAACTGCAGAAAAACTTTCTAATAAGGAAGGACTCATTTCTCCAGATTGCAGAAGGACCAAACAATTAATAATAATAATAAAGACCTATGCCAAAAGCTTGGTTTCCCTGGTGGTGCTAGTGGTAAAACATCATCCTGCCAATGCAGGCAACATAAGAAACATGAATTCAATCCCTGGGTTGGGAAGACCCCCTGGAGGAGGGCATGGCAACCCACTCCAGTATTGTTGTCTAGAGAATCTCATGGACAGAGGAGTCTGATGGGCTACAATCCATGGGGTCACAAAGAGTCGGATGTCATTGTGGTGACTTAGCACACATGCATGTCAAAAGCTGTCACCACCACTTTTCCTAAAAGCCTCCAGAGGGAAAAAACAAAAACAGGTCATATACACAGAATTATTGATCATAATGGCATAATAGCTACTCTGGAGTTTGAACTTTGATTTTGGAACAGTATGTTTAAACTTAGGAGGAAAAGCCATTTTCAACATAAAATACTATATATATTAAAAACTTCAATCAAAAGTGAGAGTCAATTAAACACAGGTTAGCATGCAATGGCTAAAAAGTACCTTGTGCTCCTTTTATTAGGCAGCTGCTAGAGGGCATCTTTTAGCAAAAAAAAAAAAAAAAAAAAAACCACCAGGAGGACAATATGGGATTTAAGGAACAGGAGCTCAGATACAGAAGATCAGCAAGGAAGATGCCAGGATCTCCACACAGACAAAAGCCAGAGGTCAGAAGGTTGCAGGAGGAAGATGTCTGGGGGGAAAAATAAAATGGTAGAAATCATTTGATTTCTTTGAGCACATGGAAATGGGACTCATAATTCTTTATTAGATCTGTGGGCCTTAGAGAGCCACTTCTAATGAACAGAAAAGTGAATGTTATGGTCTGTGGTCTCTCACCAAATTCATTCATATGTTGATGGTATTTGGAAAGTAATTAGGTTTATATGAAGTCATGAGGGTAGAGGGGACACAGGAGACGTAGGTTTGATCCCTGGGTCAGGAAGATCCCCTGCAGGAAGAAATGGCAACCCACTCCAGTATTCTTGCCTGGAAAATCCTATGGACAGAGGAGCAAGGTGGGCTACAGTCCATAGGGTTACAAAGAGTCTACTGTGAGGAGAGAACTCACGATGGGATTAGTGCCCTCAATGGAAGAAGAAGAGAGACCAGAGGTTCTTCTGTCTGCCACATGAGGATACATTTGAGCCAGGAAGCGAGTTCTCAGCAGAATCTGAACATGCTGTACCTTGATCCCAGGCTCTAGAATTCTGAGAAGTCAATGTTGGTTGCTTAAGCCACTCAGTTCATAATATTTTGTTACAGCAGCCCAAGCTGACTAGGACATGGTTGCCAAGGCTAGGTCAATGCCATTCAACTTCCTCCTGATTTTGCACCCCTTTCTTAGAGTGTATCCATTGGATCCTGAAGCTAAAATGTATGACATCTGGCTATCCTGAGGCTGCCATGCTGGAAAGACCTGTGGACAGAATACATGAAAACAGAGGTGTGCCTGAGGAGCATCAGCTGTTTTAGCTCCAGCTGTTGAAGTCTTCCCAGCCCAAGTGCTAGACTTATGAATGAGTGAGCCTTCAGGGGTTCTGATCCCAACCTCCTAGTTGCCTCCTCTGACACCAAGTGGAACAGAGATGACCCATCCCTACCAGGCCCTACTCAAATACCAGACCAGTTAACAAAATAAATGTGGTTAATGTTCTAAACCAGCAAGTATTGTGGTAGTTTGCTGCACAGCAATAGATAACTGGAATATTGTCTGTGCCTTTGATCTCAGCAGCCCTCATCTTAAGCAGAGAAGCAGACATAATGAAATTTTGCATTAGAAGAGGGTAAGGATACACTAACAATAAACCTAAAATGTGCCTCTGTGAATAAGTGTATGACATTTGTGTCTGAATTTTTCAGTCGTGATTTAGATTTTCTGGAACCCTTTTATGCTTGTATACTAGATTTTCATTTGTTTTAATTTTCTGAGGCATATAGCTGAGTTCTAGATAATAAAATGGTAATATTTTTCTCATTTTCTTTTTTTTTCACAATATTCTATTTTTCACACAATACATTTATGATAGTTAACAAAAGAGGGGGAAATTTTGAGACTGATTTTTTATTACATAAAAATAGCCTCATGAGAAGAATAATTCCTTAAATATTAGAGCCCACGCGGATGATAATTCTGGCTACCTTTGATTTTTGGAGCAAAGTTCCCTCAACAAGGCTGCAAATGCTGAGAGTGGTGAAACCCTTGCTTTTATTCAATTAAGCCTCTTTAAGGACCCAGTTAAAACATGAAAACAGACTAAGAAAAAATAACTTTCCTGTGGGACTCAAGCTCTCCACAGCAGAGTCATTCACTTTTTATGATCGTTATAATTATTAGTAGTGATGGTGATAACAATATATCATTTATATAGCACTTTAGAATTGCACAGAGCTTTCCTACCATCATTTATTAGCTAATCTTCAGAACACTCTTCAGTAATAAGTCAATATTTCTGCCTCCATTTAACAGGTAGGAAATTGAGGCACCATAGACTTGAGCCACTTGTCAAAAGTCAATCAAAAGTCAGCTTGTGGCCTGAGTTGAACAGTCAGTAATGCTACGAAGAGCATCTTCCTCTTAGACCAGCCTGGATCTCACTCAGTAACTCTTGCTCGCTGCTTCTAACAGATGTAACTGCAAACTTTATTTTTTGAAACAAGTTCTCTGATATTTTAGAATGCAGTCTTAAGAAGATTCTCCCAAAGTGAAAGTTCTTTATTGCAAAGATCATTTGAAGACTGAAATGAATGTATAAATTATACCTCTACCTGTATAAGGTACTTTACTTCATAGGTAAGCCTTTCAAGGTGGATGCCAGAACTCTTGAAAATAGGAAAGAGCTGAGTTATGCACCTGAAATATATCAGGTATAACCTTGAGAGGTCATGGAATTAACCACCTTAGTTAATTTTAGGAATGGCCTACCCTTCAATGGTGTTTCATGTATAGCTAAATGATACATAACTTTAAATAATAAGATTAAACAGGTGATGTCAAATTCAATAGGAAATATTAACATATTTTCCAGATCCATACCAAGAGGCAAATTTTAAAATCTCTGCTGTCAGAGGTATGAATGCCTATATTTTACTAATATGGTGCCATGGCTGTTAGCCTAATTCTTCATTTCTCTATCAATTATGAGGACATCACAGGTACTATCTTGGGATATATCTCTCTACAGAGAAGACTCTGCCTCTCCCTTCTTTACCTCTCCCCTATGTCTTATCCCTTTATCCAAGCACTACAACATGAGCAGTGAACAGGCGAGTGGACCACCTTGGTTTTCCCAGTAAACAGATATTTGTTCTCACACAGTGCAATAGAATAGAACTTCTTAATATGCTCTTGCAAAATGCATTGAAACTTGGCATTTGTACTTTTAGCACAAATATGGCAAACCAAGGACCCATTCTTGTGGGCTTCCTTTAGAGATGCCCATCACCCAGCATCCATTTCATGTCAAGTCCTCCCAATTGTGCCCTGTGGCCGACACTAGCCCACACACACACAAGTATGGCACAGTCTGTGGAATCAGAGGACTTCTTTTCTTTTGCTGGCTTCTTCATCCTCTGAGCAAGAATTCAAATGTCAGTCACTTTTAGTTAGATTTCATAGAGCAGCATCATAAAAATGGTAACCAATCCAATTGCAAATCATTTGATGAATCTTCTTTGAAGAGTTGCCAATAATGCTAATCATCAAATGGTTGAATCCAGCTTTGTAAAGATGTGTTTGTGAAGAACAGCAATCTCCGTGACTTTGACAAAGGAACTGCTGACTTGCATCACTGTTTGTCTTTTGATGTGAAAGAGCAAATCGATTTATAGAGCTTTTGCTTGCAGATGTAGGATATGATTAGTATGCAGAAAGACCTTTCCACAGTGTCATTTGTTTATTTAGCTGCCTCTGCACTCAGCTCTGATTGTGTATACCTAATTAATGTATACAAAGCTAAGAGAAATAAAATCACAGATCCACAATCACAGGATACTGCAGAGCATGTCATTTGTCACGATTGGGTCAGGGGACACTCCAATTTTACTAACAGCCCACCATATAAAGCATGTAGAGTTATAAAAAGATAACAATAAAAGTGCAAGCCTTTTTCTCATCAAAGTGATTCCTAGCTATTTCAGCTAGGTGAATTAACCTGTATAAATATGAAAAGGATGTAATTTCTTTCCTGTGTTGCTATTTGAATTTTTATTCAAAGCAGTTGTTCAGTCTTTATGAAAAGTACCCGTGATTTCTTCCAGAGGTCAAAGTACTTTGTAAAACATCCTGTGAGACCTGAATCATCCCGTTCTTCAAGGCCTCCCTGTTCAGAAGCTTGGAAATTTTAGCTGAGAAGGAGTTTCAAGTGAAAAAGTAAAGACGCTAGAGACCTTCATGTCAATAATGAATGATCAATAGAAGTCACACACTCGAAAATTGACATTCCGTCAGCAGTTGCCTGTTATTCATGCACATTTCACATTGTCTATTCGGGTTTTGAAAGAGACACTGGTAGCAAAATGGCAAAGCTGCTGAAATCTTCAGACCACCAGATAATGAAATCCAGGGTGACATCTAGTGACATCCTACATCAGAAGCACTTGCTTTGCATCTTATAAACCCAGCACCATCACCTAGTTAGCCTTTCCAGTACAGGGACCAGCACTTTCTGTCTAGTTACTGAATTCTAAACTAAACTTTACAGTAATTTTCCTAAGTACGTGATACCTCCAATGGTTGCCTCGCTTTGATACAAGGTAGCTTATTTTTCCACCACCAAACTATGAAAACTTCGATCATTGGCTCAAGTTTAAGGAGCTTTTTGCATTTCTCCACAGCTATTCCATCCATGGCAAGCCAGCCTTTTACTCTTTCCCGCACTGCTCTGTCTCTGCTTTAGTGCGAACATCATGCCAGAATCACTGCCCTAAATCATGCCAGGGAGCTGCCAGAATAGTTCAGACCTCTCCAAGAGCAGAAGCCAAGGGAGCTGTTATCTCATTGCTAAAACCCAGAACATGCTATTCCATCTAAATCACTGGTGTCATGGTCTCATTTGCAATGAAATTTCTTTGATCTTTTTTTCCAGGGTATTGGGGGATTTTTTTTTTCCAGGGTAGGGGCAGGTGGTTGTTCTGAATAATGTGGACATTTTACAAACAGAAAACAGAAAATTTAAGTAGAAAAGATGAAACTAACACAGTGTTTAAAGTAAAAAATTCAAATAAAAGTTTTTCATAAAATCTAAGTATTTTATAAGGACTCTCACTTGGTGTGAACCTCAATTGGAGTATGGCAAAGAGTGTCCAATGAGTGTCTCAATATAATGAATCTTTTTTTTTTTTAGTAAGTCCCTTTTAAATAAAACTGTTCTCTTTTACCTATGTTTCTCCTCTAAAGAGACATAAAGAATGTGTCACATATAAAATTAAATAAATAAAATTCCCAAATGCAAAGAATAATGATTTGTAAACAAGAGACGTTTCCTGACATAGCCATAATTAAAAACCAAATGATGTAAATCTATCTTGCAATTCCACAATACAAAGAGAATTAAACGGTACCTCCTCCTAAGTATCATAAAATTGTCGGATGAGGAAGACTGTAATGGTATTAAAAATAAGATTTCTCTAGGTTTTCAAGTATGAGATACATGCGATAATTCATAGTAATATGCCCCCTGGTAGGTGCTGAGGGTAAAAGATGAAATAGGCCACACAACATTGTAAATCAACTATACTGCAATTTTTTAAATGATTAAAAGGGAAAAAAGATGGAATAAGCCAGTCAAGTTCCTTGAATTCCTGTCTTTCAGCTTACATCTCAAGATATCAATTCCTGACAGGACTCCCATCAATAAAGAATATCTAGACTGACTAATGAGCCTCAATTTACCTTTCTGTGAGCTCCTTATTTCTGTTTTGAATTTCATAACATTACACTTCACTTCAAGGAGTCATCCTAATGTTTCTCACTCCAGTTCATTTCATTCAATTCCTTTGTTCTACAGATGAAGAAATAGGGGTCTGGGAATTTAAACACTTTCCCCTAAGGCTATAGTTTTAGCAAACAGCAGATCAGGTGAGAATTTAGGCTTCCTGATTTGCTATCAATATTTTCCCCACTTAACACTTTGTTTCCAGTTGTTACAGGCAGAAAGCACAGTAATCATTGTCAGTAGTATTCATAAAAATTTCACAACATTGATAATCTGTTAATGTCTTGCTCTTTTCTGGATTTCATTGGAATTAATTTCTAAATAACATATTTGAAGCAATTCATATCTCCTCTACTTTGAGGGGGCAGTATTTTCCAGGAGGAACATATTGTGAAAATTAATAAAGGGAGTTCTAGGGATGAGGAGGTTCTCACATACCTGTCACTAATAGTTAGAATAGATCCCCAAACAGGAAGAGACTACCTCAAATCTCATGCAGGAAGTGATATTACCTTACCAGCAGGAGAAAGATTTTCTCCTTGCCTGCCAATAGCTTAGCCAATGAGAATCTGTCACATCTCAACCAATGACAAGCCACTACACTTCACATTCCCATTTTCCTCCAATGGAACTTGTCTTTATAATAGCCCAGCCCAACTTCCCTTTCTCCTCTCTGAGAGTTTCCTCCCCTTGGCTTTATCGGACTTGGAGGAATTTGTATGTGGTTCACTGTGATTGTATGTCCTTAACTGCAATTCTTTTTGCTCCATTTTGCTGGTAAAATAATTGACTGCTTTATTGTTTTCAGTTAACAATACTAACATGAGAGAAAAAGATACTTAGGTCTTTATTCTTATCTATTTTAATAAATATTTGGGAGATTCTGAACATCACTTTTATTTGTTCAAGAAAAAAGAAATTCATGCCATGATCTCTAGAGTTTCTTCTAGCTCTAAAAATTTTACTTACGGTGTAAATATTCATCTTGTCATACCTAAACTACATTTGTTGGAATATAATTCTGTCATCACCCAGTATACAAAAAGATTGTTTTCTCACATAATTGGGCAATCAATTTAAATTTTATACTGTACAATGTAAAATATAGCAGTGGAAGTTTTTAATATTAAATTGATGAATTATTGGGAAACTTACTATATTCAAAAGCTTTTTCCTACATAATAAATACCAAGAGGATGTCTTAGGCAGAGAAGGTGTTCTCCCTCATCCTGTATCTCACCAGTTTATTTCACCTCTTTCTTGTCAAAATAGTACTTCGCACAGATCCTTGTCAAAGTTTCATGCACTTGTTTAATACTTATTTTATGCAGTACTCATTTTTCAGTGTCTTTTAAGATAAACTCAAGGAGTAGAAATATCTTGAAACTCTCTTTTCATCTTTACATCTCCACAGTTCATAAGAGTGCTTGTTCTTATACGTGGCGGTTACTCAGCAATGTATTGTGATGATAAATGTATGAACAAAAATTAGAAATGAAAGTAACATTAGAAGTTTACTAACCCAGTTTCCCCATTTGAAGATCATATAGCCACTGAGTTCCGCAGATATTTAATGATTTATCCAATGTTACCTCATTGATCGGTCAAAGGATTGGGAGGCCTTCTGACTGATAATCCCATATTCTTTCTAATATTCCTTTACCTTTTTAAAGATATTTTGAAAACATTCTTCTAAAGCATTTACTCTGTAAATGATGTTTGGTTACTTTCTGTCATGATTGTTTCCCATATATATCTCACATATAATCAACATAACATCATATGTTATACAATATATAATTAACAAGCTTATCCATACTGCCTGGGGCATGCACATGTGGTGGCTGAATAATCACCCCCAAAGATATCCAGGCTCTAATCCCCAGAACCTATGAATATTCTTATATGACAAAACAGACTTTTCTGGAAGGAGTAATCATCTTGAGATGGGGAGATAATCCTGGATTATTTGGGTGGGACCTAAATGTTAAAGGGCTTCCCTGGTGGCTCAGAGGTTAAAGCATCTGCCTGGAATGCGGGAGACCCGGGTTCGATCCCTGGGTCAGGAAATGGCTACCCACTCCAGTACTCTTGCCTGGACAATCCCATGGAGGGAGGAGCCTGGTAGGCTACAGTCCATGGGGTTGCAAAGAGTCAGACACGACTGAGCGACTTCACTTTCACTTTCACTAAATGTTAAAAGGTTGATTATAAAAGTAAGGTAGAGGGTGATTTGACTATACAGAAGAAGGAAAAGTAGAGACTGAAACCATGTGACGATTGCTCTGCTGGCCTTGAAGATGGAAGGAGGGGCCAAGATTTCTTTTAAAGATGCTATGGGACCAAAGTCAATTTTCCTCCTAAGGACTAAGTATAGAAAAAGTAGTTTTCCATAGAATGAATAAATATGTGGATGAAATAGTCCTGTGATATTGTGATTTATAATAAATATTTATTTTGCTTTCATCACATTTCTGACATAGACCTCTTAAAATTCTTGAAATTTCTTAAGTGGTGAAAGCAGTAAAGGTGCAATTGTTACACTAATGAGGCGACTTTTGGCCCACACCTAAGCACGGGGGAGGGGCTGAAGAGTGAAATGGCCAATGATTTCATCCACCATCCCTGTGTTATGTTGTTTTGTTGGTGTTCAGTCACTAAGTAGTAATGTCTGACTCTTTGCAACCCCATGGACTATAGCCCACCAGGCTCCTCTATCCATAGAATTTCCCAGGCAAGAAGATTGGAGTGAGTTTCTATGTCTTTCTCCAGGGAGTCTTCCAAACCCTGGGATTGAACCTGTGTTTCTTGCTCAATGGGTGAAAGCCGCCATAAACACTCCAAAAGACTGGTTAAAAAACCAAACGTTTCCTGGTTTGTGGAAAAGTGGAGATTCAGGAAGAGTGGCACAGAGAGGGCATGGAAGCTCCACATATTTTCCCACATTGTGCCCTGTGCGTCTCTTCATTTGGCTGTTGATTTGTATCTTTTCATGTTGATTATAATTAACTAGTAATCTGATGTGTGAACAGGTTTCCTGAGTTTTGCGAGCAGCTCTAGCAAATTTATTGAACCCAAGTTGGTGGTGGTGGGAACCTCTGACTCATAGTCAGTAGTTAGAAACACAAGTGAAAATCTGGACTTGCTACCAGTATCTTGAAGTGGGAGCATTTGTAAGACTGAGCCTTTACCTTGTGGGATCTAAGGCTATCTTCAAGCAGAGAGTGTCAGTCTTAGTTTGAACTGTAGGACACTACCCTGGTGTCAGAAAATTGGTGGTGGTGTGACACATACACACATCGGAATGAGGCCCATGACACTTAAGGTCCTAAGTGCTGAGAGACAGAAATATCTACCCATTCTGTCCAGAAAGAGTACATGAATACAAGACGTACATCTCCAGAAGCTGGAAAATTCAAGGAGGTGGATTTTCTGAGGGCCCCGGGAAGGAGCACAGCAGGATGAACACCTTGACTGGAGTCCAGTGAAACTGATGTTGTTCTTGTCTCCACAATGGTAAGAGCATAAATGTGTACGGTTTTAAGCCACTGTTCATGGTAATTTGTTGCAGCAGCAATAAGAAACTTATACAGTAGACATAGTATTGGTTGGGGAGTCAAGAGTCCTGGTTTGAACTTGGCTGACTCACATCATCTCTAGATGTTAGCTCTGCAAATGTCTAAGTGTAGCTCCCAGGAGTATAATGAAGTTACTCAGTCCTTATTTTCATTTAAGCTCAGGGAACCATCTCAGTGAAAGACAATCCTGCCCTGCAGAATACACAGATAGAGTCATTGGCACAGCTGATGTTACCCTATAGGAATCTTGGTATAAGATTTTAAAAGATGCCCTACTGGGAAGATAAATTAGGAAAAAAAATAAAGACTTCAGGGGAAGAATAAAGTCCCTTCTTCCCTGAAAGAGCACAGTGCTGGAGCAGAGTCCAAGCTGATACTAATGGAATAACACCAAATTTTGTAGCCTCTGGACACCCGAGCTTTTGAGCAGTGCACATACTGTGCATTCTTCTGAGTGCCCTGATCCTAGGAGACAGAGGCAGAGCTCAACTTAACTTCCTGGGGAAAGACACAACCTCTCTTTCCTGTACCTCTTCCATTAGGAACAAATACTCTTGAGAAGAACTGTCTGCTTCTTAACACCAAATCACAAAAGGCCTTCAAGGCACAAAAAGAGTGTATATCAGGACAGTATCAATTATGCAATGTAATTGAAATCACTCAGTATAATTCTGGGTTAAATGAAAATATGCTACATTTTTACCAAGTTGTTTACTTTAGTATATAAAGAAATTATAAAAATTCTAAGCTAGTTAATAAGGACCATATAGTTTTTAAAATAAAGGAAAATGCATAAAGAAATAAAAATCCTATTTTAGACATCTCACAGAATATAAGCTCTCATATAAGCTAAGTCCCTTTTTCTATCAACTTCCTGAATGTTGTTTTCTTTTTCTTGTAGCTTAATAAGAAACTTTTCTGAATTGCCTTCAACAAGAAATGAATATTGACTATAAAATACTACAGTCACAAAAATACTAACCACTCTATAATCACCCTAAGTATAATTACACATGGATCAATTCTTACAACACAGTTAATGCTATGGTAAAATCCTTGGGAGGGGTTGACTGACACTACTTCACTGTAGAAAATTTACATATATATCTATATATGTGCATACATAAAATTTACATTCATAAATATGACCTGAAATCTTACAAAGAATTCTTTTGACATCAATTTAAATTTTTTTCTATAATAAAATATAACATGGTCATATTGTTGTTCAGTCACTCAGTCATGTCTGACTCTTTGCAACCTCATGTGCTGCAACATGCCATGCTTCCCTGTCCTTCGCTACCTCCCAGAGCTTGTTCAAACTCACGTCCATCGAGTCAGTGATACCATCTAACCATCTCATCCTCTGTCATGCCTTCTCCTCCATCATCTTTCCCAACTTCAGGATCTTTTCCAGTTGAGTTGGCTTTTTGCATCAGGTGGTCAAAGTATTGGAGCTTCAGCTTCAACATCAGTCCTTCCAATGAATATTCAGAGTTGATTTCCTTAAGGATTGACTGGTTTGATCTCCTTGCTGTCCAAGAGACTCTCAAGAGTCTTCTCCAACACCACAGTCTCAGCCTTCTTTATGGTCCAGCTCCTACATCTGTACATGACTACTGGAAAAACCATATCTTTGACTATATGGACCTTTGTTGGCAAAGTGATGTCTCTGCTTTTTGATATAATGTACATAAAATAGCCAAGAAGGCAATGGCAACCCACTCCAGTACTCTTGCCTGGAAAATACCATGGATGGAGGAGCCTGGTGGGCTGCAGTCCGTGGGGTCGCTAAGAGTCGGACACGACTGAGCGACTTCATTTTCACTTTTCACTTTCATGCATTGGAGAAGGAAATGGCAACCCACTCCGATGTTCTTCTCTGGAGAATCCCAGGGACGGGGGAGCCTGGTGGGCTGCCGTCTATGGGGTCGCACAGAGTCGGACACGACTGAAGTGACTTAGCAGTAGCAGCAGCATACAGTAAATACTCATGTAACTCCCTAGGTCAAGAAATCATAAATTACTGTCACCACAGAAAATATCTCTCTTCTGTGTCTCTTTCTTTCGCAACCCTTTTCCTCTTCCCCAAAGGTCACCACTATTTTGAGCTGTGCCACACTTATTCCCAGCTTCCCTTTTGCTTCCCATCCATATATATATCCCTAAAGTTATTGACAAGCTTCTGAAGTGTTTCTAAATAGTCACATTGTACATATTCATGTGTTTCTTACTTATTTTATTCAATGTTGTATTTGTCCGATCATTTCATATTTTTCTGTGTTGCTATAGTTCATATATTTTCATTGCATTATGATACCCTTTTATGAAATATATCACAGTTTATTTACCCATTCTATTAATAAGAAACACTGACCTATATCTCTCTAGTCTTATTTTACATAAGCATTGTGCAATATATATTAAACTTTTTTAACTTGCTTTTTTCCAACTAACATTGTTATAAATATCTCTTTAAGTATGCTTCTACTTTATAAATTTGAATGGATACATAGGTCATTTGGACCACATTTTAAAATTAATCTTTAATTGTGTATGTGGCTATTTATGATGTTTTATAGTTATCAACAGTATTTTAGTTGTCATTGTTATACATACATTGTTTACTATATCCTTCATTTTCTTAGAATAAATTTTTGTCATTGAAATATTTGAAATACCTTTGAAATATTTTCCTTAGGATAAATTCCTAGAGTCGGAGGATGTTAAACATTTTAATGAATATTATTTTCAAATGTTGCACATTTTCCATCTAGAAAATGTATTTCTTTATTTTCTCAAGAACAGAATACAAAGTATCAGTATTCTGATTTCCACATTCTTGCCAGCAATAGATATTATATATTTTTACGAGCTTCTTAAAGTTAATACATGAAACTGACTTCTATTATTTGAAATTGTATCCCCTAGATTCCTGAAAGGTTAAATATATCTTAACTTTAACAGCCATTGGTTATCAAACAATGTCTTTTAACCTATAATGGGCCATTCTTTTGCAAGACCATCACTTCTACACTAAGTAATGAATAACAATTTTTTAAAGTTGTATATTCCAGAAGGTAGTTATTATTTCCATTACTCCAAGGCCTGATGAATTGTCCACAAATAGTGTAAAAGAGAGACAGTCATTGCTAAGGAAAATCCCACTGACAATTCTGTTGTTATCTGACAAGCTGGGAAGGAAACTTTCCCACTTGATCAAAATGGCATTTTAGCCATCTTCACCATGGCCCCACTGAATCAGCCCCCATGACTCCCTTAGTGGTAACAAGCCCCTAAAGCTTTAGTTCATAGCAACATCTAGCTCTCCTTTTAAAAAGAGGAGCAAATAGCATTTACATAGAGAACACTACTCAAACACAACACTATTTAAGCTTTACTTTATTGAGGGTGTGTCACCTAGTTCTGTGGAAATGAGAAAAAAATGATTTGTGCTGAGCACTTCAGTGGCGATTCAGTAGGACTAAACCCTCCTTCGCTTTTGGTAAATAAAATTATGAAAAAACAACAAACCTCAATGGCTAATCTCTACCACATATTTGTTTTAGAACATTCCACTACTATGGGATATTATTTCAGAGTGAACTGCCTGAGATAATCAGAGAAGTTGGGAACAATTAAATACAACTAACATCTACAAATTTCACAAGTGGAATTAAAGTAAGTGCAGATAATTTTAGAACAATAATATATTATATATTACAGACAAAGAACTGTGATTTGAAGACTCTTGACATGGGGCTAAAAATGTAACAAGCAGTTTTAAGTAATAGTTCTTTATTATCAAAAATAGTTGTTTTCATATACAAATTTATATGGGTTTCAGCAAGACTTCTTGACCACCTTTCCTGGAAAACTTGATCCCTTCCATGGTGTGGACTATATGACCTGAAGTACACTATTCTGTTGAAAATATTCTTTTCATTATTGCAACCAATTTTAGACCAACAGATAATTCTTCCAAAAAACAGTGAAAGAAAAATATTATTTCCTCTATAAAAGACGTCATTATTGAGTTGTTCTTTCAATATTTTTGAATGTCATGGAGAAGTTATTTTAAAACCGAATAACATGTCAATATGATTTTAATTCCTCTGACAATTTACAGGCACTCTTGCCACCCCTAATTTAAGACACAAAATATCTAGCAGTTATTTACTCAGTTTTCATTCAATTTTAACACCCTAAAGTGGAAGCTCAGGAGGTCTCTCTCTCTCTATATATATATATATATATAAAATAAAAATTGATGGA
This sequence comes from Bubalus bubalis, assembly GCF_019923935.1. NCBI lineage: Eukaryota > Metazoa > Chordata > Mammalia > Artiodactyla > Bovidae > Bubalus > Bubalus bubalis. The sequence goes on along the minus strand of NC_059169.1, from coordinate 42,727,439 downwards.
AGGGATGAAAAACATTTCCTGATTACTAGAAATTGTCCCTCCTGAGGGAGAGGAGGAAAGAGGAAAAGGGGATACATATAATTTATCATCCAAAGTCTCATGGAATCAAAGTCTAAAATTTTAATGTTAGAAATTGCTAAAATATATACTCCATTTAGGGCTTCCCTGATGACTCAGCAGTAAAGAATCCATCTGCAATGTAAGTTCAGTCCCTGGGTTGGGAAGATCTCCTGGAGGAGGGCATGGCAACCCACTTCAGTGTTCTTGCCTGCAGGATACCATGGACGAAGGAGCTTGGGGGCCTGCAGTCCCTAGTGTCGCAGAGTTAGACACAACGCATCGACTGAGCACAGCATAGCACACATGTTCCATTTAAACAGCAGCATTGTAACTGAGACAGAAATGACAACACACTTCAATATTCTTGCCTGGAGAATCCTATGGACAGAATAATCTGGAGGGCTAAAATCCATAGGATCACAAAGAGTTAGACACGATTGAAGTGCTTAGCATATTGTAGCTGAGTTCTCTCACTCTCATTCCTTCTCACTGCAATGTTCTGTTTTGGAGTTCCCTTGGAAAAGAGAAGCATATAATTGAAATTAAAAAATGTGTTTAAAATCAGAAATTTGAGACTTCATGTTATGTGCCTGATGGGTTTTTCTCTTTTAAATGCTCTTCTAGTTGCTATCTCCCATAACTGTTAGAGTCTGTATGCTCGGGCATATTCTATTCAATTATTCCTAGAGTAATGGAACTCCCTGCAAGATCTTAAATACTGATTTAATATCTAAAATGCTGCATGAAACATAAAGTATTCATGGGTGATGTTTTTAAATAAACACCTGTGAATAGATTAAAACACATACCATGGAAATAAAAGCTGTTCACAAAGAGGCATTTAAATTGGTTGCTAGTATTACTAAAAATTGTGTAGTAGGGAGCAATAAAAATACTGAATTTGGGAGATTATATCAAAAGTAAATTTTAAATAACCAGAAAATTAGGGGAAAATGCGCTACAGGATACATTCACTTTAATAAAAGCATGGAGAAACATTGAGTAAAAGAATACTTGTTACTATGTGATGTGCTAAGACCTCATCACCTTTTCTGCTCATGGCTCATGCTTCAGGAGCTAAGAAAGACAAGGTGAGAGAAAGTGAGTAAAAAACTGGGATGACACCTTCACTTTGGTGTATTTTATCCTTCTTTATTGTCCTCTGCTTCCAGCTTCATCTGTCTTCCTTTTTTCATGTAGCTTTTAGAAAGGTGACAAGACAGAGCCTTAAGAGAGGCCCCGGTAAAATGTATTATGATCCTGAAAAATGGTGAAATTAAAGCAGAATGGCCACACTCCTTGACTTATGTAAAGTTTATTCAAACCTGCCTTGCTCCCCTTTTGAACCTGACAGTGCTTGGATTTCTTAATAATGTGCAAATTAAAAGGACTTAATCAAAGGCTCAATAATTATGTAGTCAATGTGAAAATAACTGAAAGAAATTCTATAATAATTTCAGAAGAAATATAATACCCTGCATTATATGGATCCAGAACAAATATTCAAACATAAAATCCCAGCTGAATAATTAAAATGATTGTATTTCTCCTATATAATCACCCTGGAGGTATATCAAAATTAGATATTCCCAATTAGTCTCCTATTTAAATTCCATTCCTTAGATTAATAATAAGAATAAAGATATTTATTTTCTATAGCATTAGATTGGGTTTCCCAGGTAGCACTAGTGGAATTCACTGCTAATGCAAGAGATGCAAGAGACTCGGGTTTGATCCCTGGGTCAGGAAGATCCCCTGGAGTAAGAAATGGCAAGCCAGTATTCTTGCCTGGAAAATTCCATGCACAGAAGAGTCTGGTGGGCTACTGTCCATGGGGTCGCAAAGAGTAGGACAGGACTGAGCACACACACACACACACTCACACACACACTCACACACACTCACACACAGCACTAGATAACAGAAGAGTTCTGTTATCAGGAACATACCAGGTGAAACTACTCCCTGTGGTTTTGCTCTATCATGTAACTGAATTAAGCTTACTTGAATTATGATATTAAAACAGTGATTCCTAATTTCAATCATATTACATACAAATGTTCTAAGGGAGGTTGAGAGCACGCGAGAGAAACATGTTTGCTTTCAGAGGCATTCAGCATCATCAGCCACGTAGGAAAGAGTTCACCCAGAAATGTACGTCAGCAAGAATCAAGAATAAAGAGCATGTTCTGGGGGCAGCACCATGAAAGAACCAGCAGAGAGACTGGTCAGATGTTTAGAGAACTCAAAAGTGCAGAATCTTAGAAGTCAGCTAAGACGGACACCTGTCCCATTCTTTCGTTGAGCTTTGACTCTTCAGAATGTGAACCATCTCTTGTTCGCTGATACTGGGGAAGGGATCACTCTGTGGGGCCTAGTAGTTGGCAGGGTCCATTTTCAATACAGAAGATGCAGGAGCATATATTTTCTCCTTGCTAGGTCAGAAGTGATAAACTATGCTTGGCTAACCAGAGTTTCCCAACCAGGAGTACGAACTGGAGTGAGTGGCAAAAAGAAGCAGGCGCTGTTTAAACTCCTCCCCTCGCGGCAAAGGCAGTGGTACCCTGTGTTGAGCAATGGGGAAGCAGCACTGTCTGACCATTCGTTCCCTGGGGTGGCATCTGGACTGGGGTTTGAAAAAGAAAGTGAAAGTGTTAGTCACTTGAGACCCCATGGACTGCAGCCCGCCAGGCTCCTCTGTCCATGGGATTCTTGAAGCAAGTGAACTTTAGTGGATTGCCATACCCTTCTCCAGGGGAATCTTCCTGGCCCAGGGGTTGAACCCAGGTCTCCTGCATTGCAGGCAGAATCTTTACATCTAAGCCACCAGGACTGGGGTTTGAAGTCTAGTAGTTCCTAGCATCTTTCAAGACTATTTCTTGAGGTTTGCCACTGACCATTAACCAAAACTATCCTTCTGAAAAATTCCTTCTCTGTTTCAGTTTGCAACCCAGAATGCTGAGCAGGATAGGGCCAACTGCAAAATGAAAGTTCAGGGCTTCTTATTTAAAAATTATTCAGAATTTCAAGACAGCAACAGCATTAAAACCAAGGTTTTTCTAAGCACAGGTTACTGTGAGGTTGCCTAGGCTACAAACCCATGAAGCTGGCCCTTCATGGGTATATAAGGATCTTTCATGTTGGTATAGCATAGAAGGAAAAGGACTTATCGATAATATATGGTCAACAAAAAAATCTCTGAGAAAGAGAATCCTAAAGGGTTTTGGCAAGGGACGCGGTGTTGGTTGTTTGTTTCTGTGAGCAGTTGTAGCTGAAGAATGAATGTTATAACCAGAATCAAGTTATCAGAGCTCATTTTAATCTAACTGAATTGCCAGGGTGTTAGTAAGGTTTGGCAGAATTGCTTTATCTTCCCCAAATAAAACCATTTCTTCTGTACATGCATTTTATTTGGAAAGATCTTGGGTGTGATTTATGAACTTTTAGATGAAAAAATAAAAAGTGAGTCAAGGGTGTTTTTAAAAGGTCTGACTCTAATTCCAGAGGGCCAAAGCAGTGGTGCCATCCTTCCCTTCACTGAGAAATGGCTGTGCTCTGGCTGTGGACACGCTGTTCAGGAGTCCTCTCCGGGGATTCTTAATCGCTTAGTGGCCAACACATTCAGGCAGGGCACAAAGCAGATTCAACCAGCAGATTTGCTATTTTAGGGAAAGCCACCTGTTTAGATTTCTCTCCAGTAAAACTGCCCAGTCTCAGTATATTCACCCATAAATTTTGTGTCTGAGTTTCAAAGTCCATGCAACTTTGTATTAAATAGAAGGAAAAATCCCACTAAGTGAAAAAACTGTGGTAACAACAGCTCACATCATCTGGCAACAGCAGGTCTGTCTACCCTGGGGCCACCCTCTGGGTTGGGCTCTCACACCACTTGACCTGTGCTGTCCTGGAAATGGGTGAACATCAAACAACACGCAAGTGGTCAAAGTAGCTACCATTATACATTTTGCTGCCCAATCGAAGTTGTCTGTTTAGCCAGATATTTTTAGACCTGCTCTCACAATTTTTATGTTAATAGAAAGTACAGGGGAGGAAATCTACAGAGATGTCGTTGGTAGTAGCATATTAAAGGCAGTGGCAGGTTGGAACACCCTTGTACTGACATGGAAAATCCTTTCAGCTACACACATAGTCTTTCAACACAGCAGCATGGGCTTAGCAGACTAATTCGAAGAAACAGTATTGTAGAAAGTTCTGTTCTGCAATCAGGAATGTGAAAAAAATTACCACTCCTTGGCCCACTGGCAGAGCTACTGAGATTTTCAACCTAGAAGAGAAAGACGGCTAATGTGCCTATCTAGCTTTTTGGAAATGGCAACCCACTCCAGTGTTCTTGCCTGGAGAATCCTAGTGATGGGGAAACCTCATGGGCTTCCATCTATGGGGTTGCACAGAGGTGGACATGACTGAAGCGACTTAGCAACAGCAGCAGCAGCAGCAGCCTTTTCCTCCAGTACTCTTGCCTGGAAAATCCCATGGATGGAGGAGCCTGGTGGGCTGCAGTCCATGAAGTTGCTAAGAGTCAGACACAACTGAGCAACTTCACTTTCATTTTTCTCTTTCACTTTTCACTTTCACGCATTGGAGAAGAAAATGGCAACCCACTCCAGTGTTCTTGCCTGGAGAATCCTAGTGATGGGGAAACCTCATGGGCTTCCATCTATGGAGTCGCACAGAGTCAGACACGACTGAAACGACTTAGCAGCAGCAGCAGCCTTTTCCTCTCTCTCATATACTCTTCCTGTGTTAATATTGGTTTATTTGAATTACTACATAATTAAAAAGCATCTGTTATTTCATAGGTGACTGGAAGTCTTCATATTCTTTGGGAAACATGCAAAATTAACTGAATTCATATAATTCAATGTTCATTTTTTTTTATATTCTTTCTTAAATGGATTTTAATAACTATCTTTATAGAGCACCTACTTCATGCTAGGCATCATCATATGAAATACCAAAAAATTTTGGGGTATTCATTTTCCCAACATTCAAGGAATTAAATATTAGGTCACTCAAGAAAGTGGGAACTTAAATATACAGAAGATATGTAACTGATCGAAAGTTACATTAAATGGATAGAAGTGGTGCGATTCAAGTTCCTGAGCTACCTCAAATATTTTTGGAGTATCTCAGATAAAAAGTATCATGTAAGGAGCTAACAAAAAAAAAAATCAATAAGAAAAATGTCCTAGGCGTCAAAGAGCCTTTAATATACAGAGAGAAAGAAACAAGAACATCTACAAAACCCCAACCATTTAGTCAACTTATTTTTGACAAAGGTCTAAAGACAGTTTAATGGAAAATGAAGATAGCCTTTTCAACAAGAGTTTCTGGAACAACTAAACATCCATTTGAGAAATTTTGTTAAATGAAATTTAACCCATTAGTTCAGTTCAGTTCAGCTGCTCAGTCATGTCCGACTGTTTGCGACCCCATGGACTACAGCACGCCAGGCCTCCCTGTCCATCACCAGTTCCCAGAGCTTGCTCAAACTCATGTCCATCGAGTTGGTGAAGCCATCCAACCATCTTATCCTCTGTCATCCCCTTCTCCTCCCACCTTCAATCTTTCCCAGCATCAGAGTCTTTTCAAATGAGTCAGTTCTTTGCATCAGATGGCCAAAGTATTGGAGCTTCAGCTTTAGCATCAGTCCTTCCAATGAATATTCAGGGTTGATTTCCTTTAGGATGGACTGGTTGGATTTCTTTGCAGTCCAAGGGATTCTCAAGAGTCTTCTCCAACACCACAGTTCAAAAGCATCAATTCTTTGGCGCTCAGCTTTCTTTATGGTCCAACTCTCACTATCCATACATGATTCCTGGAAAAACCATAGGTTTGACTATATGGACCTTTGTCAGCAAAGTAATGTCTTTGCTTTTTAACCCATATTTTGAACAATATAGAAAAAATTATTTCAAAATGGATCATATATTTAAATGTGAAACCTAAATATATAAAACTTCAAGAAGAAAACATAGGAAAAATCCTTTGTAGTTTGGGTTAAACAAAGTTTTATTAGATTCAATACCAAAAGTAAAATTCATAAAGAAACCACAGATAAACACATTTATTAACCATTGATAAAAAATTGTGTTTTAATATCAAAATTAAAAACTTTTAACTTTCGAGAGATACTGTTAAGGAAATGAAAAGATAAGCCATAGACTGGAAGAAAATATTTGTAAACTACATATCTGACAAAGAACATGTATTGCATTTATATGTTTAAATATATAAACTCAAAAATGAAAAAGCAAACACCTCAATAAAAATAATAGGGCAAAATATATGATGGAAACTTCACCAAAAAAAAAAAAAAAAAGATATATGGCTATCAGATAACCAGTAGAAAGATACTAAAGCCATTAATCATTAGAGAAATTCAAATTAAAGTCCCAATGGTATTTCATTACACACTTTTTAGAATGCCTATTTTTTTTTCAAATCACAATATTAAAGTTCTGGAAAGCCAGTTTGGCAGATTCTTATGAACCTAAACATACGTTTATAATATGACTCAACAACCCCACTGCCAGATACTTAGCCAAGAGAAGTGAAAATTTCAGTTTATACAATCACTTATATGTAAATAGTTGTAGCAGATTTATTCATATTCACCCCAAACTGGCAAGACCACTGACGTTCACCAACTGGTGAATGGGCAACCACATTTTGGTGCAGCTACAGAATGTAATATTATTCAGCGATATATTTAACAAGCCACAGATACTCACTGTAAATACATGGATCTCAAAAACATTTTACTAAGTAAAAGAAGCCACGTTTTTAAAGTATGCATGCCATATAGTTCCATTTAAATGACCTTCTAGAAAATGAAAAACTATAAGGAACAGATTACTGGTTTCATTGGGGTGATCTGATCTAGTCACTAAGTCGTATCCGACTCTTGCGACCCCATGGATTGTAGCCTGCCAGGCTCCTCTGTCCATGGGATTCTCCAGGCAAGAATACTCCAGTGGGTTGCCATTTCTTTCTCCATCAGTTGGGGTGGTGGTGGGGAAATGTGTTCATTCAAAAGGAGCAAGGGGACATTTGGGGGTGATGGAGATACTCTTCCATCTTGATTTTGGTGGTAATTACATAAATGCTCATTTGTTTGCCAAAATTCATAGAGTTATATACTGAAATAGGTTACTTCCGCTGTTTGTTAATTACATTTTAACAAACCTGACTTTGAATAATCAGCACGTCTAAAACTGAAGCCATCCTTTTTCTCATTGAGCCTCTTTATTTATTTCAGTTCAGAGAAAAACATCATTTCCAATCCACTACCCAGCAGGTCCTCCTCTGTCCCTCACTCTGAGCACAGTGTCAGCTTTCTCAACCAGGAAATCTTATACCTTTATAAACATTCTCAGAAACCTTTCCTCTTCTGCATTTCTGCTGTCACCACTTTATTGGTTCCTTCAAATTCTAGCCTCATGACAGGTTTTCTCCCCTCGGGTCCCATTTTGCATCAGTGTCCCCTCCCCTGTGCTCTGCCTTGAATGATCTTTATAAACCATAATTCTCATTGGGCATATCTGTGCTTAAAATCTTTCAAAAATTTCTGTAGGATAAAGTCCAAACTCCTTAAACCACAGAGAAATCTTGCTCAGTGTATCCCGTGCCTCTCTAACAAGTATAGTTTCTGTCTCAGTCATTCTGTGACACACCTTGCTCTGGAATGTGCCACATGCTGCTTTTTCTCCTCTGAATCTGTGCAAATTCTGCTCCTTTGTCTGAAATGCCTTTTTAGAAAGCTTGTCTTTAGTGAAAACTATTCATTCTTTGAGATTCTCTTGACATCATTTACTTCCCTTGTGGCTCAGATGGTAAAAATCTGCTTGCAATGCAGGAGACCCAGGTTCAATCCTTGGATCAGGAAAATTCCCTGTAGAAGAGAATAGCCACCCAAGCCAGTATTCTTGACTAGAGAATTACAGGGACAGAGGAGCCTAGTGGGTTACAGTGCATGGGATCACAAAGATTCAAATATCATTTACTCAATGGAAACTTCTCTTCACTGCTCCCATCAGGCTGAATTTGAATGTCCCATGGGTCGCAATAATATGTGCTTGAACTTTAAGGAGGACACCTATCTCTCTGTCCTGCAACTGTGCATCGACCTTGTAGCCCTCTAAACAATGTGTTGCTTAAATAAAGTGCTCATGCATCATACACCTTTAAATCCTCAGCAGCTAGAGGCATTCGGTGCATATCTTCCAAATGATTGAGTAAAGGAACATGTAAATAAATATATTACGTAGACAGCATCAGAAAACATTGCTTTAACATTTTAGCCTCCTGACCTACATCTCTTGATTTTTTTGGCCCTGGGTAGACTGCTTTCTGAGAAAAGATCCCCTAACACAGTCATCTGCAAAGGCACAACATGGTCTAAATAAATCCCTGGGACTTTAAGGGAGCAAATGTGTTAAGGCAGGCATAATATATAAAGAAGATCAGTTGAGGGAAAAATTCAACAAGAGTTAGTAAGGTCATTGTCTTATATTTAAAGTCTTCACTAAGGTTGTCATGAGCTCTTTGTACTATTCCTAGGTCATTCCTACTTCTGAGTCAATACAAGGGAGTTTCTGAGCTTGCTATTTGTGGAACTGAGGGACTCAGCCTGGACAGATTCTTGTGGCAAGCATCTTCATCCATCATGCCCTGATAAGCATGAGGGTCTGCTTTTTTTTTTGGCCTGAGAGTTTTGTTTTCAGTGTGTGCTGTGTGGCCGGGCCGTGAAAGAAAGCAAAATGAGAATCAGGACATGGAAAGACCCTCATTGGAAAAGACACCGTTGCTGGGAAAGACTGAGGGCAAGAGGAGAAAGGAGCAACAGAGGATGAAATGGTTGGGTGGCATCACCGACTCAATGGACATGAGTTTGAGCAAACTCGGGGAGACAGTGAAAGACAGGAAAGTCCGGTGTGCTGCAGTTCATGGGGTTACAGAGTCAGACATGACTTAGCCACTGAACAACAGCAAATGCCCCCCGATAAGGCTTCCCGGATGGTGCTAGTGCTAAAGAACCTGCCTGTCAATGCAGGAAATGCAGGTTTGATCCCTGAGTCTCGAAGAACCCCCTAGAGGAGGGCATGGCAATCCACTCTAGCATTCTTGCCTGGAGAATCCCATGGACAGAGAAGCCTGGTGGGCTACAGTTCACAGGCTCGCAAAGAGTTGAACACGACTGAAGCGACTTAGCACCCACACAGATGCCCTCTGAAACTGACCATCTTGTGCGCTGGTTGGCCCCGGTGGAGAGAGGAGCGTGCGGCAGACCTTGGATAAAGTGTAGTCAGTAAAATCGCGGCATCCTTGTGTACAAACACAGCACTGCTTCAGTGCCCAAGAGGCCATAATCACTAGGAAGAGGGCAGAGCAGAGAATGTATGTTCCCTTAACTCTACTACAGACCACAGGATCAGATACATACACAATCATTTATCTGAAAATTAAGTAAATGTTCCACATTCACAAGTTGCTTTTTGATTTTGTTCTGTTTTTGGAGTGGGGAGAATGGGACTAATTTGGACGTTTTGATGAACTACAGAGTGATTGTGCCATACTTTTATTCATATTAATCATTTTTTTCTCTTTATTCTAGAATTGAGGGAGTGTCTTCTCCATCATTTATGTTGAGATTTCTAATTCATTTTCAGTCAAGATACTCTCACTGTTCATTCACTGAAAATGAATTAGAAATTACAAAAATCTATAGATTACTCATTTTCAACCAAATCGTTGTTTGAAATGAATGGTGGTGCTGAGCGGCTTGACTTTTAATGAAATTATATTTTATAAAGTTGGAGTCCGTGAAATTGCATTGCATCAATGGCTTGTGGGCAAACTGACTAATGAGGAGTCACTGGGAACCCTCAGAGTGGCTCCTGGCAAAGCAAAGAGGGCACTAGTGGATATAGCAGCCAAGTGGTGTTATCACAAATGTCCTGGCAACAGAATAGCGAGGAGAACTCCTCACAGAGAGCACAGCCAAGTTAAGAAAAGGAGAGAGCTTCTTTCTTACTACATGCAGCGAACCCCCAGGGGACTCCTAACAATATCGGAGGCAGTCTACACGCATGCTCAGTCTCTCAGTCTCGTCTGACTTTCCAACCTCATGGACTGTGGCCCGCCAGGCTCCTCTGTCCATGGGATTCTCCAGGCAAGAATATTGGAGGGGGTTGCCATTTCCTCCTCCAGGGAATCTTCCCAACCCAGGGATTGAATCCGAATCTCCTGCATCTCTTGCATTGGCAGGCAGATTCTTTACCACTGAGCAGCCTGGGAATCCTCTACATTGAAGAAAGTGATCTTATTTATTTTTTTTTTCCTTCTTCCATGATTTGGCAAGTATTCTAGGCAAGGTTGTAATATGATCTGCAGGGCCCATGCAAAATAAAAATGCAGAGCCTTTTTTCAAATAGAAAAAACTACTGCTAAAGGTACTAAAATTGAAAGTTTCCCCTTTTTCTGTAGTTTCTCAATTTGTCATAGTATGTTTTATTTGCTATTTAATTTCATTCTAAGTAACAAAAAAATCAAATTTAGCATTCTTAGCATGAATTATTACCGTTCTCCCTTGTACTGTACAATGTCATTTTAAAATGCAAATATAAGAATTTATAAAAAAGGCTGAGCACTGAAGAATTGAGGCCTTCAAACTATGGTGCTGGAGAAGACTCTTGAGAGTCCTTTGGACAGCAAGGAAATCAAACCAGTCAATCCTAAAGGAAATCAACTCTGAATATTCATTGGAAGGACTGATGCTGAAACTGAAGTTCCAATACTTTGCACACCTGATCCAAAGAGCCGACTCATTAGAAAAGACCTTAATGCTGGGAAAGATTGAAGGCAGGAGGGGAAGGGGATGACAGAGGATGAGCTGGTTGGATGGCATCATCAACTCAATGGACATGAGTTTGAGCAATCTCTGGGAGATGATGAAGGATGGGGAAGTCTGGCGTACTGCAGTCCATGGGGTCACAAAGAGTCAGACACTACTGAGCGACTGAACACAACCATTGTGCAAAAGCACTATGAAGTCAGCAGAAACTCTATGTTGAATTTTTATGTTTTCCTGGCTAGTAATACGCAGTCTGATACTCTCTTATGATGCCAGGCAGGTCAGTCAGCCACTGTTCCTGGCCAGCTGGGTAAGGCTGAGGATAAATAAGTAATACACTTTTAACTATTCTGTACTCATACAGCCATTCTGTTCTTCACTTTCAATATAGTAATTAATAAACCACATCAGATATTCAACATTTTATTATAAATAAGGCTGTATGTTATATCATTTTGCTCAACTGTAGGTGAATGTGAAAGTTTGAGCACATTTAAGGTAAGCTATGCTAAGCCACATTGTTTGCTAGGTTAGGGGAATTAAATGCATTTTCAATATAGGATATTCTCAATTTACCATGGGTTTTTTAGGACATAATCTTGTCATAAAGATCTTACTGATACATGCATCAACAAGCCTGAATCTCAAAAATATTATGTTGAGCAAATGAAGATACAAACAAAAGAACAGGTACTATATGATTCCATTGTAATAAGATTTCTAGAACAGACAAAGCTAGTCTATGATAATAGATATTGCAATACTCGTTCCTCAGGAGAGGTTGAGGAATGTCTGGAAAATGTCTTGAGGATACTTTCTGGAGGTGCTGGAAATTTCTATGTGTTGATTGGAGTGTGGGTTATATATGTATATCCTTTTGTCAAAACTGGTCGAACTCTGAATCTCTGAATTTCACTCTATATAAATAATACCTTAGTAAAAAATAAATTACTTTCTGTTTCCTTCCTCCAAATTTGGTTTTCCTTGCAGATTTTTCTTCTAAGAAAATTTTAAGATCAGATTTGTCAAATGCCACAAGGGTTATGTTGGGATTGAAGTGGAAAAGCATTCACCTTGTGCCTTCATAAAGGGGAAGAGTCATTCTTATTATATTAAGTTATTCCAATGATTATTTTCTAACCATTAAGACTTTTCTTAGCTTAAATTCTTTAAAGTTATCTCTAAGAGAATTTTCACATTGCTATTACATTTATTTGTAAGTTATTTAGATCGGCTTCAGTTCAGTTCAGTTCAGTCGCTCAGTCGTGTCCCACTCTTTGCGACACCATGAATCACAGCACTCCAGGCCTCCCTGTCCATCACCAACTCCCAGAGTTCACTCAAACACATGTCCATCGAGTCAGTGATGCCATCCAGCCATCTCATCCTCTGTCGTCCCCTTCTCCTCCTGCCCCTAATCCCTCCTAGCATCAGAGTCTTTCCCAATGAGTCAACTCTTATCTTAATGTATAAATTGATTTCCACCATCTGATTTTCTTATTATTACTAGAAAGCAAAAAAAAATAAAAATATTTTAAAATATCTGAGCACCTTATTGAATTCTAGTATTAGTTCTGATAGCTTTTTAACTGGTTCTGTACATAGTAAATTTTGATATCCACAAATAATTTTTCTAGTATAGTATTTTCTTTTTCATGTTATTGTATTTACTAGAATATAACATTAAATAGTCCAATATTATTTAATAAATAACAGTGGTATGAGATGACACTCCTGTTTATGAGACTATTTTTATTATTTCACTATTAAGACATTTGATCTGAGAACATAATAAACATATGTTGGGTTTAAGAAATTTCCTTCAATATCTGGGAAGATTTGGAGGGTTTTTCATCAGTTTAATTTAAAAGGATGATAAATTTTATCAAGACTTTTGGGTAACTATTAGGATGCTCATATTTTTGTTTGCTTCTTTAAATATTAGTGAAGTTATCTACATTAACGAATATATCAATATTTTAACATTTTGAATACTAAATCTGTACTTGTTGGTAATATATTAGTCTTTTCATATGTTGGCGACTTCTCTTTGTGAATATTTTATTTAGGAATTTTCCATTGATTTTCATAGTTTAGATTGCTGTTTGATTTCCAAATTTTATCTCAAACCATGTCTGGCTTTGACATCAGGGCTATGTATGTCCTCAACTGATTATGGGATGCTGCCAATTTTTATCTATTTTTGAAAGAGTCAAAATATTGGAAGAATATCTGGCATATCTTGTCTGTAAAATTATCTGAATATTATATTTTTCTTAGAATTTACCTCCTTCATCAATTTCCCCCATGATCATTAATCTATATAGTTTATTTTACTCTTCTTATCTATATATTTTTAGGGAATACTTCATTTCATCTACTTTTTCAAATCTGTTGGAATATAGCTGCAAGTATGACTGTGTCTTTTTTTTTTTAATTTATAATGGTACTATTATTTTTCCCTTTTGTTCCAGAAAGTCTTGCAAAGATTAACACAATTTACTTGTCTTTCTGCAGAGCTTTTTAGTTTTATTGATCAGACCTATGTTTATTTTGTTCTTATCTTATAAAATTCTGTTTTTAACCCAATTACATGTTTCCTTCTGACTTTTCTTTTTACTTTCATTTGTTTTAAATGAAAGTCTCAGTCATAAATTTTCAGTCTATTTTAATCGAGAAAATAATTATTTAAAGATTACAAATTTCATCTTAAATACTGCTTTGGTTATATTCCATGGGTTTTATTAAAAATCACTCTTTTTTTAACTTGATATCTTGACTTCTTGATATCAAGAGTTCTTGGGAAGATTATTTTTAAGAGACTGGATGAAGAAGTCTTTAATCACTTTATTATTAAAATATATGTTTATTATACTATGGTCACAAAATGTGAATTTTATGATTCAGAACTGAAGGATTTAGATTGTCTTTTTGATGTAGAGTATGTGAAGAGTTTCTCTGACTGTCTCACCATGTTTGAAAAGATGTATATTACCTATTTTTGAGAAATATATACATCTATATGTTTGCTACTTAAGCTATTCAAATACTTTATATTTTATATCATTTCTTTTTTTGTTTTTTTAAAATCTGAAAAATTAATGCTGTTAAAGTGCTGCACTCGATAGGTCAGCAAATATGGAGAACTCAGGAGTGGCCACAAGACTGGAAAAGGTGAGTTTTCATTCCAATCCCAAAGAAGGGCAATGCCAAAGAATGTTGAAACTGCTTTACAATTGTGCTCATTTTGCAAGCTAATATTCAAAATCATTCAAGCTAGGCTTCAGCAGTATGTGAACCAAGAACCTCCAGATGTACAAGTTGGGTTTAGAAAATGCAGAGGAACCAGAGATCAAATTGCTAACATTAGTTGAATTATAGAGGAAGCAAAGGAATCCTAGAAAATCATCTACTTCTGCTTTATTGACTACTGTGGATCACAACAAACTGTGGAAAATTCTTAAAGAGAAGAGAATACCAGACCACCTTACCTATCTTCTCAGGAACCTGTATGCAGGTGAAAAAGCAACAGTTAGAATTGGATATGGAAAAATGGACTAGTTCAAAACTGGAAAAAGAATACATAGAGACTGTGCATTGTCATCCTGCTTATTTAACTTATATGCAGAGTACATCATGCAGAATTCTGGGCTGGATTAATCACAAGATGGAATCAAGATTACTGGGAGAAACAGTAACAACCTCAGATATGTGATGATATCACTTTAATGGCCAAAAGCAAAGAGGAACTAAAGAGTCTCTTGATGAAGGTGAAAAAGGAGAGTAAAAAAGCTGGCTTGAAACTCAAAATTAAAAAAAAAAAAAAAAAAAGGTAAGACCATGTCATCTGGTCCCATTACCTCATGGCAAATATATGAAGAAAAAGTGGAAACAGTGATAGATTTTCTTTTCTTGGGTTCCAAAATCACTGCAGATGGTGACTGCAGCCACAAAATTAAAAGATTCTTGTTCTTTGGAAAAAAATGTTATGACAAACCTAAACAGGATATTAAAAAGCAGAGACATCACTTTGCCAACAAAGACACACACAGTCAAAGCCATGGTTTTTCCAGTAGCCATGGACTGATGTAAGCGTTGGGCCATAAAGAAGGCTGAGCACTGAAAAATTAATGCTTTTGAAGTGTCATGCTAGAAAATAGTCTGGAGAGTCACTTGGGCAGAAGTAAGATCAAACTAGTCAATCCTCAAGGAAATCAACCCTGAATATTTTTTGGAAGGACTGATGCTGAAGCTGAAGCTCCAATACTTGGGCCACCTAATGAGCCAATTCATTGGAAAAGACCCTGATGCTGGGAAAAATTGAGGCAAGAGGAGAAGGGGATAACAGAGGATAAGACCAACCGTCTTATGGCATCATCGGCTGAATGGACATGAGTTTGAGCAAACTCCAGGAGACAGTGAAGGACAGAGAAGCCTGGCATGCTGCAGTCTATGGGGTCTCAAGAGTTGGACACAACTTTGCAACTGAACAACAAACAACAGCAAGTTAAGAGAAAAGTGCTAAAGTCTCTTGCAATGATTTTGAATTTATGAAGTTCTTCTTAAGTTTCTAGTAGTTTTGAATTCTTATATTTCAAAGCTGTTAACAAAGCTTTGGCTATGTATTCTTGATTGATTTTTAACTCTTATTAATACAAAATATGGTTTTCATTTGAATTTTTCTGGTGTTCCAGTTCTTCTTTCTTCATTTTGTATTTCCCTAACACGATTTTTGCAACTGTTTTCAAATATTCCACATTATTGGATTTTAGAAATATCTGTTTAAATGATCACATATTGTATTTATTCTGTTACCTAATTACTGTAAAAAGAACAATCAACATGAGAAGGGCAGGCTGGGTCTTTTCTCCATATAGAAATGAGGCAGATAAGAGCTGAAGAACAGAAATATGTTAAATTTAAGTGAGAGAAAAGGCAAGGCCAAAATTATCGGTGAACAGTCAGCTCCACAACTGTGTATGTGGCACAGACCAAGGGCTCCTAAGAAGACATCGCCTGGGCCAGAAAAGCCTAGTCTCACTTCCTTTCCCCAAGAATAGGGGGTCCATCGTGCTAACAGTAGGGCCAAGACTTAGGATCTACAACAGAGGCAAAGTATTGGGGAGTCGCCTGGCAGCTGTTTCCTGCTGATGCTATGGAAGGCCCTCTTTGCTTGGAGCTCCTGGGAAAGCAATGCCAAGAAAGGGCTCCTTCCAGCACTGAATGGGCTGACCACTGTACCAATCAGAGTCACTGCAAGTCTCCATAGTGATGGGTCCTGAGGCTCTGAAACTTACATCCTGCCCAGTGTGATCCTCTCCATCCAATCCCTTTTGTGTTTCCCCCATGCTTATACTACTACCTGTGCAAGAACCAAACACCACTTTTGGTTTTCAAGCCTTTTTGCAGGAAAAAAAACCCTGAGGGATAACAAGGGTTGTAGCAATTGACCAGATTGCTGGCCCAAATTACTAGGAATGAGATGAAACTCTGTCTTGCTACCTCTGGAGGCAAACATCTGAAGCTCTCCTCACTGCACTTGCCATTGGCATTGAGATGTGTGAACACAAGTAACTGAAATCTTTGGCTTTGCAACAGTTGTTTCTGGCCACTTTAGGCTTTAGACTAAGTGCCAGACAAAGTGCTGAATGCTAATTGTGGAAATGACAGTCGTGCAAATGAAGAAACAGATTAGGACAGTATATACGCTGTAATGACCATTTCTTCTCTTCATTTCTATAGCCATCACTCTTGGATCTGTAGGGCTGGACCCCATTGCCCAATGGTAGACTTTGGACAGGATGCAATAACATCCCCAAATTTTGAAGTTATCTTTCCATCAGGTTTAAAGAAACCTCTCTTATTTTAGTCTTGCTACAATAGAGGTCGAAGCAGAAATGATGAGATGGAGGTGACGATTGGTCCAAATTTTGGCGGCCAGGAGAAGGCACTTGTAATGCCAACCTTATTAATATTATGTCAGGAGTCTCCTAGCAGTGTTCAAAATTACCATTACTTGCGTTCTTGTATCTATAAACAATTTTTAAGTTTGGATTTATTTCACCATATAAAGGAGACATTTATCAAAAGGAGCTTGTAATTATGACCAGAAATGAGCTCCCAAAAATTGGTTAAGAAATTAATCACAAATCACAGGTACAAACTTCTTCATTTTTTTTTTCCTAGTCGTGTTTAGTTGTTTGGGTTTGATTTGCAGGAGAATGGGATTGCTTCTGCTTCAAATTGAGTTATTTTCCATATTTTTCTCATTTGATATGATCTTGGGAAAAAACACAGATATCCCTTAAGAGAGACAAACAATTCACGTCATGAAAATGGGCTGCATAAAACTGTAATAAATACATATTCAAGGGCATAAATATGTAGTAACACATTGCAACTCAAAATCAAATATGTGGTAGGATTTCCCCAAGGGAGAGAATCAGGCTGCATCAAAAGCAATTTACCCTTTTCCTGAAAGCCCCAAACGTCCCACATTCTCAATTCACACATCCTGCCGTCTGGACCACTTTTGACATTAAGAATTGGTAATATTTTCATGTGTTCTTGCTTTCTGATCATGGTGTCGCTCTTAGGCAGATGAGGTACAAATCTGTATCTCTTAGAGTAACAGCTATTGCCTTGCTTTCTCTAAATGCCCAAGAGAGTAATTTTCTTTTTCCTTCTCAATATGTACAGAATAGATTTTCATCTCCCATGCCAAATGAAGTTTCATCTTTCTGTCCACAGTGACAATTGCAAGAAAGCTAGCTTGTTTTTTTTGTGCTTTCCTCAAATATAAATCTTCTCATCACCTGTGCTATAGTCCACCACCTATACTATAACTCATACAACAACACAATTCTTTTGCCATAACTCCATGTTAAAAGCTCCAATCTTTCCATTAAACACCAACATCTAACCCATGGCAGTTTTTAGCTGAGAGTGAGTGAAGAGCACAAGAGGCTTCCCAGGTGGCTCAAGGGGTAAAGAACCCACTTGCCTATGCAGGAGACATAAGAGAGGCAGGTCTGATCCCTAGATTGGGAAGATCCCCTGAAGGAGGGCATGGCAACCCACTCCAGTATTCTTGCCTGGAGAATCCCGTGGACAGAGGAGCCTGGCAGGCTACAGGCTATAGAGTCGCAAAGAGTCGGACACGACTGAAATGACTTAGCACGCATGAAGAGAGCAAAGCACAGAAACGAGGCAGAGAGCTGTGGTCTCCATCCCAGGAGCATCTTTCTGAGTGTGCAGTCTTAAGTTGAACCTGCATTGTTTGGTATTCCAGCTTCTACCATAATCACAACTTCCCAGATTCCAACTAAGCTAAGTGAGAAGTGTTTTCTTTTCCCACCTGGAAAGTGAAGGTAAAGTGAATAGCTGATTCAAAAGCCCCATCTCGCTTGCTGAGTCATAGAGTTGTTCTGATGATGGAAAAGGAAATGTAAGCTAGACTCTTAACACCTTATTAACCAGGGAATTTTTGCAGAAACTAATGCCTGTGGCTGGCAATTTATGTAAAGGAATATTGAAGTGTCTCTGGTCAATAATGTTTGGGTAACAAAATATATATTAATAGATATTAGATGTATTAATATGTCTCTGATACAGTGAACAGAGTACCATATAACCATTAGCACTCTTATTATTACCATTATTGCTATTGTTATTGCTGTTATTATTATTCCATAGCTGTCTTGAGTTAATAGACTTTATTCATTTATTTAGCTCCTTTTTGTTTCATTCTGTTGCATTCTAACCTTTAAAAGTTTGGGCTAATTTTCCTTTCCTTTTAAACTTCTGGGGGGAATGGGGAGAAGGATCCTTTAAAAAGTTAGCTGGATGTCCTGTTTCATCAGATCCAACAAAATCATGTCATAATTTCAGTTTCTCTACATCTCATCATTCCTTATGAAATCAGCCTTATCTCTTCACTTGGAAAGTATTCATCAGTGTGTTCAAATCATGACAGATGGATGGATGCTGCAAATAGCTTTAATTTGATCTTAAATATTTTCTCAAGGAAATGAAGCAGAGAAAAAAGCAGTAAAAGTAATCAGTAAGTGGAATAATACCCCCTAAAAATTTTCTGTTGTTTAAGTAACAAAGAGAGCTAACCTTCCAATTTGTTGAGGAGAGATGGTTGTTGAAGAAATGGTTAACAAACTGATAGAAGAGTAATCTGGTGGTGGCCAGAATAAAGTTTACCACTTACAGATAGGATTCATCACACTTTTACCTTTTTGAACGAAGTAATAACCATGCAGCAAACTGAAGTACAGTCTATCTGATCTTTGTATTATTTAACATAGACACTGAATAGTTATGGTAGTCAATTGCCAGTCTTGTATAGCTTAATAGCATCATCTTTAAATTCAGAAAGCTTTAGATTCTATAACTTCATCTAACTATTGTCTTCATCATTTACTAGCAAATCTTGGACAAGATATTTAACCTCTCTATGCCTTAGTTTCCTTATCTGTAAAACAAAGATAATACAATTTATCTTATAAGGCTGACTTGAGAATAAAATAGAATAATGAATATAAATTAGTCCAGTATAAAAAATAAATATTATCCATTATTCGACTAAGGTTCTTTTTCAGTTTTATGAAAATAGTTATATATATTATGGTATGAAATCACTAGTTCTCAGGCTAAAATTTTCTTCTGTTCAGTTCAGTGCAGTCCGACTCTTTGCAACCCCATGCACTGCAGCACGCCAGGCTTCCCTCTCCTTTACCAACTTCTGGAGCTTATTCAAACTCATGTCCATCGAGTAGGTGATGCCATCCAACCATCTCATCCTCTGTCATCCCCTTCTCCTCCCGCCTTCAATCTTTCCCAGCATGAGGGTCTTTTCAAATGAGTCAGTTCTTCACATCAAGTGGCCAAAGTATTGGAGTTTCAGCTTCAGCATCATGGACTGATTGGATCTCCTTGCTGTCCAAGGAACTCTCAAGAATCTCTAAAATTTTCTTAAATCTACGAAAATAAAGAACTGTGTAAACATAAAATGATATAAACCTGTAAGAAAAAGTCCATCAAAGAGATTTGAACATGGTCTTCTCTATTTTTTAAATTAGATTTCAATTGGTGATGAGTTCATCATGCTCCTCAAATCATGATCCCCTGAGAACTTAGAAGATCCTCTTTTGTCTAATTTCATTATTTCTCCACCGGTGTCTCCAACTGATTTCCAAGACCTTCCATTAATTTCTTGGGTACATCAACGTACATCAAGCTGCTTTCTATTTTTCTTAATCTTCATAATAAAATAGATTGGTCATTTAAAATTTTTTCAGGTTAACTTTAACTTAGTAATTTATGAAAACCTCTGCTCCAATGTCAGTATGAAGAGATTTTAAAAAGGAAAGAAAAAAAGAAAAGAAAGCAGTTTGCACTATTATTGATTCAGAACAAATGCAGGGCAACTATAATATAACATGAAAGCTACAACAAGGAGAGGCAAGTGTTCTTTCACATCTCTGTCCATTCTTTTACTTTTTTTTTCATAGTTTCTCCTTTTATCCCTTTTTAAATATCAAGTTTCACTCTTTTTACTTTATATTCTCTCCCAAAATGGATTCAGTCATTACTTACTTTTACTTACTTTCAAGAATCTTTTGACTTCTGTGTTTTTTTCTTCTTTTTTTGGCTCACAGCAGTCATCTAAACTCATATATAAAACCACCTACTTAATTAAGATCTTGTTTGAAGATCTCAGGACCAGTTTTTCAGGCATTTCTTAGAACAGGCATTACCTGTAACCTGTGCGGTCACAATGATCTTATGCTTGTTTGATTCTGCTGTCTTTGTCTTGAAATTTAAACAAGAGCCCCACAGATGATACAGCCAGTCCTGTTCTTAATGTTAAATATGACATGCCCACATCAACTTTATCCCCCAAACTTCTCCATTTCCAGTGTTCCTTGGATCAGTAAAAAGTAGCTTTTCACACAGCTGTTCTTGCCAGAGACAAATACTTCCAGAACCCTGTCTGTCCCTCATACCCTCATAGACTATCTTCAAGGATTATGAATTTCACTTCCTAGGCATCTTCAGACATCTATTTCTTTCTAATCTATTTCCGACCACCTACATCAAATGACCATTTTCTCCTGTCTGCCCTACTGCAGAACTCCAGTTTTCCTCCTTTATTTCCTCTGCCCTGTGCCTCTCCACAGGTGTAGTGGTGACTGGTCCTCTACTACCAAGAGACTTATAATCTACATGGAATGTAGAAGGGAAAAGAGCCTAAAATGAGTTAGACTGAAAAAGCACTTTAGAACCACAATTAAATAATATCCTCTAGGGTTTTTCCAGTGGTCATGTGTGGATGTGAGTGAGAGTTGGACTGTGAAGAAAGCTGAGCACCGAAGAATTGATGCTTTTGAATTGTGGTGTTGGAGAAGACTCTTGCAAGTCCCTTGGACTGCAAGGAGATCCAACCAGTCCATCCTAAAGGAGATCAGTCCTGGGTGTTCTTTGGAAGGAATGATGCTAAAGCTGAAACTCCAGTACTTTGGCTACCTCATGTGAACAGCTGACTCATTGGAGAAAACTGATGCTGGGAGGGATTGGGGGCAGGAGCAAAAGGGGACGACAGAGGATGAGATGGCTGGATGGCATCACTGACTCGATGGATGTGAGTTTGAGTGAACTCCGGGAGATGGTGATAGACAGGGAGGCCTGGCATGCTGCGATTCATGGGGGTCGCAAAGAGTCAGACATGACTGAGCGACTGACTGAGGACCTGAAAGAAAGACATCTCTAATAATGAGAGGTTAGGTTAGGGAGGATATTCATTTTGAC
Organism: Bubalus bubalis; assembly: GCF_019923935.1. NCBI lineage: Eukaryota > Metazoa > Chordata > Mammalia > Artiodactyla > Bovidae > Bubalus > Bubalus bubalis. The sequence goes on along the minus strand of NC_059169.1, from coordinate 42,705,685 downwards.
ATAATTATGTTGGAGACATAGGATCGATCCCTGAATGGGGAAGATCCCCTGGATAAGGGAATGGCTACCCACTCTAGTATTCGTTCCTAGAGAATTCCAAGGACAGAGGAGCCTGGCAGGCTACAGTCCCTGGGGTCGCAAAGAGTCAGATATGACCGAGTGACTCACTCACACACACACAGACACACACACGTATTAATTATAAGAGATATCGTAGGGACTTCCCTGGTGATCCAATGGTTAAGACTTCACCTTTCAATTCAGGGGTTCAGGTTCAATCCCTTTTTAGGGAACTAAGATCCTACATGACTCACAGCCAAAAAAAAACAAAAAGATAAAACAGAAGCAATATTGTAATAAACTTAATAAAGACTTTAAAAATGGTCCATATAAAAAAATATTTTTTTCCTCAAGGAAAAAGAGCTACGTCTAATCAAAATTTTCTTTTGGTAATTAATTTTGCAGACCCTATACCATTTGGTAATATTGCTCCTTTCTCTACTTTTTTTCCCCTATAATGCATCCTTAGGTCATTGTAAGACTTTTCTAAAACATAGATTATGCCTCTCTCCTGCTTAAATGCTCCCCGGTGAATACATATCTTAAGTCCATTCTGTTTAGAGCATTGTTTGTGGCTTTTGACCAACTAATTCTAGCCTCCTTTCTAGCCTCATTCCTAACTCCTTGTCTGTCCCTCCTTGCATACTCCTGACTATCCACTACAATGACCGAAGAATGTCCTGGCCCTTTTCATGGGCCACACTTCGGGGGCTATTCTTCAGCCTGGAATGTCCTTCATACTTTTCACCATCTGGCAAGCACCTATTGTCATTTAAATTCTTATTCTTATGCCCTATTATCTCTGTGCTTTACTCCTAGCCACCCCTCAACTGTTCAATTTCCTACCCCAGGAAATAAATTTCTCCATTAATTATTTAACTAGGACTATTATAGTATTTACTATACTATATATACAAAGGTCTGTCTAGTCAAGGCTATGGTTTCTCCAGTGGTCATGTATGGATGTGAGAGTTGGACTGTGAAGAAAGCTGAGTGCTGAAGAATTGATGCTTTTGAACTGTGGTGTTGGAGAAGACTCTTGAGGATCCCTTGGACTGCAAGGAGATCCAACCAGTCCATTCTGAAGGAGATCAGCCCTGGGATTTCTTTGGAGGGAATGATGCTGAAGCTGAAACTCCAGTCCTTTGGCCACCTCATGTGAAGAGTTGACTCATTGGAAAAGACTCTGATGCTGGGAGGGATTGGGGGCAGGAGGAGAAGGGGATGACAGAGGATGAGATGGCTGGATGGCATCACTGACTCGATGGATGTGAGTCTGGGTGAACTCCGGGAGTTGGTGATGGACAGGGAGGCCTGGTGTGCTGCGATTCATGGGGTTGCAGAATAGGACACGACTGAGCGACTGAACGGAACTGAACTGATATTGTCAATTTCAAAATGCACTTTTTCTACATTTACTATCTCTGAAATCAGTATTATTTTATACAGACAAAAATGTTATTATTTGACATAATTTACTTCTCTCTTTTTGGTGGGGGTGGGAGAGCAGTGAGGACTACTTTGTACAGTCTGTGGGATCTTAGTTCCTGAACCAGGAATTGAATCTGTGCCCTCAGCTGGAATCCTAACCATTGGACCACCAGGAGATTCTCCATGATTTATTTCTTAGCATCATATAAAATAATGGTACATCTTAAAACTGATGAAATCTTAAATTAGATGAAATAGGATAGTTCTTTATGAATATGACTGTCCTTCCCTTGTAGCTCAGTTGGTCAAGAATCTGCCTGCAATGCAGGAGACCCAGGTTTGATTTCTGGGTCAGAAAGATCCCCTGGAGAAGGAAATGGCAACCCACTCCACTATACTTGCCTGGAGAATCCCATGGACAGAGGAGCCTGACAGGCTACAGTCCATGGGCTCACAAGAGTCAGACACGACTTAGAGACTAAACCACCACCACCACCTCCTTCTAGACTGTGAATGGCCTGTGTATGCTAATTTCAAAAAGCTACAGTAGATATGCAGCCCATAAATTTAAAAAGTGTTTACTTGAGTAGATGGTGTATATACTAAAGCACAGAAGATATGAGAAACATTAAAAGACAAATAAATGTGACAAATTCTAAGTAAGTTCTATAGATTGTACCAATGTCACTTTCCCAGCTTTGATATTATTGTTTAGTCACTAAGTCGTGTCTGACTCTTTTTAACCCCATGGACTGCAGCCCATGAGGCTTTTCTGTCCATGGGATTTCCCAGGCAAGAATATTGCAGTGGGTTGCCAGTTCCTTCTTCAGGGAATCTTTCTGACCCAGGAATCGAACCTATGTCTCCTGCATCGTCAGGCAGATTCTTTACCACTGAGCCACCAGGGAAGTCCTAGCTTTGATATTACACTATAGTTTTGTAAGATGTTATCATTAGGAGAAATATGAATAACGGTACATGGGATCTAGCCATACTACATTTTATAACTTCCTATGAATCCAGAATTATTTATAATCTCAAGCCTTTTGTTAAGAATAAATTCACAGAAATCCATTGAAAGACAATATAGATTTGACATCATTGTAGACTGAAATCAGAATGGCACGTAAGTGCTCAATAATTAGTTGCTATTGCAATTTTACTTATTTTGACTTGCTCTTGATCTCTCAAAATTACCTTATTCATGTGACTATTGAATATCCAATATACACAGTCTGTGTAACCATTACAACGCCAAACCTCACCTAAAGTCCAAACCTTCCCCAGTCTTAAGCCTGCAGTAAAGAGGATGGATGACTTCTTTTTTATTTACTAAGCTTCTACTCACATCCCTTGTGTTCCTTTCTCCCCACGATGCATCTAGATTTTCTAAGCTGGTGAAAAGTAGAAAAGGGAAAGGCAAAGCACAAAAGGCAGGAACAAAGCTTTTACTTGACTGGTGACCTGGTAAACAGACAATGGATCCTTCTGGGATTGGAGACTGTTAAAGCCAATGCTCACTAGAATCTACAAATGGACTGCTGCTGCTGCTGCTGCTAAGTCACTTCAGTCGTGTCCGACTCTGTGTGAACGCATAGACTGCAGCCCACCAGGCTCCGCCGTCCCTGGGATTCTCCAGGCAAGAACACTGGAGTGGGTTGCCATTTCCTTCTCCAATGCATGAAAGTGAAAAGTGAAAGTGAAGTCACTGAGTCTTGTCCGACTCTTAGTGACCCCATGGACTGCAGCCTTCCAAGCTCCTCCGTCCATGGGATTTTCTAGGCTAGAGTACTGGAGTGGGTTGCCATTGCCTTCTCCAACAAATGGACTAACTCTTTTCTTCATGGGAATCCTTGTGTATTTCCCATATGTGGAAGCTTCCTGGTGGCTCTCTTGGCAAAATGTCTGCTGAAATTAGCCCTCAGTCCAGCCCAGTCTCTCTCTCTACTTAGCAGCCTCAGTTTTCCATGACAGCCTCTTGCCTTTGAGGTTTTAGTAGGGTCAACACCAGCATCCAACATCAGCATCATTATCAATCTCTCTGACTATCTTCTCAAAGCCCTGCTTACCACAAGACCGGGGATAAGGGAGAAGAGGCCCTTCCTTGTCCATGATGGAGATAAGAAAATGGAGAAAATGCCACACCAGTTAAACATTTTCCAAAGTTAGCAAACTCTCTACTTTCCAGCCTTGAGGCTTTCATATGTTTGAAGTGGCTTCTGGCTGAAAGAAAAAAGAAAAAGAAAGAAAATGAAAGTTGCTCAGTCCTGTCCAACTCTTTGAGACCCCCATGGACTAACAGACCATGGAATTCTCCAGGCCAGAATACTGGAGTGGGTAGCCTTTCCCTTCTCCAGGGGATATTCCCAACCCAGGTCTCCCACATTGTGGGCGGATTCTTTACCAGTGAGCCATCAGGGAAGTCCAAGAATATTGGAGTGGGTAGACTATCCCTTCTCCAGGGTATCTTCCTGACCCTGAGATCTAACTGGGGTCTCCTGCATTGCAGGCAGACTCTTTACCAGGGCTTTGGCTGCTGGCTGAGGCTTGTAAAACTTGTGGTGCCCCTGCTCCTTTGCAAGTTCTGTGCTGTTCCACTTTACCTGACATCCATGGTATTGGGGCTTTTGCCAAATGGAGGTAGAAACACTGCCACATTTAACAGACATCTCATCAATCCATCCAATGAAAAATTCATCCAATGAGAAAAGAGGTTAAAGCTTTGGATATAAAGAAATCCTACTGCTAATAGCAATATCTTTTCCAAACAAGTGATTTCTTTCTAAGTAATCAGGAACTTTTAAAAATCAAAATCTTTAAGTTTGTCTCCAAACCATGTCATGTATTTAGGACACAATTATTTTAATACGTATTCAACAATGTCTATATCCTTATGTTCAAACAGAATATAAGGAGTGAGGAAATTTATTTTGAAAATTAAATAAAATTGCATCATATGGTATTAACAATAAATATGCACATGCTAATATAACTGATTTTTATGCTTTAGCTGATATTCCACCTTTTAAACATTTTTATTAAAGAGAATATGGCCTCAATTATAATACTTCTATCAGTATTTTAAAGCTTGAGATATAAACATTAAACCTACTTTGAAAACATGTAAAACAAAATCTATGCGTATTTGTGGACAAGTTTCATATCTAATTCTGCAAAGCTACTAGAGAGTATGTATATGAGTGTGTGTGTATATAACCATATTTATACACATATACACATTCATATACACCTATACATATGTGAGTAGACCCTGCTCCCAATGTATATTGAATTTTAAGATGTCTTTCTGAAGTGGCTTTGTGTACTTTTGATGGTCTTGCTTAATAAGGCATTTAAAAACAAAACAACAAATCTGAATAAAATATCCACACTTTAAAGTCTAAGTCAAAGGCTATACACATGGAAGGCTGAAAAATAACCAGCTTTTAAATTCCGTCCTTTCAACAATACAACTGCACTTTCAAATGTGCTTTGTTGTTTTCTTTTAATTCACTAAAATTAATCTTATAGATGTGGATGCCAGATTTGCATTAATTAAAACTCTACTGTAGAAGCCAGGCTTAATTGCAATCAAATTTGCTTAATTATGCATGGAGAGAGATTCCCAAACGAGAAAGGTTTTAGTAAGGATTTTGGTTTTTTGCATTGACAAAATAAATTGAAATTGTCATTTTTTGTGTTTTATGTAACACTTGTAAATAATTTGTGAAGCACCTTAAGTCTTCTATGTAAAGCAATGTTATTGCTTAAGTAATTATAACAATCTGCATTTTTCATTGTTAATTGTGGGTGTCAGACTCATTAATTTTAATTTACAGACTGTAATGAAATTAAGAAAATTTTATGCTGATCTGCTGAAACTTGTCTTACAGGAAGTTGTTTAATACAACTAAACTTTGAAAAAGTCAAGGCTCATTTTTGTAATACAAATACAACAAATACAATAATCCCACAATAATTTTTCAGTAAAATCTGGCTTGAGGACAAAAACAGGTCAACTTTAAGAATAATTTTGGCTTTTAAAAAATCACTTGATCTTTGAAGCACAGCAATAATTAAAGAAATTTAATTTTAACCTATATTTTTGGTTAAAAAAATCTGAAAAAAACTAAGAATATAGTTTCAATTGTATTTCATTTTTTTCTCCCCCATGGGGGATTACGTTATTGAGGAGAATAAGGGATAAGCATAACCAAAAATAAATTTAATCATTCTTAGATCAAAGGATTATTAGCATACTATTTAACTCACATTTCAATGTGGATCATCCATAGTTATTTTATCTCAAATATCCATAGCCATATATCCATAATTTTAAACATTACACTTGTAATCTCATTTGATTTTTAAATGTGAATTCAAAACAAAGTAATTCATTTAGAGATTAGTAAGGCACACATTTAAAATAAAGTTAATGACAAGGAAAAATGCTCTTTTTGACTTTCATGTTAAGATGTTATGTTTAGCTCTTGAAGCCTATTTAAACTTTAAGTGGTATAATTATTCATATAAAAATATAATGGAAAGAGAAAGTATCTTTCATGCTTATTTAGTAGCAAGTGAACTCTTAGGGAAATTAGCTAAAGAGCCTTCACCTCTATTATTATTCATTCAATTAAAAATTCCCAAACAATTACTATAATTCTGCCTAAAACCAAGCATGAAAGTTTAGTAGTCAAACACACTTAGAAATGTTGAATGTCTCAAGAAGAAAATGACAAAGCAAGATTATTAGATTATTCCATAATTAAGGCTAAGCTTTAATTATAGCTCTTTTAAAATCAAGTTATTCTTAAGAGATAAAATAAACCATCATAGAGGTCTTGGCAGTGTATCACTGCATAGCATGCTCTACAACAAGATATTGGTGGGGGGGGTGGGCGATCAAAATCTTTTCTCATTATTAACTCAGTAGGAGACATACTAGAGATAAGGAATGCTTAGGGAGGATACCAAATACACAGAGAAGTGGGTACCACATACGTAAAATTTTCCCATCACTTTTAAATAATGAGAAAAGAAGACAGTATGGTCCAACGTTTAACAAATTGGTAGTGAAAATTCAGAAAAGCTCTTTTTTATCCAAGACTTCATTTTGAGACCTGCATTTTATTTGTCCCAATTAAAGCTTCAAAATCTGTTCAATTTTGTATTTCTTCACCAGGACATTTTATCACTATTTTATTTACTACATTTTTAATTCTAACCAATTTTTACCAGCTCCTGGGGAACTAAAAGACTCTGCTGCTAAGTCACTACAGTCGTGTCCAACTCTGTGCGACCCCATAGACGGCAGCCCACCAGGCTCCCCCGTCCCTGGGATTCTCCAGGCATGAATACTGGGGTGGGTTGCCATTTCCTTCTCCAATGCATCCATGGGATTTTCCAGGCAAGAGTACTGGAGTGGGGTGCCATTGCCTCAAATAAAGTTTTCTATGATTTTTGGTGCCTGTCTTTAGGATATCAATAAAGAATTTGTTTATTGAGATGCATTTCTATTATCCTGTGGATAAGCAAGATTTAATATTCTATTATTATCTTGAAGCCCAGGTACAGTTATTTACGAATGCACTTACTGAGTTTATTTTCTGAATCTCCTTGACTCTTTAGGATAATTTGCTCTCTTAATTTTGCTTTTGTCTCTGCTGCTGCTGCTAAGTCGCTTCAGTCGTGTCCGACTCTGTGCGACCCCATAGACAGCAGCCCACCAGGCTCCCCCGTCCCTGGGATTCTCCAGGCAAGAACACTGGAGTGGGCTGCCGTTTCCTCCTCCAATGCATGAAAGTGAAAAGTGAAAGTGCCTTCTCCAGCTTTTGTCTCTAGTCATGCTTAAATCTTCATCTTTAGTTGGCTCTCTCATTTCTTCACTCTCTTGTCTCCCTTAACACTCACTGTTCCTAATTCCTAAGTACTTTTTCCAGCCATATTCCTCCCTCCCCCTTTTCTGTCACTCTTTGCTGCCCATTTCCTCTGTTCCATTCTCTGTCCCATTTCATCGTGTCCTCTCTGCCCCTAGTTTCACCCAGAGATGTTATTACAGTGATTGATTTACACAGTGCAGAACATTCCATAGGTATCATATTGCTATACAACATACACATCCCATACAACAATAAATCTAAAAATAACTAGCAAAAGGAGACATTTAAGTTGAGAGTTAAAAGTGTTAACAGGGTCAACTGGTACAGTTATTGTGTGGACGGTGGTTTCACTACCTTGGAGACAAATGGGCAAGAGCCAATGGAGCTGGGTACTCATGATGAAATTGGTAATAAATCAGACACAGAGTATAAGCATGAATCAGATGACTGTTCTCAAATAAGAGCGAGGCACAGACTTGAAAGAAAAATATGTCATTTCCTTCCCTTTCCCACCATCTCACTTCCATCCGTCTTTTGTCTTTCTTGCTTGATGCCTGTCTTTCTCATTCCTATCCTTATTAAGTTTCCTTTATTATGTAATTTTCTAAGGAAGTAAGATGCATACCCTAACCTTGAAATACTTATGCTTCTTATTAAATGCAATTTGATGTGTGAAGTACAGATTTCAGTTCTCTAAAGAGTCAGGTGGGTAATGATGAATAACATCTGTATATCTTAAGAAGTGAAAGGCCATTCACAATTCTGAAGTGAACAGACATAACATCCAAAGATAATTTGTAATCTTCATATAGCCTCTAATAAGAGCACTCTATCACTTGCAGGGAGATGTCGCTTTTTTGTTCTCTTCTGTTCCTTGACTCACGTTTATTTCAATTGTTCTTTCAATCATTCAGTAACCACCCTCCACTCAGGGGTAGCCGCAAGTGCCTCTGTGTTAAACCACTTCTGAGACATATTAAGCCTCACAATGGAGGAGAAATATTGATCGTGAGGAACAATAGCACCAGACAGAATAAACTAGCTGTTCTCTTTAATGGGCCTCTCAACTAAGCCCAAAATTCAGGTAAGTTTCTGAGAAGAAGAGGCGCAACAGTAAGTAGAGTTTGCCAACATCTGAGCTTTTCTGTAAGTGCTTAAGATGTTTCTTTTTATCATGGAAAATTTCAAGTAAATGAAAAAGTAAAGATAATAGTAAAAATGAATTCTATGGACCTATCACACAACTTTAGCAATACCAATGTTTCCTCTGTCCCCCATCTTTCCCATTATTAGATCTCAGACATCGAATGTAATAAACCCCAGTGAACCTTTAACCAAATGTCAGTTTGTCTTTGGTTAAAAAAATGGTTCTTCCAAATGTTTGTGAAAATTAGCTAAAATGCTGTGTCATTTCAATTAATGAACAATATTTGTCCACTCTACTTTGTACAAAAATCGCAGCTAACCTCTCTAGTGAGGAGAGTTTAGCTACTCCTTAAAGACTTGAACCAACATTCTTTCTCAGTGTTATCCATGCCCTCCAGCTCCAGACTTATCTGGCGCCTCTCATTTAAAATCTATTCCGAGTTCTTTAGTGGAAATTAATTTGCATTTGTTGGTTTTCTCTGATTTAAAAACAGTTATTATCTAGAACTCTCATCTACTTTTCTCATTTACAATTTCTTTGTTCTTATAGACATATCTCTTTTTTCTTTTTTCTTTATTTTTATTTTAGTCAATTTTAGGAATAAATAGGTAATCTTGTATGCCCCTACTTTAATGTCTAAACCATTTTTACTTGAGAATCAGTACTTAAAGTTGATAGCACATTCTATGTGATGACAGAATTCCGATTAGGGAAGAGAAAAAGACAAAATTATATTAGAAAACAGGGATAAGAAAACACTGCTTATATTAGTATTAGTTTCTCTGTTCTATATCTGGTTTTTTTCTTTATATTAACAAAGCCATATTCACAGTACTATCTCTGTATTTTGATTAATAACACAGCTGCAGTTGGTGGAGAGATGGGACAGAGAGGCATGGTGACTATTATAGGTCCCCTCTGTAGATTTTTTCCTTTCCCAGGAAAATGTCATTGACAAAACATACTGCCCTTTTACTCTATTTATAATGAACAAATGTCTGTCTCAGGAAGATATTAAGTAGAAATCATGTGTTCGTAATATGAAACCATCAGCAGCATGATGTTGGAGGAAAAGATTTCAACAGAACAAGCTGAGGGTGACCTGTGACTGTATTCAGTTGGGACAGTTGAGTGATCTGTAGAAATAATCTCTTGTCAATGTTCTGATCTGGTTGTATCATGGTTGAATTGTTTGCAAGTAACTTCAGATTTTAAAAGAGGAGAATTAAATGGAAGACTATTGGGCAGCTCATAAAAACAAGGTAAGAATGGAGAACTAGTCTTAGAAGCTACAGGAGCAAGAAATTCTTCCCTGGGAGTCTGGGATGCAGGATCTACTCACCTTCTCTGGTACAGGTCTTGGGAACAGGGGAACCCCAGACATGTCTTCTTGCTGGCATCCCTCTCGGCAAGGTTCTAGGCCTAAGAGTCCCGGTTCCGTTTTCATCAGGTGCCTGCCAGTGCCCATACCAGCCTGAAAAGAAGAAGCATTTGGTTAAAGGCACCTGCATCTCAGAACCTGCCCATCCTACTTGCTTGCCCTGTAGGTTGTCATGGTACTCTGATTACAATGCCACCAAGACTTCACCCCAGAGAATGGCAGTAATTCCCAAAAGGAAACCTGATTGCTGTAAATAAGAAAAATGGCTGCTGAAAAGGTAAAATTTACTCCACACAATTATCTTCTTTTTCTATACAAATCTATTCATTATCTCTACAAAGATGAGAAAATAGCAGACTTTTATGAATAGAGTAAGCCATCAGTAGGGTTATTTTCTGTTTTCTTTAAGCCTCTTCTTTCTTGAACAACTCAATTCTTACTATCTTGCTAAAATATTATTGTCTTGCTCTCCACAATAGTGAACCCTCCTTTGGGTCATCTTTCTCAAAGTTTCTGATCCTCTTCAGTCCTCCCTGAAGCACCCTTCACCCTAGATTGTTCTTCACATTTACCATCAAAAATATGTGATTGTGAACACATGATGCTGTCAAAGCAGTCTATACAAAGTTATATCCTTCTTCACTGTGTTCACTTTTGTAACAAAAAACACAGCATTCAAAATTTCACAGAAAAAAATCCAGCTTAGGATATGTGCTCAAAACTAAGCATTCTCAAGGGTGAATTGAGATTCCTAGTAGCAATAGTACCCCATATTATTTGGGACTTCCCTGGTGACTCAGACGTCTGCTTTACCCTGCAATGCAGGAGACCCAGGTTTGATGCCTGGGTCAGGAAGACCCCCCTGGAGAAGGAAATGGCAACCCACTCCAGTACTCTTGCCTGGAAAATTCTATGGATGGAGGAGCCTGGTAGGCTACAGCCCATGGGGTTGCAAAGAGTCGGACACGACTGAGCGACTTCAATTTCTTTTCTTTTCTTTTCTTATTTGATTGTCAAAACAGCCCAGTCAACTTGGCATTATATTCTCTAATAAATGAATGAAGTAAAATAGGCAGGAAAATGAAACAACTTGCTTAAGAATATGCTAAGAATAAATAAAAGGGCAGGATTCAACTCATTTTTTGAAAATGGGGTTAGTGTATTTTCATCACAAGAGTGAGGAGATGGGTGGGGGAGGAAGAAGTTGGACAAGGTGTGTGGTTTATTCCAGAATCACCACTTGTCTTTATTCCAAACTATGTATTATATTCATTCAGTCAGTCAATACTTACTGAGCCCTAACTATGTTCCAGGTACCATTCTAAGTAGCAGTGGTGTATCAGTAAAAAAAAAAAAAATTAACAAAAATCTTCCCTGGTGGGACCTACCATTCAGTGAGAGAAGATGAATTGAAAAATATGTTTCAGTAGATGGTGATGAGTGTTACTTAAAAAAAAAAAAGAGAGGCACAAGGAATTGTTCAGCTGGTGGTTTGTGTCAGGGTAGCGTTTTAAATAAAGCAGCCCATAGTTACGAAGAGGCAGAACTTGAATCCAGGCCTTTTACCCTGACTATTGCATTTCCTCTGCTCTACCGTGAATCCTGAATTTCTCACACTGCAGCTCTGTTACCTCCAGCGAATTACTCAACCTAACCTGCGTCTCAGTGCTCTGACTTGTAAAATGGAGATAATAATAATATTGATTCACAGGGTTAGTGTGATGATTAGATGAGTTAGTATATGTAATGTGCTTTGGGACAGTTCCTGCTAGCACATAGTAAAAGCCATACAGGTATGAGCCATATTATTGTAAGTAAATAAATAAGGAAAGCAGTCCAAGAAGGCCCCACAGAGAAAGTTGTTATTGTTCAGTCGGTAAGTCGAGTCCAACTTTTTACAGAGGAAATAGCATTGGCTTAATGGCCTGAGATAGTGACATGAGCACTATCCGGGAAACAGTGCTCTAGACAGTGAAAACAGCAGGTGCAAAGCCCTGAGCAGGTATGTGGTAACATGTTTGAGTAACAGCAAAATGCTTGTGTGGCAGAATCAAAGTGAGAAATGTGATTGAAACATGTCACCTGCCATATCAGTAAACAAAGGATGCTGCAACCATCAAACCATCAGCCACTACAGCCCTGAAGGAGCTCAGGATGGAGACAAACAGGCTGTCCACCTCCAAGCCAACAGCCACTGCCGCTGTCCCCAGCCATGTGCCCTGAAGGGACTCAGGATGGAGAAAAGCAGGATACTGACCCCAGAAAGACAAGGTGCAGATCAAAGGAGTGATTTCAATGAGCCCAGACTCTTGCATCTTCCCATACTTAGAAAAATGTTAAATTTATTAACTTGAGCTGTCTGGTTTTCTTTCATTAAAAGTAACCTTTTGATGTTCTGACTACTAGGTTTTGTTGCAAAAACTCATATGTGTCCTGGCCTCTCTCTTACCTCTTCAGAGCAGTCCCTCAGAGATATATGAGAGGCTCTCTTCGAGGCTCAAGTCCTCAGCAAGTCTGCCAAATAGAACATAACTCTCAACTTTTAAGCTGTGCATTTTTTTTCAGTCAACAGTAAGTAGAGAGAAAGTATGTGGAGATGGGGTTTGAAATGCAATTCAAACCCCTGGTGGTCCAGTGCCTAAGACTCCACAGTCCCAATGCAGGGGGCCTGGGTTCAATCCCTGATCAAGGAACTAGATCCCGCATGCAACAACTAAGATTTCAAACACCTCAACCAGACATCCTACATGCCACAGCTAAGACCTGGTGAAATGTAACTAGGAACTAGAATATTAAGACTTAGATGCAACATTATAACCATTTTGGCCTTGACACTGGGCAAAATGGAAAATCTTGGAGGAACTTCTCCAACAGTAATGTGACTTGACTTTTTTTAAGGGATCACTGGTTGGAGCAATGGGGCAAGGACAGACTCAGAGATAAAGGTAAGAGCCTACTGAAATCATCCAGCAGGAAGAAGATGGCAACTCAGGTCAGGACAAGAACATAGAAGATGTTGAGAATTGGTCAGATCCGAAAACATACTTTGAAGGCAATGTGGTAGGATTTGCCACTACATGGAATGTGGGATGGAAGAAGAAAGGAGAGGTCAAGCATGACTTCATTGAGATGTCGGTGGAGGAGGTTGCAGGGAAAATAGAAATTTAATCATGAAAAGTTAACTCTGAGAATCTTATTACGTGTTCCAAAGTCAGCTGGACTTCAGTGACAAAACTACATTAAAATGTATTTAGAAGTTATTTACATATTGATGGTACTTGAAGCCATGTGCTTAAATGAAATACTAAGAGAAAAGATGGAGTCCAGAGTCTAGTTCTTGGGCAAACTCAGAGCTAAAAGACTAATGTCAGAGAGAAGAGAGGAAACCAGGACCATGTGAAGTCCTGGAAGCCCAGTGAAGAAGTATCCCAATGAAGAAAAGTAATAGTCTTTTTCAGATGCTCCTGATAAGTCAAAGAAGAGTAGAACTAAAAAACTGTCTGTTCAGATTGATCAGCATTGGCTTCCAGAAGTAAAGTTGGTGTCTGTGTGTTTGGGGTGGGATGTGGCCAGCTCCATTGTTCAAGGGAGGATAAGAAAAGAGAGGCTGGAGAGAGACAATATAGACCATACTTTTAGGGACTTTTATGGTAAAGGTATTCAGAGAAGTATCTTCAAAAGGAAATGGGCTCAAAAGAATGTATATTCTTTTTCAGATTCATTTCCCTTGTAGGTTATTACAAAATTTTAGGTATAATTGTGCTATACAGTATGTCCTTGTTGCTTATGTATTTTATATAGTAATGTACACATATTAATTCCAAACTCCTAATTTATCTCTCCTCCCCTTTCCTCTTTGGTAACTGTAAATTTGTTTTCTGTATCTGTGGAATTGAGTTCACTTGTATCATATATTCAAATGATAATCTCTGGGTCCATCCATTTTACTGCAAACGGCATGATTCCACTTTTTATGGCTGAGTAGTATTCCATTGTGTATGTGGCACCACATCTTCTTTATCCATTCATCTGTCAATGGACATTTAGGCTGCTTCCATGTCTTAACTATTGTAAATAGTGCTACCATGAACCTTGGGGCTCATGTGTCTTTTCAAATTATAGGTACAAGAAACTATTTTAATATAGGAGAAATCACAGCACTTTTAGATGCTGAAGGAAGCAGACAGGAGCAAAGCAAGAGCACTTGCTACAGAAGAGAGATAGGGGAGAATTACTGTGTCAGTGTTTGGGGTGGAAGAGAGCAAACAAGTGGAGGGGAACGTGTTTTTTAAGAGAAAATAGAGTCCAACCATGGTAACAAGAAAGAGGGCAGAGTACAGAGACCTAGATCCAGAGGCAGCTTTGGTGGTGGGCTTTACAGAACTCTCCTTAGGACAGATTCTATTAACTCAAGAGGAACAGGAAGTAGTGTTATTAGTGGACAGATAGGAGTGCTTCCTGGGGAGGGATACATTTCAGTGTGAGATTTCCAGGCTGTTGTTTTTGCTGTGATAGGGGAATCTAGGGTATCTGGGGGGTGGCCAAGGGCAGGTAGAAAGGAAAGTCAGGAGGAGAGTCCAAGCAGTGAGGGTGAAGCTGGCGTCCTCTGCCTTCACTGCCAATTCCCCCTGGATGATTCGTCCCCCGCCCCAGGGCAGCCCCGTACCTGCACCTCAGGAAGACCCTCACAATACAAATGCCCCACTTCGCTTTGCAAGGGTCTGAGTAATTAGCATCAGGTTCGGTCCCTTTTCAAGGTATTAAATGTGTTTCTCTTGTCAATGGTGCTCTCCTTTAAGATGTTTGTGTGGATTGTTCATAACTCAGATTTCTCTCCTCAGAGACCATCCCAGATCACCTGCTAAGGTCTGAATGTTTCTGTCCCCACAAAATTCAGTTGTTGAAATCCAAACTTCCAAAGTTGAGGCTTTTGGAAGGTGCTTAGGTCATGAGGGTGGAACCTTCATGAATGAATTAGCACTTTTATCAAAGACCCCCCTACCCACCCGAGAGCTTTTAAGCACCTTTTACCCTCTGTGAGGAAAAGCAAGAAAGCACTCAATGTGAGCCAGAAAGATGGTTCCTCATCCGATCATGCTAGCTTGGAACAGGATGATCTTGGACTTCCAGCCTCCAAAACTGTGAGACAGATTTCTGTAATTCATAAGCCACCCAGCCTATGGAATTTTTTAGTTGGAGGAAAATTGTTTTACAATATTGTGTTAGTTTCTGCTATACAACAAGAATTAGCTATAACTATACATATATCCCCACCCTCTTGTGCCTCCCTCCCACCCCAACCCCACCTCTCTAGAACACTGAGCTGAGCTCCCTGCATTATTCAGCAGCTTCCCACTAGCTAGCTATTTCACACATGGTAGTGTGTATATGTCAATGCTTCTCTCTCAATTCAACTCACCCTCTCCTTCCCTCCCGTGCCCACAAGTCCATTCTCTATGTCTGTGTCTTTATTCCTGCCCTCCAGATAGGTTCATCAGTACCATTTTTCTAGATTCTACACACATGAATTAATATAGGATAATTGTTTTTCTCTTTCTCACTTACTTCACTCTGTTGGACAGCTTCTAGGCTCATCCACATCACTGAAAATGACCCAATTCCTTTCCTTTTTATCAACCTGGGTATTTTGTGATAGCAGATCAAGTGGACTAAGATATCACTTTGGCTGAAGAGCTCATCCCCCTTATCCATTTGTCACTGTCTAACATGAACATCTTTATTTTCTTCATAAAACTTACTGTCAGAAATTACAATGTGCATTTCCTTATCAAGTGTCCCTTGTCTGTCTCCTTCCATTATAATATAAACTCTGTCTCAGCAGGAACTGAGTCTTTCTTATTGACTGCTACTCATCCAGCACCAAAAGCAGTCCCTGGCCAACAGTGGATGTTCAATAAATCCTTGCTGAAAAAGACTAATGTACAAATCAGCATTTTTTGTGAAATATTTTTGACAGATGATAGTGTCCAAAAATGGATATTTATCAAATGATCACAACTTTAGAAGTTCTCTTGCTCCATTTTAAACAGATACAAGTGGCAGAACATCCCTGATTATATTAAACTTAGGTGTTCTTCCCCAGCACATCTTCTCACTGGTCTGAGTTCTATCCTTTGACGACATGAAGAATGCATTTAATATCTTGCCCACATCCTTCAGGGACATCACAGCTCCTGTTATTGGGAGGCAGACTCTGCAGTGGAAACTAGGCTACGGAGAGTCTGTGAGGCAGTTCTCTCAAGAACCAACCACCTGCAGAGGAGTGAAGAAAGCAGGGAGAGAACAGGAAGGACATATGGACTGTGATATGGTCACAAGAAAGCCTGGGGGAATCTCATGGAGTGCCCTGAAGCTGGGATGGTCCAGACTTGTCCTACCTTGAGGCAAGGGAAGGAGGACTTTGTATATCACACAGACCAGTCAGATACACAGAAGGCATATGGGCCTGTGAGGTGCCTGTTGCCAATACTCAATCCCCAAGGAGTGAATACTTCAATTCAGAAGGAGAGGACATGATGTCTCATCTTAGTAACCAGTGCACACACACATACACACAGACATACATACACATACCTCGCCTTGTTTTTTGCAGTTTTAATACCCATGAGGATTGGGAGATAGGAAAAATCATATTCTAGGACTAATTCCATGATTAAGCTGTTTTACTGGGAACAAGTCTCATAATATCTCCAGATCTCAAGTTACTTTTTATGTGCAGACTTAGGACTCCAGTGTTCTTGCCTGGAGAATCCCAGGGATGGGGGAGCCTGGTGGGCTGCCGTCTGTGAGGTCGCACAGAGTCGGACACGACTGAAGTGACTTAGCAGTAGCAGCAGGATGCTAGAGCTTTTCCACAAGGTAATTGCTGATCTTTATTCTTGTTCTAAAACTTCAGGATGGTTTACAATGTTATGAATTCAGTTTATCAACTGCGTGACTTTTGAGTCATTAAAGTTTTGTACCCAGCACCTCCCTGATTGCTCTTCTTTGGACGCACCTTTGTTGAAGCTGAGCACTGGCACTTGATTTCTGTCATCTCTTAATCTTGGGGCTCGTATCAGTTTCCAGTGGTTGCTATAACATATTACCCCAAATGTGGAAGTTTACAACAGTAGAAACTTATTCTCACATTTCTGGAAGCCAGGAGTCCTAAGTCAGCATCACTGAGCTGGAGTCAAGGTATTTGCAGAGCTGTGTTCCTTCCAGAAGCTTGGGGAAAAACCCATAGCTTGTCTTTTCCAGCTTTTAGTGAGGCTGGCACACCATGGCTTGTGGCCACATCCCTCCAATCTACGTCTCTGTCTTCATAGCACCTTCTCCTCTTCTGTCTGTGTTCATCTCCCTCTTCTTATGAGGATATGCATGATTGCATTTAGGGCTCACTCTAATAACAAGGATAATCACTCTATAGCAACATCCTTAACTTAATCACCTCTGCATTGACACCATTTCTTCCACTTTCTTTAGGTCCTATTTTACATAGGACGAAGAACTATGGACAGAGGTTCATGACATTGTACAGGAGGTAGAGATCAAGACCATCCCCAAGGAAAAAAAAATGCAAAAAGACAAAATGATTGTCTGCGGAGACCTTACAAATAACTGTGAAAAGAAAAGAAGTGAAAGGCAAAGGAGAAAAGGAAAGGTATACCTATTTGGGAGAAGGCAATGGCACCCCACTCCAGTACTCTTGCCTGGAAAATCCCATGGACAGAGGAACCTGATAGGCTGCAGTCCATGGGGTCGCTAAGAGTCGGACACGACTGAGCAACTTCACTTTCACTTTTCACTTTCATGCTTTGGAGGAGGCAATGGCAACCCACTCCAGTGTTCTTGCCTGGAGAATGCCAGAGACTGCAGGGTCTGGTGGGCTGCTGTCTATGGGGTCGCACAGGGTCGGACATGACTGAAGCGACTTAGCAGCAGTAGCAGCATACCTATTTGAATGCAGAGTTCCAAAGAATAGCAAGGAGAGATAGGAAAGCCTTCTTCAGTGATCAATGCAAAGAAATAGAGGAAAACAATAGAATGGGAAAGACTAGAGGTCTCTTCAGAGAAGGCAATGGCACCCCACTCCAGTGCTCTTGCCTGGAAAATCCCATGGATGGAGGAGCCTGGTAGGCTGCAGTCCAAGGGGTCGCTAAGATTCGGACACGACTGAGCGACTTCCCTTTCACTTTTCACTTTCATGCATTGGAGAAGGAAATGGCAACCCACTCCAGTGTTCTTGCCTGGAGAATCCCAGGGAATGGGGAGCCTGGTGGGCTTCCGTCTATGGGGTCGCACAGAGTCAGACACGACTTAGCAGCAGCAGCAGTAACAGAGGTCTCTTCAATAAAATTAGAGATACCAAGGGAATATTTCATGCAAAGATGGGCACAATAAAGGACAGAAATGGTATGGACCTAACAGAACCAGAAGATATTAAGAAGAGGTGGCAAGAATACACAGAAGAACTATACAAAAAAGATCTTCATGACCCAGATAATCATGATGATATGATCACTCACCTAGAGTCAGACATCCTGGAATGTGAAGTCAAGTGGGCCTTAGGAAGCATCACTACGAACAAAGCTAGTGGAGGTGATGAAATTCCAGTTGAAGCTATTTCAAATCCTAAAAGATGATGCTGTGAAAGTGCTGCACTCAATATGCCAGCAAATTTGGAAAACACAGCAGTGGCCAAAGGACTGGAAGAGGCCAGTTTTTATTCCAATCCCAAAGAAAGGCAATGCCAAATAATGTTCAAACTATCACACAAGTACACTCATCTCACACGCTAGCAAACTAATGCTCAAAATTCTCCAAGCCAGGCTTCAACAGTACATGAACCGTGAACTTCCAGATGTTCAAACTGGATTTAGAAAAGGCAGAGGAACCAGAGATCAAATTGTCAATACCTGTTGGATAATCAAAAAAGCAAGAGAGTTCCAGAAAAACATCTATTTCAGCTTTACTGACTATGCCAAAGCCTTTGACTGTGTGGATCACAATAAATTGTGGAAAATTCTGAAAGAGATAAGAATACCAGAGTACCTAACATGCTTCTTGAGAAATCTGTATGTAGGTCAGGAAGCTTAGAACTGGACATGGAACAACAGACTGGTTCCAAATAGGAAAAGGAGTACTTCAAGGCTGTATATTGTCACCCTGCTTATTTAACTTACATGCAGAGTACATCATGAGAAACGCTGGGCTGGATGAAGCACAAGCTGGAATCAAGATTGCCAGGAGAAATATCAATAACCTCAGATAGGCAGATGACACCATCCTTATGGCAGAAAGCGAAGAAGAATTAAAGAGCCTCTTGATGAAAGTGCAAGTGGAGAGTGAAAAAGTTGGCTTAAAACTCAACATTCAGAAAACTAAGATTATGGCATCTGGTCTCATCACTTCATGGCAAATAGATGGGGAAACAGTGGAAACAGTGACAAACTTTATTTTTAGAGGCTCCAAAATCACTGCAGATGGTGACTGCAGCCATGAAATTAAAAGACACTTGCTCCTTGGAAGAAAAGTTATGACCAACCTAGACAGCATATTAAACAGCAGAGACATTACTTTGCCAAAATAGGTCCATCTAGTCAAAGGTATGGTTTTTCCAGTAGTCACGTATGGATGTGAGAGTTGGACTGTGAAGAAAGCTGAGTGCTAAAGAATTGATGCTTTTGAACTGTGGTGTTGGAGAAGACTCTTGAGAGTCCTGTGGACTGCAAGGAGATCCAACCAGTCCATCCTAAAGGAGATCAGTCCTGAATATTCATTGGAAGGACTGATCCTGAAGCTGAAACTCCAATATTTTGGCCACCTGATGCAAAGAACTGACTCATTTGAAAAGAGCCTGATGCTGGGAAAGATTGAAGGTGGGAGGAGAAGGGGATGACAGAGGATGAGATGGTTGGATGGCATCACCAACTCAGTGGACATGAGTTTGGGTAAACTCCGGGAGTTGGTGATGGACAGGGAGGCCTGGCGTGCTGCAGTCCATGGGGTCGCAAAGAGTAGGACACGACTGAGCAACTGAACTGAACTGAACTGAATATTCACTGACTTCAGAAACTAGGACATATATGTCTAGGACAGCATAATTTTCATCCTACCACAGTGCTCAAAACATTTTTTCTATGGACTGACATCATATATATTAACTTATGATATCTAGTGTTAGTCACTCAGTCATGTTCGTCTTTTTGCAACCCCATGGACTATAGCCTGCCAGGCTCCTCTATCCATGGAATTCTCCAAGCAAGAATATTGGATTGGGTACACATTCCCTTCTCCAGTGAATGTTTGGGATCCAGGGATTGAACATGGGTCTCCTGCATTGCAGGCAGATTCTTTACTGTCTCAGCCATGGTAACTTGTGTTTATCAAGATAAATTAGGTTATTCTGTAGCAATAATAACAAAATCACCTGACACTTTGGTGGCTTCAAATAAAAGAGTTTATCCCCATTCATGTCTCAGCTCAGTGTGGAGGGGAGGACCTGTTCCACTCCATCCTTCAAGGTCTCAGGTACTTCTATCTTGGGGATTTACTCTACTTGATCCTTGGCAGTCTTTCCAGTTAGTTGGCATATGAGAAAAGGAGAGGGGATCGTTGACACACCAGCAGCCCCTGCCACCGCGTCTTTTAGCACTTTTTTCATTTTTCACGTGGTAGACTTAGTATTATCCAAAACATTCATTGCCCCACCCTGGGATGCTCCACCCTTTGGCATTCCTCCTTAGAAAACTATTCTGTATTTTCACTCTGTGGAACTCAAGCATGGTCATGGACTTGATCCGACTCATAAAAGTAAGCAGTAGTGACAACACTGGTTAAACAACTCTGGCTTTGGAAAGACTGTCAAGTGTCCACTCTACTTCTAAGGGAGGCCAAAACATGTCTAGCTGTACTATCCGGAAAACAAGAGAACTCGATGGTGAACCCATCATTCTCTGCTACAACAGTTATTTACCCTTTTGATCCTCTCTCTCTAAGTGGGAGATCATACTGTGTTCAAAGTATTTGCTGTTCCTCCCTGCAACTCTCTTCCTTTGGCCTTTCTCCTTGAGGGAAGATTTTGTGATCTTGCCCTGTTGACTCAGGCATCGCTGGGTACATTGCTTTGGCCAATGAAATATGAGCAGTTGTTACAAATGTCATTGTAGGAACTAGCGTATGTTCCACCATCTCTCTTTTCCCTCCGCCACGAGACAATGTCCCAGATGGAGGTTTCTCCACCTGCCTAGATCCTGGAATACAGGGGGACTACAGCAGAGCTACAGCCAGTCCACCATGGACATGCTGTATGAGTTAAAAATTAACCTTTGAAGCTGTAAGCCACTCAAATTGGGGGACCTTCTGTTCACACAACATCAACTGACAGATACATTCCAGCACTTCTCAGAGTTTATTAATAAACAGCCCATGAGGTAGGGATGAGCTAAAGGGGGAAAAAATTAGCTAGAGATTCTCTTACAATCTTCTCACCTCATTCACACATTTTAGATTTCTGGTGTGCCTTACCTTCCCAGATGTCTTCCATTTTTCTTAATTTAAATTGTTGCCTTAATCTATTTCTTCTCTTTCTTCATCCACGTCACTGAAAGTGTACACTGAGCATTTAAACAGAACTAGAAACTGAAATCTACAAATCTGTCCTTTCTATATCTGGAGTCATTCAAATATGTTAACACCTTGATTCAATGGTATGCTGAAGCAGGCTTACATCAGCTCACAGAATTGTTCGTTTTCCAGGATTTTTGTGAACAATTGTTAAATATAGTCATTATGAAAAATTAAATTACATACATTCATAATTAGATAAATTCTATTTAAAACAAAGGTAATAAATGATCAACACTTATCATTTGCTAATAATTTCACTGGAGTTTACTATTATTAATTCTGTGGATGTTATTTCTCTCTTTTATCTGTATGATTGAAGTAGTTTATAATGATGTACTACCTTGTATTCCTTTCAAACTCTCCATTTAGTGATTTCACATTGGTAGCTTGAAATCAGGTAAGATTGGAGTACTTATGTCACAGAAATAAGCATACTTTACAAATCAGAGCTTGGGATATTTTTTAAATTTTTACCAGCACCCCACTGTATATGTTCCATCTAAAATCAGCATAAAAGTTTTATAAATTTTAAATCTAAAATGAAGCAAGGCTTGAAGGGATTCTTTTTAGAGAAATACATTGAGTTGACACTTTCTACATCTTCAGTAAAGACGTTTGTGGAATATCATTTTCTCCTTTAAAAACATGTCTGACTTTATGGGAATACTCTGATGTGAGAATTAGACCACGTGAACTAAATGTAAGTCTGTTAGAACTCATTCACTACTCAAGAATAGAGATCAGCAGAAAATAAGAGGTAAAATTTAGTGGGCTAATGAGATAATGGAATTTTATGACAGGGTTAATTCATTTGTAATAAGGAAGAAGGTCTGGACTACTGAAGGGGAAACAAGCTTTTACTAGCTAGGAAGGTGTTTACATTACATATATCTATTGCTACAATTTTGATCTTTGAAAAAAAACTAAACCTTTCACAGGCTAATCATCTTCCTTATCTTCTTATTCTGACTAATTAGTAATTATAAATCCCCTATTTTAAAACAGGATCTAGGACACAAGGAGAATTGTTAAAAAGTTAAATCAAGCTGGGCTGAATGCCTAGAAAAATTAAAAATTTAGTTTAACACTCCTGGGATTTCTATGTATGTCTATGTACTATTATTGAGTTTATTAGACATAACTAATTGAAAAGAAAAGATAAAATATCTGGAAATTAAACCTCACAAAATGTTAGTCAGAGATAAGGAAGTATTTTTTTTTTAATGAAAGTCCAATGTACAGAAAAAAAGTCTATCAAAGTAACATAATTCTAGGGTTTTTTTTTTTTTTTTCCAAAGGAATTTAAAGGATTCAAACTTACCTGCACTTAAAATTAATGCCTAGAGACAGAAAACTTACTCCCTGAACCCAATACTGAGAAATATGTTTATTAATGGAGTTCAGTTCAGTTGCTCAGTCATGTCTGACTTTGTGACCCCATGAACTGCAGCACACCAGGCTTACTGGTCCTTCACTATCTCCCAGATTTTACTTAAATTTATGTCCATTGAGTCAGTGATGCTATCAAACCATCTTATCCTTTGTTGCCCCCTTCTCCTCCTGCCCTCAATCTTTCCCATCATTGGGGTCTTTTCCGATGAGTTGGCTCTCAGCATTAGGTGGCCAAAGTATTGGACCTTCAGCTTCAGCATCAGTTCTTCCATTGAATATTTAGGGTTGATTTCCTTCAGGATTGACTGGTTTGATCTCCTTGTTGTCCAAGGAACTCTCAAGGTCTTCTCCAGCACCATAGTTCAAAAGTATCAGTTCTTCAGGGCTCAGCCTTCTTAATGATCCAACTCTCATACCCCTAACATGACTACTGGAAAAACCATAGTTTGAATGTATGGACCTTTGTCAGCAAAGTGTTGTCTCTGCTTTTTAATACACTCTAGATTTGTCATAGCTTTTCTTCCAAGGAGGAAGCATCTTTTAATTTCATGGCTACAGTCACCATCCGCAGTTATTTTGGAGTCCAGGAAAATAAAGTTTGTCACTGTTTCCATTTTTTCCCCATTGATTTGCCATAAAGTGATGGGACCAGATGCCATGATCTTAGTTTTTTGAATGTTGAGTTTTAAGACAGCTTTTTCACTCTTTTTCCTCACCTTCATCACGAGGCTCTTTAGCTCCTATTCGCTTTCTGCCATTAGGATGGTATCATCTACATATCTGAGATTACTGATACTTCTCCCAGTAATCTTGATTTCAGCCTGTAATTCATCCAGCCTAGCATTTTGCATGATGTACTCTGTGTATAAGTTAAATAAGCAGGGTGACAATATATAGCCTTGATGTACTTCTTTCCCAAATTGGAACCAGTCCACTGTTCCACGTCCAGTTATAACTGTTGCTTCTTGACCCACATACAGGTTTCTCATGAGGCAGGTAAGGTGGTCTGGTATTTCCATCTCTTTAAGAATTTGCCACAATTTGTTGTGATCCACTCAGCCAAACGCTTTTAGCCTAGTAATGGAGTTAGGGGTAGAAAAAAATGGTGAGGGAGAGAAAATGAGAGTTAAATAACAAAAGTAAGGAGACAAACAGATGGGGACAGACATCAAACAGGAAGAAGACATTTGCTGTGGACATTTGCCAAAAGAAATTCTACCCAAAAGAGAATCAGTTGAAAGGCAGGAGAGTTCTCACCTTTGCCTGGGGGTGAAAAGGGTTATAAAATTTCACGATACCTACACTGTATAGTGGGATAGTTATAACATTGCCTTGTTTTAATGCTACCTTGACCCAGTCTTGAGGCACTGGCTGGAGGCTGGTCAGTTTCCCTTTTGAGAAGCTGATTTGAATCCACACCCCAATCACTTCCAGCATGGGACTCATATTCCTGGACCACCAATTGCTTGACTCATCAGGTACCAAATAACTAGGCAGAGCTCCTCTGCTCGGGGCCTGCAAAATTATTCAAATTAGCCAGTCCACACAGGCTGTCCTCTATAGTCCCTGCTCACTCTTGCCCTGTTTCCCCTCCCCAAAAAAGCCCCTGGTGCCCCCTCCCAGCCTTCTCTTACTTGGAGCTGTAAGCAACAAAAAGTTCTGTCTTCATCTAGCCAAGTGTCAAGGTGTTGTATTTTGCCATCAAACAAATCTTTAAATCTTATAAAATAGTTGTCACATTTAGATAGAGAAAGATTA
The DNA here is from genome assembly GCF_019923935.1 of Bubalus bubalis. NCBI lineage: Eukaryota > Metazoa > Chordata > Mammalia > Artiodactyla > Bovidae > Bubalus > Bubalus bubalis. The sequence goes on along the minus strand of NC_059169.1, from coordinate 42,681,000 downwards.
AGATAAAGGAGGCAACCTAACCCATGGCAGCTATGTAAGATATGTTTATATTAATATTTTTACCAATATGAAATAATTTAAACCTTGACAACAAAAGTAATTAAGAAAAGGCTCAACAAGCCATATCCATTGACACGACTTGCCAGTGGTGTTCTCTCCTCATGGTCAGCAGTCAGAGGAGAAGAGCTCCAGAAGGAAAAACTGACCAGTCACCAGAGGGAGGAGGGTATCATGAAACTGCCCAGCCCTCCTAGGGCTGTGGCTATGACCTCTGCATCCTATGTTTAATCTCCCCAATTCCACCTGAATCTTCTAAGATTTTGAGGGTCAAAGAAGCACTTTGGTCTATTCTAAGAGCTAGTGATAAGTAGCCATTTGCAATGAGGAAGAAATTCCTCATAAAAAGCCCCAAATTCCTTCCGAATCTTAAATCCCTCATCTGTAAAACCCAAATAATGGTCTCTAGGTCATTAGATGAGTAGAGATGACAAATGTATAGCCGTTAGTCTAGTTCTGGAAACAGTAACTTGTAATTCATGATAGCTGTGTGTCAAAATAAAAATTTTGCTCCTTAATGTTACTTAATCCTTAAAGTTATGTTCCCATTTTAGACCCATGTCTCTTATCTTACCACATCCTTTACCTCATAAACAGTATACAGGGTACTTGAACACCTTTTTCCTTCTAATTTCTCTACCTATGACAACCTCACTTTCAAGGTTTCAGCTTACTAACTCCTTTCACCATCAAGTCCCTTAGCTATATGTTCCCATTCATGAAGCACACTTCTACTAGTCAAAACAACCGAGCTCCTGCTCCCATAGTGCCCTGAACAGGCCACTGTTAGTCTCATGCTGTGCTTTCTCCTGTTCTGCAGTGCCTTCCTGGAAGGTCCTGTAAAGAAAAACTCTTACTCAACTTTTAAGATCAGTTCTTTTAAGACCAGACATATCTTCCACGATGTCGTGTCGTGTGTTAGTTGCTCAGTCGTGGCCAACTCTTTGGAACCCCATGAACTGCAGCCTCTGTCCGTGGAATTCTCCAGGCAAGAATACTGGAATGGATTGCCATTTCCTTCTCCAGAGGGTCTTCCCAACCCAGGAACTGAACCCAGGTCTCCTGCATTGCAGGCAGATTCTTTCCCATCTGAGCCACCAGGGAAGCCCCATCTGCGTAATAGTGGTCTCCAATTATTTCCCTCCATATCATCCTTTTAAATCTTCTTCATAACACTAAATGAAAACTCCAAATTATCTGTTATTGCTTATTAGTTCCAAATAAAACAAAATCCTTGCCATCACAGAGTTCCATATGTTATACTTAAACTACCCAGACAAAGGTCTGCTCTCTGTCTTCAAGGCATGCTTCTTAAAATTATGAGCCTAAATCATAGAAGTAGTTAATATCTATTTTTAATTGAAAAAAATCTGCTCCTAACTGTTTTTATTCTATTTGCCTTCTAATAATATTTTTCTAATTGCAGTCAAAATAATTAAATTCTTTTATAGTATAAAAATTATCATGAGCCATATGAATCCACTGCCTCTTTATGTTCAGCCAAATAGACTAATTTTAGTAAGCAGTAATCTCTAGATCCAAGTTGCCATTTTCTAGATCCTAGATTGCTGTCCCTGAGTTATCAGACTTGGGAAAAAATTGTCCTCTACAATAATTTACTTTCTGAACAGACTAAAGGTGCTTTCTACATTACTCAAAATAAAAGCTATGTGGTAAGGAGAAATTTGGCTTACCTTTGCTGCTTTTTATGAAAGCCTATGTTGTGAAACAGTTAAACATTAGCTTGATTGTGTAGATAAAAAGGGGAAAACACTTTGAAATAGGCATGGTTAATGGTTCCTTTTTAAAAGCAAAATCTAACTATAGGCACATACACACAGAGACACAGTGCATCCATCAACCTTAGAGAAAGGTTTCAGGTCTGAGTATTGACATGCAAGATAGTGGCAGAGCTCAAGATAATGGAGCAGCTTTATACCTAGAGTGATGTTTTTAACTGAGACTTCATTGATGTTTTTGAGGTTTCCTGAGAGAAAATAATAGATCAAAAATGGTTGGATTTCTGGAGTTCACAGGACATTTTTTTTCCCAGACAAATCATATGGAATTTTCCGATAGGTCTCTAGATTTCATTAACTGTAAGTTCAGACAACTCTAAATTATTTATACAGATTATTCAATTTGTGGGTTATTTGCGGCAGTCTTCTTAAATCTTGCCTAGTACTTACCTAACAACTGATCCATTTCCTAACCAACCGGATTTTCTGGCTGTCTACCAGCATGAACTCAGAGACTAGCAGTTTAAGGAAATCCAAATTAAGAAGACAAATCTTCCTGATGTGAAATTTATACAACATACTCCAAAACATTTTGAAATTTTATATTGTATTAGATCATTTGTGACTCTATATTCCTTGACTAGAGTGTAATTTATCATCTTTATTCTGAAATTTTGGATTCAACACTTGAAATGTTCATCACCTTCAAAGACCAGTGGACTTGAGATACAGTTTGGAAAAGTAGGTATCACAGGATAAGTTTTATATTGACTGGTTCAAATTATAATTGTGAATTGCTGTAATAGAATAATAAACTTCTCCACTCATCATTTTTCTAAAATTCAGAACTAAAGTCCTTAATAAATAAATCCAGCTGAACACGGATAACATTGCCAAGAACTACATTTAAGAAGTAAAATAAAATCTAAAGAAATAAAAAAGAAACTTAATACTGATTAAACCATAGTTCATTGAAGTCTATTGATTAAACTGCAGTTCCTAACAAGTGAGAAGGATTCCTTCCAATTCACAGAATACTTTCAGATTTAGGCATTTCTTGAACTTGTCCTCAATCTATGTTTCCACATATTTGAATTTTAAAAGTCTGGCACTGGCTGGCAGATTTTTCTTGTTCAGTTCAGTTCAGTTCAGTCGCTCAGTCGTATCCGACTCTTCGCGACCCCATGAACTGCAGCACGCCAGGCCTCCCTGTCCATCGCCAACTCCCGGAGTTCACCCAGACTCACGTCCATAGAGTCAGTGATGCCATCCAGCCATCTCATCCTCTGTCGTCCCCTTCTCCTCCTGCCCCCAATCCCTCCCAGCATCGGAGTCTTTTCCAATGAGTCAACTCTTCGCATGAGGTGGCCAAAGTACTGGAGTTTCAGCTAATATGAAAATCTTCCCAAAGGAGATCATTATTAGGTAATATCTTGAAACCCCAATTAGACACAGGGCCTAGCACCTGGGAACCAGGGCACAAGAAGAGAAATGCATTTGTAATGGACCTTGGTTTTCATGGGAAGGGATGTGGCAAGGCTAGAAAGACCTGGGGGAATACATAAGCTTTGTGAAGCCATGTGCTGTGAAACATGCTGTTATGGATTGAATTATGCCTCCCCCTCTGCTCCCCCCAAAATTCATCTGTTGAAGTCCTAAAGCCCAGTACATTAAAAGGTGACCTTGTTTGGAGATAAGATCTTGATAGGAGGAATCAAGTTAAAATGAGGTCATTAGCCTGGGCCCTAATCCAATATTACTAAAAAAGGAGAAATTTGGACACAAATGTATACAGGGAGAATATCAATTGTACATGAAGGTGACCATCTACAGATTCTCCCCTCACAACTTTAAGGAGGAACAACCCACCAATACTTTGATCTTGGACTTCTAGCCTCCACACTGTGAGACAAATATTTATCTGATTAAAGACACCCGGATTATAGTACTTTGTCATGGCAAACCTAGCAAGGCTTTTGAACTGTCGTGTTGGAGAAGACTCTTGAGAGTTCCTTGGACTGCAAGGAGATCCAACCAGTCCATCCTAAAGGAAATCAGTCCTGAATATTCATTGGAAGGACTGATGCTGAAGCTGAAACTCCAATACTTTGGCCACCCGATTCAAAGAACTGACTCATTAGAAAAGACCCTGATGCTGAGAAAAATTGAAGGCAGGAGGAGAAGGGGATGACAGAGGATGAGATGGTTGGATGGCATCACTGACTCAATGGACATGAGTTTGAGTGGGCTCCGGGAGCTGATGATGGACAGGAAGGCCTGGCGTGCAGCACTCCATGGGTACCAAAGAGTCGGACATGACTGAGTGACTGAACTGAACTGAGCATGGCATGGGGATGTTAAACATTTTTCCATCTTCATATTTATTCAGTAAAATTTACATTGAAAATCAAGCCTTTGGTGTAAAGCAATTACTTCCAAGGAAGGTAAAGAGCTTCTGAAATCTGAATATTTGTGAGTATGTGAATAAAAAAAAAAACAAAAAAAACAAGCTGATAGCTGACACCTGAGGCATTCTACTTTCTCTTTAGCTCAAACTGTACCAAGAAAGAAAAAAAATTTCCCGATGGAAAGTAAAAAGGGCAGCTTCTCCTCACTTCTTCCTCCTTTTCACATCTTTTAACCCTCTTACACTGTTGGTGCGAATGCAAACTAGTACAGCCACTTTGGAGAACAGTGTGGAGATTCCTTAAGAAACTGGAAATAGAACTGCCATACGACCCAGCAATCCCACTGCTGGGCATACACAGCGAGGAAACCAGAATTGAAAGAGACACATGCACCCCAATGTTCATCACAGCACTGTTTATAACAGCCAGGACATGGAAGCAACCTAGATGTCCATCAGCAGATGAATAGATAAGAAAGCTGTAGTACATATACACAATGGAGTATTCAGTTCAGTTCAGTTCAGCCGCTCAGTCGTGTCCGACTCTTTAAGACCCCATGAATCGCAGGACGCCAGGCCTCCCTGTCCATCACCAACTTCCAGAGTTCACTCAGACTCACGTCCATCGAGTCAGTGATGCCATCCAGCCATCTCATCCTCTGTCATCCCCTTCTCCTCCTGCCCCCAATCCCTCCCAGCATCAGAGTCCTTTCCAATGAGTCAACTCTTCGCATCAGGTGGCCAAAGTACTGGAGTTTCAGCTTTAGCATCAGTCCTTCCAAAGAAATTCCAGGGCTGATCTCCTTCAGAATGGACTGGTTGGATCTCCTTGCAGTCCAAGGGACTCTCAAGAGTCTTCTCCAACACCACAGTACAAAAGCATCAATTCTTCCACACTCAGCTTTCTTCACAGTCCAACTCTCACATCCATACATGACCCCAGGAAAAACCATAGCCTTGAATAGACGGACCTTTGTTGGCAAAGTAATGTCTCTGCTTTTCAATATGCTATCTAGGTTGGTCATAACTTTTCTTCCAAGGAGTAAGCGTCTTTTAATTTCATGGCTGCAGTCACCTTCTGCAGTGATTTTGGAGCCCCCAAAAATAAAATCTGACACTGTTTCCACTGTTTACCCATCTATTTCCCATGAAGTGATGGGACCAGATGCCATGATCTTAGTTTTCTGAATGTTGAGTTTTAAGCCAACTTTTTCACTCTCCTCTTTCACCTTCATCAAGAAGCTTTTTAGTTCCTCTTCACTTTCTGCCATAAGGGTGGTGTCATCTGCATATCTGAGGTTATTGATATTTCTCCTGGCAATCTGGATTCCAGCTTGTGCTTCATCCAGCCCAGCGTTTCTCATGATGTACTCTGCATATAAGTTAAATAAGCAGGGTGACAATATACAGCCTTGATGTACTCCTTTTCCTATTTGGAACCTCTGTTGTTCCATGTCCAGTTCTAACTGTTGCTTCCTGACCTGCATACAGATTTCTCAAGAGGCAGGTCAGGTGGTCTGGTATTTCCATCTCTTTCAGAATTTTCCACCGTTTATTGTGATCCACACAGTCAAAGGCTTTGGCATAGTCAATAAAGCAGAAATACATTTGAATCAGTTCTAATGAGGTGGATGAAACTGGAGCCAATTATACAGAGTGAAGTAAGCCAGAAAGAAAAACACCAATACAGTATCAGTTCAGTTGCTCAGTCATGTCTGACTCTTTGTGACCCCATGGACCGCAGCAAGCCAGCCTTCCTGGTCCATCACCAACTCCCGGAGAATAGCAAAATATATATATATATCAGAATATATCTATCAGAATACCAAAAAATAATAAGCATGGCAGAAATGCAGGGAAATGAAAACACATTTACTCTATTGATAGGAGTATAAATTGGTACAAACACATCAGGAAGCAATTCAGCAACATAAAACAAAATTAGAGACGTGCATACCCTTTCATCTTGCTACTCCACTTTTTAGGTATAAATAATAAGAGAAGAAAAATAGATTTTTCTTTTGAAAAGAAAAAGAACTTTTTCACAGTTCAGCTTTTGAACTGTGGTGTTGGAGAAGACTCTTGAGAGTCCCTTGGACTGAAAGGAGATCCAACCAGGAGATCAGTCGTGAATATTCATTGGAAGGACTGATGCTGAAGCTGAAACTCCAGTACTTTGGCCACCTCATGCGAAGAACCGACTCATCTGAAAAGACCCTGATGCTGGGAAATATTGAAGGCAGGAGGAGAAGGGGACGACAGAGGATAAGTGCTGATTTCTTTTTTTTTTTTTTTAGCACTTGCTATTTTACTGAGGAAAAGCTCTCTTTAAGCAGTTTCAAGCCCTCAGGCTATATGGCTCAGCCACAGAAATACATTAAATCATCTCAAAGTTTTCTCTTCCTTTGGCTCGTCTAGTTCTTTTTCCCTGCCGAGTCGGACATGACTGAAGCAACTTAGCAGCAATGCATATATATGGAATTTAGAAAGATGGTTAATGATAACCCTGTATGCGAGACAGCAAAAGAGACACAGATATATAGAACAGTCTTTTGGAGTCTGTGGGAGAGAGAGGTGGGTGATGATTTGGGAGAATGGCATTGAAACATGTATAATATCATATAAGAAATGAATCGCCAGTCCAGGTTTGATGCAGGATACAGGAAGGTTGGGGCTGGTACACTGGGATGACCCAGAGGGATGGTATGGGGAGGGAGGTTGGAAATGGGTTCAGGATGGGGAACACGAGTACACCCATGGTGGATTCATGTTGATGTATGACAAAACCAATACAATATTTTAAAGTAAAAAAAATAATAATAATAGAATTAATAAATAATAAAAAAAAATAAAATAAAATTATGGCCCTTTCTAAATCTCTCTATTTGTGGAGCACTGTGGAGTAGAAAGAGTCTGAACTTTAAAATTAGTCAAATGAGTATTTAAACTGCAATTCTGTCACTTATAAGTGAATTACTCTGAGTAATTTACTTCTGAGTAATTCTCTGAGTCACAGTCTTACAACATGTAAAATGGTGGTAAAATTTGCTTTAAAAGTTTCTTTCACTAAATAATGGGAATAGGAAAACTGGCTAAACAAAACTACAAAGAAACCAACCAAATATAGACTGTAGGATACTCTACAAAGTAAATGGCCAGGTTTTCTTAACAAATAAATGGCATAAGAAAGGGCAGAGTGACACTTAAAGAAAAACCTGAGGGACGTATAACCAGATGCTGTGTGTACTAGATAATTGGGAGACAGTGAATACAAATGGATATTAAGTAATATTAGCAACCTGTTATTTGGGAAGCTTGGTATGTAATTGCTATGGTCTGAATGTGTCTTCAAAAATTCATATACTGAAATTCCAATTCTCAATGTGATAGTATTAGGAAGTAGGACCTTTGGAGGTGATTAGATCATGGGGGTAGAACCTTCATAAGTACAGATAGTGCTCTTATAAAAATGGCTCCAGAAAGATCTCTCACCCTCCTTCCACCATGTGAGGACAGAATAAGAAGTTTATGGTAATTAAGAAACATATTTTAAAGAATTCTCAGAGAAAAAGCAAAGTTAAAAATAATTAGAAATTAATTGCAATGATAATATGACATATAAAAACATGGATATGACTAACATAGTACTCATCAAAGAGAAATTCATAATCTTAAATGTTTCTATTATTAAGAAATAATGAAAATAGATAAACTGAGCAATATACTCAGAAAACTAGAAACTAAAAGCAAAGGATGAAAAACGAAGGACATGTGACTTCAAAAATAAAAGCATGAGGATTTCCCTGGCAGTCTGTGGTTTAGACTCCACACTTCTACTGTAGGGGGCATGGGTTCAATCCCTGGTCAGGGAACTAGCATCCTGCAAGCTGTGTGGCAGAGCTGAAAAAAGAAAGAAAGGATGGATATAAAATCAGAAGAACAGAACAAATGAAAAATTTCTTTAAAAAAAAAGCATAAAATTTTAATTAATTTGAAAATTTTGACTAATTTGAAAATAGAAAACCATTTAAATTTAAATAAAATTATATTTATTTAAATTTATTTTAAATACATTTTAAATAAAATCAAGAATTTTAAATAAAATCAAGATTTGGTTCTTTGAAAAGATAAACTAACTAGACAAACCTCCGCTAGGGCTGATAATAATGACATATATGGAACATGAAGCATAACACTGGAAATACAGTCACTTATACAAATATTTCAAAGATCATAAACAAAATTTTCAGGTAATTCTTCACTAAGATATGAAAACTTTGATGAAAATGAATGATTAAGACTGACTCAAAATGTTATCTGCTCCATGGGATACAAAAAATTAGAATAACTATCAAAAAACTACTCATCAAAATGGCATTAGTCCCTTAAATTTTTAACAAATCAATTCTATTGGATTATCCATTCAAGGGACAAATCATTTCAATCTGTGTGTTTAAAAGTACTTTTAAAAAACATACAAAAGCATGAAAAATATCACAATCCATTTCACATCAGTTTACCCAATGAAGAAAATCTCAGGGAAAGAAAACTGTAGAGCAAGCTCACTTAGGAATAAAAACATAATGCAACATTTAAAAAAAAATTAACAAATTGAATCCAGGAATATTTTCAAAGCTTAGCATATTGGGACCAAGTAAAGATTATTAGAGTCCCTTGGACTACAAGGAGATCCAACCAATCCATTCTAAAGGAGATCAGTCCTGGGTGTTCTTTGGAAGGAATGACGCTAAAGTTGAAACTCCAGTACTTTGGCCACCTCATGCGAAGAGTTGACTCATTGGAAAAGACTCTGATGCTGGGAGGGATTAGGGGCAAGAGGAGAAGGGGACGACAGAGGATGAGATGGCTGGATGGCATCACCGACTTGATGGATGTGAGTTTGAGTGAACTCCGGGAGTTGGTAATGGACAGGGAGGCCTGGCGTGCTGCGATTCATGGGGTCGCAGAGTCAGACACGACTGAGTGACTGAACTGAACTGAACTGAAAGATTATTTCTAGAATGCAAAGATTCTAGAAATGAAAGTGAAAGTCACTCTGCCGTCCAGGTCTTTGCAACCCCATGGACTATACAGTCCATGGAGTTCTCCAAGTCCAGAATAATGGAGTGGATAGCCTTTCCATTTTCCAGGAGATCTTCCCAACCCATGGATCAAACCCAGGTCTCCCGCACTGCAGGTGGATTCTTTACCAGCTGAGCCACAAGGGAAGCCCAAGAATACTAGAGTGGGTAGCCTATTCCTTCTCCAGCAGATCTTCCCACTCAGGAATTGAAAAAAAAAAGGCCATGGGCTGGATATGAGCTGTGGGCTTTTGTTTGTCCTGAACAAGTAAGACAAATTTAACTTCAGTAATACTAAGAGAAATACAAATTAAATCCAAGTTAAGTGGACAAAGGATTGTGCTTTCTTAATGCTTAGTATTTACGAGGATATGAAGAAATGGGTGCTCACACTGCTGGTGAATTTATCACTGGTGGCAAATCAAATGCAGTATAAGGCTAAAAGTATGCGTTTTCATTCACCAAGAAATTCTCTAGATATAGTTCCTAAAGAAGTAATTGGAGACATTCTCATATGTTTAAATAAAAATGTTTTATCACAGGGATAGTTAAAATATTACAAAAAATCTATATCTAGTTAATGGTCTAACTATAGGAGATTGGTTAAATAAATGACAATACCTCTATACAGTGGAATACTATGCAAGTATTAAAAGTAATGATGGATTGTATGCTGTCTTTTTCAATTGAAAAACAGAAAACTAAAATAGAGTCATGAATAACCCACACAAGAGAGCTGGTGGAAAAGCCAAGTAAATAAGTGGATTTAGAAAACATCATCATGGAATGACTCTGTCTCTCAATAAAAGGCTAGGCATTATCTTCATTCGATACAAACACAAAGAAACAAAAAGCACACAAAGCAGAAAAGGGACTGTCTGCCAGGAAGTAATCCCTTCATTTATAGACAGGCTTTTTCAAAATCTTTTTTAAATGTTGAGATCCAATGTAGGTTTTTTTTCAAGGTGTCTTAAAGACTTAGCAGCTTATTTAAGGTTAGTGAAAAAACCACATGAAATTCATGGAATAGCATTACCATTTTCTAAGAAGTTCTTTTAGTTGTCCAATTTAATACACAGTGTATGCTCAGAACTTTGAGTTAGATGAGATTTCAAGACTAGAAAAATTGTGAAGTAAGCAAAATTTATCACCATTTCTAATAATAACCTCATTGACTTATGGCTCTGTTTCCTTGGACTACATCCATGTTCTAACCCCGAAATGCCCTAAAATCTTTATTTTGCAATCTGTACTCAACTACTCTGAAGCCCTCTCTTTACAACTAGCCTATATATTTTATTGTCTAACGAGCTCATGGCCCTGGAGACAAGTAGCTTGTTGCCTGCAGTGCGTGCAAAATCGCTTCAATCACGTCCTACTCTTTGCAGCCCTGTGGACTGTAGCCTACCAGACTTCTCTCTCCGTGGGCTTCTCCAAGCAAGAACACTGGAGTGGGTTGCCATGCCCTTCTCCAGGGCATCTTCCCCACCCAGGGATCGAACCTATGTCTCTTACATCTCCTATATTAGCAGGTAGGTTCTTTACCGCTGTTGCCACACTTCTCCAAATTAACTGATAAGATTTTTAACAGTTGGCCTCAGGGGAAAAGCCCTTATCTGAAGTAATGTCTTTGTTCACTAGTTGGATCTGAGACATCTTGGCAGATCGGTTGAGTAGGACAACTAAAAAGTCTTTAATATGAATGCCTCCGTGGAAGTGTTCATGAGAAATCTACATTCAGTTATTACTAGTGAAGTTAATAGCAGTACAAGATCTTATAAAAGTTTATGTCTTAATAGTCCCCTTTGCCACCTATGCTTTGCCCTGAATAACTCAGTGAAATTGTGGCTGAAGTTTCCGATCTAGACTGCCTTGGAAAACATACAGCTGTTCCATCATGTCCTTCATTAAGATCCTAGCATTTGCTGATTTTGCTTTTAGTTTTCTTTTCTGAGAGTTGCCGGCATCCTTGTTCCTCTTCCCTCAATTCCTGCTCCACACAGTGTAACCAAGGAGGAAACAGAGATGCAGGCACTTTGGGATTTTTTTTTTTTTTTAATACATCGCTCTAAAATAGCGAATGCACTGGAGATTAATTAGATGAACAGGTTTTATGATTCAAATGAGTACAAATTCCAAAGTAGCACAAGAAGGAGAGTAAAAAAAAAAAAAAAAAAAGACAAAAACAGGCAGGATGATGGTAAGAAAAAAAAGAATGCAAAATGAGCAAACAGAAGTGGTAAAGCTCTAAGACCTTTGGTATAATTCTTTGATGAGCAATTGTATGCATGACCTTCAGAGAAAACTTACCTATTTCATGATTTGTTGACAGGCTGGTGTGTGACATTTTGACTAAAGGACCTAGTTACATTGTGAAGAGAAGAAGGTACCCTTTAGGTGAGGAATATAAACAAATGTCTCCAACTCAGACATTTTTGAAAGAGCTCAAGAGACTCCGGCTAAAGTGCATGAGGATGACATCCTGTAGCAGCTTTTGAAAAAGAAGATATTTTAGAGCCCATGAGTTTGCTACTACATCATTTTTTTTCAGATTTAAGTAGAAAAAATATAGTGGACACAATTTGATCACTTAACACAAAAATCAGAAAAATGCAGCTACTCTGAGAGAAACTGGGAAATAAAAAGGTGAGAGGAGTATAGATGAAATGTTTAAAGTTCAACCTGCTTATCAAATATATAGACATAGCTTTGAAATTTCTAATCCAAAGTAAAGATAACAAAGGAAAATTGATATTTCTCCTCCTCTTCTCCAAAAAGGACATTTGGAATGCTCCTGCTTCAGAGGTAATGTTTAAGAAAATTAGAATATTTGATAGAGATGGAAATCTCTAAGAAGAAAGTTATGAAACATTTTGAGAAAATTCAGCCTTACTAGAACAGCAGAAGTGGATGACATTTAGCAATTAACTCCAAGGAAATAAAGAAATGTGCAATAGCTAAAATGTTGATAGGTTTTGCATAAAACAGAGTAATCTATTTTGGCCTTGAACAGCTGTTATAAGTTCCTTCAAAGTCACTAACTAGCAATCAGCTGAAAAATCCTATCATCTGTGTGCTTCCTCCAGAAAAAAAGGAAGAAAAAGGGGTGCGGTGTACACTCTACAGAGATTTGTTAGGGGAGGGAAAAAGAGATATTTTTCTTAGTCTAATTTTAATAAAGGAGTCTAGAAAAGGCTTTGTACCCAAGAATTTGGGTCTTTCTTTTTCAAAAGTAAATGCACTTGCTGGATAATTCTATCCAGCACATAAACCTTTTCTTGAATCATCATGAACATCCTGAACATTTATGAATGAGATGCTCTAATGGGGCATCTCAAAATCTCTTGCTAAATATTTTATATAAAAGGAAATTCATTAAAAGTATGTTAGGCCTTCTTTTATTAGAATAATGTTGGATAGTTGATATCAAAGGAGAGCTCTACTTTAAATGATTTAAATTCTTTTATTGCTCTTTACAAGCCAAAAGTCATTATCAACTAGCTGAGGGCTCCATTTAATCACAAGTAAATATAGTATGGCAATCACAAGCATCAAAGAAAGCTTCAAACAGAGGCCCATAGAAAGTTTCTGCTTGTGAAAACTTAATACACTCTAAAGAAGGTTTTTAAATTATTTTGGCGAAAACCATTCCAAATCTGAAATTAAAATTTTCAGCATGGGTCTTTGTCAATATTGCTGATATATTAATTTTGGATCTTGATAGTCCAAGGTATGTTTGTTGCCTGTAAATATGAATAAAAATATATACTTACATTATAATCAATATAAATATTAAGCATTATTTTTTTTCTATGGTTAGACTAGTAACTGTGTGGAGTTATACCCAGATTGATTTTGTAAGGCATGAATAAAACTAAAAAAAATCATTTTTATAAAGCATCTGTATCAGATCATTTATTCCATGCTGGACCCACCTATTCAAAATTCCAACTCTCTGTTCTCTACCTAACTACCCTTCAAAAGTGTCTCAAGTTCATCCTCCAATTCACAATGATCTCTCCGTTCTCTGAAGCCAGGGCACTTAAAATTTATAGCACTCATCTGGTAATTAATCATGTAATGACCTGTGATATTTCTTTAATTGATATTATTTAATATCTTTCTCATTCTCTGTCTCCCTTCCCCCCTTCCTCCACCCCCTGTCTTGTCCTCTCTCTCCAACTCTTTTTATCTTCCTTATTTTTTAAACTCTGTTTTACACTTTTATGGGAGCAAGTACTACATAAACTGCCACATATAACATCACATCATGGCACACAACACTGTGTCTTGCAACCAGTAAGTGTTCAATAAGAGTTGTTTACTTGGAAAGTGAGTTAAAACTTAATCTTATACTGGAGGCCTGGTAGATGTCTGCAAAGATTTTTTAAAAATTGATAATCTGTGATTTGAAGGATGGAGGTGATAGGCAGCTGGACAGTAGGGTGGAAAGAGGCTTAGCAATATTTCTAGAGAAATTGTGCCACATCTTGATTCACTGACTCTTTTTCAAGGTAACATGCATGGCAGCTCCTTTGAGAGAAGGAAGCAGGACAGATTCTCACAGATCACTCACCCACCTGCCGAGACAGAGGGCTGGGAGCATGATGCAGTTCTGAGGGTCTTCCAGCAGAGGAATGACAAGAACATGAAGAACAAAAGCTTTACAAGACTTAGTCTTCTAGAATCTCCACGGAGGGACAAAAGGGAACATTAAGAGACTTCTTCCTATATGTCTCTGTTCCTTTCCACATTTGAGCATTCTAAGAGCCAAAATCATAATTATCAACTTAGAAAGCATAAAGTTTTCAATTTACATGCAAGTCGGAGAAGGCAATGGCAACCCACTCCAGTACTCTTGCCTGGAAAATCCCATGGATGGAGGAGCGTGGTAGGCTGCAGTCCATGGGGTCACTAAGAGTTGGACATGACTGAACGTCTTCACTTTCACTTTTCACTTTCATGCATTGGAGAAGGAAATGTCAACCCACTCCAGTGTTCTTGCCTGGAGAACCCCGGGGATGGGGGAGCCTAGTGGGTTGCCGTCTATGGGGTCGCAGAGTCAGACACGACTGAAGCGACTTAGCAGCAGCAGCAAGAGAAAAATAGACGGGATGAAGAAATTCTCCAAGGGAAATCTGGTCTCCAACGAAGTTACTTCTTTCTTCACCATTTGGTTTACCTGTGACATCAAAACCATCTCATTATTATCTTAGACATAAAAACAAAAGGGTATTTAGGAAAGTGTAAGAGTTTTACACAGAAACTATCAAATTGAATAAAGAGAAACAGAACTCACTGGTAGTGAAAAGGTAAAGCCTTCCCCTAAATCTCCAGTTCTCCTAACTTCCACTGTGGAATATATTTGTGCTTTGCAATATGTTCAAACTTACAGAAATGGAAAACCTCATGGAAAGATTCACTGGCATTTTAGTCACCAAAGATACTTAGTGAAGTTTAAGAATACAGCAGAATATCAGAATCTCTATTTTCCCTTCCAGAATGCTAAGTAGATTCCAATAGAATATCTTGACTCAAATGCTTATAAGTTTTAATATAAATTTAAAACCATTGGAAACCACTGTAGTTTTCTGAGGGGGGGAAATCAAGAGTATTGAATGTAGGAATACATAGAATTATATATAGTTATTTAATTTTGTCCATGACTTATTTGAAAATAGAAAATGGACTTACCAAAATGTTTAACACAATATTTCAAAGGATTCAAAGGCTCATATAAAACTCATAGGAGTCCATAAACTTCAGATTACAGATCTTTTTTCAGAAGGAAAGATGAGTTCCATAGAGAGTTACATAGAATTACATAGTGGGAAAGCCATTGAATTTCTCTGGACTTGTATCTTTCATATATCAAAGACATGGCTATGATGGCATAGTGATTAATATCAGAAATGCTATCGATGCAGTAAGTTCACTTTGAATACAGGTAGAGTAAGCAGAATAATAGCACACCCACCAAGATTTCTATATCCTAATTCCTAGTACCTATGTATGTGTAACCTCACCTGGCAAAGGAGAATTAAGGTTGCAGATGGAATTAAATTTGCTAATCAGCTAACCTTAAGATGGGGAGATCGTGCTGGATGATCCAGGTGAAAGTGAAAGTCACTCAGTCATGTCCAATTCCTTGTGACCCCATGGACTATACAGTCCATGAAATTCTCCAGGCCAGAATAATGGAGTGGGTAGCCTATCCCTTCTCCAGCACATCTTCCCAACCCAGGAATTGAATCAGGGTCTCCTGAATTGCAGGCAGATTCTTTACCAACTGAGCTATCTTATCCAGGTGAGCCCAGTGTAATCACAAGGGTCTTTATAAATGAAAGATGGAGGCAGCAGAGTCTGCATCAGAGTGATGTAGTCTGAGAAAGACTCAACCAGCCATTGCTAGCTTTGAAGACAAAAGGACACAAGTTAAAGAATACAGGTGGCTTCTAGAAGCTGGAAGAAGTAAAGAAATAGACTCCCCAGTAGATCCTCCAGAAAGAAGGCTGCCCTGCCAACATCTTCATTTCAGCCCGTTGAGACCCATTCCAGACCTCTGCCCTCCAGAACTGTAAGATAATAAATTTGTGTTGTTTTAAGGCAATAAGTGTGTGTAAATTCTTTCAGCAGCACAATAGGAAATAAATACAATACACAGGAAGAGAAGTAGAAAATTCTCCTTTGACTACTAGTCTGAAGAGCCAGAGTATGTCAGTCCTTTCTAAAGAGGTTTCCACTGTGGTGACCTAAATGGGAAATAAATCTAAAAAAGAGGGGATATATGTATACATCTAGCTGATTCACTTTGCTGTACAGTAGAAACTAACACAATATTGTAATGCAACTATACTCCAATAAAAATTTTAAAATAAAGAGGGTTCCAAGCAAGCAAAGCAGATAAACATTCCAGAACTCTAGGAGGATTTGGTTTGAAACCTGCTCATTAGAAAGGAAAAGTTAAACACAGGTAAATAAATAAGTAAATCAACCCAAGATAAATTGATAGCGCACTTCAATAAGCACTTATTAAACACCCATAGCCTGTGATTCAAGGTTAAGAGCACAAGATCAATGTAGGTGAGGAAGTCTCTCCCTGAACACCAGGGAGGAGGCCTGGCCTAAAAGCTTCTTTCTGATGGTGGGGGAAAAAAAGCAATCATAGAAATCAAGGCAAAAGGGTGACCAGTTCCCAATGTAAGCTACTGTCTTCCACAATTTCCTAATTGATCTGATTTTCTACCAAAAGTAAATTACCCTCCTATAGGTTTGGTTGTGGTAAGGATCAGAGCACCTTCCTTTACAAAAGAATGTATTTTCCATAAACTTAGAAATCCTGGAAGTAGATTTCTATATTACTCTGTTTTTTTTCTCAAAAATCATTCTCCTTTTTATCTCTCATTTATCTCTGCAAAACTCAACTTGACATTGGTACCTACATCAGTAGGTTCCAATAAGCAAACAAAAACATATTTTTTTCCCAAAAATCTATAGAAAAACATTAAGTGTCAGGGACAGATTTTTTTCCCTATAAGTTTTGAGGACCACCTACAGCAGCCATGACAGCTGTGCTAATCGAAAAAGCAAACGAGGCCACAAAGGACTGTTCTTTGACCATGTAATCAATTTTCCACTCAATGCATTGTTCATTCTTGGAGACTTTAATGCCAGAATTGATTTTAACAGCCATTATAGAAATACTTAAGTCAAAGGGCTTGCAACCTTTTTTAGCATGACCAATGGAATTTTTTAAATAGATATGTGAATAAATCATTGAGTATGATTCATACGCTTTTTTAAAAAGGTTCTTTGAGTCATTGTCCAGACACATTCTTTACAAGTAGTGAAGTGGGCTGAGTAAAATCTCATGCTGAGAAATAGTGCATTAGCTCGGTTTATGTTTACAAAATTTTGTTTGAAATATTTGTATACCATCTTGGACAGCTCCCTGAAAAGCCAATAGCTAATCAGTTAGTAGATAATGGATGACCACTATTCAACAGGAAACCTGAGAAAGACATTGTGTAAGTGGTCCTGATGACAAAATGTGACCTTAATTTGTGTGCAAGACAGACATTTAAAACCTCAGGCTGAGGAGAGGTAATAAAGAAATAACTAATTATTGCTCAAAGTGACCAAATTAGGAGTTCTTCCATATAAAATAAAATCTTGCAAGAATTAAATGACTAATTTTTCAAATATTCGAAGAGCAAGATTAACTAAAATCCTTTGTTTATTCATATATCCTCTCATAAGAGGTGGACTTCCCAGGTGGTTCAGTGGTAAAGAGTCCACCTGCAGTACAGGAGCTGCAGGAGCCTCGGGTTCAAACCCTGAGTGGGCAAGATCCCCTGGAGAGGGCATGACAACCCACTCCAGTATTCTTGCCTAGAGAATCCCCATTGACAGAGGAGCTTGGCAGGCTACAGTCCATAGGGTCACAAAGAGTTGGACATGACTGATGCGACTAAACATACACACACATTAATAAGAGTTACTTAGGGCATTCCATGGGAGAAGGCAATAGCACCCCACTCCAGTACTCTTGCCTGGAAAATCCCATGGACGGAGGATCCTGGTAGGCTGCACTCCATGAGGTCGCTGGAAGTCGGACACGACTGAGTGACTTCACTTTCACTTTTCACTTTCATGCATTGGAGAAGGAAATGGCAACCTACTCCAGTGTTCTTGCTGGAATCCCAGGGACGGGGAAGCCTGGTGGGCTTCCGTCTATGGGGTCGCACAGGGTCGGACACGACTGAAGCAACTTAGCAGCAGCAGCAGCAGGGCATTCCATATCTAGAAACAGTTATGAAGATAAAATGAAATCGAAGCCATAATTAACATGAAGAACAAGCAATCTGTTGGAAAAGGATGCAGGTTTACAGATATTTTACATATGGAAGCTTTAATAATTGATAATAAGACTTTTGACTCTCTTTTTGACTCTTTGATAATAAGACTTTTTGACTCTTAAGACTTTTGGACTCTCATAGTAGACAAATTTCTGATGTTAGTGTGCTTTACCTCATCATACAAATTAGATTGTCCAATAAATTGTTTCATCCAGAATTTTACAATTATTTCGAATTCATATTTGACTGAACTGGCACAGGATTTAAATAATGTGGTTGAAATATGCAGAGCTGAATCTCATGATTAGAACTCCTCTATCTTATCCAACCAACGTTCACCAGTTCCGAAAAGACCTTTAATCCTCCACTCTGCAGTATTATCAGGGCTCAAACACTTTCAAAGGTGTACGTGTATTCATGGAGTTTGTTTAGCAGACAGTAATAGTTCATGGAAGGACAGTGTTGGTATAACCTCAGAGTTCTCAGCACCACAACCATTCTTAAGAAGTCTTTTTGTGTGATACGGTGCCCGTGGACACAAGCATAACATCCATGTTAGCAATCAGGATTCCTCTGGAGCCCTGCATACACCATAAAATAGAGCTTTAACTCCATTTTTGGTTTCCGTCAGAAACAAAGACGGTGGGCAAAGAGTGGTATCTTTTCCTCTTTTAGTTCAGTGTCATTGTATTCATCTCTCAATGGAATGTGCCTTCTTCCTAGGTTTCAATTCAATAAAAATAAGACAGAGAAGGTTAGCAGTTGTAAAATAATTTGTTTTATTTCAGGGAAATGTAGAGTTAAATTTCCTAAAAATGTTCATTCTTAGCAAATGCATAATCCCATGTGGTGGGACAAGAGAACAGTATATTTGTCAATTTAACAGTCAGTGAAAACTCACAAGCTGAATGAACTATGAACTTGCATCTGATATTGGGAAAGTTGCTGATATTAGAAGTGTATTAAAAGTCATTTATAGGAGATATTGAAAGAAAATAATTTAAATTATTTCTCTCTGAAGATCAAGAGAATAATTATCAGAATTCTTGACTGATAATAGTCATGAACAATATCTATTAGAACATGATTTAAAAATGATATCACACTCCTTCGTGGGGCTCTGATTAACATGGGAAGCAATCTCAAACTAAAAATTTCCAGTATTTTCAAGAAGTATACTTGGCAATTTGTAGTCTTATCCCTGACTCTGTAAACCAAAGACATTTAGAAACCACCTAATCATTTTTGATGAAGTGTAGCCTTCAAACAGAGAAGGCAATGGCACCCCACTCCAGTACTCTTGCCTGGAAAATCCCATGGACGGAGGAGCCTGGTGGGCTGCAGTCCATGCGGTCACTGAGGGTCAGACACGACTGAGCGACCTCACTTTCACTTTTCACTTTCATGCATTGGAGAAGGAAATGGCGACCAACTCTAGTGTTCTTGCCTGGAGAATCCCAGGGATGGTGGAGCCTGGTGGCTGCTGTCTATGGGGTCACACAGTCAGACATGACTGAAGCAACTTAGCAGTAGCCGTCAAAAATCAAATACAAATTCTTCTTTTACATAATTTCCTTTGTTCTCTGATTGTTGTTTTCATTCTTAAAGGCAAAGCATAGTTTTGACTTCATCTGTGCTGTGCTGTGCTAAGTCGCTTCTGTCGGGTCCAACTCTTTGTGACCCTATGGACTGTAGCCCACCAATCTCCTCTGTCTGTGGGATTCTCCAGGCAAGAATACTGGAGTGGGTTGCAATGCACTCCTCCCAGGGAACTTCCTGACCCAGGGATGGAACCCGCATCTGTCACATTCCCTGCATTGACAAGTGGTTAATTCACCACCAGCACCACCTGAGAAGCCCTGACTTCATCTACAGAACATTAATATAGGTTCTGCCATGTAAATATTAACAGCATTTCTAACACTATCTAGTAGATCACTAAAGTATCTAAATGACAATAACATGTATTTCTGCATCTGGTAGTCATGTTTTGGATGGTACAGGTTATTTGTTCTAGTTCTTATATCATCTTGAAATGATTTGTATATGTCCAACCTATATTTTATGAGTTTTAATAAATACTAGAAAATTTAAGTTTATGGATATGGAGAATATTCAGGATGGGTGTCAGCAGGGTTCCCAAAGTGTCCTTGTCAGCCAGGTGATTAGGAATTGAATGCCTTATTTTTTTTTAATTAATTAATTTTTTCACAAATTCCTTATTTCTAAATGAGAAAATGCAAACATCAATGATGTGTAGACCAAATTTAAGTTATCTCAACCTTTTCCATAGGCACATAAATGCCCAACTTTGCTCTGACAAGTTTGCCTGTATCAGATGTTCTATGCATTGATAACAACCAATAATAGTATGGTACTTGAGCTACTGTTAGGAAATAAAGCTCAAATAGATAAAAGCAGTACATTGACCCTTGATGTATAACCTCATTTTGCCTCTGAACTTTCTGCCCTTTAGCATATAAATTCCTACCGATAAAATTATTCTATTACAAACCTAACCTCTTTTGATTAATAAAAACTCATGTTCCATAATAATTACTTTGTGATCCTTTCTACATTATACGCACTTTTTATATAGAATGATTTTAATTCTCACAACTCTGTGAAAAATGCACTATTATTATCATCATCCCCATTATACAGCGGAAGAAACTGAAGCTCAGATAAGTTAAGCAACCTGCCCACAATCACACAGCCAGTAAATGGTAAGAGTTGCAATTCGGACTTTGACCATTGACCTCCTGAATCCTCACTCTTACCTGCAGTGCCTTCTTTCTTTTATCGGTCAGTCTTTCTTCTGTTTTTGCTCTCAGGGTTATATAAAGCTGTTTAAATATTGATTAATTTCCAAAGAGACTGTGTTTATGAAGCACCTAGTTCAAACTCTATCCCCTGATCTCAAAGTGCTCTCTACCACCACAAACAGACCAACTTCACCTCCCTCATTCCTTGCTTCATCAAGCACATCACTACCTTAAGTGTATCTTATGATTGCTGTCTATGAACTTGACTGAAAAAAACGACACGCTGTAGTATATAACCCAAGAAATATGAAGAGAGACAAAAATATGTGATTTCCACGCTTATAATTTGTATTTTAGTTTGACTCTAGAAAAACAAGAGATGTGTGTCTTTCTGTTTTCTATAACTCTCACTTTGAAAGGATCTTTTTTTGTTTTGTTTTGAACTGTCATCTGGACTTAAGGATTGCTATCCTCCAACTTACAAGGAGCAGAGCAGGGTCAAAAAGGAGATATTCCCAAAGGCTGGCCAGCAGCTGTGTCACATCAGAGTCAAAAAGGGCCTCTCTATTTCTCCCCTTTCTGACCAGCCTTGGCCCTTCCTGGCGAGGATGTCAGGAAAAGGAGAAATGGCAAACAGCGTAGTCTGTCACACCCCTAGGCAGAAGATGGCGTAGAGGGGCTCCCTGTTAAGTCAGCAATGAACCGTACTTAAGGGACAGGCATTAGTAATGCAGAAATGCAAAGTGCTTTAGAAAGCTGTTAAGGAAATTGAGTGGAGCAACTGTGGGAAGCAGCCACCTTCGATCCCAGCCAGCCAGGCCCAGTTTCCTCCATCCCTTCTCACAGTGAACTCTTCCTTTCCTATTCCTCAGCCACACTTTTCTCTTTTCTTCTCATGCCTTTTCCTTCTGTCTGTGAAAGGATAAATGCAGACACATGAAATGGAGGCAAGCTACCCATACAGAGCGCACATAAAAGGATGCTAATCACCGGAGCCAGAAATCAACATATATTCTGTTCATAAAAGGTAGTCCTAGTCCTAGTTAATGTATTGTTGAAAATGCTGCTGCAAAGAGCAGTACACCTGTGGCTTCCTGCCCCACAAGGGCTGAGGTGGAGACTGCGGGTCCTCCCCCTGCTGGGCCAGAATCCAGCCAGGTTTGGGCAGCTCTTCTCTGGGCAGGTCCAAGGGAAGATGGCCGAGCAATGAATCCAGTTGTCCAAGCACATACATGGCACCTTCAACTGCAGCGCTGGACAACCCAACCAGAGCATCAGACCAGGGCAATCAGATTGAGTGGTTTGGAATATAATATGATAGTTGTGAAAATTATAAAGCATACAATATTTCCATCTGAATATATTCTCTTGAGTTTATAAAATAGTCACATTAAGAATTCATCTGATTGTAGGATATTTATTTTCTTCTTTATGCTTTGCTTAAGTGCTCAACTTTTACAAAGCAAAAATGGTTTACTTCTTAATTTTAAAAAATTAATGTTATAAAAAAACAAACAAATCCTTGGCAATATCCCTGGCTGCCTTTGAAATCTTAGGAAAGAAAATAAAATTCACATTCAAGAAGACCACTAGACTTCTATTTCTGATAGGATGTTGGACTGGGTTATATATATGCTTTTCCCATGTTTGAGATATTTAGTAATAATAGAAGCTTATATCCCACCTTCATCACCTTTCTAAAATGAAGTGAAGTGAAAGTGAAAGTTGCTTAGTCGTGTCAGACTCTTTGCGACCCCATGGACCATACAGTCCATGGAATCTTCCAGGCCAGAATACTGGAGTGGGTAGCCTTTCCCTTCTCCAGGGGATCTTCCCAACCCAGGGATCAAATCTGGGTCTCCTGCATTGCAAGCAGACTCTTTACCAGCTGAGCCACAAAGAGTCCACTTGCAATGCCAGAGACCCGGCTTCAATCCCTAGGTTGTGAAAATCCCCTGGAAGAAGGAAATGGCAACCCATTCCAATATTCTTGCCTGGAAAATCTCATGGATGGAGGAGCCTGGCAGGCTACAGTCCATGTGGTCCCAAAGAGTCGGACACAACTGAGTGACTTCACTTTCACCTTTCTAAATGTGGTGGTAAAATTTAACACACTTTTCCTGATCTTGCATCAGATTACACAAACATTCTTTTGCTATTATTCTGAATAACAAGCTCTCTTTAATATTCTCTGATCCACCTCTGAACAGTTACTTTGATCATGATTATTACCTTACCACAGAATCCATATAAAATCTGAATTGATGGGTAGCTTGCCTCCATTTCATGTGTCTGCATTTATCCTTCCAACACGAGATTTCTAAAGATAATAAAATCAGAAGTCACCCTAAACTCAAAACTGTCCTACCATTTACCATTATTCAAATTACTATTATTCAAATAAATATTTAGCAAGAAATTTTGCTTGTAACAAGATGTAGAAAATACAGATGAGTAGCTATTTATTTTGGTCTTCAGTTTACCTTCTTCTTTAATTCTTCTGTAGGGGCCCATTTCCAATTCCTACTCTACAAAGTGAGCAGTAAAATATAGATATCATAAGTCCCTTTTTTCCAGTAGTCATGTATGGATGTGAGAGTTGGACTATAAAGAAAGCTGAGCTCCAAAGAACTGACGCTTTTGAACTGTGGTGTTGGAGAAGACTCTTGAGAATCCCCTGGACTGCAAGGAGATCAAACCAGTCAAGTCTAAAGGAAATCAGTCCTGAATATTCATTGGAAGGACTGATGTTGAAGCTGAAGCTCCACTACTTTGGCCACATGATGCGAAGAGCTGACTCATTTGAAAAGACCCTGATGCTAGGAAATATTGAAGGCAGGACGATAGGGGATGACAAGAGGATGAGATGTTTGGATGGCATCACTGACTCAATGGACATGAGTTTGAGTAAGCTCCTGGAGTTAGTGATTGACAGGGAGGCCAGGCATGCTGCAGTCCATGGGGTCGCAAAGAGTTGGACACAACTGAGCGACTGAACTAAACTGAACTAAGTCCCTTTTAAAAGAACAAATGACTTTTCTTCTCTTACTGTCAACTGTTTAAGTTCACCAATGGATTTGGAATTTCCTACTTTGTACAGTTATCAAAATGGCAGAGAATCTCATCTGATGCAGACTGTCATCACTCATCTCTATCACTGATGCAAGATTCTCTGCAAGTAGTTACCATCCAGAACAACTTTCCATATCTTTCCACTTCATCAAATCTCCATCATTTTCTAATCACACATGAGAGCATCTTTTTTCTTTCTCAACTATTAAATTTTTTTCTTCTGTTCATATTTATTTCCAATATTATTTTAGCCCTGAACTGTTGGCAGTTGTAGCATGCATATAAAAAGCTATGTAAATGAAGAATTATTGTGTTGATAATATACGTGAATGGCCATGCAGTATCTACGCAGTCAAACCAGAGATGCTTATAGGGGCACACTATCCAAAAAGAACTGGGAGTGTCCATTCTGCCAAACTCCTGATGGACATCTCCAGTCTGAAAGTTGCCTTTACCTTTATAATTAAACATTGCTGGATGATGAAAAGTTATTTTGAAGACAATTTCAAATCGGAAGTGCTTCCAATGTACCATTATCCAAACCAAAGCACTCCCCTCTGTGAATAAATGTATTTAGCAACCCTATCAACTGCTTTGTTATTATGCTAAACTACTTCTGCAACTTTCTAATGGGTCAGTTAAAGTTACTTTCATCTTTACCCAGCCAGCAAATTCCAGCTCTTCTTTGCAAACGAGACACTAGCTATTTAACCTCAAAAGCATAGTATTATGAGAGTTTTGGAACAGGTAATTTTCTAATGTTAATTTAAGTCTAAACAGAGACCTAATTTCTGATTGATCCCAAATTTTATTTAGTGAGAATACACATGTATGTATAAATATGAAGCCCCTTCTTTCCCTTTTCTTTTCATGAGGACTTATGAGATGCTGAATTAAGTATTTCAACATAAATCTGTGTTTGCTGTCTAGTGTTAGAAATTCTAATCCCTTTACTTATAAGGGTGCCATAAATTTTATTTTGAAATGTACAGGTACTCTGTTTTTCATGCACGTGAGGTCATTATTGATTGGCTTAGGAAATGGACTCCAGAGTGTTCATTTAAACTCAATTCCCCTAGGAAATGAACATTTTCATAACAATAATAAAAATAAAAATAAGATATTTTAAATATAGAGTTGTTCATTTCCTCTCCTCTCTTCTGAAAGTCTTTTAAGCATAGCCTAATAGCTGGCTTTAGTTTTAAAAAAAAATTAAGATGCCTTGGGTCAAAAAAATCAATTTTGGAAGTAGTAATATCAATTTCCTTGGCAGAGTTGCTGAATAGAGTTTTTATTGACTGTGAACTTAAGTTACTAAGGAAAATTAGTGATATTAGCAAGTGGTTGTACTATGCAGATCCATAAGATAGACTAACAATGGCTCACCTTTCAGAGGACAGACCTAAAATAATCTATGAATAGTATGTGCATCGTTCCTTCACTTGAGATTTTGACTTCAAAATCTTTAAATGACTTAAAAATGTGTTTAAATTCTTTACTACTCCCCTATGTATGTTATTTTTCTTTTTTTTTTTTTTAAGAAAAAGACCCGAAATTTCTACAGTAGAAACTAAAATAAAATACTTTCTTTCCTCTCCCCATTCCACCAACTGTATGCTGATATTGACTTCATCCAGTAAACTTCCTCTAAGGCTCCTATTTTAGACCTTTATATGTGAGAACCTAAGTTATATGAAAACTTTGTTCTAATGGAACTGCTTCACTTACCATTATTTTACCTTCATTTACTTGACCCTGTCCGTGTTTAAGCTGATGGTAAATCTTTCTATGTTATCAGTATCTACCAGAAGGACATTTTTTGGTTATCTTTTATCCTTTTTTGTTGCTTACTCTTCCAAAACTATTTTAATTTACTCTCTGAATTTCCAAATTTTGTTATCAAATCCTCCATGAAGACATTCCTCCAGGAATGCGAATGTTATCCAGTGAACATTTAAGGATATTCTCTTTAAATCATTTCCAAAATGCCTGCCATGCCATGATGGACCTTACTTAGTGAGGTACTCACAGTATGGCAAGAGTTCTGTGTACTGTGTACGAGACAGCAAAAGAGACACTGATGTATAGAACAGTCTTATGGACTCTATGGGAGAGAGAGAGGGTGGGAAGATTTGGGAGAATGGCATTGAAACATGTAAAATATCATGTATGAAATGAGTCGCCAGTCCAGGTTTGATGCACGATGCTGGATGCTTGGGGCTGGTGCACTGGGACGACCCAGAGGAATGGTATGGGGAGGGAGGAGGGAGGAGGGTTCAGGATGGGGAACACATGTATACCTGTGGCAGATTCATTTTGATATTTGGCAAAACTAATACAATTATGTAAAGTTTAAAAATAAAATAAAATTAAAAAAAAAAAAATAGAACAGCCCTTCTGTTCCTTGGGCTAGGTTCCCTCAGTGACTCCCTGTTACACTTTGAATAGAGCACCAAGCTTGTTACTCTAAAAGGTAAGGCTGTTCAAATTATGACTTGTTATCACACCTAACTTGCACTGAACAGTCCTTTCTCTTTGCATCTTTATTTTCATAGTTTGCCATTTGTAGTCACTTCAAATTATGAGCACCCCAGGCCAAAATTCCACTTGCTGTTATCTATGCATAGAATGCCCTCCCTAAACTCCACTCTCACCAGTCATGATTTCATAATTAATTTATATAGACTAGCTTAATGGGTCTACTCAAAGGTCACTAGCTATTGGCTACCTTAATGATTCTTCCCTTTAAGGTTCGGTTTCTCCATTCTTTGTAGGCCTACAGCGATGTGTACATCTATTTTGCTGCTCATAATTTTGATTTCCCTAATTCAACATGCTGTCCTCATATTTTACTGTGATCTCTGTTAAGTCATTTTTTAAATATTCTTCAGCAGTGTGTGGCCCAGAATAGTGGAGGGTAGGTATCTGGTAGCCAGTGTCATCGGTAGACCAGATGTCCTCCTTCCAGGTCATTGTTTTTACTTCCTTTCTTCCTCCAGTCAACAAATAAGTATTGAAAGAAATTTTATGAAGAATATGTATTTCTTCCATAATTGATAGATTAATTTAAACAGCCCATTTATACCTCTTTACATCTCTTTCCCCATAGCACTGTTTAGTCTTTCTAGTGATTACTTTTATAACTTTAAATATTATGCAAATAGCTTTACTTTTTGATTTCTCAGTAGACCAAATTCTTAACTCCCTTCAATGAAAAATAAGGATGACCAACTCTCTTTCTTTACCTGTAGCTTTCTTTTTCTCCTTTCAACTCTCAAATTTTACCATATGTGCTTTCTTTTAAATTAAGGTAATGGTATTTATGTTTTGTACTGTAAAGCATAATTATGTCCCTCAGCATTTTTTGTATACAAAATATCAGTGGTTGCATTATATTATTACTATGCAAATATTACATAATATATAACCAATAATGTACTATAATTGCAATTTCTTTTTGCATACAGACTTACTCTTTTACTTTATTTTGTTGGATTTTGGTTATTTTGTCTTGTTCTGGAGTTTCTACTCTACATCTTTTTTCTTGTATTGATTGCCTTCATTGCTTCCTTAAATTATTCCAAATTCCCAAGGATGCTATTAAATCCTGGGAGTCTCCTTTTTTCCCAGAAACCCCTCCACAGTCCTGGCCCACCACTGATATCCTGAGTCAAGTGTTCAACAAGCTCCTATATTCTCCATTTCCTCTTTCTTTGTTAAAATACCTGGAGTATATTCCCCAGTAGCTTCTTTAAAAAGGGAGATAAATTTGCATGCCTTCCAAATATGAAAATATATCTCTTCTAGCTTCAGGTTTGGTATTTGAAATTAGCTGGGTATGTAATTCTAAATTAATATCATTATTTCTCAAGCCTTCATAGATATTGCTATATTAATTTCTAGGAACCAATTATACAGATGTGCAGTTGATGCTAATCTGTTTTTGTTGCTTTACAGATGAACTATTTGTTTCTTTTGAAGTCATTACATTATCCTTGGTGTTATGAAAACTGCACAATTATGGGCCTATTTTTTTTCTCTCGCACATTATGCTGGGCATTGATCCTTCTGTTTAAGGAAACTGTCTTTTATTGTATCTTTGATGGTGCTGTTAGTTGGATGTTGGCCCACGTATATTGATTTTACATATATTTTAACTCTTATTTAATATATTCCCTCTCTTTGACCTTTTAATCTACTTCCTGAGCAATTTCCTTGCCTTTATTTGTCAAAGTTTGTATTAAAATTCTAATTTCTGCAATTGTATTCTCAAGGTATCTTCATTTAGATCCACCAGTTTGACTAAATAATAAATAAAAAATGTTATACTCCCAAGGTAAGTGTTACCATGGGAATATGATAAAACATGACATTTTATATTTCATAAGAAAATTTCTCAACTAAAAGTATAAGTAAAATGATCATCAACCTTACTGACTACCCTTTAATTTGATATTACCAAATAGCAATAAATGAAGAAAGTAAAAATAAAATAAGAAGAGTCTAGCCTTATAACCAGTTTTAGTGCATAAAACATACTGGGAATGTGTTTCTACTCTCAGATATATTTTCTTCACCAAAAAAAATGAAAATTGATTATTACATAGCCCATAATTTATGGAGAAATTAATTTATTTATATTTATGAAGAATTAAAGATTAAAAAATTATTTTCTCATCACTTCATTTCAACTACATTATGATGCAATACCAGTCTTATGAAACTTCATAAATTTCAAATGCACCAAACCAGTGATCTGATTGGATACTGAACTAATATGAAGTCAGAAAAGGTTTTAAAATTCTTGTGACTTTGCAGCTAAAATTTCCATGATGTTTCATTATGTATCTACGTATATTCAATTTGCACTCTACAATAAGAAATCCATTTAAATATACCTCTATTGCATTGTTTACATTGTACCTGTTTACAAACTTATTCTTTCTGAAGAAGATTTTAAAAATGAGATATCAGAGAAACAAAAAGAACATTGATGAGAGTATGATTCTAGCCAGGTGCCCAAAAATTCAACACTGATTTTTTTTTTAATTATATTCAGAGCAAAAGCAGATAATGTGATCCCTATTTACAGTAGTTCATCTTGCCCTTTAATCATTTGTTTATCTGCGAGACTATTGATTGCTGCTCCAGCCAGGAGAGCAGCCGTGACACAGAGGTAGGAAGAGAAGCAGTGTTATTCTGTGCCGTGGGCTCTTCCAAGCGATGAAACTATAATTCACAAAGTGATAGATAACAGAAGGTAATTTTATGGTTACTAAGAATGAGTTTGCATTTGTTTGTGTAGTTACTATATAAATTTATAGATGCATTTTGTTTGTACCACATTTTAAATTTTAGGGGCTGAGCAGGAAGAGGATTGAAGGAGTGTGAGGAGTATGTTCATGAACTCTTTCTGTAGCAGCCACTTGTAAAGGTGGACTGTAATTCAACATGAAATAGGTTCAGAATGTTCCCACAAACTCATTATAAATCAAGCCGCTTCGAAGGTATGGTGTTATTAAGTTTGTTTTTTGATTTTCTCTTGCCCTTCCTCCATCATCTTATCTAGAGTAAGAGTTTAAAGGCAGGAGAAGTAATTCAGCAAGGACCCACTTTTAGTGGTTGAAATAAAAAGTCTTGTTAGATACATTTCATTAAACCATAAATGTAGTTCCAAGAGCAAAGGTTTTTTGGTCCCCCCATATCGTAGACTGACTTTGTTTGCTATCTGACCCAATTTCAACAATAAAACAGTTAATTTATGCAAGCAAAATTAGGCATGCATTTTGGAAGTTGTAGATGCCCGTCACAGGAATCCCACTATGGTAATGAACCTCAGCTGATTCCAATAATGATATCAATGGCTGCTTCTTATGTATTATCCCAACTAAGATGAGTTACAGAAGTTTGCTTTTTGTCCTTGAAAAGAAAATCACGTTAATATACACCATTATGGCATTTATGACCTGGGAAGCTTCAGGTTTTATTTATAAGAAGAAGTAGAAATGAGCATGTTAAAAAGTAGTCACAAATCTATATTGAGAAAATTATACCCACATTATACCATTGGTCCTTTCAAGGCTGTGAATTGCTTGAGATCAAAGAGTCATGTCTCATGCTTTAAAATGGTTGACTCCTAGTTGATTTTGAAAGTATGTATATGGGACACGACTGGACTAAACTTTGAGAGACTTATTTTAGATAATAAGTGATTTTCCCTTATTCTTCTTAAGTTCCAACTGCATGGTCAACATTCTGAATTGTTCTCTGCCATTAGTCATATGGAAACTGGTTCTCCCTGA
Source organism: Bubalus bubalis (assembly GCF_019923935.1). NCBI lineage: Eukaryota > Metazoa > Chordata > Mammalia > Artiodactyla > Bovidae > Bubalus > Bubalus bubalis. The sequence continues at coordinate 42,650,719 of NC_059169.1, read as the reverse complement.
AACTTCCAATCTCTATGCCAGAACTCGGCATAAAATAGGCACTAGATAATTGTCTACTAAACAAATAAGAATAAACACAAAACGCTTTATAATGATAAAGTATCAGAAGTCTGAAAAATTAGAGTATCAGAGAATTATGCAATGTAAAAGCTGGCTTCATTTGAAGCATGGAATTTTAATCGTTGCCCATTCAGCTAATTATTTAAATACTCTGTAAAAGTAGATCTAAAAAGATTCCTAACTTCAGCATGCAAGCTCTGTGAAAGATCAAATAGGCAAGTGACTTTACATAAAGATCTGAAGAATAAAAGTGACACATAAAGGCAAAAAAAATTATTAGGAAAAGCTTCGTGCTTAATAAAATTGAACTAATTAAATATACATTTATTGAGTGAATATTATAGCCTTAGCCTGTGCTACCTTCTTTAGGACATTGTTAAAAAGTGATGTAGCATTCCATGTTTCCAGAGGCTTTTAATGTAGCTGTAAGGAAACAGTCTAATGAAGCAATTAGAGATCAATGACCGATTAAACTCAGATATAGCCAAATGGGACTAATCACTCTTCTCTAAACATATTCAACATTTTTCTAAGTCTCTGCAATCACATAGGATATTCCGTATGCCTGGATTACCTTGTACTCATTTCTGCACATCTTAAAGTCCACTCTCCCTCCTAGGCCCAGTTCATGCCACCTTGTTCTTGAAACCATTTCCCATCACAGCACTTAAAGTCACTGAGCCCTTTCTCCATGATGTCACTACTATTTGACCTGAAACCTGCATTTAGCATAGTCTCTTTACTTCACAGATTTGCAATTGACTCTTCGTGCGTGCTCAGCGGCCAAGTTGTGTCAGATTCTTTGTGACCCCATGCATTGTGGCCCAACAGTCTTCTCTGTCAGTGGGATTTCCCAGGCAAGAATACTGGAGTGGGTTGCCATTTCCTCCTCCAGGGGATCTTCCCAACCCAGGGATCAGACCTGACCCTTGTGCATTTGCAGACAGATTCATTCATATCTAGGTTGAAAGCTGCATAAAGGTGAGTATTTAGATATTTAAAAATACTAAGCAGTGCCTAATGTGTAAAAAAACACAGTAATGATATTTTTCCCTTCTCCCTTTCTTTTCTTTATTACAAACAATGCTTTAAACTGAACATATATTTTTAAATAATTTGTATTGGATGACATAATATTTTACCATTGAGTATAATAGAAGTTTGAAAATTAGTATGGAAGGAAAGACGAGAGTTGCAATGATTAAATATCATTTCATAGAGAAAGTCCAACTTCAGATGGAATTGGTGGAAGAGTAGAGGGTATGTAGGGGTGACCTGAAGAATAAACAAGATTTGGAAAAGCATGAAAACAGGATATTTTTGCAGAAGACTGGAAGGCTAGCATCATGTCATGTTGCATGAAAAGTTTCCAAAATATGTTTATGAAGCAAATATCAGAGAAGCCTAAAAGCTGAATGCAGAGCTTTGAGCAGGAAGGAGATAGATATCATAATCTCAGGATTATAGGAGAAATAGAAAGAAATTAGGATTTTCTGGAAACTTAATCTGATGGAGTACTACATAGAACAGAAAAAGAATAGATTGGATGAAACCGGTTGAAAGGGTGTTATAGTAACTAAGAATGAAACAGTGACTATCTAAATTAAGGTTACAGTCACATAAATGGAGAGTTTGGAGAAGAGTCTGAAACAAATAAGATAAATGTAGTATGAAAAAAGGACTTTTTAACTGTTTCTGCAGAGCAATGATTGCCTGTGCTTCAAATTTATTATTATAATGTAAACATTTTCACAGGACTGACACCATTTTATCAAATTTTATTTTGCCAAGTAGGAACATTAAAATAATAAAACAACACCTACCACTCTATGCTTTCCTGAAAGAGGTATTTTAATACTGAAATATGAGAACTTCTGGTATCCTCACCTATACGAAGACCTACCACAAGTCTTTGCTTGTGTTTTTGATTGCCCGGTGTAACTTACCTGTTCTTAGAAATTCCACTCATCCAAGACCATCTCCAGAATCACTCCACAAAGCTTTTCATGAGTATTGCAAGTAGAACAATTGAATGTACTTATTTGTTCTACTATGCATATCACATTCTTCTTCAAATTTGCATAACTGTTTATTTTATTACCATGTAAATTCTTTAAGGATATTCTCCTTAAATAATTCTTCACTGAGTAGCTAGTACAAAGTAGTTGCTTAATAGTTCAAAACATAAAAGGGTAAACAATGACTGAAAAGCTTTTAACCTCAGGGGCTGAAAGCCATGGTGGGAAGAGGAGCCACTTTGAACAGGAGAATAACAAGGGCCTATTTTTGATATGTTAGATTTCAAGGTAGAGAATAATAACTAAAATAATGAAAATAATAATAGGAAATATTGGTAATTTGGATTATGAGTGAAATTTTAGAAATTGAGCTATATGGAGGAGCCTGGTAGGCTGCAGTCCATGGGGTTGCTAAGAGTCGGACACGACTGGGCATCTTCACTTTCACTTTTCACTTTCCTGCATTGGAGAAGGAAATGACAACCCACTCCAGTGTTCTTGTCTGGAGAATTCCAGGGACGGGGGAGCCTGGTGTGCTGCCGTCTATGGGGTCGCACAGAGTCGGACACAACTGAAGCGACTTAGCAGCAGCAGCAGCAGGGTGTTATCTGCATACAGAAGTATCATTGAAATAGAATCTTGGTGGAGTAGGACTTAACAGAGAAAAAAATAAAATATTGCAAGAATTTTGGAGACCACCCAAAGCCAATGGGGAGAAAAATTAAGAGAAATTGGTGAGCAATATGGAGAAAGGGAAGGGAGAGGGAGACCAGTAAAAGTCACTGTCCTAGAAGCCAAGATGGACTTCAAAGCCTGGGGATTAGTCCTCAAATGCTGAAGAGAGTTGTTCTTCACAATTTGTAATGCAATGCTGCTAAACAAAATTAGCAATACTAAAAGTGACTGTAAAGACCAACTTATTGCCACCATTGAGTTATGTCCTTGAGAGAAAAAAAAATCAAGTTAGAATACATTGCTTGTTGGAATGTTAAAGAAAAGAAATATCTACAACAACAGATATAGGTTCATTCTACAGCAGGTGCTTCATAGCCATATGTCAATGAAAATAGCTCAACAAGAAAGGTTATATATAATTCTGGTTCCATGTGTACTAATTTAGTTTTCATTCCATTTTTAATGAATTCACATTAGAGAGGATCTTTTGAAGTCATAATGTGTTATTTTTTAATAATTTATTTCTGAACTTTAAAAATTAATAATATTTGCACAGGGCCATTTTATAATCACAATATGGTACTTCAAGGTGTGAATTATGATGTAATAACTCATAACTTGTGCATTTAAACAAGCACTCATCCTATGGCCTCATTCTTAGCAAAGCAAAAAGGTATGAATTATTATGCAATAATTCATGCTTTGTCACATATTATTACTTAATTATGGAGGAGAGTTTCAACTCATTTCAGTCTTGAAAAAAAATTCTAACATTTTATCCTTAAAAAAAAAGCTAAGATGCTTTTTGACACAATAGAATCACTTTAAGCCTTTTCCCAATCAGACTGCTTTAGATTACCTTGTATTATATCTGTGTCCTTCTCATTCTAGAGGATCTTAGGAAATCTCCACCAGAGAAACTGAAAATCGCAACAGTTCTTTGGTCTGTATTTCACAGAATCATTCATTTATATCTCCAAAGGAAACACCTATATTACTTCAAAAATGTTCAAAATATTACAAAAATTTTCCAGGCAAGAATACCGTAATGGGTTGCCATTTCCTTCTCCAGGGAATCTTCCTGACCCAGGGATTGAATCTGGGTCTCCCGCATTGCAGGCAGACGCTTTACCCTCTGAGCCACCAGGAAAGCCTCCCCAAAAAATAAGGTAGGAAGGAAAAAGCAAAGAAGATTAAAGATTAAGATTTTAATTAAGATTAAAATATGAATTTCTATTAACTATGATGGTTTTCTAATAAAGTTGTTAAATCATAGAAAAATCCCTCAATGATAGTATAAAATATACTTGTCTATAGTCATTAGAAAACAGCATACGTACTTTCCAGAAAAAGATACAAATATTATCTCAGAGCTATATCATGAATAGTCATTATTAAATGGTAGAGTTTATCTCAAAATCCAAAGCAATAAAATGATTTATTTAATGCTTCTTCTGGTGATAGAGGATTAAGCTTCCAGTGTAGAAAAGAAAAATGAAAAATAGAAGAAAGACTAGATATATTACAAGAGACAAATAGCAGTTCAATAAATAGTCAACATACCAAACAAATATCATAGACTATAAAGGAATCTAACCTCTCAGATGCATCATTAAAGAATGATGTATTTAAAATTGGTCTGGTTGTGTGTTAAATAAGCGAATAAAAGTATAGAGAAGAAACAACTACCTTCATGTAGAGGAAACTACCATGCCATTGTCCAGTGGGTACTGACTGATCTGTCTCTATTACTACTAATCAATTAGTCAATGAATTAATGTTTCAATTTTGTTGCATAAACCTTTATAGAAGCTGTTCTTTTCTCCTACTATACCTATTACCTCCAACTCTTAAGTTACTCTTTTTTTAAGGAATTTTTTTTTCTTAGAGTTAGGAGTGAGGAAAATCAGTGACTTAAGGCTGGTAGATCCTATACATTCAAACTTTATGGAATCTTCTCAATTGATATAAATATATTTGGTAGCACCACTAAGAAAGCAGCAGGGCAACACACAGGGAGCAAAGTCATGCTTCAGAGCCATGCTTGTTTCACCATGAGATTTTATGCTAAATCATTAAAACCTTCCAACAGATCTTTGTCTCCTGAAACATATATTGGGCTCTCATAATTTGGTTTTATGTTCCAGTGGGCTTCCTAAGTGACTCAGTGGTAAAGAATCCACCTGCTAATGTAGGTGTGCTTAGTCCCTCAGTCGTATCCGACTCTTTACGACCCCATGGACTGTAGTCTTTCAGGTTCCTTGTCAGTGGGGATTCTCCAGGCAAGAATACTGGAGTGGGTTGCCATGCCCTCCTCCAGGGAATCTTCCCAGCCCAGTGATCAAACCCAGGTCTCTCACAATGCAAGCCACAGTCTGAGTCACAGGGAAGACCAATATAGGAAATGCAGGCAACTAAGGTTTGATCCCTGGGTGGGAAAGATCTGGACTAGGAAATGGCAATCCACTCCAGTATTCTTGCCTGGAAAATTCCATGAACAGTGGAGCCTGGAGGGCTACGATCCATGGGATTGCAAAGAGGCAGGCATGACTGAGCAACTGAGCATGATGACTGTATAATCTGCAAGTATATCTCAAAGGTAGCAGGACAAGGTGAAAGTTTTCAGTTACTTTATAAAGATTTCTGATGGCATAACTGCACACTCTAGTATCAACCCTTGGTCTTGAAATCTCGTTTAAACTCTGTTCATCCTATTGTCTGGAGTTGTATATTTATATAATGCATGTCCATATGATCATGTATTACTTGAACACAATAAGAACCAGGATATATATTCTTATATCATTTGTTACATAGTCAGTGATTACATAAATTGACATAATTAAGGCTGATTGATTTATAATGAGTTCTTGTTATAAATCTTGTTTTATATTAACTACTGATTTAATGCTTTATGTAGATCTTGTTCTACTCAGGTTATATTACACAAAATAGATTTTGTATGTTTTTTTTGGCAACACCCATAGCCAAGATAGGGCTTCCCTGGTGGCTCAGAGGTTGAAGCATCTGCCTGCAATGTGGGAGACCTGGGTTTGATCCCCAGGTTGGAAAGATCCCCTGGAGAAGGAAATGGCAACCCACTCCATTCAAACTTTATGGAATCTTCTCAATTGATATAAATATATTTGGTAGCACCACTAAGAAAGCAGGAGTTTTTGCCTGGAGTCTTGCCTGGAGAATCCCATGGACGGAGGAGCCTGGTGGGCTACAGTCCACGGGGTGGGAAAGAGTCGGACACGACTGAGCAACTTCACTTTCATAGCCAAGATAAAGCAGTATATTCCCATAGTCGTACATCTCTTCTTTATGTGATGTAATTGTTTTATCCAGACTATTTATAAAATCATTTTGAATTTTAACTTAGAAATTTGAGAAACTTAAGCTAACCAATGTTGTCACTGCTCTGGTTAAAGTTCCACTATTTCTGTGTTTATTAATGCCTTAAAATGAAAGCTTCTGTAAAGAATAAAGTATTCATTTAATGAGAACGATAAAAATGAGATGTTTTTCTTCATAGAATTAGATAAATTCCTAATTAGTCTTCTGATTTGCTGAAGTTTGAATCTCATTTAATATTTCCTGGTTCTGAATGCAATATAGTTTTTTATACTCTAGTTAAAGAGCTATGACAAGGGGCTAAATACCACAGCAATGACCAATTAAGAAAATTAATCTTTTTTAAAAAATAAGGAGGAGAGCAGTAAGAGTTCACTTCAGAACAGCAAACTCTGGATAAGGAAAGCAGACTTCTAAAATTGTATTAAAGTATGATTATTCATTGTATAATAATATTTATTATTGCCATATGTTTCTACCCAAGATACATCACAGATGTCCCTCCTAAATCTGCTTCAATCCACATACAAGATTTAAACTCAGGGCTGGGTCCACACTCCATATGAGAATTTCCCTTCTCACAGATGTTGGAGAAAAGATCTTATTTTCAGTGCAAAACAAATTAACATCTGTGGGTCTAGAGGGACTACTGCCATAGAGTCCAAAGCTGCTTAAATCCAGGGTCTCTCATTTCCATCTGAGACTATTCTGTCTCCAAACTCCTTGAAATTGAACTTGTAAACACTTTCAATGGTAGTTTATTGGAAAGGAATCAACCAGACAGCTAATCTACAGTATTGAAGGTAAATTGGAGGAGTGACAAATGTTCGCTAACTTATAGGTATTTCTTGAACATACCAAGAAAACCATGTTCTCAGTGAAAAACAAACCAGCAAAAATATAACTCATATTCTTTCACCTAAGGTTGTCCACTTTCTTGTTTTAGGATATTTGGAAATTGGTGGTTATTTTTCTGTGTCTGTGTTTCTCACCTAATAGTTTTAAACTTTTATTTAATGCTTCTCCTAGAAGGAAAAACTAATTCTTTCCAGGATTCTATCTTCTGTTCTTCACTTGGAAAATAAAATTTGTAAAGACTAAAATCCTAAATATGACTCAATTCCCAATAGCAAACACTTTTTGGTATTTGCTCCATAAAATTTCTCCATAAAATTTGATATTTTGTCCATAACTATTTGATATTTTCTCCATTTACTTCATAAATGTATATGGCATTTATTTCTTGAAAAGAGCTATGAAGTCAATTATTTTACAATATAGTCATCTATATTCCTATATTCTAGCTAAAGCAGCAAGGTGGTTTGTTCTATCTTTATAAATGCCTGCCCTTTTGACATGCTGTAAATGCATTCTAAAATTTGTGCTACGTTCTGGTTGTTACAGGGAAGAATTAATGCATTCTATTAAACTTAACTTTTGCTGAAACACTCTTACATCAGCTAAAGCTCAGAGCTTTAACTGGAGACTAGCTTCTATAGCAATTAAGGAATAAATACCTGGCTTTTATAATCCATCTTTTGTTCTGGGAAATGCCTATCCTTAAATGAGTATGGTGTTAGACAAGAACTTGAGGCCACTAAATATTTAATTTCCTCTAAATCCATCCATATTCTGTGTTTTGACAAGCCCATCACTAGATAGGTATTATTTAAACAAGCAGGAATGTTTCAATTAAGTGTATACCCAAATTAGTCAAGTGATTATACCATACCTCTCATAGCATATAGAATAAAATACAAATGTCTCTAGTCCATCTACCATCCTAAATCCACCTTTATCCCTTTTCAAAAGCTGACTATTCCTAGAATGGCTTATTCACCTTATTTGTTTAAATCCAACCAGTTCTTCAAAGTCTATTTAAAATGCAAATTAGTCATGATATCCCCAACTGGAATTCATCTTTGTATTTTCAGTATAGCTCCTTCTCCAGTCTACCTTCCTTTGGTGCAATTGATGTGTGTGCGTACTTGTTACTTCACATCACTCCTAGGATGTTAAAAATCTATTCAATAGGTACATCATTTGAAATATGTTCTTTGGTTTTCCCTATAGCTCCATGTCTTGGATATAATAGGTACTCCGTAAATATTTACATTTGAGATAAACAGTAGACAGTACTTGCATTAGATCCAAGTAAAAGGGCCCTCTGCCCTGGTTGAACTTCATGCTCTGCTGCTGCTGCTGCTAAGTCGCTTCAGTCTGTCCGACTCTGTGCGACCCCATAGACGGCAGCCCACCAGGCTCCCCCGTCCCTGGGATTCTCCAGGCAAGAACACTGGAGTGGGTTGCCATTTCCTTCTCCAAGGCATGAAAGTGAAAAGTGAAAGTGAAGTTGCTCAGTCGTGTCCGACTCTCAGCGACCCCATTGACTGCAGCCTACCAGGCTCCACCATCCATGGGATTTTCCAGGCAAGAGTACCGGAGTGGGTTGCCATTGCCTTCTCCGATATACAACAAACACACATGGAAAATGAAATGTATTTTAAAAACACCTGGGCACCACTATCATGAGGATCTATCACTTAGCATTGGCCCAGCACTAACAGTCTTAAACACCTGCTCTGTCCCTAATACAGAAATGCTTCATGTGTCTTTTTGTCCAGTGTCCTCCAAATAAAACAGCTATGTTACAATGCCCTAAGCTTTGTAGGTTGTGCTGCAAACTGCAGTAGAAACATTTAAGTTACAGAGAACGCATGCTAATTAATATAAATTCTTCCTCCCAGAGAGCATGAATATATTAGTAATAGATCCTTGCATGAGAAGTAGTGTTTCCTAGTAGGACCCATCGGCCATTTTCTTGTTTCTCTTTATTTTCAAGTCAGTGACTTCCATGAATTAACACTGTATTTGCAATAGTTGGCATATGGCAGTTGAAATATTTTATCATATTAAGAAATTTATATTACCTTTAAATTTCTATAGATGAGGTCTAGATGGCACTTGCGCTAAATACAAATTATTTACACTGGCTATTAGATAGTCGTGAACACTACAATTAGGAATTATTTTATTTCATCAAAAATGATGCAATTTAATCAATTTTTAAAAATACTAAATTGAAATTTTCAACATTATTTAGATACTATTGATCCCTTAATAATTTGTGTTCTTACTTTTAATTTTAATTAATAGCTAGAAGAAAATATGTTTTTAAAAATATATTAAATACTTTGAATTTTTAAATTTTAACTTTTATGTAAGTATGTTTTCATAAAAATAAATTAACATTTTATACACTGAAGTGGTGGGTGCAGTAACAAGAACCAAAAACGTTTCTTTTTGTGTGGATTTTTTAGTTTACTTGTTATTTTATTTTTTATTTTATAATATTCACTTTATTTTCTGAAAACATTATAGAAAAAGACACATATGTAAAAAAAAATACCATTAACCCAATCCTAAACTTATATATACATATATGTGAACCAAGATATACACATTTTTGAACAAAAAAAAAAATGAATCATGAAATATACATTCATTTGCAACCTAATAGCTCCAAATTTCTAGAAGTAAAGTGTAAAAGAAGATTTGGGGGAAGAAAAAAATAGTTTTTTCTAATTGCTATAATATTCTGCAACTGTATCATAACATAGTACCTTACTGTTAAATTTCTCTGGTTTCTTTTGTTTTTCTTCTTGCCTTCTGGACTTGCCCATGGTCTAGAATTGTGACTAATACACTTCCATACTAGAACCAGTTCCAGATTGTTTAAGCTGTCTTTTGGAAAGCAGTTGACATTTAGAAATTTACCCCCATTTTTGGAGCCCAGTAAAGAGAATAGAGTGAAAATAAGGAAGAAAAAAATCAATGCCCCAGTAGCTATTGGCAATGCTGTGTGAAGCCAGTGATTCCCAAAAGAAAATCAGTAGACTTCTTTAAGAGGAAAAGAAGCATAATTTTCAGTTTTGAATGAAAAGAAATGGCCATTTTCTAGTCTAAAATTCTGTCTTAAGTCCCACGGATGACTAAATATGACCACAAAGCACAGCAGAGCAGGGGAAATGTGACACAAAGCCAATGTCTATGATCCCCCGGAATCACATCTCACACCACCAAAAGAAAGGACTAGAAGGATCCTTGGACAGCTATTTCCGAAAGGAGGATTTCACCCTGAACTCCTGCATTTAATCAGCTGCATGTGTTGTTTATTGCTCCAGCGCCATGAACATTATTACTCAATTAAATTGTTTCTATCTTTGTCTATCATAAATGCCACGTCTATTTAAAGCCATTTTTTATTTAGTTAAATTTTGGTTTATCATCCACAGAAAGGATTATTAAATCGAATGGGTGACTATTTCAGCTCAAGTTAAAATCAATAATATTTAGCTGGACCTTAGGTGCTAAATTCTCAAACTCCATGTTTTTCCCTTTGCTGCAGTCCTGTATCTAAACATCACTGACGGGGCTTTCTCCCGTATTCATCTATGATTTATGGCTGTTCTAGCTTGTGGGACGAAAGCTTCAAGGGCTCTTGCAGTGTTTAAGTTTCTAAATAATCAGAAGAGTTTTCATTTCTTACTCTTTTTGAACTGAGACTGCTATGTGCAATTTTAAAAAAATTAATCATAAAAAATAGGTCATAAAAAATAGAATTTTTTTAGAAGTTCAGAACTTAATGTGTTTTCTACAATAGCTAATATCTGACTTTGGAGGGGGGGAAGTAGTTCTGTAAAACATGCCCTAAAATTTCATATAAAATAAAGTCAGTTTAGGTCCTTGAATTTTTAGATCTTCCTTATGTTTTCATTCCTCTGAGAAAGTCTGATGAGAGATGAAGTCTTCAAATGCCTTTGAGTGGTTTCAAACAATAAAATCTTTCTGACAGCAAACTTCTCATTCATGAAACTATAACTCACTCTTTAAGAAATGGTGTTTCTATTCTATTGAATTTACATAATGAAAATGGTTATAAATAACATTACAGAATATCAAAGCACAAATGATTATTAATTACTTGAACACTCTGAAAGTTTATAATTCAATCACTATAAAAATTATTTTTTATTATGTTGGGCATGTTGTAAATTAATTACTTAAATAGGCATAGTTAAAATTTCATGAAAAGATATCCTCCTAAAATAATCCCAACATTTTTAAAGAAAATAAATTTAGAGTCTTAGTTCCTGCTAACCTCACATCAACAATAACAAAATCACCTAATGGTTAATTCAAATTACTGAAGTGTATTTTGTCAGAAATCTTTTTTAGGAAGTAAGGCTTTCTAAAAAAAAAAATTCAGTTTCCATGGCTGCATTGCAATGTAATTATTTCTTTTTGCTGCCTAATATCAATTTATTTTAAATTATATTGACTTACTTATTTACTGAAAATGCCAGCATGAAAGAAACATGAAAAATTATGTGATTCATTTTTAGTACTTTCTGTGTTAACTCATTCTATATATTCAAGTTCAATGTAAAAAGAAGTAAAAACATTCCCAACACAATGCATTAAAACTAAGAACAATTATACTGTGAAATTCGTATTTTAAGTCCATACTTTTGAAACTATTTTGAGATTTAAAAAATTATAAAATAAAGCATTTGCTTTTAACAAAATTTGAACCTTTTTATTCTTTTAGTCAACCAGCATAACATTCAAAAGAGTAACATCCAATTATTTTCGCTTATCTATACAAACATTGTAGGAAATATTCCAACTTGCATAGAATTAAACTTTGGTGTGAAAAATTTGAGGTATATTGAAAATTTGGTTTCTCCACAACAGATTTACAAAAGAATAATGAGTGATTCCCCAGAAATCCTGAAACTAATACTGAGAGAAAAAAGAAAGAATTGACTACACCATTTTAATAGTCATTAATAAGAATTTACATCTAAAAAATCAGAAGCACTTTAAGATTATTGACTTATACCAACAGATGTTCAAAAGTCTCCCTTTATTTCCAAACTTCTATTTGTAGGGAAAGGAAATAACCTTTACTGTATAGTAGGTATAAAAGGAACCAGATGATTCATCTCTGTGAATCTGCTTGTTGAATTTGATGGATCATTCTTAAAAGCGACGTTGCTAATCTTCAGGTTTTCTTTTTTAGGTTATTCACAGATCAGTGGGTTTTCCAGCTAATACAGGTCTGATGCTCTTCTGTCTTCACACATGGTATTCATCATATCTTGACAAGAAAAGACCTTCAGTCTACAAATAACCTTCACTGAAGTAAGACATGTAAGTGGGTTTCTTTATGAAAGATAGATTTTATGGCTGAATAAAAAACAACTGTAGTTAAAAAACGTCATTGCATGGCCTTATTTGAAGATTTTTCCTTCAAGGAACTTTAATGTTTGTTGTTGAAACTACTAATAGACCAAAAAAAAAAAAGTATTAAATTACTTTATCTTTATCATTAACCACAAATGCAACAGGAAGGGTTGATCAGCTCTGTATTTTATCATTCTGAAGCGTTCAGCCTTTAAAATATTTAAGCATCCACATTAGTTCTTGTCAAACTAGCACAAAGCAGTGCATAATATGACCCGGGTGTAGGAGCAGAACAAGATAAAAGGTTACAGCCAGGGTGAAATTTCCACAATGGGATTGCCCTGTGCTATAGATAATAGTTTGGCTTCCTGTTTCCAGACAATTGCTAAATGATGTTGAATGTTTTCTTTATGTTTTCACTTGGTCATGCCAAAGGAGAGAATCAAGTTTAGTTGTTGTTGAACTGCAAGGATAAAGCAATATATTTGAGGCATCCTACATGCACTGTATTATTTCACATGGCCAATTAGAAAAAAATAAAATGTTGATCAAATTTCATGTTGTTAGATAGCATGATAATTTGGGTTCTCATAGTATAAATGAAACTTCAAAGAAATATTAAAAACTTTCAAGCTGGGCAAAAATCAAAATAATTTCTCACTGAAACGAGTGTCTGAAGAATTTCTCTCTACATAGAGCCGACTGGGTGAAAAAATAGCTGAGAGATCATTTTTTAAAACACTTTTTAAGTTCTTTCACTGGCCTTAACTATATTAGCAAAACTTTCTATAAGCATGTCTAAATTAGACCATGTCAAAAAATGATTATCAGTGAACTAATAGCATTTAAAACCACAAATTCTAACCCTTCTATGTGGGATGAGGGATGATAGGGAAGAATATAGTTGCTAGGAGAGAGTGAGACAGTACCAACAAAAAATCCTACCAAATCTTAGACCCTTATTTTCAATAGATACTTACTAAAAGGCAATCCTGCTGTTAAAGAATCCACCTGCCTTGCGGGAGACCTGGGTTTGATCCCTGAGTTGGGACGATACCTTGGAGAAGGGGACTGCTACCCACTCCGGTATTCTGGTCTAGAGAATTCCACAGACTGTATATCCATGGGATAGCAAAGGGTTGAACACCACTGAGCAACTTTCACTTTCACTATCCTGCCCTTGTCTAGCTTTTAATCCAAACAGTGGTTCTAGAGGGAAAAAATACTACTAAATGAGCAGTAAGGAAATTTCACAACAGTTGGCATATATTTATTAAATCTAGCCCAACTTTTAATCCTGTTATTCCTTCATTTGGGGCTTCCCAGGTGACACAGAGGTAAAGAATCCACCTGCAATATAGGAGACACAAGAGATACAGGTTCAATCCCTGGGTCTGGAAGATCCCCTGGAGTAGGAAATGACACCCATTCCAGTATTTTTGCCTAGAAAATTTCATGGACAGAGGAACCTGGTGGGCTACAGTCCATGGGATCACAAAGTGTTGGACATGACTAAGTGTGCGTGTGTGCGCGCACGCACACACACACACACACACCTTCACTCATTTATTTATTTATTCATTCAACAAATACTGAATTCCTGGTATGTATGAGTTACTGAAGAAATAATGGTCAAAAAGACAGAAAAGGGCCCTACCTTCAAGGAGCTTACATTATGATGGGAGACAAAAACATGAACAAAAATTCAGTGTAAAACAATTATAGGCTGTAATGTGCAATGTGTAAAATAAATCAGGGGCTGTAATGAAACAGACTGGTGAGGGCAGAATTCTCTGAGGGGATGATGCTGCAATTAAGACTTAGAAGGAGAAGGAGTTGGCTGATTATCTGAAAACCAGAAAAAAGGTGCATTTGCTTGGAGGGTTCTAGAAACTTAGAAATTTAGCAAAAAACATTGTAACTAAGGACTTAGACTAAGACAGGGTGCACAAAATGAGATGAGAGAATCAGGCAAACCACATCAGAGCTGACAGGCCTGAGAGTCTGGATTTTATTCTAAAGTCAGTAAAAAATTTTAAGCAGTCTTTAATGACATTTGATAAGATTAAATCCAATTTCGAAACACTAAAACAATGGACTAATCAAGAGAACCATAGAGAAGGCTGAGTGCCAAAGAATTGATGCTTTTGATTTGTGGCACTAGAGAAGACTCTTGAGAGTCCCTTGGACAGCAAGGAGATCAAACCAGTCAATCCTAAACGAAATCAACCCTGAATATTCATTGGGAGGACTGATGCTGAAGCTGAAGCTCCAATACTTTGGCTGCCTGATGCAAAGAGCCAACTCATTTGAAAAGACCCTGATGCTGGGAAAGACTGAGGGCAGGAGGAGAAGAGGATGACAGAGAATGAGATGGTTGAATGGCATCACTGACTCAACAGACATGAGTTTTAGCAAACTCCAGGAGATAGCGAAGGATATGGAAGTCTGGCGTGCTGTAGTCCACAGGGTTGCAAAGCATCGGACATGACTTAGAGACTGAACAGCATCAATTAAGAGGAAATAATGCAAAAGTAAGAAAGGATTTTTTAAAAATAACATTGTAAGAATACCCTGAAAGTTCAATGGTTAGGACTCTGTGCTTTCACTGCCTAGGGTATGGGTTCACTACATGGTCAGGAAACTAAGACTCTGCAAGCCATGCGTGGAGCCAAAAAATATACACACACACACACACACACACACACACACACATACACACACATTGTATTAGCTAAAAAAAGTTAAAATCAGGCCTATATCTTGGAAACTTTGTGAATTATCCTTGCAGTAAGTATTACTGAATTGTTATGGAAGACAATAGTAATATTTTTTAAAAACCACTAAATATAGAACACTGATATATAAAGTTGCAATTTCAATCATATTCATATGTACTGCAGAATAAAAACGCACTGGCTCAAGCATCCGAAGACTGAGTTTCGTGAAGATCACAGCATTGATGAAACTGTTGAAATTCCTCACTTTCATCCTCACAAGAGGATGAAATTGGGTACACATACAACATGTTATTTAGTATCTTTTTTTTTTATTGCTTACAGAATTTTGCTGTTTTCTGTCAAACCTCAATATGAATCAGCCATAGGTATACATATATCCCCTCCCTTTTGAACCTCCCTCCCATCTCCCTCCCCATCCCAACCCCTCTAGGTTAATACAGAGCCCCTGTTTGGGTTTCCTGAGCCATACAGCAAATTCCCATCAGCAATCTGTTTTACATATGGTAATGTAAGTTTCCATGTTACTCTTTCCATAGGTCTCACCCTCTCCTCCCCTCTCCCCATGTCCATAAGTCTATCCTCTATGTCTGTTTCTCCATTGCTGCCCTGCAGATAAATTCTTCAGCACCATCTTTCTAGATTCTGTATATATGTGTTAGTATATGATATTTCTCTTTTTGACTTACTTCACTCTGTATAATAGGCTCTAGGTTCATCCACCTCATTAAAACTCACTCAAATGCATTCCTTTTTATGGCTGAGTAATATTCCATTGTATATATGTACCACAATATATATAGTATCTTTAATTTGATTTGAACTATTGAATTAACTTTTTCAATCATTGCTTTTAAAAATAGTTACTTATTGTTAATATTTTATTCACACTGTAATCTAAAAATAAAATGGTCTTTAACCTTTGGAAAAAGGTGGTATTTTCCAGACTGGCAGTTTAATAAATATTCAGGTGGCTAGACCCATCTTCAACATGTGAAGTGAGTAATATAATAGATTGATATTACTCGACAATGGATTAACATGCAATGGAATTATTATAAATTTACAGAATTGCTTATAATAATATTACAAATGAAAACATAAATTGATACACATCAATAACATGTTTTTAATTATGTAGGAGAATCTGAGAAAATAACTAACATTCAGTAAAGTGAATAAGGCAATGTATATTTAAACACTTGAATCTAAAACAATATTACAGATATGATATTGGATATTTTAAAATATTTGGTGACAAGCAAACATTAAGGGCATAATGATTGGCCCTCTTTCTGAAGAAAATTTACCAAAGGAAAGGCCACCTTCTAATACTGCTTGCAAGAGCTCTTTGTATTTTAAAGTAAGGAGCTGGGATTGTACTTACCTTTTCCATATATTGTTTAGGACAAGCCTTGGTGGTGAAAAACCCAGCCTAGGTCCTACTTTGAAGTCTTGCTGCTGCTGCTGCTGCTGCTAAGTCGCTTCAGTAGTGTCTGACTCTGTGCAACCCCATAGACGGCAGCCCACCAGGCTCCCCTGTCCCTGGGATTCTCCAGGCAAGAACACTGGAGTGGGTTGCCATTTCCTTCTCCAATCAATGCATGAAAGTGAAAGGTGAAAGTGAAGTCGCTCAGTCTTGTCCGACTCTTAGCGAGCCCATTGACTGCAGCCCACCAGGCCCCTCCATCCATGGGATTTTCCAGGCAAGAGTGCTGGAGTGGGGTGCCATTGTCTTAGAGATTGCCAAAAGCTCTGGGGCATCCTACTTCTACTTTGTTTATTCACTCGTTCATTCATTCAAAAGATTTTGATTGAACAGTTACTATGCACCAAAGCATTGTCCTAGATACTTCAGTTTCACCAGTAGCTTAGATGATGATAAATGCCATGAAAAAAAGACAAAACACTGCAAGATAAGAGTGATCCAGGAGTAACCAGAGGGCAGCTTACAATTTTAAATAGAGGGATCAACATTCATCTCCTTGAGAGAATGACTTGTAAGCAAAGATTTGAAGTTGGTGAGAGGTTTGCCCAGCATCTGAGAAGAAGCATTACAGGCCAGGCCCTAAGGAAAGTAAGCCTTATGTTCTGGAAGAATAAGAAGGGACTTGAGTGAATACAGCAGCATGAACAAGGGAAAAAGGAATTTTATAGCCTGGTGCCCATGGAGCAGAAACTCTGGAATTTTAACAGCCACTGTATAACAGGCATGGCTGATAGCAGCAACATGGAAGGAAGGAACAGTGGTTAGAAAACTTACCTTGTGTTTGCTTTTGATTGCAAGGTTGTTGTTTTCAGTCAGTGGTGGTTCAGTGGTGAAGAAACCTCTTCCCAAAGCAGGAGACAGGGGTTCAATCCCTGGGTCAGAAAGATCTCTTGCAGAAGGAAATAGCAACCCACTCCACTACTCTTGCCAAGGAAATCTCATGGACAGAAGAGCCTGGAGCCCATGGGGTTGCAAAGAGTCAGATATGACTTAGTGACAACAAACAAAAAATGCTGTTTTGCTTAGAATTTTGTGACAAATCAATAGGAATAGAAAAATATTCTTAAGATCATGTATTCACACTATATATTTTTTTACTTTTTAAACTCTATCTTTAATAGTTGGATCTCCACCTCTTCTCTTACCTTGAAGGGCTCAGGTAAGGTTTCCAGTTTTTCTAAAGACTGTGCACCTATCTGACAAATAAGTCCTGGTTAAGAAGCAATGACAAGATTTTCCTCCTTGCCCAGACTCTAATCAGATTCCTCTGAGCAATTTTTCCAACTAGTACTCAACTTTTGCACTTCCTTTTTTGACTCCTCATTGTCCAGTTTTAGCAAGAATCTTGCTAGGATGGTTTAACCAGAATTTCCCATCCTCCAAATCTGATTATCCTTAATACCCAGTCAGGTTCTTCATCCTCCACCATCCCCAGCCTGATATACTGTCTTGCCTTCAGCAAGAATCCTGAGTCAGCTGAAATCCCTGGCTTTACCCAGATGTTCCCTTTAAAAAAAAAAAATTATTGGACTATAGTTGATTTATAATGTTGTGTTAGTTTCAGGTACAATGGACATTTCCTCTTAGTAACTTTCTATCCCCTGACTCCCACCCTACTCCTTGGTTAGAAATTCCCACCTTTCTTTATTGTATTCAAAGTTGAATGCAGTCCCTCCCCCACTGCAGTGGGTGTGCCGCCCCCTGGAGTAAAGTCCACCTTGCCACTCTTTGAGTGTCTTCAGTAACTGTTTCTTTACCAACAGTCAGAAATGATAGGAAAGCCCAAGAAGCTGCCCAAATGCTAAAACAAAGATATTCATGGTAATCATTTGCAAAATATAGTAAATCATGAGAAAATATGATATTATTTAAAAATGTACATTCAGGTATGAGAGTCAAAATAACATGAATACCTAAAGAGAAACTGTGAAAATTAAATGCTATATGTAAAACAATCTGTCTCCTCTATCATGAGCTACACTCTATTTTTATTTTCTCATTAAATTTACCCATTACAGTCAAATTGGGGTGGGGGGAGTGTTACTATGTTTCAGTATTTTTAAACAAAGCAGAAATCTTTTCCATAAATTGTCGGCTCAAAATACACCAAAAAGAAGTAGATAGTTCCGTGAAGCAAAGTGCTTTTCTCAACAAACCAACAATATGTGTTTATTGCATTGGAGCCCAGGACCACCACATGCGATTACAGTAAAAGCTCTGCCTTATTTCCATCTGGCAATGAGAACACAAGATGTTGTGTAAACTACCAGAAGAGCTCTATTTCATTGTAATTAAAATTTAGTGTTACACTTAAGCAAGAAGGCAACTCCAGGAGATGTGATTATCATGAGATAATGACCTTGGGGTGTTGCAAGGCATGCAAGGAACCAAATGCCTCCTGTCCTCTAGGGGGCAAGATTATTTCTACATAACAACCTCTACCTCCTCTCACTCACCCTCCCCAGCTTCTGGAGCTATATGATCAGTGAAAGGGAAAAGCTTGGGATTAAGAGCACCAGTATGATTTCTGCAAAAAGAGGACATTGGGGGACTGGTAGATGACAAAGTTGGCATTGTAGAATGCTGAAGCAGCAGTTTCAAATGAGTTGTGTTGTTTGTGCAATAATTATGCAATGGCTTTAGAATTCTCTGGACACAGATAGAACTGTCAGTGATGTCATAGGCATGTAAGTAATCCCCAGCAAGGGCACAGATCTAACCTTTTCCCCCTGTTTTGGTTTCATGATTTCCATTTCATAATAGCAATAAGATATGACAGGTGGTGCAGTTCTTGAGGGTTTATTATACTTCTTGGGTAGTTGAAGCCACTCAGCCTTTGGCCTGAACCTCTCAAGACATCTGAGAAGTATAATAATTTCCCCCAAATGCAATGCCTGTCATGTCTTATTGCTTAATTGCTTTGCACTTACCAAGTAATTCTTAAAGTGAATGCAGATAACAGTGTTCACATTACAGTTTATACCGGTAGCAACTACTTTCTATTGGAATATTCCTTTAATCCAATACAATCTAATGGATTAAAAAATATTCCAATATGTTACCATTATAAACCCTAAGCTAAAAGGTCACTTAAAATCATGAAAAATGTTTATATTTTGTAACAGTGTGTTGGAGGAGAAAATGATCAACTGAGATTCAAGAAGTTAATTTGAAATAAGACAATCTTCAAGTGACAACCATGTTGATGAATCCAGTACTTCAGTTATTCAAGAATATCTCAAACTCTACCATCTGAAAGAGGTGAGAGAGCTTAATTTATAAATAATATGTTCAATAAGAAAAGAGAGAACAAAAACAAGTATTATAAAAGGGAAGTAGTTCTAATGAGGCAGATGAAACTGGAGCCTATTATACAAAGTGAAGTAAGTCAGAAAGAAAAACACCAATACAGTATATTAACACATATATATGGAATTTCGAAAGATGGTAACAATGACCCTATGTGTGAGACAGAAAAAGAGACACAGATATAAAGAAAAGACTTTTGGACTTTGTGGCAGAAGGCAAGGGTGGAATGATTTGAGAGAATAGCATTGAAGCATGTATATTACCATATGTGAAATGATGACCAGTCCAAGTTCTATGCATGAAACAGGGCACTCAAATTTGGTGCATTAGGACAACCCAGAGGGATGGGATGGGGAGGGAGGTAGGAAGGGAATTTGTGATGGGGGATACATGTACACCTGTGGCTGATTAATGTCAATGTATGGCAAAAACCACAGCAATATTGTAAAGTAATTGGCTTCCAATTAAAATAAATTAATTAATTTTTAAAAATTAACATATAATAATTGAAGATAAATTCAGTTACATAAATCTCTGACTCACAAAGAATAAAATCAAACAACTTCTGTTTTAAAAATAAAAGGAAGCATTAGACAATTGAGGAAAATATTCTAAAATAGTAATATAGAAAGAATGTGTACATGTAAATAAATATGTGTGTGTATGAAATACATGATGCATGGACAAACTGAAAATGAAAGAGAGTAGAGATATAAGATGTTAAGGAATTTTTTTTGATAGGGGAGAACCTGCTAAATAGTGATGAACCTGACTAGTAGTCTACCCAGATGAAATTCAATTTCATTATCCATTTCGTTTTACTTGTATATAGTCATGTCCCTAAGAGAAGCAGAAGAGATTCAGAGGACTCACCCAGAGTCAGATATCCTGGAATGTGAAGGCAAGTGGACCTTAGGAAGCATTACTAGGAACAAAACTAGTGGAGGTGATGGAATTCCAACTGAGTTATTTAAAATTCTAATAGATGATGCTATTAAAGTGCTGCACTCAATATGCCAGCAAATGTAGAAAATTCAGCAGTGGCCGCAGAACTGGAAAATGTCAGTTTTCAATCCAATCCTAAAGGGCAATGCCAAAGAATGTTCAAACTACCGTACAATTGTGCTCATATCACAGGCTAGCAAGGTAATGCTCAAAATCCCTCAAATTAGGTTTCGGCAGTAAGTGAACCAAGAAACTCTAGATATACAAGTGGGGTCTAGAAAAAGCAGAGGAACCAGAGATCAAATTGCCAGTGTTCATTGGATCCTGGCAAATAGAAGGGGGAAAAAATGGAAGCAATGACAAATTTTATTTTCTTGGGCTCCAAAATCATGGCCCTGAACCTCCAAGCAAGTCAACCATCATTTCAGTCAAGGACAGGTATGTGCACATCTCATGGGATGGTGGCAGGCCCAGCATTCACACCAGGTCTAGCCCACTCCAGGACTACCTCTGATTCACCCTTTCTTTGAAGAACTAATTGGGAACTTCAACTCCTACCTCCTAATTGACTAATCCTATAGCCTTGGGGAAGGCCATTTGACTTTTCTCAATCTAGATCTCATAGTTTAAAAAAGAAGTAGTAATACTTGCCCAACTTCACAGGGTTTTGTGAAGATACGTGAAATAGATTCTAGAAAAACAGTTTAAAAGTTAAGTGCTAGCCAAATCTGTTTCTGTTATTGTGGTGATTGCTGGTTTTTTTATTTTCACTTTTGCACTTGATTGATCATGGAAAATGGATGATAAATACATTTAAGCACAACTTGAGGAAAAACACCAAACTGAAAGGGTTGTGGGGAGTGGCTAGGACAGGGATCTCCTGTTTATTTTCTAAAATTGTCAGGTAAGGCATTTATTACTTCCTGGTAGAAGATGTTGCTGATGTTGGTTTCTTGCATAAAGCCTGCCTTAATTGAAAAGGAGGTAACAAATCCCTCTTAGTAGTATCACTCTGTGTCAACAGGAAGCCTTTCAGTGACTTACTAACCTGTTCCTTCTTTACAAATACACATTTTGCTATTTTCAGTATTTTATTGGTCTAATTTATAGAATCTGTTGTGACTGTGTTCAAATCAATTTTATCTTGGGTTATTAACTACAGAGAAGGAAAAAAACCTGACATAGAGTTTTATATTGTTAAGTTTTAATACATTTTTTTATTATGAGAAAGAAATCTTTTTATTTAAAAATTCTTCTGTAAATATTGTTATTCAAGAAGCCTACACACCCAGGTTTGATCCCTGGGTTCAAAAGATCCCCTGGAGAAAGGAATGATTACCCACTCCAGTATTCTTGCCTGGACAATTCCATGGTCAGAGGAACCTAGTGGGCTCCATGGGGTCACAAAGGGTTGGACATGACTGAGTGGCTAACTCCATTACTAACTCATACTGTACCACAAACTAAAACCCATGCTTATTTTTCCTTCTGTGTGTGCAAGTGAGTCTTTCTTGATTTGTATTAAAATTTTATCCTTGCATTGAGTGTAATTACTTTCTCTTTCTATTGGACATAATTTTTGCCTACCACTAAAAATCTTTTTTGAAGGAACTTAAATTATAATTGGTGGTTTTATTTCAAATTCCTCTTTAAGCTGTATTCTGACCACTAAGCATAAGAAAACAAAGGAAGTTTTCCATTTTCTTTGACATAGTTCAATTAGGTAATCATAATTTGGAAGCAGATTTTAGTGAAATGAAGTCTTTCTTTATTTCTCTCCCTTAACAGTTTTTCACTGTTAATACAAAGTTTAACTCTCAGATGATTTCTTAAAATTGTTTCCTTTGGTTTTCTTTTTTGGAACTGGATTATTAAATCAGGCTTGCCAAGAGAGAGTAAAATTAGAATTGTCTCATGAATGAAGACCATTTAGAAAACAAAATAAGTTAGCATAATTCTAATTTTCTCAAATCATTTTTCCTCAATGGTATTTTTAATCCACAGAGGGGAAAAATACAAAAGTGTTTCTAAATCAAGTACAACCTTG
Organism: Bubalus bubalis; assembly: GCF_019923935.1. Classification (NCBI taxonomy): domain Eukaryota; kingdom Metazoa; phylum Chordata; class Mammalia; order Artiodactyla; family Bovidae; genus Bubalus; species Bubalus bubalis. Next base: position 42,627,832 of record NC_059169.1, on the reverse strand, counting down.
ACAGGAATTATTTATTTACCTCTGTGGACTTCCCAGGTGGTGCTAGTGGTAAAGAACCCAACTGCCAATGCAGGAAACATAAGAGACCCAGGTTCTATCCCTGGGTCGGGAAGATCCCCTGGAGGAGGGCATGGCAAACCATTCCAGTATTCTTGCCTGGAGAATCGCATGGACAGGGAAGCCTGCTGGGCATGCATATATGCAGAGACTGTTGAAACACAGTCTTTTCTGATATCCACCCAAGGAAAAAATCAGAACATTTTTCTACATAACAAAATTTTATTGTACAATGAAACTAAATGAACCTGACCTAGACAATTAATAGTCAACACATGTCTACTGTCTGTCTACTTATATATCTGCTTATATTTTTAAATGCCATTTGAATAGAATACTGTGTAGAAGATGACAATTCATTCAGCAAGAGAACCAGAATTCCAGCCTCCTTCCACCTTAATGAGGAACAATCTACACACATTTCAATACCTCATCACATCCCTGAGGTGGTTCCGACTTTCCTTGGTGGGGATGGATGCTTGTGTCACTGCATTTATTGACATAGCTGCTTCCGTAGTTAACCATGACTGCTAGTTCCTGAAACAACTGTGCTTTCCAGATGCTCACTTCTTTCATGCACTTTCCAAACAGCTTAATACACACATTCTAACCTTTTATTTTTCATACCACTTGTTCCCAGTTTCTATTTCACATCTAACATAGTGACAAATAATACACAGTTATCATGGGATAAGATGTTTTCAAAGATTCCCCAAGAATGCTCATAATAGCTGCTTCAAACATTGTTATATTCCATAGCATCAGCTAGGGTTCGTAGTTCTTTTCTTAATAGTTCATTTGAATAATAAGCTCCAGTTTCATCCACCTCATTAGAACTGATTCAAATGTATTCTTTTTAATGGCTGAGTAATACTCCATCGTGTATATGTACCACAGCTTTCTTATCCATTCATCTGCTGATGGACATCTAGGTTGCTTCCATGTCCTGGCTATTATAAACAGTGCTGCGATGAACACTGGGGTACACATGTCTCTTTCAATTCTGGTTTCCTCAGAGGGTATGCCCAGCAGTGGGATTACTGGGTCATAAGGCAGTTCTAGTGAAGTAAGCCAGAAAGAAAAACACCAATACAGTATACTAACGCATATATATGGAATTTAGAAAGATGGTAATGATAACCCTGTATGCGAGACAGCAAAAGAGACACAGATGTATAGAACAGTCTTTTAGAGTCTGTGGGAGAGAGAGAGGGTGGGATGATTTGGGAGAATGGCATTGAAACATGTATAATATCATATAAGAAAGGAATCGCCAGTCCAGGTTCGATGCAGGATACAGGAAGCTTGGGGCTGGTGCAGTGGGATGACCCAGAGGGATGGTACAAGGAGGGAGGTGGGAGGGGGGTTCGGGATGGGGAACACATGTACACCCGTGGCGAATTCATGTTGACGTATGGCAAACCCAATACAATATTGTAAAGTAATTAGCCTCCAATTAAAATAAATAAATTTAAATTAAAAAAAAAAAGAGTTCATTTGCACAGTTACTCCTTATAGGCCAGAGATCACTCACATACCTTTCCTTTATTTCTTTGAATTAAAGTGATAAAATGTGGTAACTTAGACTTCAGAAAAAATCTTTATACTCTGCGATTTTGTCCTGTAGATGTTATGCAGTTTATTTAAAATGGTAAATCATGATGTGCTATGTGCTCAGTTGCTCAGTCATGTCCGACTCTTTGTGATCCTTTGGATCATAGCCCACCAGGCTCCTCTGTCCGTGGGATTTTCCAGGCCAGAATACTGGAGTGAGTCACCATTTCCTCCTCCAGAGGATCTTCCCACCCCAAGGATTGAACCTGGGTCTCCTGTGTCTCCTGCATTGTAGGTGAATTTCTTACCCACTGAGCCGTCAGGGAAGCCCTGGCTACTATGAATTCTAACAATGAAAGGCTTGGAAACTGGGATATTTAGGGGATTTAGGAAATCTTCATAGGATTCACTACATGAAAACAAATGTTATTGCATATTTACCTTTACACTGGAGTAGCACCTGCGTTTCAGGATGGGGAACACATGTATACCTGTAGCGGACTCATTATGATATTTGGCATAACCAATACAATTTTGTAAAGTTTAAAAATAAAATAAAATTAAAAAAAAAAAAAGCTAAGTGTTAGTGACCATGTTCATTATGTAGAAAACAGAGGTAGAGTTGAGCCTCGTTTCCTCTAACTGTAGTTTGCCTTTGTCATCCAGAATTAGATGAAAATCGGTCTTTGGCTCTGAGTGTGAGAATTAGTCTCAGTAAAAGATATCACCTTTCCACAGGACCAAATGTTTTCTTCCACCTTAAGGATATCTTCTATGGGAAAAAAAAAATGGAATAAGTTAATCAAGAGAGGACCCTATGAGTTGCCATATACTAGCTCCTGTCATTTTCATGGTCCATGGTTGGCACTTGCTAATTTACATATGTTTTCACTAACAACTGTGGGCTAAGAACCTAGAAGTGTTTTGGGGTTATAAAGAATATGAGATTCAATCCTAGATCTATAGAAATATATTTTCTTTTTGCATAATTTCTTTTGTCTCATGATAACATTATGAGATTGACTGATAGTTCAGCCTCATTATGTAAAATATAAGATAAATAAATAATGAAAGCCCAGAAAAAAAACTGTAAAAAATTTTAAAAATACTCAAAAATAATACGAGGACATAAAAATGACACAGATCCCAAAACATTTTAACAGAATTAAAGTAATAAAGTACCACAAGCAAAATATATGCTCTGTTATCCAAGACACTGACAGAGCAGAGATTGCAAAAATCAATGCAGCCATAAACCTAAGACATCTTTCAAACAACTGCTTAAAACTCAGGTCCTGCTAAATCATGAATCCAGGTTGGTAACAAATGAAAAATTGGCAGACTGGGCCTTCATCTCCTTTGACGACTGTTCTGCAACTTCACAAAGTGTGAAAATGTAAAATAGATAAGCAGTCAGTGAGAGAAAAAATTAACATCTTACCAAATTCACAGATTTCATTTATCACCTCTAAAATAAAATGGAAACAAATTGAAAGGTGATTCAACATCAGAATATCATTTCAATGATTTTAACTTGAGTTCCTACTATGTGCCAGTCACTGACTGACATCTGATTCAGCAAGTTAAATTCAGTGGAAATTGTGTCTTCAAAGTCCTCCCTTTCATCTCAGAAAACTGAGTCAGTCTAAAATGAATCTCTGCTTACATAAATGACTTCCTCGTTTGCCTTGCTGAAGGGAATGAGCTTATCAGAATCAGCCTATGACAAACCCAAAAGTTTCCTGATGAGATCCGATCATATAGTTCCAGTAAATTAGCACATACCAAATACAGTATCTGCTGAATCTTCAGTATTCAGAATCCTATTCATTGTCAGCAGTGGAAAATGACCTTCAAGAAGGCTGCTTAACTAAGACTCCTGGAGTTAATTGAGGCTGTAACTAGACCCAAAAACTTTGAATCTTTGCTCTATTACTTCACATTGAGACTCTGTGTCCCTCTGACTTCATGAATTTATTTATTAACTATGGAGAAGTTTTAATACACTAGAAAGTCCAAAATGACTTCTTTATGCTGCACTCTAATGTCCTCCAGTTTCCTCTGGCTGCAGACTCTAATGTAGAACCACAGTTGGCAGAGGTTGAATCACAAGACTCTTCTATAGCTTTACTGCCCAACCTGAGCCCTGGGTTCCTATCAATGTTTTAAAGTTGCTCTCGTGCTTCAAAGAATTTCATGAAAGAGGAAGAATATTGAAAATCATATGTAAAATATATTTTAATAAATGTGAGCAAATGCATTTAGAGGTCATGATGTACTTCTAATTTTTGCCTCACGTTGTTCTAGCACGTTCATCTGACCTCTCCATTCAGCAAAAATTTCATATATAAAATTCTCTTTCATGAGCTATATTTCAAAATTAGTTTAAAAGTATAACAGTCATACTTAACATCTCATGTAAGTTTCATGTTATGCCAATTTACTATTATGAAAGATTAAAAATTTCCCCAAATGAATATATTGTTTTTATACCTTGTTTGTCATAGAATATGAATTTTTGTATGAAAAGCAAAAATGTTAAATTTTTACATTTGATAATGTACTTCCAAAGTATATAATTTCTGTTATGGCACCATATCTTAAGGCATTTTGTATTTACCCTCATCAAAATACTAAGCTTCTTTCAACATTCTTTTATTGGTAAAGGGAAAGGAAAAAGGAAGACTAATGTGTAATATTGTGTAAGAGTCTGTTTTATCTTCCAACTTACTTATCAAGAAACTTCCCTAGATTTGAGAGAAATCATATGAAGTTCAAGTATCCTAGGGATAATATGAATAAGTAGCTTTTCAATGAAATATGACTTACACTGTGGAAGTACAATAGAGACAAAATGGAAATCTTTAAAGAATATGAGACCTAAGTCTTATGGCAACACTCTAGTGTTTTGTACTCAGAGATCCCACTGATTTAATCTCTCTGATATTTTCCTCTCACCTAGTTCTGGGCCTACAAGGATGCTGATGGGGTAAGGGTGGAATCAGCCAGAATGATTTCTCCAGTGAAGGCAAATGAATCAGTAGCAATATGCGTGTCAACAGCCAAGGTTGCACACTGACACCAGTACTGCTAGGAATAAAGACATGGCTATAGCCTCCATTCTAAAAACCTGGGTCTACAAAGAGATTTAAATAATGTTTGAAGTAGGGATGCTGAAAAGTGTCAGCCATTTTACTTTTGGGGATTCAAATGCTGGTACACTTTGACACCTTCTGCTGACAAACAAGGTTAAAGGTTCAGAATAACAGCCAATTGTGTCCTGAAGATCAGTGAAGTCCAGACAAACCAGTAAGAAGTTGTCCCACTAAGCCTTAATCCTGGAGTCTACTGAAAAAGAACACTTCCCTGATCTTTCCAAGAATCCTCAAAAGGCATATTTCTTACTAAGTTCCTTGAAAGCATATTTCTAGCCAATACCAGAAGATTTATGTTTCACAAATGGAATCAACAGCCCAAGGAGGACATTGGCATCTGTACGAGGAGCTGTGCTACGTGACACATTATACTATCCTAAATGTTGCTGTAGAATTGCCATGGTTGTGGAGTTTACATAAAGTGCTCCATGGGTACTTCCTGACAGAAACCAAAATAAACATGTGTAATAGACCAAGAAAGCTCCTTCAGCACTGAGATGGTATTTCCTGCATGCCCTAAAGTGGTGGTCTCAAATAAAATGCATGACCATAACATAGATGTTATATATTGTCACTTGTTATGTATTGTCCCATGACCACCTACTGAAAAGAAACCCTAGACTTATTTCTTTTTCATCGTGGTACTTATCACTCTCTAGAATTACATCATATGCTTGTTTTCATGTGTATTGCCTCCCTCCTCTACTAGATGCAAGCCCCATGAGGATGCAGGCTTGTCTTGTTCACCATGGCAACCAGAGCACGAGAGTGTGCCTGGACCACAGTTGATCCTCAGAAAGAACCTTTTGAACAAATGAATGATGTAACATTCTCACCAACATGGCAGTTAAACACAGAACCTAAGTGCTCCAAAGAGATGGATAAGTAGGTTCACATATTCAAATATGTGCCTTGCATGTGAAGTTTACACCTTTGTTCCACTTACAACTCAGGGATGCGGAGCACAGAACATATGGAGAAAGGCTCAACTTACAGTGAATTTCAGGACCATCTTCCCAGCCCACTTTCCCATGATCTCCATTATTATTTTGCAATTCTAGCCCAGAGAGGAGGCTTCAAGCCTCTACTGAGTTTACAACAGAGCTCATCCAAATCATAGGTCACTGGGGAAGGCACAGTTGATGCTAGTTAATAAATTGAGGAAAACGTCTTCCAAAATATTGCTTCACAGTGCCCTTTGCCAAAGTGTTAAAATCACTAGGAGGTCTTCTAAATTATGGTATTAATATTCCTAGAAATCATGTACTAAGAATGTGCAATATAGCTTTTCAAGGAACTTTAAAAAATACCCATTAAAAGCATGTCTTCTACAAGGAAGTAGGGAGGGGGAAGTAAATGCTTTGTGGATAAGAATCTTCTTTAGGTTTAACCTTTATGAAAATACAGATATAGGCCCTCAGGGAACTTTGTATCAGTGAGACCCAATGTTTACAGAAAAATCCTAACATGGCATTTAAACCTGAGTAGTTCACCTCTATGAAATCACAGATATGGTCTGATAGAACCTAGGGAGTAAATAACTAGGAAAAGGGTTTTGATCCATGGTCCATTTTGGAGTATTCTGAACAGTAATGTTCTATTCCAAGGGTGTGATTTACAGTCCTCCCTAAATCTGGTCTCCAGAGCTGACTTAGGCTAATTTCTAGATCCTACTGCATCTACTTAGATCTTGTTCCCCATATATTTTGAATGCTAAATGCAAAACATGTACACTATTGGTGGCTATATTTTAGGTGGGGAATGCAATTCTTCCCCATAGTGGCAATATAGCATCCTCTCAGTTATAAATATCTTCACTTCAATGAGAAAAGATGATGAAATTCTTTTTGAAGACTCTCAAAGGGCTTGCAGATTTTTAAAAATATTACCGCCACTTTGTTTGGAAGAAATACAGTTTGGTCATAAAACCATCATTTGTGATTGGATTTATGGACATGACACGCATTTGCATGCTGTACGTGAAAACTTTGCACCAAAGAGTGGTTTCCAGCAAGGAAATTGTTGCTAGTCAGAATTTTCTGTGTTAACATGAACAAATTTCAGTTTCCCAAACCTGTTGAAAACAAATGTAATTCAAAGAATCTTCCTTTGCGTGGACAGGGGGTATCACTTTCAAAATTCCTCATATCTTCACTGAAATGTTTCCAATAACAAAGGCAAATTCTCTTTAAGAGATGTCTCAAAGTACTTTCTCTTTTAAAGTTAGATCAGGGGAAAAGCATCTTTCTTTTTTAGTTATTCTATTTGTGACATGCTAGGCACTTGCAATCTATCTGTATCATGCCTGGAACATTTTATTATCACTGAACACCATACTTAGGAGTATGGGAATTAAAATAAAATAATTACTTACAGAATCTAATTCATGTATTCGACAGTCTTGATTAAACACAAGAAACGTACATGTACTGGATTTTTTTAAGTAACACATAACTTTAAAGAAACTTACATGTAATATTACTATATTACAAAGCAAAAGGAAATAAAGCTAAAGGTGCATGTAATATTTTGTGCTTAAAAAAATGTAAAGTGGCAATTCATTAAGATGTTGGGTATATGGTAAAACTTCCTGAGAGACTGTCATTTGTCCTTGGTTTGAACAGTTGGTAGAATTTTGCTAAATAGAAGATGAGAGCAGTCTAAGGCTTCCCTGGTGGCTCATACGGTAAAGAATCTGCCTGCAATGCAGGAGATCCAGGTTCCATCCCTGGGTCAGGAAGATCCCTGGAGAAGGGAATGGCAACCCATTCCAGTATTCTTGCCTGGAGAATGCAGTGGACAGAGGAACCTGGCAGGCTACAGTCCATAGGGTTGCAAAGAATCAGACACAACTGAGCAACTAACACTACTGAGAAAATGGAAGCCTCTGACTCAGTGACTGGGGGGCTTCTCTCAAATTTAGTAGCAGGCTCCGATCAAACTGTCATGAAAGCAAGTGCCTTGGACTGACATTGGAAATATAAAATGAAGCCAAGGGCTTAATGTACACTTCTCAATAGCCACAGTAAGGCAACTATTAAGTAATTTGATGGTTGACTAATTTATTTACAGTGAAATAGTCTCCATAGATGAGATCCCTATTTTAATTATCTGATATTTATAAACAGAGAAATTGCAAATTAAGATTCTATATTTTGAACATTTTTTACTGTACTCCTTAAGAGAAACAAGAATTCCTCTATGAACTAAAATGCAAATGAGAACGCATTTGGCAGAATCACTCCAAGCACATGTAAAGCAGCAGCATCACACCAGCAGCTGCTTTGGTCCCAGTGTTTTATCCTGTCAATAGGAAAATCCTTGATGTGCCATTGAATACACAGTTATCTTGACAGCCATCTTCATGTAATATTCAAGATAACTTTTACAAAGCCTCAGTTATAATATTAGCCTGAAATCAAATGCTTGCTCTTTATTTAAGGTATGATGAACTTGATTTGATGCCTTCTCCGCTGTGAGTCAGTTCAGACTCAGAATTCTCATGGACGGGTTTCATTATCCTTAACTGACGGTCAACTTAAGATGTTACTAGCCAAAACCCTATTCTTATCAATTACAGTTCCACACCACCAGTTTTACCTAGATTTAACTCAAGAGCTATTTTCATCAGCTTTCCACCATGTATTGGGTCTGACCTTTGAAACAGCATAGCCACTAAATTTTTATCACCCAAGATAAGAAAGAGCTGTCTTAAAAGCTTTATCTTGGTTCAGAAGAAAAACAATTCTATGATATTAATTGTCTTAAAGTCCTTTTACTGTTGCCAGTCCGCACAGAATTGTTGGGATGGAGTTTACCATATTGAAACTCATGATTGAGAAGGAAGTTGGTAAGAAGGAAAAAAAAAGGAGGAAAAAAGAAAGGAAGGAAGGAAGGGAATGAGAGAGGGAGAATGGGAAGGAAGGAAACTGAGCAAAGCTCCCAAACATGGTCTGAAAGGCTTCCTCCTTCACTGGTTTTAAGAAGCTGGAAAATCAAGCTGTAGATTCAAGAATCAAACAACACACTTAGCTGATAAATTGCTTTAGATTTTAAGTTCTAGATGTACCATCTGTAAGATAAGAGGGGCTTGAGAAAACTGAGCAAATGCACCTATATCAGTCACAGACCTGGTAGGAACAGATGGCTCACAAGGCTATGAGAGGATGCTCAATAAACTATTTACAAGCTGTGGGCAGAATGTAGGGATGACACAGGGAGAGTGAAGGACCCAGAGCTAGTACGAGTAGACGGCCATTATCATCCGCAGGCCTAAAGGACCAGGAACCAAGAAAGGTTGTGAGCAGAGGGTGAGCTGACAGAACGTGTGACCTCAGATTAAAGTCTGAAGCTAGCCCTTGGCAACACTGTGAGCTAAGACCCAGAGAAATAAATACCACAATCTTACTTTGCTCTGTCCCTCTGATACTCAGCTAGTGCTCCCCAGTGGTGAAATTCAGTGGATGAGGAATCAGCAAGCAAGGAAAACCAATGCTCTGTTCCAAATAAATCCCCTCAGAAGCACAAAGGGGTAATCCGTGAACAGGTTGGGGAACATGTCTGGAGGGATTAACACCAGAAATCCAGTACATAACACAAGTCAGGCACACTATTGCAAACAGCAAATTTATAAAGAAAGAGTAAAAATGCAGGGGGACAAACCCCAGCTCCTAATTTCGTTGAAAAGAATGCTTTGGCCTTCAAGTCTTAAAACACAGACTATTGGAAGGTTTTGACTAGAATGTAGTGTTAAAACTATATCTGCACACATAAATAGAGCAAAGTAGTGTATTCTAGTTATTAGACACTCAAAAAGTTTAGCTGGGAGTTGACAGATCAGAAACTTTTGCAGGCTTTATATTCAGAAGAAAGTATGCATGAGAATCTTGTTAAAAAGGAGATAAGAAGTTTAGAACATAGAGACTCAGAGAGAAGCAAAAGTAACGGAGGAGGAGTACAATGTCTTCTCTTAAAGGGCTTCTTGGATTGTTTTGAACTGTGGTGGGGTTACTAATATAAACATATTCCCTGAAAAATGCAAAGAAATATAGTGTTTTTTGTTGTTTTTATGATTATCTGTGGGGCTTCCCAGGTGGCACTAGTGGTAAAGAAACTTCCTGCCAATTCAGGAGACATATGAGACGTGGGTTTGACCCCTGGGTTGGGAAGATCCCTGGAGGAGGGCATGGGAACCCACTCCAGTACTCTTGCCTGGAGAATCCCATGGAGAGAGGAGCCTGGAAGGCTACAGTCCATGGGGTCACAAAGAGTCGGACACGACTGAAATGACTTAGCAAGCATTCACACATGTCTATCTGAGCTCCTTTATAAGAGCCCAACATATTAAGGTAGCAGGGGAATTTAAAACAACTACATTTAGTAGTATAATCTACTAATTTCTGTCATTGTATTAATAGTTTTTTAAAGATAACAACCTTTTTTTCTTTTTTTATTGAAGTATGCAGCTGCTGCTGCTGCTAAGTCGCTTCAGTCGTGTCCAACTCTGTGCAACCCCAGAGACAGCAGCCCACCAGGCTCCCCTGTCCCTGGGATTCTCCAGGCAAGAACAATGGAGTGGGTTGCCATTTCCTTCAATGCATGAAAGTGAAAAGTGAAAGTGAAGTCGCTCAGTCGTGTCTGACTCTTCAGGACCCCATGGACTGCAGCCTACCAGGCTCCTCCGTCCATGGGATTTTCCAGGCAAGAGTACTGGAGTGGGTTCCCATGCCCTCTTCCGGGGATCTTCCCAACCCAGGGGTCAAACCCATGTTTCATATGCCATTGCCTTCTCCATATTGAAGTATAGTTGACTCACAAAATTTTATTAGTTTCCAATGTACAACAGAGTGATTCAATATTTCTGTAGATTATGCATCAGAGTTATTATACTGTTATTGACTATATTCCCTGTGCTGTACATTACATCCTTGTGACTTATTTTATAACTGACAGTCTGTACCTCTCAGTCCCCTTCACTATTTCACCCCATCACCTCTGGGTATCATTTTTAGAAATGAAATAAGTCCGACTACAACAACACCAACAACAAAAAGACAAAAGCTGTGTTTACTTGTATGTGGAATCTAAATAGGATGACAAAAGAACAATATAACAAAACATAAACAGATTCACAAAGAAAAAATTTAACCTTTTTTTTTTTTTAACATAAATGTCCAACCTGTCTGATTTCTTCCACCACATCCGGCTTCTCACCAAGATGGCAACCAGACAAACGGAGAAGTGGGTCCAAGGGGCCTCCTGAGGGAGGGAGGAAGGGGAACCACATTCTGCCAGGCACCAACAGGAAAGACAGTCTTTCCAACTGTCCTCTAGCTGCCAGTCTCAACAGGCTCACTGTTCTTGGTTAGTATCTGTGCTGGGTTCTCCCATCTCTTGGTGGGGTCTTCAGTCTCTGTTGATCAGATACCACTGGAGCCATGAGATGGGGCCGACTCCCCCTTGATCTTGTCCAAGTAGTCTGCCCACCATGCTCTGCAATATGGCATGCACCCCCACTACCATGATTTCCTTGGCCAATCCCATTTAGACTCCATTTTTCAATCCACCCATCATTTGCCTGCCACTCTTTTTTTTTTTTTAATTTTTAAACTTTACAATATTGTATTGGTTTTGCCAAATATCAAAAGTGTTAGTGTCTCAGTCAGGTAGATCTCTTTGCCACCCCATGGACTATAAGCCCACCAGTCTCCTCTGTCCATGGAATTCTCCAGGCAAGAAGAGTGGAATGGGTAGCCATTCCCTTCTCCAGGAGATCTTCTCAACCCAAGGATCGAACCTGAGTCTCCTCTTTTTGCAGGAAGATTTTTTACTGTCTGAGCCACCAAGGAAGCCCACTCTACCTGGGCACAATGGACAACCTAAGAAAGCTAGGGTCACACCTCCTTCAACAAAGCATGCTTGCTGGTCCTCTGAGCTAGCCCCTAGAGTCACCACCAGATAGAAGTTGCTCCCAAAGTTATAAAGTCTGCACTTGGGCTCAGGGGGAGACCAGATATATCCCTGCCCTCCCTCTCCTAAGTCTTCTCCCCTTTATCTCCCCACAATCCCAAAGGCTGGCAAAGGCAATTTTTGTCTACCTTCTATTCTGAGATTTCCTGGTAGAGTAAAATACTGAACTTGAATAGAGAATTTCTCAAAGTGGGATCCAGGGAGTCCCTTGCATGATTGAAAGATCAAAACCATCCTGGTAATACTAGCATGGTTTGCCTTTTTCACTCTCTCTTTCACTAGTGTATGGGGGGTTTTCCAGAGCTACGGCATGTATCATATTACAAAAGACTGAATACAGAAGCATATATGAGACTCCAGCTGTCTCCTATGAAGCCAGACATTCACAAAAATATTAAGCAGTTCCATTCCTCTCACTTATTTTTCACAAAAATATTAAGCAGTTCCATTCCTCTCACTTATTTTTCCGGTTTCAGAAAATATCATTTTTTAATGAAAATATGTAATTTATGTTAACATGTAGTGAGCTGCTGATTGACATATTAAAATGAACCTTAAATAACTTTTTAAAAATTCCTCAGTTTTCAGTTCTAATAAGTAAACAGCAAGAATTTATATAATCAAAAGCTTATTCAATAATTCTTTAACAGAGAAAAGACATCTTAAGAGCAAAACTTTGAGATCTGTTGCTCAGGCTCCCAGTCCACTTACTGACAAATTAAAAATAGAAGTGTAATCTGGAGAGCCCTCCAGCAAGCTATAGCCTCACTAAGAACTCAAAAGAATCAACGGGGATGTAAATACTCCTGTTCCAGGAAGCATCAAGATTCTCCTTCCTGGGCAATAAGCCTGTGATTCACTCTTGAGGTGAAATGTTGAAGATGATGTAATTCAAAGAGCAGAGATTTAAAAAGTGTCTTTTTGGCATCTGGGAGACAGTGCCTCTCCTATGTGAGGGCTTCCCTGGTGGCCCAGTGGTAAAGAATCTGCCTGCCAAGCAAGAGACTCAGGTTCGATCCCTGGGTCAGGAAGATCCTCTGGAGAAGGAAATGGCACCCACTCCAGTATTCTTGCCTGGGAAATCTCCTGGACAGAGGAACTCAGCAGGTTATAATCCTTGGGGTTGCAAAAGAGTCAGACATGACTTAGCAACTAAACAACAACAACCCTACTATGTGAGAGGGTTAGGGAGACAACAAACTAAGACTCTGTGAGGGACACAGCTGACAAAGGGTGACAAACCTGGGAGGCAGTACAATCTGGACACTCCTGAGGTCTCCCTGAACAGAGCCCTGGGGGGCCTATTGATGAGGATGCTTATTTAGTAATAGCCAAACTTTTCCAGACACTTGAGCCTCCCAGGAGAAATGTGAAAGGGTGGGAGCAGACATCCTGGGTCAGAGAAGCTGGATCCCCATGCTGTCAAAAGCCAGCTGTTATGGTTCCCAGGAGGGAGGGATAGTTGTGTACACACTGCTATATTTAAAATGGATAACTAGCAGTGACCTACTGTATAGCACATGAAATTCTGCTCAATGTTATATGGCAGCCGGATGCAAGGGGGCTGGGGGAGAATACGGCTGAGTTCCTTTGCTGTTCACCTGAAACTATCACAACATTGTTAATCAACTATGCATGCGTGGGTGAGTGCTCGCTAAGGCGCTTCAGTTGTGTCCAACTCTGTGCGACTCTATGGACTGTAGCCTGCCAGGCTCCTCTGTCCATGGGATTCTCCAAGCAAGAATACTGGAGTGCGTTGCCATGCCCTCCTCAATCAGTTGTACTCCAATACAAAATAAAAAATTCAAATGGAAAAAAAAAATCAACTGTTAATCTTGATAACACTTTTACCTGTGGGTCAGTAAAGCCTGGGACATACATATGTATTGCATACTTATGATAAGCACTGATGCTCTTAATTTGTTATAGGAATACAATATAATCTGTTATAGTTTCAGATTAGCCAAGAAATTAAAAAATTTCTTATTCTTATGAACATAGAATGAACACTTTTATTTCAAAAACATTAAAATTATAATAATTAAAATTAATATTTTTGAATACTGGGTTTTTGCTTTATTTTTTATTGGCATATGGTTGCTTCACAATGTTGTGTTAATTTCTGCTGTATAGCAAAGTGAATCAGTTATATGTATATATATATCCACTCCTTTTTAGATTTCCTACCGATTTAGGTCAACACAGATCATTGAGTAGAATTTCCTGTCCTATACAGTAGGTTCTGAATACTGGATATTGTTTTAAATGTTACTTAGAGTGAATTCTTATCTAATTGATTAATCCTGAAATATAGGCATTATTATGGTTATAATAATATAAATATAAATATAATATAAATATAAAAAAGACTCCGATGCTGGGACAGATTGGGGGGCAGGAGGAGAAGGCGACGACAGAGGATGAGATGGCTGGATGGGCATTACTGACTCGACGGACATGAGTCTGGGTGAACTCCGGGAGTTGGTGATGGACAGGGAGGCCTGGCATGCTGCGATTCATGGGGTCGCAAAGAGTCAGACACGACTGGGCGACTGAACTGAACTGAACTGATGGTTATATATAGAAGTTATTGTCATTAGTATTATCCTCATTTTAGAGTTGGGGGACTGAGGGATTTGTTCACACAACTAGGAAGCGTTAATAAAATATTCTTTGGAATCTTTTCTCCTCAAGTCTACTTAAACAGTAAAAATCAGCCACTCTGTAATAATACCTATTTACATTATGTTTCAGTATATTTCTAATATAAAAGAGTCACTCTTCAATTCTCCACCATCCTTTCCCCGCTTGTCACAGATATCCATCTAAAAGAGTCCTGAGAAAAGCAATCTGATTCAATTTGCTAAGGGGGCAAAAATTCCCAGTAAGGTTTAGTGATTGCTACAGTTGGAATGTTCTGAAACCAGAACCATGTTCCTGTCATGGCAAATTAGGTCACCATGGCAAGACGTGGAATCACGGGATGACGGAAAGTAAGAGTACATTATTAACTGATGTCCTCTCCATTTTATTTTTTCTTGGTGACATTTAACAAATTGAATGTAAATGTTCAGAAACACAAAATGCTCTGTTAGATGGTTAAAAAGAGGTGGGGGAGGGGGTAGCACATAAATGGGCAGGCAGGCAATATGATAACAGGACATCAACTTTCATGAAAATTTCAGGAAATGACTTTTTCTAAGGATGTCTTTTACACATTGTCCTTTAAGTAATTCAATAACATTTTTAAGTTACTGTTTTTTAAAGTTTTATTCAAGTAATATTGATTTACAATGCTGTGTTAATTTCTTGTCAATTTGAGCAGAGTAACTCTGTTATACATACATATACACTCTTTTTCATGTTCTTTTCCATTATGGTTTATCACAGAATATCAAATGTAGTTCCCTGTGTTATTGGAGAAGGAAATAGCAACCCACTCCAGTGTTCTTGCCTGGAAAATCCCATGAACAGAAGAACCTGGTGGGCTATATAGTCCATGGAGTTGCAAGACTCAAACACGACTTAGCAACTAAACCACTACCACCACCCTTGAGCTATACAGCAGGACCTTGTTGGCAAAATTGATTTTGGAAATTTCTGGGTGGTTAAAAACAGAGATTTTTTTTTAATATACAACCTTCTTATTGTATTATATAATAATAGTGTATAAGAATTAAAACATGAACAGTGTTAAACTACCCTAAACCACACTGAATACTAGAATATGGCTTTCCTAGTATTTAAAACTTTTTATTTTAAATCTCATACATTTCAGATGGTAATCAAAAAATAAAGACGATATACCTTAGTGGCTATACTTGTGAGCTTGGGAACTAGACTCCTTGGTTAGAACCTAGGCTCTATCAACTATGGGACCATGGGTAAGTTACTTAACTTTTTGGTGACTCTATTGCATAAGGTGAAAATGAGTTCAATAATAACCATGTTCACCTCACCAGAAATTTTGTTATCAGAAATAGATGAGTTAGCACATGGAAAGTACTGAGAAAACTTCTTGGTACATAGTACGCACTCAATAAAATAAGCTACTATTACATCTGAGAGCTGCTTGACTTTACTGCTGTTTTAATCTAAATGTCTTGCAGTAAAAACCCAAGAGAAGCATGATCTTTTTCACCAACTTTAAAACAAAACACAGATATGTATTGAAAAGAAATATAAATCCAAACTCAAAGGCACTGAAAAAAATTTAGCTTCAACTGTTGTTGTTGTTATTTTTATTTATTTATTTTTTGCAGATGCAGGTTATCCACAGCAAAAATTCTAGCACGTGTGGCTTTTGAAAAAATGTTTTACTTTACTTCACATATTTTAGAGATAACTGTCATTGTTTTTCAGTTTCTCAGTCATGTTCAACTCTTTGCGACCCCTGTACTGCAGCCTGCCAGGCTTCCCTGTCCTTCACCATCTCCTAGAGCTTGCTCAAACTCATGTCCATTGAGTCGGTGATGCAATCCAACCATCTCATCCTCTGTTGTCCCCTTTTCCTCCTGCCTTCAATCTTTCCCAGCATCAGGGTCTTTTCTAATGAACCAGGTCTTTGCATCGGGTGGCCAAAATATTTGAGTTTCAGCTTTAGCATCAGTCCTTCCAATAAATATTCAGGACTGATTTCCTTCAGGATTGACTGATTTGATCTCCTTGCAGTTTAAGAGACTCTCAAGAGTCTTCTCCAACACCACAGTTCAAAGGCATCAATTCTTCAGTGCTTAGCATTCTTTATGGTCCAACTTTCACATCCATACATGACTAGTGGAAAAACCATAGGTTTGACTGTATGGAACTTGGTTGGCGAAGTAATGTTTCTGCATTTTAATATGCTGTCTAGGTTTGTCATAGCTTTTCTTCCAAGAAGCAAGTGTCTTTTAATATCATGACTGCAGTCACCATCTGCAGTGATTTTGGAGCCCAAGAAAATAAAGTCTGTCACTGTTTCCATTGTTTCCCCATCTATTTGCCATGAAGTGATGGAATTAGATGCCATGATCTTAGTGTTTTGAATGTTGAGCTTTAAGCCAGCTTCTTCACTCTCCTCTTTCATTTTCATCAAGAGGCTTTTTAGTTTCTCTTCACTTTCTGCATAAGGGTAGTGTCATCTGTATATCTGAGGTTACTGATATTTCCCCCAGCAATCTTGATTCCAGCTTGTGCTTTATCTAGCCCAGCGTTTCGCATGATGTACTCTGTATATGAGTTAAATAAGCATCATGACAATATACAGTCCTGATGTACTCCTTTCCCAATTTGGAAATATTCTGTTGTTCTATATCCAGTTCTAATTGTCATTTCTTGACCTGCATACAGATTTCATAGGAGGCAGGTAAGGTGGTCTAGTATTCCCATCTCTTCAAGAATTTTTCACAATTTATTATAATCCACAGAGTCAAGGGTTTTAGCATAGCCAGTGAAGCAGAAGTAGATGTTCTGCTGGAATTCTCTTGCTTTTTCTATGATCCAACAGATGTTGGCAATTTGATCTCAGGTTCTTCTGCCTTTTCTAAATTCAGCTTGAACATCTGGAAGTTCTCAGTTCACCTATTATTGAAGCCTTGCTTAGAGAATTTTGAGCATTACTTTGCTAGCATCTGAAATGAGTACGAGTGTGCAGTAGCTTGAACATTCTTTGACATTGCCGTTCTTTGGGATTGGAATGAAAACTGACCTTTTCCTGTCCTATGACCACTGCTGAGCCTCCAAATTTGCTGGCATATTGAATGCAGCACTTTCACAGTGTCACCTTTTAAGATTTGAAATTCCATCACCTCCACTAGCTTTGTTCATAGTGATTGCTTCCTAAGGCCCACTTCCCATTCCAGGATGTCTGGCTCTAGGTGAGTGATCACCTGGGTCACAAGATCTTTTTTGTATAGTTCTGTGTATTCTTGCCACCTCTTCTTAATATCTCCTGTTTCTGTTAGGTCCATACCATTTCTGTCCTTTATTGTGCTCATCTTTGCATGAAATATTCCCTTGGTGTTGCTAATTTTCTTGAGGAGATCTCTAGTCTTTCCCATTCTATTGTTTTCTTATATTTCTTTGCATCATTCACATAGGAAGGTTTTCTTAATTTTAATCACCACCTGCTGTACAATGTTACAAACTCCCATCCATAGTTCTTCAGGAACTCTGTCAGATCTAATCCCTTGAATCTGTTTGTTACTTCCACTGTATAATCATAAGGGATTGATTTAGGTCATACCTGAATAGTCTAATGGTTTTCCCTACTTTCTTTAAGTCTGAATTTGGCAATAAGGAGTTCATGATCCTTATGAACTGTGGCTCAGCTGACTGAGCCACAGTCAACTCCCAGTCTTGTTTTTGCTGACTGTGTGGAGCTTCTCCATCTTTGACTGCAAAGAATATAGTCAGTCTGATTTTGGTATTGACCACTTGGTGATGTCTATGTGTAGAGTTTTCTCTTGTGTTGTTGGAAGAGGGGGTTTGCTATGACCAGTGTGTTGTCTTGGTAACACTCTGTTAGCCTTTGACCTGCTTCATTTTCTACACCAAGGCCAAACTTGCCTGTTACTCCAGGTAGCTCTTGACTTCCTACTTTTGCATTCCAGGTCCCCTATGATGAAAAGAACATCTTTTCTTGGTGTTAGTTCTAGAAGGTCTTGTAGGTCTTCATGGAATGTTCAATTTCAGCTTCTTTGGTTTAGTGGTTGGGGCATAGGCTTGGATTATTGTGATAATGAATGTTTTCCCTTGGAGACAAATAGAGATTATTGTATCATTTTTGAGATTGCACCCAAGTACTGCATTTTGGACTCTTTTGTTGACTATGAGGCTACTCCATTTCTTCTAAGGGATTCTTGCCCACAGTAGTAGATATAATGGTCATCTGAATTAAATTCACCTATTCTGGTCCACTTTAGTTCACTGATTCCTAAAATGTCAATATTCACCTTTGCTATCTCCTACTTGCCCACTTCCAATTTACCTTGATTCATGGACCTAACACTACAGGTTCCTATGCAATATTATTCTTTACAGCATTGGACTTTACTTTCACCACCAGACACATCCACAATTGGGTGTTGTTTCTGCTTTGGCTCAGCTTCTTCATTCTTTCTGGAGCTATTTCCCCACTCTTCACCAGTAGTAGATGGAGAAAGATCACTGTAACTGTATAGAAAGGAAGGATGCAATGGAAGCAAATAAGAGATGGCTGTATTTATTCAAGGAGGAGATGAGGTTGAAACAGACTAGAGTCATGGGAATAGGAAAGGGTAAAAGCAGAACTTCTTTATGAAATATCTAGTAAATAGAATGTAGGACTGCTCTACTATAGGTACAAACAATATAGATAAACAGTAACAAATATTGGCTAAAACATAGAGAAATTTGAAAACTCACTTACTGCTGGTGGGGTTGTAGAATAGTACATTCACTTTGGAAATCAGTTTGCAATTCCTCAAATTGTTAAACATAAAGCTACCATATGATCAAGAAAATCTACCCCTAAGGCTATATCCAAAAGAACTGAAAACCTATGTCCACAAAAAAAAAAAAAACCTGTATGCAAATGTTAAAAGTATCATATTTACACTAACCAAAAAGTAGAAATAGCCAAGTGTCCATCAACTGGCAAATGAATAAAGAAGATGTGGTCTATCCATTCCATGAAATAATATTCACCATAAAAAGAAATGAAATACCGATAAATGCTACAGCATGGATGAAACTTGAAATTATGCTAGGTGAAAGAAACACAAAAGACTACAAGGTCTCTGATTCTATTTAAATGAAATGTCCAGAGTGAGCACATCCATAGAGACAGAAAGTAGATTAGTGATTGTCAACACTCAAGAGAGAGAAGGATTGAGAGTAGGTACTATGGGTGTGGGGTTTCTTCTTGTGCTGTGCTTAGTTGCTCCGTCATGTCCAACTCTTTGTGACCCCATGGACTGTAGCTTGACAGGCTCCTGTGTCCATGGGGATTCTCCAGGCAAGAATACTGGAATGGGTTTCTATGCCCTCCCCCGGGGAATCTTCCCAACCCAGAGATAGAATCCAGGTCTCCCGCATTGCAGGTAAATTCTTTACCAACTGAACCACAAGGGAAGCCAAAGAATACTGGAGTAGGTAACCTATCTCATCTCCAGAGGATCTTGCTGACCCAGGAATTGAACTGGGGTCTCCTGCATTGCAGGCAGATTCTTTACCAGATGAGATTCCAGGGAAGCCCAAGGTTTTTCTCGGTGTAATTAAAATGTTCTGGAATTAGATAGTGGTTATAGTTGTGCACTATTCTGAAGAATTGATGCTTTTAAATTATGGTGATGGAGAAGACTCTTGAGACTATCTTGGACTGCAAGGAGATCAAACCAGTCAATCCTAAAGGAAATTAACCCTGCATATTCATTCAAAGGACTGATGCCGAAGCTGAAGCTCCAATACTTTGGTCACCTAATGCGAAAAGCTGACTCAGTGGAAAAGACCCTGATGCTGGGAATGATTGAGGACAGGAAGAGAAGGGGGTGACAGAAGATAAGATGGTTGGATGGCATCATCAACTCAATGGACAGGAATCTGAGCAAACTCCGGGAGAAGGCAGTTCATGTGGTTGCAAAGAGTTGGAACTGACGTAGCAACTGAACAACAACAAAAAGTTGTGCAACTGTGAATACCCTAAAAAACCCTAAATTGCACACTTTAAAAGGTAAATTATATGACATTTCAATTATATATCATCAAAATTATTATTAAAAATTTGAGGAAACTTTTATTTAAATCTGAGTTTAAGTAAAAAGATATCTACTTCTTTACCTCTTCATTTCAGACTATATGGTGTTTAGATATATACTCAGTGAGTTTCCTTAGTAAAATTTTGTTTGGAGATAAGAAATGTAAGCCTCTGGCAACATAGACTAGCAGTGTTGAATACTTTTTAGTACATGTAACCTATAGACAAAAAAATGTATTAATATTAAGTGATGTTTTATGTAAAAGCAAACAGTTCTCAGATCAGTCATAGAAAGGAAGAGAGAAAGGTTAACCAGCATAGCATACAAAGCAGAGGGGGGACTAATTAGGCCTGAAAATGAAATACATTATTACATCTTTAGGATGATCACCCAAGAAATTATTGGCATACTGTCTGGTAGAGTAAAGAGGATGGTGATGTTCTAAGATTTCTAAGTCATCTTTTTAAAAACTCAATTGGGAAAGTTGACAAATGTACTCTTAACACCCCCAAGTTGTTTCTTTCACAATCACGGAAGCTTGTATGTCTTCTGTTTTATACAAGGGGAAAATGCACCCAAATACTTGGAAGTTGAAGAATAAGAAGACTTTTAGCTTTTCAAATTACAGTATTATGAGAATGGTTTGGGGTAATCTATTATTTGCTATTTTACTAGATATTTTTTTTAATTTATTTACCTTAACTAATTAACTCTGGAGCCATTGCTATAAAAGGAGACTAGAATGTTGCCTGCTTTTATTCTTAGGGTTAAGTACCCGCAAATGCACCAAAGCTCTTGATAGTCTCCATATGGATTAGTGGAGGAGAGCTATAGAGGAGTTGAAAAACTAGTTCTCTCATGTCCATGTCTTTATTTTTAGGCTTTTTCTCACTTTGTTGTGATCCAGAGCCTTCTCTATAACAATTCTGAATCTGATCAAGATAGTCTTTCCTTTCCTAATTGTGAGGAGAAGATAGGTGAACAAGAGAGAGAGAGAAAAATTACATTTTGCTACTAGCGTCATGTCTACTTAGGAAATATAAAGATGTTTTAGTTAAATGTGCCAGATTATCAAGGTAGTAATTTCATATTTGTTCTGAAATGTTGAACATTTTTAAATGTAGGTGTTTGGCTGAGAGAATGAGCTGGAATCAGTCTTAAAAACTTTTTGGCAGGAAGAATAGGAACTAGATTCTTCAAATCTTGTAATGATGCCAAATAATCTTTCTCCACTGACTTCTCATTTAAAATGTTCACCTTCCAAGTGCAAGTGTGTGTGTATGTGTGTGTGTGTGTGTGTGTGTGTATATATATATATATGTATAATGTAGTGCAGCAGATACTGTATTTTTTTTCTGAAATTTTAGCAACAATGATTTCCATGCCAAGTTGTCTTGACCATCTTTACGCTATAAAAACCGAGCTGTAATTTCTATAATCAGTTAAATGAATACAAGCTAAGCTGATCATCCTCCTTGGCCTAAATCGTTTTTTGAGGGATTTATTTTTGTAAGGGAAAAATGCTTTCCTTTTCTTTACCCTTCTTCTTTTTTTTCTTTATTCAGATGCACCTGTTACATTTTTGCCACAACGTATCAGGCCCAGTTTTATATCCAAACATCTTCTTCCAAACATTTGAACACCTGCTATCATATTTGATCCCCTGCTAGAAGAATTCTAGGGGACCCATGGGTCTGAAGATCACAAGTCTATGGCTTCAGCAACAGAAAAGAGGACACAAGTGACTTGCCAGTAAATTCTCTTGCATAGCACCCAGTGGTAGTGGCACCATCTTTGTATTTTGAAAAACCTGGGGTCAAATTCACACACACACACACATGCAGACACTACCATCTCACCAGTTTTCTGATTCTGATATTTTCACTTACCAGAAGTTAATTTTCTCTGTAAATAACACAGAAAAAATAGTATTTCCATTGAAAAATATTATCTAATTTTGGAGAAAGAGAAAATTCAACACAATAGACAGACAAGAAGAAACTGCCCAGCCAGCTCTACTTGATCCCTTGTGGAGAGCTCTCTCGCTTTGTTTACATTGTCACCTGCTGTGTTTTGGCCTCTCAGGCTGCAATCATTCAAGCATTTGGCCCTCTGTTATCAAATTTGATTCTCAATTAAAAATGATTCTTTAAATATTTATGTATTTCTCTTTTTACAGTATCACTTCCCTTTTAGAGAAATAATGGCATTCTTTTCCCAATTGTAAAACAATAGTGTAGAAAAAGTGTATTTTTTATTTGGTTGGTTGGTGTTTGTTAATTTTGCTTTCTTTCTATACTATGGCACCTTTCATCTTACATGACATTTTATGCCAAGTGTATTTTTCTATTATAAGTTAAGCTTTGGTAACAATTGTACTATGGACATAATTCTATGATGATTAAAAAGCAAAGTTATGTAAAGAAATCTGTATCAATGAAGAGAGAGCTTTCTGAGAAGTGCCAGTTTTAAAGATGCATATTCAACAGAATAGGTTATTGACACATATCAACAACCTCAAATATGCAGATGACATCACCCTTATGGCAGAAAGTTAAGAGGAACTAAAGAGCCTCTTGATGAAGGTGAAAGAGGAGAGTGAAAAAGCTGGCTTAAAACTCATCATTCAGAAAACTAAGATTATGGCATCTGGTCTCATCACTTCATGGCATATAGATGGAAACAATGGAAACAGTCAAAGCTTTATTTTCTTGTGCTCCAAAATCACTGTGGATGGTGAAAGCAGCCACGAAATTAAAATACACTTGCTCCTTGGAAGAAAAGTTATGACAAAGCTAGACAGCATATTAAAAAGCAGAGACATTACTTTGCCAACAAAGGTCCATACAGTCAAAGCTATGTTTTTTCCAGCAATCACATATGGATGTGAGAGTTGAACCGCAAAGAAGACTGAGCACTGAAGAACTGATGCTTTTGGATTTCAGTGCTGGAGAAGACTCTTGAGAGTCCCTTGAACTGCAAGATCAAACCAGTCAGTCCTAAAGGAAATCAATCCTGAATATTCATGAAAGGACTGATGCTAAACTGAAGCTCCAATATTTTGACTACCTGATGCGAAGAGCAGACTCATTAGAAAACACCCTGATGCTGGGAGAGATTGAAGGCAAGAGGAGAAGGAGGTGACAGAGGATGAGATGGTTGGATGGCATCACTGACTCAATGGACGTGAGCTTTAGCAAACTTTGGGAGAAGGTGAAGAACAGGGAAGCCTGGTATGCTACTGTCCATGGGGTCGTAAAGAGTCAAACATGATTGATTAACTACACAACAATTCAACAGAAAAGGCAAGGTTTAAAGAGATAGTTGGCAAAGCCTTGTTCAGAGGGCTTACCAAGCATTCATATGCTCAAGAAGGTCCAGGAGGAAGAAACCCACTACTTAAGACCCATGGTAACTGCAGAGCTTCAACTTTGCATGTATCATCATTGTAAAGGGAAGACTTTCAACACTGAAAATGGTCCCTCCTGATCAAAGTTCTATGATTCTATGATTTATATCTTGAGTCCTGACAGGGCCTGTCGCATAGTAGACACTCAGAAGAATGTAGAATGAATGAATGAATGACCAGGCTTAGCATTGTCAGAATTGTTGTTGCTGTTATTCAGTCACCCAGTCATATCTGACTCTTTGCAACCCCATGAATTGCAGCACACTAGGCCTCCCTGTCCCTCACCATCACCCAGATTTGCCCAAGTTCTCATTCACTGCATCGATGATGCCATCCAGCCATCTCATCCTCTGATGCCCTCTTCTGCCCTCAATCTTTCCCAGCATCAGGGACTTTTCCATTGAGTCATCTATACGCATCAGATGATCAAAATACTGGAGCTTCAGCTTTAGCATCAGTCCTTCCAGTGAGTATTCAGAGTCGATCTCCCTTAAGATTGACTGGTTTGATCTCCTTGCAGTCCAAGGCACTCTCAGGATCTTCTCCAGCACCACAGTTTGAAGGCATCAATTCTTTAGTGTTCTGCCTTCTTTATGGTCCTGCTCTCACAACCGTATGTGACCACTGGGATGACCATAGCCTTGACTAAATGGACCTTTGTCAGCAGAGTAATGTCTCCACTTTCAAGAGACCCTGTCTAGGTTTGTCATCACTTTCCTGCCAAGAAGCAATCATCTAATTTCATGGCTGTAAGCACCATCCCCAAGGATTTTTGAGCCCAAGAAGAGGAAATCTGTTGCTGCTTCCAGCTTTTCCCCTTCTATTTGCCATGTAGCAATGGGGTCTGATGTCATGATCTTAGTTTCATTTTTTGTAAATTTAGTCTTAAGCCGGCTCTTTCACTCTCCTCCTTCACCCTCATCAAGAGGCTCTTTAGTTCCTCTTTGCTTTCTGCCATTAGACTGTTATCATGCACACATCTGAGATTGTTAATGTTTCCGCCTATCTTCATACCAGCTTGTAACTGATTCAGCCTGGCATTTCTCATCATTTGCTCAGTTCAGTTTGGTTGCTCAGTCATGTCCGACTCAGTGACCCCATGGACTGCAACACGCCAGGCTTCCCTGTCCATCACCAACTCCTGGAGCTTACTCAAACTCATATCCATCAAGTTGGTGATGCCATCCAACCATCTCATCCTCTGTCGTCCCCTTCTCCTCCCGCCTTCAATCTTTACCAGCATCAGGGTCTTTTCTAATGAGTCAGTTCTTCACATAAGTGGACCAAAGTATTGGAGTTTCAGTTTCAACATCAGTCCTTCCAATGAATATTCAGAACTGATTTCCTGTAAGATTGACTGGTTGGATCTCCTTGCTGTCCAAGGGACTCTCAAGAGTCTTCTCCAACACCACAGTTCAAAAGCATCAATTCATTGGCACTCAATTCATACATGACTGCTAGAAAAATCATAGCTTTGACTAGATGAACCTTTATTGGAAAAGTAATGTCTCTTGTTTTAAATATGCTGTATAGGTTGGTCATAGCTTTTCTTCCAAGGAGCAAGCATCTTTTAATTTCATGGCTTCAATCACGGCATATGGTCCCATCACTTCATGGCAAATAGATGGGGAAACAATGGTAACAGTGAAAGACTTTATTTTGGGGGGCTCCAAAATCACTGCAGATGGTGACTGCAGCCATGATTTGCTCAGCATATAGGTTAAACAAACAGGGTGACAGTAGACAGCCCTGTCATACTTCTTTCTTGATCTTGAACCAATTAATTGTTGTTCCATACAGGGTTCTAACTGTTGCTTCTTGATCCACATACAGGTTTTTCAAGAAACAGGTAAGATGGTTTGGTATTCCCATTTCTCTAAGAGCTTTCCACCATTTGTCATGATCCGCACAGTCAAAGGCTTTACTGTGGTCCAAACAGAGATAGATGTTTTCTGAAATTTCCTTGTTTTCTCTTTAATTCAGTGAACGTTGACAATTTGATCTCTAGTTCCTCTTCCTTTTCTAAACCCAGCTTGGACATCTGTAAGTTCTTCGTTAGCATAATGCTGAAGCCTAGCATGCAAGATTTTAAGCATGACTTTACTAGCATGGGAAATGAGTGCAATTTTCTGATTGTTAGCACATTCTTTGATACTACCTTTCTTGGGAATTGAGATGAGGACTGACCTTTTTCAGTCCTGTGGCCACTGCCAGGTCTTCCAGATTTGCTGACATAATGAATGCAAAACCTTGATGACATCTTCCTTTAGGGACTTAAATAGTCCTGCTGGAATTTCTTCACATCCACTGGCTTTATTAACAGCAGTGATTCTTAAGGCCCACTTTACTTCACACTCCAGACTGTATGGCTCTGGGTGACTAACCAACCAGAGGCAGAATATATAACTTTAAAAAGACACATTTAGGGAGTTTGGGGAAAATGGATGCATGTATATATATAACTGAATCACTTTGCTGTTCGCTTGAAACTACCACAACATTGTTAATTGGCTATTCAGTTCAGTTCAGTCACTCAGTCGTGTCCGACTCTTTACGACCCCATGAATTGCAGCACGCCAGGCCTCCCTGTCCATCACCAACTCTCGGAGTTCACTCAAACTCAGGTCCATCTACTCCAATATAAAATAAAAAGTTTTTTTAAAACTTTCAAAAAAAGACACATTTAAGGAACTGCTACCTCAGTTACATTA
This sequence comes from Bubalus bubalis, assembly GCF_019923935.1. Taxonomy (NCBI): domain Eukaryota; kingdom Metazoa; phylum Chordata; class Mammalia; order Artiodactyla; family Bovidae; genus Bubalus; species Bubalus bubalis. The sequence goes on along the minus strand of NC_059169.1, from coordinate 42,601,263 downwards.
AGAAGAACTCAAAAACAATTAAAATGTAGAAAATCAAAGAGTCCTTAGAACAATATGTCAAAGAAGTGACACATACAGAAAGGAATGGAAAATTTTTAATTGATAACATAAGCATTATTTTAATATTAGAAGCCTGAAAAAAATCATATACCCACATGTATAGTTTTCAGCAAGGTAGGCACAGATAAATTGAAAATAACCCTACTTAACTCAGATCAGATCAGATCAGATCAGTTGCTCAGTCGTGACCGACTCTTTGCGACCCCATGAATCACAGCACGCCAGGCCTCCCTGTCCATCACCAACTCCCGGAGTTCACTCAGACTCATGTCCATCGAGTCAGTGATGCCATCCAGCCATCTCATCCTCTGTCGTCCCCTTCTCCTCTTGCCCCCAATCCCTCCCAGCATCAGAGTCTTTTCCAATGAGTCAACTCTTTGCATGAGGTGGCCAAAGTACTGGAGTTTCAGCTTTAGCATCATTCCTTCCAAAGAAATGCCAGGGCTGATCAGAATGGACTTCAGGGCTTCAGAATGGACTGGTTGGATCTCCTTGCAGTCCAAGGGACTCTCAAGAGTCTTCTCCAACACCACAGTTCAAAAGCATCAATTCTTCGGCGCTCAGCCTTCTTCACAGTCCAACTCTCACATCCATACATGACCACAGGAAAAACCATAGCCTTGACTAGATGGACCTTTGTTGGCAAAGTAATGTCTCTGCTTTTGAATATGCTATCTAGGTTGGTCATAACTTTCCTTCCAAGGAGTAAGGGTCTTTTAATTTCATGGCTGCAGTCACCATCTGCAGTGATTTTGGAGCCCAGAAAAATAAAGTCTGACACTGTTTCCACTGTTTCCCCGTCTATTTCCCATGAAGTGATGGGATAGGATGCCATGATCTTCGTTTTCTGAATGTTGAGCTTTTTTTTTTTTTTTTAAATATAATACATATATTTATTTATTTATTTTTGTATGATCTCATCTTAATTGTTTTTTTAATTTTATTTTATTTTTAAACTTTAAAATATTGTATTAGTTTTGCCAAATATCGAAATGAATCCACCACAGATATACCTGTGTTTCCCATCCTGAACCCTCCTCCCTCCTCCCTCCCCATACCCTCCCTCTGGGTCGTCCCAATGCACCAGCCCCAAGCATCCAGTATCGTGCATCGAACCTGGACTGGCAACTCGTTTCATACATGATATTATACATGTTTCAATGTCATTCTCCCAAATCTTCCCACCCTCACCCTCTCCAACAGAGTCCATAAGACTGATCTATACATCAGTGTCTCTTTTGCTGTCTCGTACACAGGGTTATTGTTATCATCTTTCTAAATTCCATATATATGTGTTAGTATACTGTATTGGTGTTTTTCTTTCTGGCTTACTTCACTCTGTATAATAGGTTCCAGTTTCATCCACATCATTAGAACTGATTCAAATGTATTCTTTTTAATGGCTGAGTAATACTCCATTGTGTATATGTACCACAGCTTTCTTATCCATTCATCTGCTGATGGGCATCTAGGTTGCTTCCATGTCCAGGCTATTATGAACAGTGCTGCAATGAACATTGGGGTACACGTGTCTCTTTCCCTTCTGGTTTCCTCAGTGTGTATGCCCAGCAGTGGGATTGCTGGATCATAAGGGAGTTTTATTTCCAGTTTTTTAAGGAATCTCCACACTGTTCTCCATAGTGGCTGTACTAGTTTGCATTCCCACCAACAGTATAAGAGTGTTCCCTTTTCTCCACACCCTCTCCAGCATTTACTGCTTGTAGACTTTTGGATTGCAGCCATTCTGACTGGTGTGAAATGGTACCTCATAGTGGTTTTGATTTGCATTTCTCTGATAATGAGTGATGTTGAGCATCTTTTCATGTGTTTGTTAGCCATCTGTATGTCTTCTTTGGAGAAATGTCTATTTAGTTCTTTGGCCCATTTTTTGATTGGGTCATTTATTTTTCTGGAGTGAGCTGTAGAAGTTGCTTGTATATTTTTGAGATTAGTTGTTTGTCAGTTGCTTCATTTGCTATTATTCTCTCCCATTCTGAAGGCTGTCTTTTCACCTTGCTAATAGTTTCCTTTGTTGTGCAGAAGCTTTTAAGTTTAATTAGGTCCCATTTGTTTATTTTTGCTTTTATTTCCAATATTCTGGGAGGTGGGTCATAGAGGATCCTGCTGTGATGTATGTCGGAGAGTGTTTTGCCTATGTTCTCCTCTAGGAGTTTTATAGTTTCTGGTCTTATGTTTAGATCTTTAATCCATTTTGAGTTTATTTTTGTGTGTGGTGTTAGAAAGTGTTCTAGTTTCATTCTTTTACAAGTGGTTGACCAGTTTTCCCAGCACCACTTGTTAAAGAGATTGTCTTTAATCCATTGTATATTCTTACCTCCTTTGTCAAAGATAAGGTGTCCATATGTGCGTGGATTTATCTCTGGGCTTTCTATTTTGTTCCATTGATCAATATTTCTGTCTTTGTGCCAGTACCATACTGTCTTGATAACTGTGGCTTTGTAATAGAGCCTGAAGTCAGGTAGGTTGATTCCTCCAGTTCCATACTTCTTTCTCAAGATAGCTTTGGCTATTCGAGGTTTTTTGTATTTCCATACAAATTGTGAAATTATTTGTTCTAGCTCTGTGAAGAATACCGTTGGTAGCTTGATAGGGATTGCGTTGAATCTATAAATTGCTTTGGGTAGTATACTCATTTTCACTATATTGATTCTTCCAATCCATGCACATGGTATATTTCTCCATCTATTAGTGTCCTCTTTGTTCCTATATGGAACCAGTCTGTTGTTCCATGTCCAGTTCTAACCGTTGCTTCCTGACCTGCATACAAATTTCTCAAGAGGCAGATCAGGTGGTCTGGTATTCGCATCTCATTCAGAATTTTCCAGTTTATTGTGATCCACACAGTCAAAGGCTTTGGCATAGTCAATAAAGCAGAAATAGATGCTTTTCGGGAACTCTCTTCCTTTTTCCATGATCCAGCAGATGTTGGCAATTTGATCTCTGGTTCCTCTGCCTTTTCTAAAACCAGCTTGAACACCAGGAATTTCACAGTTCACATATTGCTAAAGCCTAGCTTGGAGAATTTTGAGCATTATTTTACTAGCGTGTGAGATGAGTGCAATTGTACAGCAGTTTGAGCATTCTTTGGCATTGCCTTTCTTTGGGATTGGAATGAAAACTGAACTTTTCCAGTCTTGTGGCCACTGCTGAGTTTTCCAAATTTGCTGGCATATTGAGTGCAGCACTTTCACAGCATCATCTTTCAGGATTTGGAATAGATCAACTGGAATCCCATCACCTCCACTAGCTTTGTTCGTAGTGATGCTTTCTAAGGCCCACTTGACTTCACATTCCAGGATGTCTGGCTCTAGGTCAGTGATCACACCATCGTGATTATCTGGGTTGTGAAGATCTTTTTTGTACAGTTCTTCTGTGTATTCTTGCCTTCTCTTCTTAATATCTTCTGCTTCTGTTAGGTCCATACCATTTCTGTCCTTTATCAAGCCCATCTTTGCATGAAATGTTCCCTTGGTATCTCTGATTTTCTTGAAGAGATCCCTAGTCTTTCCCATTCTGTTGTTTTCCTCTATTTCTTTGCATTGATCGATGAAGAAGGCTTTCTTATCTCTTCTTGCTATTCTTTGGAACTCTGCATTCAGATGTTTATATCTTTCCTTTTCTCCTTTGCTTTTCACTTCTCTTCACAGTTATTTGTAAGGCCTCCCCAGACAGCCATTTTGCTTTTTTGCATTTCTTTTCCATGGGGATGATCTTGATCCTTGTCTCCTGTACAGTGTCACAAACCTCCATCCATAGTTCATCAGGCACTCTATCTATCAGATCTAGGCCCTTAAATCTATTTTTCACTTCCACTGTATAATCATAAGGGATTTGATTTAGGTCATACCTGAATGGTCTAGTGGTTTTCCCTACTTTCTTCAGTTTAAGTCTGAATTTGGCAATAAGGAGTTAATGGTCTGAGCCACAGTCAGCTCCTGGTCTTGTTTTTGCTGACTGTATAGAGCTTCTCCATCTTTGGCTGCAAAGAATATAATCAGTCTGATTTTGCTGTTGACCATCTGGTGATGTCCATGTGTAGAGTCTTCTCTTGTGTTGTTGGAAGAGGGTGTTTGCTATGACCAGTGCATTTTCTTGGCAAAACTCTATTAGTCTTTGCCCTGCTTCATTCCGTATTCCAAGGCCAAATTTGCCTGTTACTCCAGGTGTTTCTTGACTTCCTACTTTTGCATTCCAGTCCCCTATAATGAAAAGGACATCTTTTTGGGGTGTTAGTTCTAAAAGGTCTTGTAGATCTTCATAGAACTGTTCAACTTCAGCTTCTTCAGCGTTACTGGTTGGGGCATAGACTTGGATTACTGTGATATTGAATGGTTTGCCTTGGAAACGAACAGAGATCATTCTGTCGTTTTTGAGATTGCATCCAAGTACTGCATTTCAGACTCTTTTGTTGACCATGATGGCCACTCCATTTCTTCTGAGGGATTCCTGCCCGCAGTAGTAGATATAATGGTCATCTGAGTTAAATTCACCCATTCCAGTCCATTTCAGTTCGCTGATTTCTAGACTGTTGACATTCATTCTTGCCATCTCTTGTTTGACCACTTCCAATTTGCCTTGATTCATGGACCTGACATTCCAGGATCCTATGCAATATTGCTCTTTACAGCATTGGACCTTGCTTCTATCACCAGTCACATCCACAGCTGGGTATTGTTTTTGCTTTGGCTCCATCCCTTCATTCTTTCTGGAGTTATTTCTCCACCGATCTCCAGTAGCATATTGGGCACCTACTGACCTGGGGAGTTTCTCTTTCAGTATCCTATCATTTTGCCTTTTCATACTGTTTATGGGGTTCTCAAGGCAAGAATACTGAAGTGGTTTGCCACTCCCTTCTCCAGTGGACCACATTCTATCAGATCTCTCCACCATGACCCACCCATCTTGGGTTGCCCCATGGGTATGGCTTAGTTTCATTGAGTTAGACAAGGCTGTGGTCCTAGTGTGATTAGATTGACTAGTTTTCTGTGAGTATGGTTTCAGTGTGTTTGCCCTCTGATGCTCTCTTGCAACACCTACCGTCTTACTTGGGTTTCTCTTACCTTGGGCGTGGGGTATCTCTTCACGGCTGCTCCAGCAAATTGCAGCCATTGCTCCTTCCCTTGGAGGAGAGGTATCTCCTCACCACCGCCCTTCCTGACCTTCAACATGGGATAGCTCCTCTAGGCCCTCCTGCACCCACGTGGCCACGGCTCCTTGGATGTGGGGTTGCTCCTCCCCGCCGCCACCCTTGGCCTCCAGTGTAGGGGCGTGGGGTATCTCCTCCTGGCCGCTGCCCCTGACCTCGGACGTGGGTAACTCCTCTCGTCGCCACCCTTGACCTCGGACACAGGGTAACTCCTCTCATCACCACCCCTGACCTTGGACGCTGGGTATCTCCTCTTGGTCGCCACCCGCGCCTGACCTCGGACGCGGGGTGGCTCCTCTTGGCCCCTGCCCTTCAGGCATGGGGTCCTCCCGGCTTCTGCCCCTGACCTTGGACAGGGGGTGGCTCACCTGTACCTAACTCACCTGTACCAAAAATATCTCAATTCCCATATTTGATTTCTATGGTCTTATGTTTATAATTATTTTGGATTATACTCTTCTCCCCATGAGATGTAAGAAACTCTGTCTATAATTGCATTGTATCATTGGTATTTAGTCCATCAAGTTTTGAATTTACTGAATAAACAAGCAAATTGGTAAAATTTTTCTAAACAAATTTTGTTTTTCAATTTATTCCAAATTTGTTACCAAAGATCTCTTGCCACAGGAAAATTTTCCCAGCCCAGGGAACTGAGTCAGGATTTCTCATGAAGGAGAAAGTTCTTCCCTTAAAAAAGAACCACAATGAGATACCATTTCACGTCAGTCAGAATGGCTGCTATCCAAAAGTCTACAAGCAATAAATGCTGGAGAGGTTGTGGAGAGAAGGGAACCCTCTTACACTGTTGGTGGGAATGCAAACTAGTACAGCCACTATGGAGAACAGTGTGGAGATTCCTTAAAAAACTGTAAATAGAACTGCCTTATGACCCAGCAATCCCACTGCTGGGCATACACACTGAGGAAACCAGAATTGAAAGAGACACATGTATCCCAATGTTCATCGCAGCACTGTTTATAATAGCCAGGTCATGGAAGCAACCTAGTAATCTGTCCATCAGCAGATGAATGGATAAGAAAGCTGTGGTACATATACACAATGGAGTATTACTCAGCCATTAAAAAGAATACATTTGAATCAGTTCTAATGAGGTGGATGAAACTGGAGGCTATTACACAGAGTGAAGTAAGCCAGAAAGAAAAACACCAATATAGTATACTAATGCATATATATGGAATTTAGAAAGATGGTAATGATAATCCTGTATGTGAGACAGCAAAAGAGACACAGATGTATAGAGCAGTCTTTTGGTCTCTGTGGGAGAGGGTGAGGGTGGGGAGATTTGGGAGAATGGCATTGAAGCATGTATAACATCATATAAGAAATGAATCGCCAGTCCAGGTTCAATGCAGGATATAGGATGCTTGGGGCTGGTGCACTGGGACGACCCAGAGGGATGGTATGGGGAGGGAGGTGGGAGGGGGGTTCAGGATGGAGAACACGTGTACACCTTTCGCAGATTCATGTTGATGTATGGCAAAACCAATGCAATATTGTAATTAGCCTCCAATTAAAATAAATAAATTTATATTAAAAAAAAAAAGAAGAAGAAGAAGAACCCTGTCCTAAGCCTTTAGGAACTTGTAGAACAAGTGTTTACTCTTCAGGTCAACTATGTTTCCTTAACTCTCTTTTACATTATTTGTATTTCTTTTGAAAACACATCACTTCAGTTTAATATTTTTAACATACTCCTTCCCTTTTTGCCTTACTTCATTATTCATAGGACATTCTCCTGTGCCTGGAAATCAGTTCTCTTCACCCCCTTTTCCATATATGGATAATAAGATATTAGGAGTTAGTCAACAGCTTCACACATCTGCCCTCCACATTGCCACCTAACATACTATACTGCAACCTGAAAACTCTATAACTTCAGTGTTAATATGAAATGAAATAGTTCCTATGTTGGAAGCCTATAAATTCACACTTTCCCCAATTTGGTTTATTTATAATAAGAACTCATTAAAACAGAAAATCAACAAAGTCTTAGCAGGTGGATATGCATTTCTCTTTGCAACAAAGTGACCTAAGAGATTTGGTTCTAACAGTCAGTGTTTCAGAAGCTGTTACCATGTGTCAGGCATGGTAACCAGTGTCAGGAGGAGGAATAATAAAAGAGAAAGATGTAGTCTCTGCCCCATAAAATATAAAGTCTAATTGAAGAAATAAAACTATGGAGAAGTTTATAAATTCAATAAAATAGTAGAGCTATATTCTTAGAAGTAGAGAACTATTTAATGAATGGCATGGAGAGAAAATATAGTAATTAAGAAGAATAAAAGATCAATTGAGCTGGAGTGAATTTGGAAGGCTTCACAGAGAAAAAGGAACTTGCATGATGACTTGGATGATGGATGGGATTGAGAGAAGAGAGAGAAAAGAGTGCATCCCAGGCCAGCAGGGTTGGTTTCAGCAAAAGCATCAAATCAAAGAAGTTCAAGGCAGAGTTGAGCTGGGGTACAGAGCCAATGACATGAATACTTAGAGCTGTCTGCAAAGGTTGCAGCTCAGTGGTCAAGGTTTTAAACTGTCAGAATAAGCCCTTTGGACTTCATCTGGTAGGCTGTGAAGAGTCGCTGAAGTCTTTGAGCAGGGGAATGACAAGATTGAAAGAGTGTTTTATGACCAACTTGTCAGCTATGTGAATGATGAATTGGCAAGAAGAGAGATTGGAAATAGGGAGAATAATTAAAATTAAAAAGCTTCTATAATAGGAGAAATGGGGACGGATGATAAAAATCTCAGAAAGGGGATTAGGAGTGGGAGGAATGGGGAAAGAAAGGGAATAAGGGATATTTTGAAGAAAGAGCTGACAAGAGTTGGTGACTGCTTAGATTTGGTAAGAAGAGCATCTGTGGCATCAAATGCTGAAGCCTGGGTGAGTATGACAGGTCCATCTTTGTGCCACACACTGCAGTTAACGTGCAAGATATGTTCATACTGGAAATAAAGAAATGGAGCCTCTTGCAGCAAACATTGTCCCTTGGAAGGACAGCATAAAATGTTCTTTTGATGACATAGTATTAATAGATATTAGAAGTGTGGCTCATGTTTGCCTGTCTAAAACGTCCCTTCACAGCAATAGAGCCTAGCTATTTATAGGACATCACACTTAGATTGCATTACCCATCCTTCTTTTAACCAAGCATGGATTGAATTGGGCTTCACACTGAAGACTTCATGAGGCCACATGGGCCATCCAAACCCAGAAATTTGGAAATGAAATCAGGGAAGATTATGGCCACAGGTACTAGGTGATATAAATTCAGGCTTGAGAGAGCCATTTGAGGGCATCTATGTGTTATTGAGAGGCTTCCCAGGTGGCACTAGTGGTAAAGAACCCACCTGCCAATGCAGGAGACATAAGAAACATGTGTTCGATCCCTGGGTTGGGAAGATCCCCTGGAGGAAGGCATGACAACCGACTCCAGAATTCTTGCCTGGAGAATCCCTGTGGACAGAGGAGCCTGGAGGGCTACAATCCATAGGGTCGCACAGAGTCGGACATGACTGAAGCGGCCTGACATGCACCCATGTGTTACTGAACCAAGCCTGGGTCCTCGCACCAGCATGCAGTAAAGTCAATACTGACACCAGCTCGTGGTGAAGTGCAGTATTTACTGCAGGGTGCCGAGCAAGAAGTCCAAGCAGCTCGGGCGCCAAAGATCCTAACTCCTCGATAGCTTTCAGAGAAAGACAGGGTGAGGAAGGAGCTTTGTGGAATGTGTGATCATCTCATGGATGTTCTTCTGATTGTTGGGGGCTGAGGTAATCAGGAGACAGCATCATCAACTTTCTATTTCCAACCAGTCTGGGATCTATGTGCTAGCGGGCAGCATATAGTTAACTTCTTCCACCTGATAGGGGTTTCAGTATCTGTAAAATAGCTCAAAGGACGTGGCTCGGGATATTATCTATAGTCCTTGAAGAGGAAATCGAAGTCCTTGACTTTGTTTGGTGGCTAAACTATTATTATTTGTCTTCCTTGACTGTTTTCCTTTCTTTCTGCATTCTCTCACTGCTCTGATTAAATTAACTCTTTGGAACTCAGGGAAAGTCTAGAAAGTTAAATTTTTTTCTACATATAAGAGGCTGGTAGAGGACAGACAAGGAAGGAGAAGGGGAAGTCTGTTACAGGAAGGCATTAGAGAGCCCTGCTCAGTTATACTATGAAGGAGCCATGTGAAAGTATGTAAATAGGAATAGCACAGAGACAGAAAAGGAGAATGAGAAATTGGCAGATAAACAAAGAAAAGCAATGAGGAGACATGTTAAACCCAGAGGGGAGAGTGAGTACCTGCCTTGGTCTGCCTTACTCACCAGGTGCTGTTTCCCTCTGAAACCTAGAAGCGCTTCCTGTCTGTGAGTCGGGAAGGTACTGTGCATCTTTCCTCAAATGGCTCCTTTGGCTTAAAAGCTAATTGGAAAGGCTGTCTGTCCCTTGCTTAAAATGACCCCTAGCAAGGAAAATTTTATCCTACAACCTCCAGGTATCATGAACTGAAGTAGGACAAGCAAGAGGAATATTTATGCATGGAACACGTGACTGGAATTAAAGGAGGGAAGCCAGGGCAGGGGCTGGAGATGGCGATATAGTCAGTTAACTGAAGATGATTACTAAAATTTTATCACCAGTGAGCTTGTGCAAAAGAACACAGAGAGTTTGGGCAGAAAGAAGAGAATTTGGTAGAAGTGGTCCAAGAGCTCACCAGGATTTCCAGCCAGGGCCCTTCAAAAGCCAGCTGAACAGGGGAGGTGGGGAAGGAAATGCTTATCCTGAGATATTTCCTTTACCCTTTGTTAAAAGATGCAAAGACATGTTTATTTTGAAATAAAGGAGACTTACAAAACAAATTTCATTGATGTGAATAGCTCTTCCTAATGAGGTCAGAAAAAAGTACATGCTCAGGTTAAATTTCAGTTTCTAAAAGCTAAAATTAAAAAATTTATTTTGGCTATAATCTATTTCCATAAAGACCTTCAAACCTAGAATGGACAAGTCTCTTTTCTCATGTAAGCTGAAGTGCTTCCTTCTCCATGAAATCTCCCCAGGGAATAAGAGGAAAGTAGTAAAATCTACAGTCTTGCACATGAGAAAAAAATTTCAAAACTACCCCCAAACAAGCATATATTTAAATTGAATACTAATGTCTTAATTATACTTTTTAATGCAGTATTTAGAGTATAAAGTATAGGAACAGGTTTGGCATATCTGTGGACAGGAATCCGACTTCATCAATAGTGTTCAGAGTTTGCCTGCTATGTGGGGGCAAGGAAAAATGAATTAGTTCTAAGTGCAAGAAATAGGATTGCTTAAATAGCAATGGTTAGGTGCTGGTATGCTCAGTCATGTCTGACACATGATCCCAAGGACTGCAGCCGGTCAGGCTCTAATGTTCTTGGAATTTTCCAGGCAAGAATACTAGAGTGAGTTGTCATGCCCTCCTCCAGGGGATCTTCCTGACCCAGGGATCAAACCCAGGTCTCTTGTGTCTCCTACACTGACAGGCGATTCTTTACCACTAGCACCACCTGGGAAGCCCAGCAATGGTCAGAACCTAGCACAATGCCAGAAGTGCATTTGTACCTTTTGATCCTGAAAGAATACATGCGAGAATTCTCCAGAACCATCGTTGCACTCAACCTGAAACCCTGGATCTATCTTTTAAAACTACTTTGTTTTCAGCAAGTCTCTAAGAACTAAGTGGAGCTCAACTAAATCAGGTGTCCTTCTGGTCTGTTACATGCACTTTGGTGAAACTATTTCTTCTTTTAAATACAAATACATTGCACTTCAGCTCAGAGACACAGCTGAAATTTTGTAAACAGAATCAATGAAATTCCCTTATTACAGAGGTAAAAGAGGCTGTTTACACCATACAATAATCAAAGAGTTAATCTTGTTTTACTCTTACAGGAGTAAAACCCACTGGCAAGCTTTAACTATGTTAATTTTCAAACGTTCAAGTCTGTACTCAAACCACAAAGCCAGCAAACTAAAGGTAACCAAAGGAGCTCTTTAGTAAAGACAGAAATGAACTATGCCTTTTGAAGTGTTTCCAGGGAAATGTGTTTGGAATATTTAAGTCCCAAGTGAGTTACAAAGGTTATTCATTCACAAGTGAGATAAATTCATAGCTGTCAAATTGTCTGGATTCTCTGTGTGATCACTAGGGCTTCAAATCATTTATTTTTTTCTAGCAAAAGTTCAATATTTTCACAGCTTCAAATTTGATCGTACTTTATAATTTGGAAATAAAGAATTGCTTCTCTTCCTCACCTGCTCACTGAAGCAATAAAGTCCATGAGTATATTAAAGCAATTTTTCTCTTCTGTTGTAGTTACATTTTGTTTCTTTTAATAAAGCCAAATGTTTCTAAATTGGATGTTTTTTCCAGTAAAATAGCTGGATATAATTAACAAGGTGTCTGGTTTCACCAAACAGATGGGGGGATGGGGAATAGATTATTGCAAATATAAACTTTACGGTGTTTTATATTCAGCTATGTTTTCTTGAATAGTTATGAATGAAATTGTTCAAAAGTCCCCCAAAATAAGTTTTGCTGTTTTTGGCTCTTTTAGGAGCTGTCATAGGTGATTCAGAAAGAAAGAAAAGAACTTTATTTTAATTGCTTACTTAAGTAAGTGTGTTAGTTGCTCAGTCGTGTCTGATTCTTTGCCCCCATGGACTGTAGCCTGTGAAAATCCTCTGTCCATGGAATTCTCCAGGCAAGAATACTGGAGTGGGTTGCCATTCCTTTCCCCAGGGGATCTTTCTGACCCAGGGATCAAACCCAGGTCTACTGCATTGCAAGCAAATTCTTTACCATCTGAGCCACCAAAGGAGCCCATAAAACTTAAGTTAGGTGCTAAAAGGAGATTTAGAATCCTTAACAAAGATGGGTAGGTAAAAAGCAGTTCTTGACAGAATGTTCACAGGAGACAGAAATGAGCAGTGGCCACTGGCCTGGTGAACTTGGAGTTTATTTCAGATTGAAAAATAAAGATAAGGAGATGGGTCTAGGGAGCAGGGTCCAGACTTGATCTTCTCTGGGAGGGGAGCAAGGACTTCTGGGGGCTCTGACCCAACGTGATCAAATCAAGGAGCTTGAGGGCAAATCTAGATGGAAAAGCAAGACAAAGAGAGAAGTTGATACATAACTGCCTCAGTAAGTCCACAGAGTTCTGGCTCTAGAGAGGAGAATCATCGCAACTCTTACTGATAACCTACCGTGTAGAAGGAAGGCAAAGTCAGAGATGATCCTGCCTTCAAGAGACATCATCTCTCTGGAGAAACAGGACATATATGATAAAGGTTAGTTATGATGTGAAGGAAGTGAATACCTACCTAATAATTGCTGAAGGGATTTGACTGTGGAGCCTGAAGGAAAGAGAGTGCTGAGGTACATGGAAAGAAGAGGAGGGAACTATAGACTACGGGAAAGATTCCATGAAGTTGTGTGGTTTGGATCTGGGAAACTAATATGAGTAGATTAATTATGTTTCAGCAGAGGATTCATGTAGGTGAAGAGTGGAAAAGAAGGTAGGGAGGTAGGTAAGAGCTAAATTGAAAAGGAGTTGGAGTTTGAAGGCAAGAGTCCTTGAAAGCCTTTTTTAGAGGGATAGCACATGTAAAGTTGTATAAACTATTATTCTGGTACGAGCCTGTGGGATAGAGTGGGAAGAGACTGTAGCAAGGAAGACATAGTAGAAGGTTACAGTAGACATGAAGAAATGATGGCTTAGATTTGAGGTGTGCAACGAGGATTAGAAGGACAAGAATGGATAGTGTTTGCTAAGTACCAGACACATCACTTAGTGCTGTGAAACATATGGATGTAAAACAAAGGACTTAAGACCAACAAAAGGTAACAGATAGGTTAAGTCTAGGGTAGCTCTGTGAACAATAACACGTTCCACATACAAGAACATCTTCTTTGAAAGGCGATGAAAAATTTATCCAGATGAATCTAGATACAACATTCAGTTAGAGATTCAGGTCATATTTCATTTTCTATCAATTATATAAATATATAGATAAAAAATGAAACTATATAGAGAAATTTATATAAATCTCATATATCTATGAAAGATATATGCATATCACATATAGATGGATAGGAGATATATATATATATATGATTCTATCCTATAAAACAAAATAATTTATAGAAGTTTTTAAAAAGATCAAACATTGTCTTTTGACATAATCTCAACACTGTCCAACTTTAGGCCAGGTGTCTCAGACTTCACAAATGCACATGTCATTTAGTTGTTTATAAAGTAAATGATGTTTTACCAATCTAAGGAAGGATGGCTTTCTAGGAAATTGTGTCATGAATCTGTACATTGTAACACCTCTGTAAACTGAAAGAATTTTCATGGTGTGATTTTACTTATTTTCAGAAATTGAAGCTTTATAATAAGGAAAGAACACCTGTACAGTCTCATAAGATCTTTACTCAAAAAGCTGAATGAATTTAAGTTCAAAGAAAAAAGAAAAAAAAAGAAACATTATGGGCAATTTGAGTCTGGTTAAACAGTGCAGGGTGACTAGAAGTAGGACTTTCATCTAAGGCAAGACCACATTGGAGGCTGCTTTCAATTTTTAGCTCAAGAATATCACAAGATATTAAAAAATCACAGTTGACTTTTTAAAATTTAAGGAAATGGAATAATAATCACTAGACTTAGTTGAAAATATGTTAATGAAAAATAATACAACTATGAACAAAAGACTAAAGCAGTCACACTGATCACAGTATAAGAAACAGCAGACTTGAGTGGAAATTGACAGTAAAGGACTTGTTAGTAAAGATATAAGAATTCATAGACTGGATCATTTTTGAGAGAATATCAAGGAAAAAAATCCTGGAAAAAAAATTAGTCATTCCAGTAAAACATTCAAAATAATCATTTTTCTCCAGCCTTTTGCATTTGCTATAAACCTAATGTATTCTGAAGTCTACCTGAATGTTTTGCAGGGTAGGAGACAAGCACATGGGCTTAGCAATGGGTGAGAATCTCAGTTCAGCTACTGAAAAGCTATATGAGTTCTTCAACCTCCTTAAACACCAGTTTCTCCTCTTCAAGATATGCAGATAGTGGTATCTATCCCACAGGTTAGTTGTATTTTAAAAGAAAATGAATTTAAGCACTTAGCACAGAATTGGGCCCAGAATAAGAACTCAGTAATGTAAGTTAAAGAGATGGGAATACCAGACCACCTTACCTGCCTCCTGAGAAATCTGTATGCAGGTCAAGAAACAACAGTTAGAACTGGACATGGATCAACAGACTGGTTCCAAATTGGGAAAGGAGTACGTCAAGGTTGTATATTGTCACCCTGCTTATTTAACTTATATGCAGAGTACATCATTTGAAATGCCAGGCTAGATGAAGCATAAGCTGGAATCAAGATTTATGGGAGAAATATCAATAACCTCAGATATGCAGATGACACTACCTTTATGGCAGAAAACGAAGAACTGAAGAACCTCTTGATGAAAGTGAAAGAGGAGAGTGAAAATGTTGGCTTAAAAACATTCAGAAACCAAGATCATGGCATCTGGTCCCATCACTTCATGGCAGATAAATGGAGAAACAGTGGAAACAGTGGCAGACTTTATTTTGGGGGGCTGCAAAATCACTGCAGATGGTGACTGCAGCCACGAAATTAAAAGATGCTTACTCCTTGGAAGAAAAGCTATGACCAACCTAGCTGCTGCTGCTAAGTCACTTCAGTCATGTCTGATTCTGTGTGACCCCATAGACGGCAGCCCACCAGGCTCCACCGTCTCTGGGATTCTCCAGGCAAGAATACTGGAGTGGGTTGCCATTTCCTTCACCAATGCATGAAAGTGAAAAGTGAAAGTGAAGTCACTCAGTCATATCTGACTCTTAGCTACTCCATGGACTGCAGCCTACCAGGCTCCTCCATCCATGGGATTTTCCAGGCAAGAGTACTGGAGTGGGGTGCCATTGCCTTCTCCATGACCAAACTAGACAGCATATTAAAAAGCAGAGACATTACTTTGCCAACATAGGTCCATGTAGTCAAAGCTATGGTTTTTCCAGTAGTCATGTATGGTTGTGAGAGTTGGACTATAAAGAAAATTGAGCACCGAAGAATTGATGCTTTTGAACTGCAGTTTTGGAGAAGACTCTTGAGAGTCTCTTGGACAGCAAGGAGATCCAACCAGTCCATCCTAAAGGAAATCAGTCCTGAATATTCATTGGAAAGACTGATGCTGAAGCTGAAATAGCTCCAATACTTTGACCACCTGATGTGAAGAACCAACTCATTGGAAAAGACCCTGATGCTGGGAAAGATTGAAGGCAGAAGAAGGGGACGACAGAGGATAAAATGGTTGGATGGCAACACAGACTTGATGGACACGAATTTGAGTAAGCTCTGGGAGTTAGTGATGGACAGGGAAGCCTGACTGAGGTGCTACAGTCCATGGGGTCACAAAGAGTCGGACACAACTGAGTGACTAAATTGAACTGAATATAAATTATTATCACTTATTAAAAAATTTAACAAATCTCACTAGTTTCTCATGAAATCACCTTTCAGGAGCAAATTAGCTCCTTCTGGTTGATGTTTTATTTGATTTAACATACTCCATCTACTTCCATAAAAGAATTTGAGGAAGTTGACAATTAAGGCTATGTGTTCAATACCATTATAAAAAATATAAATAAGAAAAGTTAACCTACAGTGTAGGATATGGAAATGAATATATTTACTATTTTTGAGTCCTCTCTGTGTTTCCTGTAAGGGAAGGAACTAAAAATATTATATTGCCCTGTCATATTTTTAAGACATCAGTTCTTCAAGAAGAACAAATAAAAATGATCATTGTATTGTGATAGCCTTTTCTAAAATATTTCTCCCTACAAATTTTCATTTGATTGTCACAAAAATCTTGTGAGTCTTTTGACCAGCTATGACAACCCAACTTTATACATGAGGAAGTTAAGACCTAGTAAGAGCAAAACAGAGTTTAGACTTGAATCCAAGAGTGTTGAAAAGCACACACACAAGTTAACTAAGCTCTGAGCTCCTTGCAAGTAAAGGCAGAATTGGTGGGACAGGGGGAGCATGGAGCATACCTTCTGTTATCTGATAAAATATCTAATAAGAAGCATGCCTTGGGCCACTAGATACAGGCATTTACCTTCCATTAAAAGAGAAATTAGTAATATGGATATTTATACAAGGGTCTTTAAACCACAAGGGGAACTGTGATTTTAGTAGAAGTCTTAAACAAAATGCAGACCTGTTCTTTATATGTTTCTTTATTATACAGCCTGAGGGAGTAATTTTAAATTGGTTCTGCAAAGGAATTATCTTTAAACAGCAGATGGCAGGAGTAATATTTTCTAGGTAAATGGTATTCTTTGAAGAAAGATTTATCGAGAGCCTACTATGTGTCAATATCTATGCCGGGTCATGAGTATACAGAGATGAATGTTTTGATTCCTTCCCTCAAAGTTCTAATAGTCCAGTGGAGAAATGCATTTGTCATGAAACGTCCTCCTGGTGATGGAGGTTTGTACACAGGCAGTCAGGAACACAGGATAGCCCAGCAAAAATATCTAAACAGCCTGGGAAAGTTAGCACGTGTAACTACAGAAGACAAGTGGTTAACAGCAGAGAGAGTATTGCAAACAAAAGAAAAGTGTGTGTCAGGGATCAGACATTGAAGTGAGATGTTTAAAGAAACTAATTCCTTCCATGTCATAGAACTTCAATAAGGTACAAAGAGGCATGATAGGAAAAGATGTAGAAGCGGCACACAGTGGTCAGATGAGGCTATTTGTGCCCTGCAAGGGAGACAAGCTTGGGACCTTGCACCCCGTGGTGCAGTGCTGAAATGCTTGCACCTGGACACACCTCACCTGAAGAAACAAAATACCAAGAACCTGTATGGACTAAAAATTACTGTGCATGCACAGTTGGGGCAAATTTTGGACCCAAAAGTTACAGAAACCAAAACATCCAACTGCTACTTTTGAGAAGCCTGGAGCAAAAATGGTGTGTCAGGAGCAAAGGCAGGGTACTACTGCATATGCCCCTTGCACACAACTCCACCTAAAGGGTGGGTAAAACCACCTCAACCACCCCTCTGGCCTGATCCCTGAACCCACCTGTACTCTCACTCTGTATAAGGAACAAGCTTGCCCCGCTTTGGGGAGAAAGCAAGCAAGGAAATCTCTTGTTTGTTCTGTTCCCCAAAGCTGCAGCAAGGGCCCCAATAAAGCCTTGCTTGAATTTCTTATCTGGACTATAGTCAATTTCTATTGATTAGTAAAGCCATGGACCTTGGTCAATAACACCAGGAATGTAGAGTTTGCCTTTCCTGTAAAGAGATTGTTTATTCAGTAAGAAATGGACATGATCTGCTGGGAACAGGAAAAAGGATCCCATACCTTATGTCATTGACTGGACAACCAGTTTGCCAAGTAACCAGTTTGCTACATTTTCTGATTCCAACTACTTGCCAAAATAATTTTCCTTATAAAGTTTACAGAGGTTTGTGAATTGCTAATTGGCTTGTTTTAATTTTGAATTTATGGCAACATTTTAAAGAATGTGAGTTTGCATCTGGTTCTGGGAAGCCAACAAATTAGAGGTTGGAATGGAAAGAATAGGCCTTTGCAAGGAAAAGAGAGAAGGGAAGTGGGCACACAGCTCAGTCCAGACTGCTGATCTGGGAAAGAGTATTTCCTGAAGAGTGAAAGTGGGGGAGGAAGATGTGAGGGAACCACAGGGAGTGACTAAGGGGCAAAGAGAAGAGATTATGCAATGAAAAGAGCACATTAAGGAGAAGAAATTGGCAAAAAAAACAGGATCAGAAAGCAAGGCCAGAATCAGCAAAGAAAAGAAAGAGTATAGGAGAGAGGGCAGGGACAAGGAAAAGTCTCGGTACCCTGACACCCCACAGCCTTGATGGGACCCACAATAAACACTAGACAATTTATGTAAAAAACTTGGTTGTAAATGGAATATTTGACAAACCAGACATTCATAAATTTTATTTCCAGTAAACTGACCTTTAGCTATTATTTTTTCTCATATGTCTAGCTTCCAGTTTAGAATATTTAAAAATAGGAAATATTTAAGACTATACCTGGAAGGAGGGCATAAAGGAAAAAATTGGATTTTTTAAAACAAGAAACTTGAATCAATTTATAGGTGAGGAGAAAGAAATCAAGAAAACAAGAAACTTGAGTCGATTTATAGGTGAGGAGGTGTGAAATTGAACATACCACAAAGAAATGGAGTATTTTTTGCATTAAAGTATTCCACTTACTGTTTGTTGTTCAGTCAGTCGCTCAGTCATGTCTGACTCTTTGCAATCCCATGCACTACAGCACCAGGGTTCCCTGTCCTTCACTGTCTCTGAGAGTTTGTTCAACCTCATGTCCATTGAGTCAATGATGCCATCCAACCATCCTATGTCATCCCCTTCTTCTCCTGCTTTCAATCTTTCCCAGAATCGGGGTCTTTTCCAATGAGTTAATTCTGTGCATCAGGTGGCCAAAGGATTGAAGCTTCAGCTTCAGCATCAGTCCTTGCCATGAATATTCAGGGTTGATTTCCTTTAGAATTGACTGGTTGATCTTGCTGTCCAAGGAACTCTAAAGGTCTTCTCTAACACGACACTTCAAAAGCATCAGTTCTTCAGTGCTCAGCTTCCTTTATGGTCCAACTCTCACATCCATACATGATTACTGGAAAAACCATAGATTTGACTATATGGACCTGTGTCAGTTAAGTGTCTCTGCTTTTTAATATGCTGTCTAGGTTTGTCATAGCTTTTCTTCCAAGGAGCAAGCATCTTTTAATTTCAAGGCTGCAGTCACCATCTGCACTGATTTTGAAGCCCAAGAAAAATCAATTCTATCACTATTTCCATTTTTTCCCTAACTATTTGCCATAAAGTGATGGGACCAGATACTATGGTCTTAGTTTTTTGAATGTTGATTTTAAGTCAGTTTTTCACTCTCCTCTGTCACCTTCATCAAGAGGCTCTTTAGTTCCACTTCATTGTTTAGCCAAAAGGGTGGTGCCATCTGTATATCTGAGGTTATTATATTTCTCCAGGAAATCTTGATTCCAGCTTGTGATTCATCCAGGCTGGCATTTTGCATGATGTACTTGGCATATAAGTTAAATAAGCAAGGTGACAATATATAACCTTGACATACTTCTTTCCCAACTTTGAACCAGTTCATCGTTCCATGTCCAGTTCTAGGTGTAGCTTTTTGGCCTGCAGACAGGTTTCTCAGGAGGCAGGTAAGTTGGTCTGATATTCCCATGTCTTTAAGAATTTTCCCAGTTTCTTGTGATCCACCAAGTCAAAGGCTTTAGTGTAGTCAATGAAGTAGATGTTTTTCTAGAATTCCTTTGCTTTTTCAATGATTCAATGGATATTGGCAATGTGATCTCTGGCTCCTCTCTCTTTTCTAAATCCAGCTTATACATCTGAAAGTTAATGGTTCATGAACTGCTGAAGCCAAGCTTGAAGGATTTTGAGCATTACCTTGCTAGCATGTGAAGTGAGTGCAATTGTGTGGTAGTTTGAACATTCTTTGGCATTGCACTTCTTTGGGATTAGAATGAAAGCTGATCTTTCCCAGTCTTGTGGCCACTACTGAGATTTCCAAATTTGCTGCATATTGAGTATAGTACTTTAATAGCATCATCTTTTAGGATTTAAAATAGCTCAGCTGGAATTCCAACATAATACTGCCTGAGGCCCATTTGACTTCACACTCCAGGATGTCTGGCTCTAGATGAGTGATCACACCATTATGTCCATCTGGGTCATTAATATCTTTTTTGCACATTTCTTCTGTGTATTTTGCCACCTCTTCTTAATACCTCTGTTTCTGTTAGGTCCATACCATTTCTGCTGTTTATTGTGCCCATCTTTGCAGGAAGTGTTCCATTTGCATCTCTAATTTTCTTGAAAAGGTCTCTAGTCTTTCCCATTATACTGTTTTCCTCTATTTCTCTGCATTGTTCACTTAGGAAGGCTTTCTTATTTCTGCTTGCTATTCTTTGGAACTCTGTATTCAGATGAGTATACTTTTCGTTTTCTCCTTTGCTTTTCACTTCTCTTCTTTTCTTAGCTATTTCAGTTATTACTGCTATGTAACAAACTTTCCCAAAACCAAGTGGATTATCTTGGTTCACAAATCTGCATTTGTGCAGGGGTTGGCAGGGTCAGCTCATCCATGCTCCACCAACGGTCAACTGGGATGACTCAAAAGCTAGGAGCTGAAATAAGCTGAAGGCTGACTCACTCACTCACACATCTAGCAGTTGATGCTGGCTTTTGTCTGGGTATTTAAGTTTTCCTCCACATGTTCCTTTCAATGTGACCTCTGCATGGTCTACTCTGGGCCTCCTCAGAGAATTGAACTGAAGGCAAACACCTCAAGGGAAAAAAAAAATAAGCAAGAATCATCTTGTCTTTTCTAAACTATACTCAGAAGTCACATAATGTCACTTTTACTGTATTTACAGAACCACCTTATTCAAGAAGAAAGGGCACAGAACCCAGAAAAGCATCAGTATCACATTTTAAGAAGAATACAGTGATTTAGGATATATATGTATGTCCATCTTTTGAAAATATCAATATAATCTACCACCCAAGCTCCCTTGAGCTGGCAGGAAAAAAACTAGCTCCAGAGCACAATAAAATAGCCTTGGATAGGTGAATACATTTTCCTGTTACCAAGAAGCCAGGAATTCAATTGATTGTGAATTGTTTCAAGAACAAGGATCACTATAAACTTCCCTTTTAGAACTGTTTTTGCTGTATCCCATGGATTTTTTTTTCTGGTTTTTTTTTTTAATTTTATTTTATTTTTAAACTTTACATAATTGTATTAGTTTTGCCAAATATCAAAATGAATCCACCACAGGTATACATGTGTTGAAAAGTTGTGCTTACATTTTCATTTGTCTCCAGGTATTTTTTTATTTCCTTTCTGATTCTTCATTGACTCATAGTGGGGTTTTTGGGGGGTTTTTTTGTTTGTTTGTTTTGGTTTTAGTAGAATGTTGTTTAGACTCCATGTGATTATTTTTCCCATTTTTTTTCCTGTAATTGATTTCTAGTTTCACACTGTGTGGTCAGAGAAAAATGCTTGATATAATTTCTATCCTCTTAAAGTTGTTGGGAGCAGGAGGAGAAGGGGACGACAGAGGATGAGATGGCTGGAGGGCATCACTGACTCAATGGATATGAGTTTGAGTGAACTCCAGGGGTTGGTGATGGAC
This sequence comes from Bubalus bubalis, assembly GCF_019923935.1. NCBI lineage: Eukaryota > Metazoa > Chordata > Mammalia > Artiodactyla > Bovidae > Bubalus > Bubalus bubalis. The sequence goes on along the minus strand of NC_059169.1, from coordinate 42,579,706 downwards.
AGGGAGGCCTGGGGTGCTGTGATTCATGGGGTCACAAAGAGTCAGACACGACTGAGCAACTGAACTGAACTGAACTGAAAGTTGTTGAAACTTGTTCTGTGACCTAATATGTGATCTATCCTGGAGACTGTTTCATGTGCACTTGAAGAGAATGTGTGTTTTGCCTTTTCGGGGTGAAATGTCTTATAGATATCTGTTATGTCCAACTGGTCTATGTGTCATTTAAGACCACTGTTTCCTCATTGATTTTCTATATGGGTGATCTGTCCATTGATATATATGGTGTATTAATATTATAGTGTTACTAACAATTTCTGCTCTTATATCTGTTAATATTTGCTTTATATTTAGGTGCTCCAGTATTAGGTGCATATATGTTAATGAGAGTTATATTCTTTTCCTGCATTGATCCCTTTTACCATCATATAATGCCCTTCTTTGTTTTTGTTTATAGACTTTGTTTTAAAGTCTTCTTTTATGTGAGTATTGCTACCCCCACTTTCATGCATTTATGATAAATTAATCTACAATGAAGGAGGAAAGAATATAGAATACAAGTAACACAGTATCTTCAATAAGTGATGCTGGGAAAACTGGACAGCTTCATGTAAAAGAATGAAATTAGAACATTTTCTCACACAACATACAAAAATAAACTCAAAATGAACTAGAGACTTAAATGCAAGACTAGAAACCATAAAACTCCTGAAAGAAAACAGGCAGAATATTCTTTGACATAAATTGTAGCAATACTTTTTTAGATCTTTCTCCTAAAGCAAAAGAAACAAAAGCAAAAATAAACAAAAGTACCAAATTAAACTTCAAAGATTTGAACAGCAAAGGAAATCACTGACAAAATGAAAAGAAAACCTACTGAATGGGAGAAAATATTTGCAAATAACATGACCAATAAGGGGTTACTATTTAAAATATATAAACATCATACAACTCACTATCAAAATCAAACAACCCAATCAAAAAATGGACAAAATACCTGAAAAGACATTTTCGCAAAGAAGACATATGGATAATCAATAGCCACATGAAAAGATTTTCAACATCACTAATAATCAGAGAAATATGAATAAAAATCACAATGAGCTATCACCTCAACTACCAGAAAGGCCATCATCAAAAAGACCACTAATAACAAATGTTGGCACGGATGCAGAGAAAAAAAAAAACAAAACCTTGTATACTCTTGATGGGAATATAAACTGGTACAGCCACTGTGGGAAACATGAAGTCTTCCTCAAAAAACTAGAAATGCAACTACCATATGACCCAGCAATTCAGCCCCTAGGTATATATCCAAAGAAAATGAAAACACTAATTTGAAAAGATATGTGTACTGTGGACTTCCCTTGTGGTACAGTGGATAAGAATCTGCCTGCCAATGCAGAAGTCATGGGTTTCATCCCTGTTCTGGAAAAGATTCCACATGCCATGAAGCAACTAACCCCATGTACCTCACCTACGAGCCTATGCTCTAGAGCCCACAAGCTGCAACACTGAGCTTGTGTGCCGCAACTGCTACAGCCTATGCACTCTAGGGCCTGTGAGCCACAACTACTGAGCCCACTTGCAGGAACTACTGAAGCCCACATCACCTAGAGCCCACACGCCGCATCTCCTGAGCCTGCATGCACAACCACTGAAGCCCATGTGCTTAGAGCCTGTGGTCTGCAACAAGAGAACTCACCACAGTGAGAAGCCCCTGCACCACAATCAAGGGTAACCCCTGCTTGCCACAACTAGAGAGAACCCATGCCAGACCCAGCACAACCAAAAATAAATAAATAGCTATAGCCATTAACACTAAAGCAGAAAAGATACGTGTACCCCCAATGTTCATTGTAGCATTATTTACATTTGCCAAGAGACAGAAGCAGCCTAAGTCTCCATCAATAAATGGATGTGGCATATATATACAATGGAGGATGTGGTAAATATATGCAATGAAACACTACCCCAGCCATAAAAAAGAATGAAATTCTGCCATCTGCAGCAGCATGGATAGACCTATGGACTTTATGCAAAGTGAAATAAATCAGACAGAGAAAGACATATACTATATTTTATCACTTGTATGTAGAATTTGAAAATGAAACAAACAAGTGAATATAACAAAACAGAAACAGATTCACAGATATACAGAACAAACTTGAGGTTACCAGTGGGAAGTGGGAAAGGGGAGGGGCACGATAGGGTTAGGGGATCAAAAGATACAAACCACTATGTATAAAATAAATAAACAATAAGGATATATTGTATAGCACAGAGCACAATAGTCATTATTTTGTAATAACTTCAAATGGGGTATAATCTGTAAAAGTGTTGCATCACTAAGTTTTACATCTGAAACTAATGTAATACTATAAATCACCTATACTTCAAGAAAAGAAGAGAATGAAGCAACTATGCAAGCAACTTTTTTTTTCCATCCAAATTTCAGATGGTATCTTAGTCTTGCAATTTCCTCCTTTACCTTAAATTCAAGTACAGGGAGTGATAATTTGCTGTATTTTGATTAAGGTTTTAACTGTACTTTAGAACACTTGACCCTGCATTTCTCCCTTTTTATACTACAATTATTAACAGGCATAAAAGAAGGCCTAGCATAGGTATTTGGGAGATCTAATTTTCATCATATACACATTCTTTTTTTTTTTTTTTTTTTTTAAACTTTACAAAATTGTATTAGTTTTGCCAAATATCAAAATGAATCCACCACAGGTATACATGTGTTCCCCACCCTGAACCCTCCTCCCTCCTCCCTCCCCATTCCATCCCTCTGGGTCGTCCCAGTGCACTAGCCCCAAGCATCCAGTATTGTGCATCGAACCTGGACTGGCAACTCGTTTCATACATGATATTATACATGTTTCAATGCCATTCTCCCAAATCTTCCCACCCTCTCCCTCTCCCACAGAGTCCATAAGACTGATCTATACATCAGTGTCTCTTTTGCTGTCTCGTACACAGGGTTATTGTTACCATCTTTCTAAATTCCATATATATGCGTTAGTATACTGTATTGGTGTTTTTCTTTCTGGCTTACTTCACTCTGTATAATAGGCTCCAGTTTCATCCACCTCATTAGAACTGATTCAAATGTATTCTTTTTAATGGCTGAGTAATACTCCATTGTGTATATGTACCACTGCTTTCTTATCCATTCATCTGCTGATGGACATCTAGGTTGCTTCCATGTCCTGGCTATTATAAACAGTGCTGCGATGAACATTGGGGTACACGTGTCTCTTTCCCTTCTGGTTTCCTCAGTGTGTATGCCCAGCAGTGGGATTGCTGGGTCATAAGGCAGTTCTATTTCCAGTTTTTTAAGGAATCTCCACACTGTTCTCCATAGTGGCTGTACTAGTTTGCATTCCCACCAACAGTGTAAGAGGGTTCCCTTTTCTCCACACCCTCTCCAGCTTTTTTTACTTGTAGACTTTTGGATCGCAGCCATTCTGACTGGTGTGAAATGGTACCTCATAGTGGTTTACATTCTTCTTAAGAGAGAATCAGGAAAAAGTAAAAAAAAAAAAAAAAAATGAGAGCCAAGAGGAGATAACACAATGACTTATTGTGTCAATTCCAGTCTGCCCTAATCTGTCTCCAAGATCAGTTATCACTATGTGTTGTATTCCATGAAGTGTGATGAATCTGCCACAACTTTCCAGTGATTAAGAAAAAATATTCTTAAATAATTGTGTATTTAATAATACCTAACATTTACCACTGAAGTATTGTCAGAATTTAAAAATTCCTCACACATAATAACACTGATTTAATTTTTCCTTGAATGTCATGCTTCTTACCTTAGAAATTACAAAGAATATTTTCTAGACTTAATGATTTCTGGAATATCTTATCTATTGTAAAGATGTTAGTTAGCATCTAGTTATTTCTTTACTCCCTAAGGGCTAAAGGAAGTGAAATGTTGGAAAACTATGTAGATAAAGTAAGGAGAAATATTATTTTCCATATTAAATAAGCTTCAGGTCCGTTCAGTTACTCAGTCATGTCTGACTCTTTGTGACCCCATGGACTATAGCACACCAGGCTTCCCTGTCCATCACCAACTCCCAGAGCTTGCTCACATTCATGTCCATAGAGTAAGTGATGGCATCCAACCATCTCATACTCTGTCTCATCCTCCAAATAAGCTAGGAAATAAATAAAAACAACCTTATCTTAACCTGTTGTGGAAGGTTGAGGCAAGTGGCTGTTGATGGGTTTTAAAAGCTCAGAGGATGAGTGGTTTGAATTTCCCAAAGCCACCAATTTCTGCTGGCAGAGTTTCTGAGGATAATGTGAATATTAAAAGGGAAATTATGAATGGTGACAAACAGAGCATTTGGAGGGAGTTCCAAAGTTTGAGGCAATATTTGGGTACTAGAACACTTAGGAAAATTCTGTACATGGCTCTTTCCCAACCTAAAAGGAAAGTTTATTCCACATGAACAAAATTTAAAAATCTTTATATAATCCATAAATCTTCCACAGCTTTCTTTCCACTCCTTTCTTTCCTTGTTACATCATAAAAAATGTCGTTTCTACTATCAAAGATAAATCCTTCCATGTAAGCTTCAGGTCCTTTTCTTTCTCATCTCTGCAGACTTTATTTTTCAATTATTCTCCATTTCTTGTATATTCAACTTCTCCATCTAGACCAAATCACTCTTAGTCAGCACTAATGCCTTCAAGTATCCTCACATCTTTCAAAAACAGTATTCATTTCCTTCCAAATACCACTCCTTTGCTCTGCTCTCTAGCATAGTCAAACTTCTTTAACACCTTGATTCTAAACTCCGAATCAAAATTCTCACCCCTCATTCATTCTTCAGCCACCCTGATGGTATCTCCATCCCTACAATCACACTGAAATTAATTTTGTCAAAGACAGCACAACTTCCATGTTGCAAATCAGATTGGCACCCTTCTAGCCTCATCCTTTTTCAACTCCCTCTAGCAGCTCTCAGCATGGCCAGCACTTGATCTTCTTTGAAACATGGCCACCAGTTCTTCTTCATGTCTTTGGCCAGTTTCTTCTACTCTTCTGACTTCCAATCATTGAAGTTATTCCAGGCACTGTGTGAGGCATCTTTTTATCTATGCTCACTTAGATGATTAAGATTTCCAGTACCATCTTTCTATAAACAACTTCTAAAACTGTTATCTCAAGCTTAGATCATCTTACTGAGCCCAAAAGTCTTTTAGCCAATGGCCTTTTTGAATTTTCAATTCTCCACTTAGATGTCTCATAAGTATCTAAATTTAATGTGCCCCAAACTAAAATTCTACACATTGCCCTGCTTCCAAATACTCCACTTTTAGCCTTTCCTGTTTCAGGAAATAGTATTATGATCCATCCAGTTTCCATAAATAAATATTTGACAGTTTATCTCTTTCAAACCCATATTTAATCCATAAATGAGCTCTGTTTTTCCTTCTGAAAAACATACTTTGAATTATTCTTCTCTCAATTCTCTTTTCTAATAAAAAAAAGTCACAGAAAAGTTGATTACCTTTTATTTTCTTTTTTTCCCAACTTTGAATTGAGAAGAAGTAAAGTCTATTTTAAACAAATGATTTAAGTAAATAAATTTGATGCAACATATTGTCCTTGAAGTTTTGATTATTAGTTTTTTCTATGTGGGGAACTGGTTCATTTTGCTCTTGAGACCTCAAAGCTAATTCTTTAAAGGAAGACATATTTTCTCACAGAACTCCAAGAAATTTGTCCTGGAAATGAAGGAATGACTTAAGTTTTAGAAAGTTCCTTGCAGGCTATTGCCAAAGGATGACTTTAGTTTTAAGTTCAAAAACTGCCTGAATATTTCTTCATTCTGTGCAGCATGAAAATTACAGATTACTGTTCATCTCCAGAAATTTTCTGGTGGATAGAACTAAAGGTCATCCATTTGGCCCAAAGTAAAAGTGAGCCTTACAGGTCAAATTCAGCTCACCCCTTACCCCCACCCCACCCCCATCCCAGAGTGGCCAGGAGATTTCAATCAAAGATTTTAACAAGGGAGGAAGGAAGGAAGGAAAACAAGTAAGGCTACAAAGAAAATAAAAGGAAAGGAAAGAGAAGAAAGGAAAAGGAAATTTTTATCTGATTATCTAGCACTCAAATACTAATAAAATCTAATGACTTGGAATCCAGGAAATTTGAGGAACAGGATTAAACAGGAAAAGTTAAGTTGAGATGCTACCATTAGACACCTGAAGTGAAAAGAAAAAGAAAGATGTCAGCAATTTACTGAAGTCAAAAAATAAGGATGACTTATTCTGTTTCCAAAGCACCATTGTGCTATGAACTGTGCAATTCAGTTCATTGCACGATATAGAAGTGATCAAAATGGGATTTTTCTCTTGTATGCCCTTAATCATAAAGAGTTTATATACTTTTGAAAGAAGAAGAATTTGGAATAACAAGAGCATGGAGACTTCTTTTATTTTAAAGCATTCAGTTGACTGAGTCAAAGAAATTTGTTGAAGATATTAATTGAGCTGCTACCTCAGATGAAGGACTTTTTAGAATTAATAGGCTCTGAGAGACCCAACCTGTCAGACCCCCCAGTGCCTCAGAAGTTTGTAAATTCTTGTGAAAATGACAAGACGTTTAAACACCCTGAACCCAAGACTGCAGGGGAAGAAAAGGGCATTGCTGATTTGTTCAAAGTACAGGTATGCAGATTCCATGAGGACATGTGGGCTGAGCAGATGGCAACTGGGGATGGTACTCACTTCCCATGACTGAGCATTCAGAGCACAAAATATTCAAAACTTTTGAAGAATTGCAGAATTAATTGATGGAAATAACACCGTAATTTTGAAAGAGATTCATAGAGTTTACTGAATACAAATCATGCTAATGTCTGCGGCTGTCTTTAGAGGTAATATCCAGATGTGTCTAAACTAACAAATGTCTGCATGATCAGCATCATTCAATTTCATGAGAAAAGGATTGTATAAATTGAATCGACCTGGAAGATAAAGTATCCCTGAAAATTTAGCTTAACTGATGTTTCAATCCATTTGGTCAAATTCTCTATCTTGCTCTCAAAGTGTATTTCCTGCTGTAGTAAATGCTGTTGGTGTCTTGGCCAGAGCCCTTTGACCAGGACTGATGTAGCCATGCCCTAATTGGTGGTGTTGGCTATTAATGGTATGAAAGTAAAACCTTCTCCAGGTAATTCCCCTCAACCAAGCAAGAGTTGACTAATCTGGGAGGTAATGTCTAACCCCAACTCCTGGGAACAGATCACAGTCAGTGACTCCCTGGAGGCAAGGATAAGGTTGCATTAAGACCAATTTGATGTTGCAATGCATGTCCTGAAGCTCCCATGGATCAGCTAAAGCTAGACTCCATCAGCTAGGCTCCAACAGGCATTCTAGCCTAAGTACCTGTTTCTCTCATTTTCTCCTGAGAAAATAAGTAATAGCCATCTGAATCCCTGTCTCAGACCCTGCTTTTAGGAAACATGATGTAAAATAGTTGGTACTAGAAATGATCCGTTTGCTAGATGCTAGAAGATAAACATAAAAATCTGTACAAGCAATATGTAAAGTGACAAGTAAAAGTGTTAGTCGTTTGGTTGTGTTCAATTCTTTACAACCCCATAGACTGTGGCCTGTTGGGATCCTATGTCCATGGACTTCTCTTGGCAACAATACTGAGTGTGTAGCCATTCCCTTTTCCAGAGGATCTTCCTGACCCAAGATTGAACCCAGGTCTCCTGCATTGCAGGTGGATTCTTTACCATCTGAGACACAAGGAAAGACCTATAATAAATATGTTGATTGTTGCTGTTGTTGTTCAGTTGCCCAGTCATGTCTGACTCTTTGTGACCCCATGGACCGCAGCACGCCAGGCCACTCTGTCCCTCACCAGCTCCTGGTGTTTGCCCAAATTCATGTTCATCGCATCAGTGATACTGTTCAGCCATCTCATCCTCTGATGCTCTCTTCTCCTTCTGCCCTCAATCTTTCCCATGGACTTGTCCGATGAGTTGGCTGTTTGCATCAGGTGACCAAAATACTGGAACTTCAGCTTCAGCATCAGTCCTTCCAGTGAATATTCAGGGTTGATCTCCTTTAAAACTGACTGGTTTGATCTCCTTGCTGTCCATGGGACTTTCGGGAGTCTTCTCTGGCACCACAATTCAAAGACATCAGTTCTTTGGTGTTCTGCCTTCTTTACGGTCCAGCTCTCACAACCATATGTGACCACTGGGAACACCATAGCCTTGACTATATGGATCTTTGTCAGCAGTATAATGTCTCTGCTTTTCAACACACTGTCTAGTTTTGTCATTGCTTTCCTGCCAAGAAGCAATTGTCTTCTGATTTCACGGCTGTAGTCACAGTCCCCAGTGATTTTTGAGCCTGAGAAGAGGAAATCTGTCACTACTTTCACCTTTTCCCATTCTATTTGCCATGCAGTAATGGAGCCTAATGATCTTAGTTTTTTTAATATGTAGATAGGTCTTTTTAATTCATTCTTTAAGCTTGCCTTGACTCCACTGCACCCATTTCTCACTCCTAGATATCTTAAATGTTAAACCTATATACTCATTTTTCTATTAGTCTAAATAAAAGGGAGACTCGTTCATTCATCCACTTACTAATTAGCAAATACTTATGGAGCTCCTACGAATTGTCAGGGACTATTCTTAGGAGCAGGGATACAGAAGAGAATAGAATCAAGAGTGAGCCTGTTTTTTGACCATGTTTTAGCCAAGATTCTTCTGTGAGCAGAGTTTAAAACAAAGGTTTGCATGCAGATAGTTTGGGAAGTTATTCTAGGAAGTAGAAGAAAGATGTAAGGGGAATGAATACAAAAGGAGATAAAATCAGATAAGGATGCATTATCAAGTAAGTCATCAAAAAGGATTACCAGAGTTTAATGCTTCAGGGCCATCTGAGGAGACCTAGGAAATGCTTCTTGAAGTAATCTACCTAAACATTGAAAAAGAAAGACTTTCTCCTTTGCCTATCACCTTTTGGTCAAAGGTGACCACAGGCATTAACGCCCCTGCAATTCCAGGTTGTATGTGCATGAATACAGAACAAGTTTCTACTAAAAGTGAGAAGTACACATGTGAGCACAAGGCGAAATACTGTCAGATCACACCTACACAAAGCTTGTCAAATCTGCACAAAGATGCTCAGAATACACACCGAATTGGTCATCCCAGAAGTGGCTAATGTAAAATGTGGGAACATGGGGATTCCCCTATGCCTGACATTAAAGCAAATTCTTCACAGGCTCTCTCTTATGGTGGTGGCCTGCTGTGTTCTCTGCAAAGATTTAATATAGGAAGTTTTATTGAACAAATTATATACCTCGTTGCTGCAGCTGGTCTTGAATCCGTAACTTTTTTTAATTGCCCTAAACTCTAAATTTTCCTCACCCCTTGCAGCATTTTGACTGCTTCATTTTGTGTGCTCAAGACCAGACCACCATCCCTATGAGGTCTGCAACCTTAGTTAACTTGCTCTTACTGGGTTTGCTTCAACTGCTTCTTCAACACTGCATTACTGTCACTAGGCTTTGATGCTCCAACAGACACCCTAGTCATTCTTTGAGGCGCATCCCTCTCTGCCTTACTTACAGCAAACTTAATTATATCTTCAGTACAAAAAGCTTCAATTTCCCCCCATCAACATAATTTTTTTTTTTTAATTGCTGACCTTTGGCATGAAAAGTCCAAAACACTCAGAAGACAGTAATACCTTCAAATTCACTACTGTGGACATAGTCTCCCATCTCCATCATAAATTAGAACTTTTAATCCAGCACAACCAGTTTATGAGGATAAGTACAGATTTGACAAATGGGTCCCTGGAAGTTATTAGGAGAAGGACCAGTCTTACTTGTACCCATTGTCTTCATTCAATACAATATAATTCAATACAATTTGCTGCTGCTGCTGCTGCTGCGAAGTCGCTTCAGTCGTGTCCAACTCTGTACTGGAGTGGGTTCCCATTGCCTTTTCCATCAATACAATTTGATATATAAGTAATTGTATATCAAATTAGAATCATAGTCACAAAGGGACTAATTGCATCAAGTGCTTTTAAAATACACCACTAGGGCTGTATGTTCTTAGTAGACTACACATAAAGACAAAAACAGCACAGAAAAATCTTAAGCAGTGTTCGGTAGTCTCATTGCACTGGTGATGCTGTTATTTAAACTATTACATAGATGGAAGAATCAAGCAAATATTTTACATTAATGTTATTAGTAAACAAGATTTTTTTCCTAGCTGTTACACAAGAAAATTCCAGGGGAAAAAAAAAAAAAAAATGTAATCTAAGTAGCATAGATTATCTCTATTGCTATCACTTATACTTTGGTCTCCATATACCATTTCCTATTAAAACAAGTCAGAGTTCCTTGGAGAAATGGCTGTTTGCATTCTGAGGCAGGAAAGGTGCTAAGCTGTGTTTGGAATATGGGATTATGCCTTAAAGCAAAGAAATTATCAAAGACCAGTGAGGTTACATTTGAAAATACAGAAGCCAACTTGAAGGTGCTCCAACTAGCTAACGATGGAAAAATTTGATGGAGCATCAATCAGAAAATAACTACAATGAAATAAAATGTTAAAATAAATCTTTTTTTTTTAATCCCTAAGTTCACAATAATGTTTTTTCAAAACTTCATTGGTCAATTTTGCAGGTCGATAGAATACCAAATTATTATTATTCTACAACTTGGTAAGTAAAAGGAAAGAATCAAACACTCATCTTGCATTCCTTGATTGCATTTTAGGGAAACCAAATAGTAAGGTCATATTGGGAGGTGAAATATAAAATCTTTATTTTACATGTAAAAATCTTAATTTTACAGAAGACATTGAAAAACAGTGAGGTTAAGTAACTTGACCAAGATCCTTGGCTAATAAGATCTCAAATGCACACTGAGGATCATGCACAGAGTTATGCATAGTTACCCGGAGTTAACATATAGTTTTGCATCTTGTTTGCTTTTTTTTTTTTACTTAACATATGACATTTTCTATGTCATTAAATATGTTTTCATAATGTAGATTTTAGTAGCAGTATAATATTTTATCTGCTGGATGTATTTTAATTTGTTAACTCAATATTATTGGCTAGGTTGTGTTAGTTTTCTATTACTATGTAATGAATTGCCACCAGCTCAGTAGCTTAAAAATAATAGCCATTAATCAGCTCTCCAACTACAGGTTACAAGTCTGGCATGGCATGGGTGAGTTTTGTGCTTCGATTATCTCAAGGTTTGAAATCAAAGTGTTGACTAAGCTGTTACCTTCTGGAAGCTCTGGGAAAAAGTATACTTCCAAGCTCATTCTTGTCAGAATTCAGTTCCTTGCAACTTTAGGACTGAGGTACCTATTTCCAAGCTTGCAGTATGCCAGACGTCTGTCTCAGTTCTAAGTGACCACCTGCATACCTTGCTATGTGATATACCCCATCTAAACACAAGCAACAAAGCATTGATTCTGTTATGAATCTCTGACTTCCTATTCTGTGACCAACTGGAGAAAACTCTGCCTGTAAAGGGCTCATGGAGTTAGCTCAGATTATCTAAGTACAATCTCTCTATTTTAAAAGTAACTGTGCCATAAAATATAGCCTAATCATGAGAGTTAAATCCATTATATACCCAGGACCCAGGACTAGGCAGTCTGTACATATAGGGGTGGGGGTGGAAATAATACAAGAAATATCTTCCTCTCTACCCTTTTTCTCCTGCCTAGAGCATAGTTGTATGAGACTATGATTCTTGATTGCTTTTTTCTTGCTACCTGCAACAACAAGGCAAAGAAAAGAGACTTAGCTCCCTGAGCATAGCAGAGAAGGATGCAAACAGACCAGGTCTTTGATGGTACCCACGAACTACTATGCTTCACCTGGAATCACCTACCTCCAGAATTCTTGGTCTGTACAATTAGTGGTTTACTCACTAAGCTGTGTCCAACTCTTGTTACCCCCAGAGACCTCCAGGCTCCTCTGTCCATGGGATTTCCCGGGCAAGAATACTGGGGCAGGTTGCCATTTTCTTCTGTAGGGGATCTTCCCAAGCCAGGGATCAAACCCACATCCCCTGCATTGCAGGCAGTCTCCCCATTACAGGTGGGTTCTTTACCCCTGAGCCACTAGGGAGCCCCCATCACGTTCTTAATGCTGAAGTCATGTGGCATCATTTTTTTTAATTGGAGTATAGCTGATTTACATGGTTCAGTTAGTTTCAAGTGTACAACAAAGCAATTCAGTTATATATACTATATATACATATATAATATATATTCTTCAAATTCTTTTCCATAGGTTATTACAAAATTTAAGTATAGTTCCATGTGCTATACAGTAGTCCTTGTTATCTATTTTATATATAGTAGTGTGTGTGTGTGTGTGTGTGTGTGTAGCATGTAGCTTAATTTTGATACTTAGGTATTTCCTAACTTGCTCCTGAATAAACCCTTTCAAATTCATGAGTATAGCATATAATTTCCTTGAAATTTTAAAACATGTGAAAATTTGTATTTATATCAAAAAACATATATATTTTGTAAAAGTATAAAAGTACACAAAATACTGATACAAACCTACTTCAACATGGTGGCTCCTCTAGATTAAGGAAAAATAGATTAGAGAATAGTGCAAAAAGGGGCTTCCTTGTACCTGAAATAGACCATTTTTTTTTCATTCTTATAAATCCTGAAGTAAATAGAAATAATATTAAAATCTGTTAGAGCTCAAAATGGGGGAGACAGTTACTTTCTTTCCCCTTATTTTTCTCTCTGTTTGAAATATTTCAAAATAATAAAATTGGAATATCTCAATATTATAAAATCGGGGAAAAATTGAGGCAAGAGATGACAAGAAACTTCCTCAAAGTCAGGAACTTTCTATACTCTCCTGGCAGGAAGGTGTTTACTCACCCAGCCCCTACGCCCTCATCCCTGCTTCTTCCTCTGTGCCCCTACTTGGGGAGAAGGACACGGATAAAGTGTAAGTAGAATCAATCATATTATGATCTTACTGGAAGGCCACCTACCTAAGGACCACCTCAAGGAGGGAATTTTGAAACAATCAACAATCTTTTCCTTTAGCAGAAGCGCTAGGAGCCACATATGCACATTCTCCCTGGACCACCATTTGCCTAACAGGCTCCTAAATGCTTGATTTAACTATGCAAAAACACTACTAATTATATTCATTTATGTGACTGACTTACCATTTGAATCTAATTGCCATGCAGCAAAATAACTGTTAAAGCATATCATTAAACAACTTGAATAATTAGAGAGAGATTTCTTGTTCTCCTAACTCAACACTAAATTTTAGGGCAGGGACTTCACCCTTTACCTTTCTATCTTAAATTAACTAGGGAAGAACGCTTTGGAAACACTGCCACAATTCGCTGTTTGTCAGAAACCCCAGGCCTGCTGAAGTGCCCGGGACTCAGAGCTGCAGCTCCGTAGCCCTGCTCGGGTGTACGCATCACAGTGAGTGTTCTTCCTCTCCTTCACTCCACGTCTTCTCTCAGGGACCCCCTGATTTCTCAATATCCACATCTAGGCGCAGTTTCCCACTCACCCAACTTCCTCTGAAAATGCGCTGATGTCCCTCTCATCTTTATTTTTTCTACCCCGCCCCGGGTCTCCTTCAGCACCTTCCTCTTTTCCTTCGAGACTATCGCACCTTTGTGGGTTCATTGCCTTTTATCTGACCTCACTTCTCGCATTTTTGTCTCTTTGAGAACTTGACTACATGACTCACACGTCTTCCAGCGGTTTCTCTCACGGAGATTATCTTGTCTCAACATCTGCCTGCTCAGAAAATGGGGATATGGATGAAGAGGAAGCATTTGCTTATTTATTTATGATTTATCCAAATCATTTATTTGGAAAGGGCATTTCCAAAACTATATCATAGAGCCACCTCTTCTCTTAATTCTAATGATTTAGTCAGTCTGACTCTTCCCAGTTCTTCAAGTCGCGCTGGTTGTTGGTTGCCTCTTTGCCCACAGTACCAGATCTATTTCTTCTGCTCTCCTTGGCCTCTGATTCATATTATTCCTCTCCTCTGTAGCATCCAGCTCTATACTCAACAAATCACCATTGTCACTGATTAACCTTCAGACTTATTATTCAGCCTTATTCTCCTTGGCATTTTGAAACTCCTGAATGTCCAGCACTATGTCCAGCACTGGAGATATAGTAGTGAACAAGGTTTACATGGCCCTGTCCTTATGCAATGTAAACACACCTACAGACACAATAACAATTTTCTAAAGTACTGGGCCAGGAAAAAAAAAACACAAAGTACTAAAAACACATGTAAGAGGAAGAAAATCTATTTTGCCTGGACATGGAAGGGTTCTCTGAGATATGACTTGAAAGATGAGAAGAAGTGAGCCAGATGAAAAAGTTGGAGAAAGGCTTTCTGAGCAGAGACCAGCGCTTACTCTATCCCAACTTTTCCGGTATCCACACCCTCTCACGACTACTCTGGACTCTCTCCATCCTGGATCCACAGATATCTTAATGTGTCTTCCCGAGCAACCTAGATCCCTTTACCTTTTTCCAAACCCATTCACTCATTCCCAAACACACATTCTAGATCACCTCCACAATTCATTCTGTTACTTCTTGCTCCTAGAATAGCTAAACAAAATGAAATCACTATTTTTGTAGGTCAAGGGTTGGAAAATATCAGAAGTTTAAACTTATATGGTAATTGACCATCATTATAACTGATTTCAATAAGTTATCTTCCTTTAAATTTTTGCCATAACCCTGCACTAAATGCCTACTCATCTTGGTCATTGAGACTTCAAGAGAAGTACTTTATAATCAAAGTAGTCACTCATCTTACTATTTCATAACCACTAAAACGTTTTAAAAATCTAATGTATTCCTCCTCTTTCTGTTTCTCCTCAAAAAGAGTTTCTTTCTCTTCTGTAGGATAACGCAACATATAATGCTAAATTTACTTAGTTCTTTTTCTCAGTCATCCTCCTCAAAATAGCTACTCTGAAAGACTCCACTAACACTATACTTGTGGCTTCTGCACAAAATGAGCAAAGAAGAACACAAAGTAATAAAATTTATATGAGGCTTTCATATATTTTATAACATTAGAGGCATAATCCTGTAAATTATATGAGAAGTGATGTCTCCATTTTACAGATGAGAAAACTGAGTCTCAGAAATGTAAGTGATCAAAAGCAGACAATAAATGATAAAATAAGACTAGTATTCACTTCTGAATCTAATTCAAGGAATCATAACCTTTCAATGCTACCTCACCTTCCTCTTGGCTTATATCTTTCAAGAAGGATGGAAGAGCAAATGGAGAGTTGGGACACCTTATTAAAGCAAATTCTGTGACTTCGTTGGGTTGAATAGACAGATTAGCTAGACTAGGTAGACTAGGTAAATGGGACTGCTCAGAGCTTGTAGGCATTTATCTCTGTCCTGTTACTAGCCTTCCTAACATTATTACCATTGTCTTAGCTCTGCTAGACAACCTGGGGCTGCTCTCCATATTTTCATGACTTCTGAACTCTTGGGAGCGTGGGTAGAAGAAAGTTAGTCAGTCAGTTCAGTCTCTTAGTCATGTCCAACTCCATTTCTACAAAGCTCATTTTAGTTCAGTTGCTCAGTCATGTCCAACTCTTTGTGACCCCATGGACTGCAGCATGCCGGGCTTTCCAGTTCATCACCAACTCCCGGAGCTTACTCAAACTCATGTCCATCCAACTATCTCATCCACTGTCATCCCCTTCTCCTCCTACCTTCAGTCTTTCCCAGCATCAGGGTCTTTTCCAAGATAGGGTAGAAGAAAGGAGTTTGGAAATACTAAAGGGGGAGGGGATATGGTTGGTTGTTGCAAATTTTCTTGGTGTCAGAATCCTTTGTTCTTGTATCTGTCCACATAGATCAGGTCATGTGTTCCTATCAACCTCCAACAAGACTAATGTTATCCTCTGTTCTGCAACTTTCTCTCCATCTGAATGGAAGAGTGTTATACCTTTAAAGATCAGAGCCTCGAGAAGGGACTATCCTGTATATTTCAGGCTACAGGCAACATTCTTTTACAAAAGATGCAGGGCCAGTATGACTAAGCACAGGTAGCACAGCACACACAGCCAACAACACAACACATATGTTGTATTGGCCAGGATTTTACACACTTTTATTTCACTCTGCTTGCCTGGAGTCCCAGAGGTTAAAAAAGCTTTCATGCACATATCTTTAAAATTTTTCAGATCCTTCTTAAACAAACAGCTCTACAATCCCATAAGTTCAAAGTCACATGTAAAAAGAAAGGATTGCAATCTTATCAATCATTATAAATTGGCTTCCCTTACCATGCATCCTATAGCCATGATAATTGTTTTGCATTTTCTGAGGCCTAGAGCATGCTGTATCCTTGAGAAAGGATAGGGAGCAAAGGCTTAATTAAATTGCTATTATGTGCCAGGCACTTAGCTAGGAATTTTACATAGTGATACTTTCTCTGGAAAGTGAAAACAAGGAGATGTAGGAGGTGGAAGAAGAGGAAGAGGAGGAGGAAAGGTGGAGTTGGTGCTGCTGATATTAGTTTCGTCAGCAAAAGTGGAAAGGAAAAGATGTTTGATTTTCTCATTTTCCTAAATACTACTCAATGATGGGTTTTTCTAAGGACCAGTATAGTGATCAGGTCAATTATGGGACAAATTTGGACAGCTCTCTGAACTGCAGCAAATACCTGTAAATTTGCCACCTCCCTTCACCCTCTCATTCCACCCTTCCTCCCCTCCTTACCCTAAGATGAAATGATCTGGGACAAACTAATTGAGAAAACTAGTAGTGCATGCCTTCGGGAGGTTTTATTAATGGAACCAGACACACTGCTATAACAGAATGTACGACTGCTTTTTTACATTGATCTAATTAGAACATTTACATACTGAATGCCTCCTGGACAATTCCCTACCAATGACACTTACAGTGTGCACCAGGCAAGACTACTCTTTAGGTGAAATTGAACAAAGAAGTCATCAAGTCTCCTTTTTCTCTAAGAAAAACAACATTGTCAAGGTTATTAGCAATCAATCAGCTGTCGCAGGCTCAGCATAGATGGGGATGTGGGTTTCCTTGTATTTACAAAAGATGGGGAACCAAAAGCACTTCTCACTCTGCTAAGGAAAGAACTCTAACACGATGAGAAGCAGTAACTTTGTGATTTTGAACGAATAATGGGAATAAAAAGCATTTATTTAGCTGAGAATAAAATGCAAAAGTATGATATCATTTCAATTATAATATGGTTAATATTTCATGACTGGGTAGTAGTTTACAATGACTTAAGTATTTCTACAGGCTTTAGGTTTTTTTCTGCTCACACCAACTCCATGAAATCAGTGTTTATTTTACAGATGTGAGAAACTGGATGTGACAAAGTCACCCATGATGTTGGAGTGGACTGACACTAGAAACCAGAACATCCAACTTCTTGTCCAAGCTGTCATCAATATATATGTATGAAAAGGAATATTTTCCATGTTTGATCTTCACACCATTCCCCACACACACCCCAGCAAATTGCTCCCCCCAAATAAGCTATTTTTGCTGCTCTTCATGACTTGAATATTTCTTGAAGTGGGAGATAGGATCTATGTATAGCTTTAGTCCATCATAGATATTCAGAACTCATTGATTGATGTTTTACTAATAGGGGTTATCTGAAAAGGGGCCTGAAAGATACATACATATTTTCAGAATCCCCATCTTAAGAACTTAAATTGAGCACAGCTATTTAGGTAACATTCTTACAGAGAATTTCTTCTCCGTCCTAGTTTTACACAAAGTTTCAAAGTTCTAGAAAGTTCAGAAACACAGTGGTATAAGTAAAAATAGATACCTGCATAAACTAATATATGCAATGCTAAAAGGGGGGAATAATTATACATTTCTTTGCTTTCTCCTTTCTACCTCATTCTCTTCTTAACTCCTCATCTCTACACATAAAAGAGGAAACCAACCCACTTAGAATGAGATTAAGTTAAAATTCTTCATCAAATGGTTGAAGCACAACCTCTTATCCCTGAACTACAGAAAGAGCCAGCATCTCCTTTTAAGCAAAAGAAACAGCTCACAATTTAAAAGGGAGATGGCAAGAAAGATATTTCTCTAGTCAAAGGGCATTAGTATGCAAAATATATTAAGTACTGGAATCACATTAAAGAGATGGAAGACCTGATCCAAACAAGACTGTTTATATTGTTGACCAACAGCTGAACGAACATTGTTTCCGACCATGATGAGCTTTTTATGGATAGTCAATGCTCACTATGGTGGAGAAACAGATCATTCAGACACAAGCCAGACATTTACAGAGAAGTCATTCATCCCATATGCTCTCATTTTCAGATTGAAATTTTCCACCAGTGGCTTAATAATTATGTTGTTGCATATACTTTGCAAGCTAGACATATGTGTTCCTTTATGGGACCTCAAGGCCTTGTCTGGGCAGCACACTCAGTTGGCCCCCAGCCTAATGACCTCATTGTAGAGACTCCATCCCACTGGTCTCTCCAGCTTTGTTCAGGCTCAAGAAAGAGCAGTTCCTCCTAGTTTCAACCCATAGAGAGCTAACAGCTATTGATATGATTAAATTTTCTGCCCCATTACATGTGTTTATCATATCACAATTCAAATATGCAAGGAAAACATGGCTCCTTTATAACTGATTTGATCTTTCTCATAAAGGCCCCAACCAATCAAGTAGTGGAAGGAAAATTAAATTGAGTCCATTCTGAATTAAGATGTATGGGAGCCAGTAATCAAAAGTCTTTCTCTTGGTTTAAATCAGTCTCTGGAAGATATTAGATTGTTCCCTGTCTTCTGCCATGCAAAATGTTGTCTTTGTGAGACACACAGAACTTGAAGGTTTGGGGATTAATGAGATCTCTTGACATTGCCCTGGCTCTTGGACATGCATTACTTTCTGGCATCTTCTGTGGAAGGGCTGGTTCATCGTCACATACGGGCATTCTTTATACACTACAGTTAATAATATTGGCTGACAAAGCAGTTTTTCATTTCTTCTTGGCTTGGCCATTGCTTGGTGGCTCACCCTGTGGACTTGACCTCTATTCTACTCCTCCATTCTTACTGGTACTACACCCCTCTGAGTCTCTATCATACTCTATCCAACTCCAGTCTTCCAGTATTCTTCTCAGCCCCTGGCATGTCAAGCTCCAGGGTTGCCCTCCGGCTCTCATCTCTTTATTCACATCACATTGTAACCATGGAAGTTCAAGAGTACAAACTAAAACCTCTATCTGCTTGAACCCTCTGGTTTTCTGCCCCATATGAGTGCCTGGATACCCTGCTCAGTGGCTCTTCAGAGACATCACCAAATCAAAAAACAAGCACTTTCTACTTTTTCTTTGCATCTTAGCCTGGCTAATTCACCTCCTCCCCACTCATATTTTAGAGGGGGGACCATAAAGAGGGAATGCTGAGAGACATTTTTGACAACTTTCTTTCCTTAGCCCTCTCATCATTTCCCCACCAAACCCCCTGTCTGATGATCAAGGGATTTGTCAAGGAAAGGTGGGGGTCCACTTTCTCTGCCCAAGGGAAAAAAATATTCTCTTAGAGCATTATCTTTGTCTTTACCAAAATGATCATCTCTTCTTTTCCCTCTTACGTGGACCCAGCACTGATAGAGGGAAACTGATTTATTACTAACGGCATATAAGTCAGGAAAGTTTCTAAAATATTACACTTCTCACACAGATTTAGGAGAGATCTCAGAGGGAGAGAAGAAAAAGGGAACATTCTTTCAGAGCCTAGTATTTGACAAGAGGTGGATTTCAGGATAAGCAGGGAAATGCTATATACCATTTGTTTTGTCTCAGAACTGTTCTAAACTGCCACATTTTACAATCTTGTCCTCTGGCTTATTATGAAAGACCACAATAGCATTTTTTATCTTCTCTTCTAACTATCTATACCCCTCTGCTATAAGCAATTTCTAGATAACAGACCCTGCATGGACTGACAGAATATCCTTTCCTGTTTTTGTAAACTGTTTATTCTAGAAATTGTTTTCATACTTTGAAGGACAAAGTGAACACATGTCTTTTTTATAGTTCCCTTTGGTCTTTTGGTGTTTGATTTGTTTGCTGTCCTGTGTTTGACTTGGATAGTCCAAGAGCTTCATAAATGTTGGGTGAGGGGGGAGGCTGTTCAAATTCATTTTTTATGGTTACTACTAATAATACTTTTTCCAAAAGAAGAAATGTCTTAAGTATTTAGCCAACTTGAATAAAGCTTCATGCCCTTAGGAAAGTGGGGGAAATCCCAAAGGTTAAGTAGAATAATCAATCTTAAAAGCTTTCATTGAACACATTTCTTTTTTTCTTATCTTTGATTGGACTTTTCCTCCAAAAACTCCAAAAAAAAGCAGAATTTAAGGCATTTTTATTTTCATAAAAAGAAATAAAGAATCTTCTCAGTGCTCCATTTCAGGGCCCAGCAACCGGAATCAAACTATCCTTGTCTCTTGAGGAAAAACTATTCTTGTCTAGCCTGGACTAGTAAAGGAAGGCGGTGCTTGCCTGGGCCATCCATGAGTTATCGTTGTTATTCAGTCACTTAGTTGTGTCCGACTCTTTGTGAACCCACGAACTGCAGCCTGTCAGGCTTCCCTGTCTGTCACTGTTGGCTTTATCAGCCCATTTGCTTTTGTCAGCCCATAGCTTTTGCTTTCAAAGAACTTTTTAACAAATAAATCACCAGAACAAAGAACACGACCCCATGGGCCCCTTAGATTTGCAGTTCTGTTTCGCACTCTCTCGGGAATTTAATTGTTCTTGTTCATAACAGACAGAAACAGGCAAATCAAGTACAAAAGTAAAAATCCTGACCCCAGAGGCTATTCAGTACACCTTATGTAATAAACATAACATGTGGGCAAAGTTCTCATCTGAAAGTCCACAGTGTTTTGTTTTTTCTTTTAACTTTTTATTTTATATTGGATTAACCATGTTGTGATAGTTTCCAGTGGACAGCAAAGGGCCTCAGCCATACACATACATGTATACTGTGTATCCAAATTCTCCTTCCATTCGGGCTGCCACATAACACTGAGCAGAGTTCCTTGTCCTATGCAATAGGATCTCGTTGGTATCTGTTTTAAAGGTAACAGTGTGTATGTGTTGATCCCAAACTCCCTAACTATTCCTTCTCTCCATTCCTTCCTCCTGGCAACCATAAGTTCATTCTATAAGTCTGTGAGTCTGTTTTGTAAATAAATTCATTTGTACCATTTCTTTCTAGATTCTGCATATAAGGGATGTCATGCAATTTTTCTCCTTCTCTGTCTGACTTACTTCACTCAGTATGACAATATCTAGGTCCATTTCCAGATGTACAAGCTGGATTTAGAAAAAAACAGAGGACAGAGATCAAATTGCCAACATTCATTGGATCATAGAAAAAGCAAGGAAATTCCAGAAAAACATCTACTTCTGCTTCATTGACTATGTTAAAGCCTTTGATTGTGTGGATCATGACAAACTGTGGAAAATTCTTCAAGAGATGG
Organism: Bubalus bubalis; assembly: GCF_019923935.1. NCBI lineage: Eukaryota > Metazoa > Chordata > Mammalia > Artiodactyla > Bovidae > Bubalus > Bubalus bubalis. Next base: position 42,558,091 of record NC_059169.1, on the reverse strand, counting down.
AAATACCAGACCACCTTATCACCTCCTGAGGAAGCTGTATGCTGGTCAAGAAGCAACAGTTCGAACTGGACATGGAGCAATGAACTGGTTCAAAATTGGGAAAGGAATACATCAAGGCTGTGCATTGTCACACTGCTTATTTAACTTATATGCAAAGTACATCATGCAAAATGCTGGGCTGGATGAATCAAGATTGCTGGGAGAAATACCAGCAACCCCAGATATGCAGATGATACCATCCAAATGGCAGAAAGCAAAGAAGAGCTAAAGAGTCTCTTTATGAAGTTAAAAGAGGACAGTGAGAAAGATGGCTTAAAACTCAACATTCAAAAAACTAAGATCACGGCATCAGGTCCCATAATTTCATGGCAAATAGATGGGGGGAAAGTGGGAACAATGAAAGAGTTTATTTTCTTGTCCATCTAGTCAAAGCTATGGTTTTTCCAATAGTCATGTATGGATGTGAAAGTTGACCATAAAGAAGGCTGAGCACCAAAGAATTGATGCTTTCAAATCATGGTGCTGGAGAAGACACTTGAGAGTTCCTTGGACAGCAAAGAGATCAAATCAGTCAATCCTAAAAGAAATCAACCCTGAATATTCATTGAAAGGACTGATGCTGAAGTTGAAGCTCCAATATTTGGGCCACCTGATGCAAAGAACTGACTCATTGGAAAAGACCCTGATGCTGAGAAAGATTGAAGGCAGGACAAGGGGACAACAGAGGATGAGATGGTTGGATGGCATCATCGACTCAATGGACATGAGTTTGAACAAATTCTTGGAGATAGTGAAGGACTGGGAAGCCTGGCGTGCTGCTGTCCCTAGGTTTGCAAAGCGATGGACAAGATTTTGGCCACCTCATGCCAAGAGTTGACTCATTGGAAAAGACTCTGATGCTGGGAGGGATTGGGGGCAGGAGGAGAAGGGGATGACAAAGGATGAGATGGCTGGATGGCATCACCGACTCGATGGACATGAGATTGAGTAAACTCTGGGAGTTGATGATGGACAGGGAGGCCTGGCGTGCTGCGATTCATGGGGTTGCAAAGAGTCGGACATGACTGAGCAACTGAACTGAACTGAACTGGACAGGATTGAGTGACTGAATAACAACAATGATGCTGCAAATGGATTATTTCATTCTTTTTAATGGATACTACATTGTGTATATACTATTGTGTACTTGAGTAATATTTCCTAGTGTATATGTACCACATTCTCTGTATCCATTCCTCTTCGACAGACATCTAGGTTGCTTCCATGTCTTGGCTATTGTAAACAGTGGTGCAATGAACACTGGGGCGCATCTGTCCTTTTGGACCATGTTTTCCTCCAGATATATGCCCAGGATTAAGATTGCAGAGTCATGTGGTAACTCTATTCTTAGATTTTTAAGGAACCTCCATAGTGGCTATACCAATTTACATCCCCACCAACAGTGTAAGAAGTTCCCTTCTCTTAACACTCTCTCCAGCATGAAAGTCCACAGTGTTTGACTGATATAATTGTCTAAAATAGGTTGCGTTACACCCTAAGACTGATCAATTGCCCCAGATCCAGAAGTCAGGATAACACGTCTGAGCACTCCAGACTAGCCTCTTGTAATCTTCATCAGTAAAGGTTTCCTGACAAAGGAATAACACTCCTGGCTAACAATGTGTTAGATACCACACAGCTATTTGCTCAGCTTTTCAGTGTTAAGCTGTTAAAAATCATAATGCCTTACATATCCTATTCTATATAAAGGGCCTGTGGGCAGATCTACTTCTGGCCCAAAGAAATCATCGCCTTTTATATTCCAAATCTTATATACAAGTACTCTCAAATGTGAATTCCCCAATACCCTAAGCAACAAAATGTATGAACTTTGAGGATCCAGCATATATTTATTATGTTTAATTTTATATTTTATAAGTTACAGTACACAGATTTTCACACAGATAAATACCTGAAGGTAAACACTAAGACGATGTGGAGATTCATGAAGGGTGTGATTTAAAATATCATTAACGCTTTCAGAATTAAACCTTATAGTCTTAGTAGCTTTCGTGGAATCCCAGTCCAAATTTCATCCAACCATAAAAATCATTTTGAACTAATCTGCTAGGAAATTAGATGAGCCATAATGTCTAGGCAAAATCAGCTAAGTTTAAAACGTAATGACATATATAAATGTATATATTATAAATATAAATGAAACAGATCACAGAGTAGTCAAAAAGTGACAGCTGCTTTAATTCGTAGGAGTTTAGACTTCCAGCCCCTCTGGAAATTATGAAATGAGGAATAACAAAAAAAAAAAAAAAAACTACCCCCCATTATTATCCAAGCACAAGTGGTATAAGATCATTTATCTTGATGTATGTCACCTTAGAGCACATATTATCCCTATCTCTCAAAGTGTTTTTTCCCCCTTATTTCATCTCTGACATTCATTGTAAATTTAATGATCCACATACGATTTGCTGGTGTCTCAGTCTGGTGTTTTGAATCATGAAACTAGTGCTAAATTTATGGCACTGCAGTACCACTTAGTGAATCATTAAGCAGTACAGTGATTTTAATGATTTGGATCACACTGGACCTCATCACTATATAATGAGGTTCCATTTAGTGTAAATTTTATGTAAAAATTCAATTTGCAAACCAACAACATGAAACTACAACATTTTTTCTAACTTGACATTGTATTTATTTATCATATATTTCTATCAGGGGTCTACTTTTAAGTTCATTAACAGGATAATATTTTATTCTATTTTTTTATTAGCATAATATTGAAATGACCCTAAGCATGAAAGTGACCAGTGACACACCTTAAACCACCTTAAACTCTCATTGTCAAGTGTGAGCAATACAAAGATCTCAGAAATAACTGCAAACTTCTATATGATTTTATCATCTTTGATAATATATACATTCCCAAACTAAATTGCTTTAGAGCCTCTCTTTCATTACCAAGACAGATTACAAATGCAGAAAAGAAACAATGGTTACAGCATGCCTCTCTCTTCATTTGATAAAAGCCCATGGCCTTCAACAATTATGCTTTTTCTTCTGAGGAGATAAAAATAGAATATTCTAGATAATTAAAATGCTAACTTCAGTTTATCTGTGCCCTATCAAACCGTTAGTCAGAAGCTTCCCTTCAAATAAAATTTTGGCCTCAAAAAATGCATTGATTAGTATGTATCAATACAGATGACAAGAAACCCTAGGACTGAAATTAGCTCAGTACTAATTTTTTTAATTAGCAGAAAAGAAAACTGAGGCTAAGGAAGGTTAAGTATCATGACCAAGGTTATGTAGCTATTATGTGATGTCAAGAAACAACCTCATGTTCCATGACTCCAACTGCCCCCTCCAAAATTCATTTTAAAATTGAAAGCTAACATAACAATATAGTCATATTATGTCTGGGGAATGAATGTCTGATTTTATCTTTTATATTTCAGTTCCCTCAGAATCATTGATAAGCATGTCTGCATAGTGACCTGCTTCACCCTATATTAAATTATGGTTTTAAAACTTAGCTCTAACATGCATGGTAACAATAGTAGGTTCACAAGGTACACTGAAACTGAATTTTTTACATTCTTCATGGGTAGGAAAGAATAATTTTTTAAAGTAGTTTCTTAACCTAATCAAAAGTTATTCAAAGGGCTACACCTCTAGATGGTGTAGAATTTATTTCTTACTCATGCTGAATAATGCATTTAAAAAAAAAAAAACTTAGGCAGGATTAAAGAGAAATCAAGTCTCTAATTTAAATAGACCCATGTTTTCAACTGAAGCAATAAGCTATGTTGTCTTTTAAAGTCACAAAGAACCGTGGGGTCCAATCTCCCTGAAAGTTAGACTTCAATCTGCTAAGGACTGAAATAGAAAAATAAAATATAGCCATTTCAAGACTTCCTTCTATGCATGCTTCCTTCTGTGTCTTGGTTCTGCATTTGTATTCAGAGGGTTAAAATGTGGGAAGAGGTTTAAGCATTCCTTCTTCTCCAGTGAGATGAGATCACAAAAGCCATTAGACACTGATTCTCAAGAGGTCCCCAGTGTGGAATGCCCAGCCTGGATGGTGGCCCTCATATGCCCTGGGACCCTAAGAGCTTAGTGATTTTAATTATCTTTGTCCAAGCTCTGTTGTTACTTTTCATCTTGTTTGAACTTCAGCGTCCATCTCTTTTGGAAGAGTTCATACTAGAGCTTGAGAATACATCTAGATGGGAGTAAGAACGTAGTGTTTGTCAAGCAGTGCATGGCAGACTACACTAGTGTCTTATTTATCCCAACTTCTTCCCAATGTTTCCTTCTATTTTCACCACTCAGCCTATGTGTTATATTAATAGTACTAAATTTTTCAGAATTACTAACCATCTCAAAAATAAGAACTAATATTCTTATTCTTCATCACATCTGTACTTATTCCTTTTTAAATAGAAAATGAAACTATTTGAGTAGCAAAGACTCTTGATTCAGATTTACCACTGTGACATCAAGGTACAAAGCCCTGAAAGCAGCATGATTTCAGCGTGGCTACTCAAAGATCCTAACTTACATGGCAAGATGTTGGAGAACACACCTACTTGGCTGTGGTCAAATGTGGGAAGAGTGTAATTAGAGAAAGGGCTTGAAAAGCAGATTAGGTTCAGATTCTGGCAGACAATCAGTGTCCAGAAGAGGAATTGTGGAGATACTTCAGGAAAAAGAAAATTGAGAAAGTCTAGAAGAGGGTTTGGATTTCAATCCCTAAATATCCCCATGGGATATCTATTTTGATCTCATTTCCATAGCACCTATGGTTTGTACTTCAGTCTGTGCAACCATAGTCTTGGCACTACATTTTAGACAAGCCTTTTAAACACAGTTTTCTTATCTTACTATAATAGGCTCTTCCTCATCATCCAATTGTTCTGGGGATTCCAGGGACCTTCAGGAAGCAGAACCGTTATGAAGGGTGTTTTCTGGTCTTTAAGATATTCAGTCATTCTTTGCTATTGTCTTAACTTAAATGTTCTCTGATTAGGGGTAGAAGGGGTGTGTGCTCTGCTGCTAGGTCACAGGAATTCTTACAACACCTGGAGCCCCAGTGCCAAGAGTCCAGCCCCTGAAATGCACCATGAACCTTGCCACCAAGTCTTGCATGTTGCCAAGGGACCAAGGAATATGGACAATTCCTTCTTAGTCTTGAGGACTCACTGTCTAATCCAGAGGCAGCCACTTCCCCTTTTCTTTCTCTGAGTATTTTCCCACCCTTGTCCCTCTGGCGGAGGCTGCCATAATGTCCTCAAAGAGAGCATTTTCTGCTCTTCAAAATAATGAACTTGAAGCAAGGGAACAAAAAGTTCTGGTTAATTTCTTAGCATCAGATCAGATCAGATCAGTCGCTCAGTTGTGTCTGATGCTTTGCGACCCCATGAATCACAGCACGCCAGGCCTCCCTGTCCATCACCAATGCCCGGAGTTCACTCAGACTCACGTCCGTCGAGTCAGTGATGCCATCCAGCCAGTGATGCCATCCAGCATCTCATCCTCTGCATCCCCTTCTCCTCCTGCCCCCAATCCCTCCCAGCATCAGAGTCTTTTCCAATGAGTCAACTCTTGGCATAAGGTGGCCAAAGTACTGGAGTTTCAGCTTTAGCATCATTCCTTCCAAAGAAATCCCAGGGCTGATCTCCTTCAGAATGGACTGGTTGGATCTCCTTGCAGTCCAAGGGACTCTCAAGAGTCTTCTCCAACACCACAGTTCAAAAGCATCAATTCTTTGGTGCTCAGCCTTCTTCACAGTCCAACTCTCACATCCATACATGACCACAGGAAAAACCATAGCCTTGACTAGATGGACCTTTGTTGGCATAGTAATGTCTCTGCTTTTGAATATGATATCTAGGTTGGTCATAACTTTCCTTCCAAGGAGTAAGCGTCTTTTAATTTTATGGCTGCAGTCACCATCTGTAGTGATTTTGGAGCCCAGAAAAATAAAGTCTGACACTGTTTCCACTGTTTCCCCATCTATTTGCCATGAAGTGATGGAACTGGATGCCATGATCTTTGTTTTCTGAATGTTGAGCTTTAAGCCAACTTTTTCACTCTCCACTTTCACTTTCATCAAGAGGCTTTTGAGTTCCTCTTCACTTTCTGCCATAAGGGTGGTGTTATCTGCATATCTGATGTTATTGATATTTCTCCTGGCAGTCTTGATTCCAGTTTGTGTTTCTTCCAGTCCAGCATTTCTCATGATGTACTCTGCATATAAGTTAAATAAACAGGGTGACAATATACAGCCTTGACAAACTCCTTTTCCTATTTGGAACCAGTCTGTTGTTCCATGTCCAGTTCTAACCATTGCTTCCTGACCTGCATACAAATTTCTCAAGAGGCAGATCAGGTGATCTGGTATTCCCATCTCTTTCAGAATTTTCCACAGTTTATTGTGATCCACACAGTCAAAGGCTTTGGTCTAGTCAATAAAGCAGAAATAGATGTTTTTCTGGAACTCTCTTGCTTTTTCCATGATCCAGCAGATGTTGGCAATTTGATCTCTGGTTCCTCTGCCTTTTCTAAAACCAGCTTGAACATCAGGAAGTTCATAGTTCACATATTGCTGAAGCCTGGCTTGGAGAATTTTGAGCATTATTTTACTAGCGTGTGAGATGAGTGCAATTGTGCGGTAGTTTGAGCATTCTTTGGCATTGCCTTTCTTTGGGATTGGAATGAAAACTGACCTTTTCCAGTCCTGTGGCCACTGCTGAGTTTTCCAAATTTGCAAAAAAGGAGGTTAAAATTTTAATTTCTCAATAAATAATTATCCTGTCAAGCAGATAAGTTATAATAGCAATTGACTGGGTATTTACCTTGTGCGAAGATCAGTCCTCACCTTTATGAATAACAAACATTTGCTGAGCATCTACTATGGACGAGATACAGTTTCAACAGTCCCGGTCATTGTTGCACTCACAGTCAAGTGGGGGGACAGCCTGTATTAACAATAGAAAGTAAAGTGTTAGTCGCTCAGGCATGTCTGATTCTTTATGACCGCATGGACCATAGCCTACCAGGATCCCTCTGTCCATGGGCTTTCCCAGGCAAGAATACAGGAGTGGATAGCCATTCCCTTCTCCAAGGGATCTTTCCAACCCAGGGATTGAACTTGGGTCTCCTGCATTGCAGGCAGATTCTTTAACATCTGAGCCAGCCAGGGAACCATTTACAATAGAGATGGGGGTGAAAAAACAGAGATAGATAGATTACCTAGCATAGTCCCAAGTAGGGTGTCCATAGGTGCTAAGGAATCCCAGGGCTGGTTAAGTGACCAGTGCAATGTAGATTACATGTAATTGTCTCAGTTATGTCAATTATGTTAGTAATATTTTTGCATTTTTGTCTTAACACTTTCAGAATTAAACCTTATATTCTTAGTAGTTTGAAAAGCATCAAATGCTTTCTACAGCAAATTGCTGCACCAGGAAGCAGGTAGCAAGAATTACATTCACAATGCTATCAGCAGAGAGGGATAAAGTGCCTGGGCCAGACCCTCCAACCATTCTGTTGCAAATCCAGGCCTCTGATATTAAGTTTTGACTCCTGATTTATTAAGTCCTATCCCATTAGTGCTTCCCTTGCGGCTCAGCAGGTGAAGAATCTGCCTTCAGTGATGGAGACCTGGGTTTGATCCCTGGGTTGGGAAGATCCCCTGGAGAAGGGAAAGGCTACCCACTCCAGTATTCTGGCCTAGATAATTCCATGGACTGTAAAGTCCATGGGATCACAAAGAGTTGGACACAACTGAGTGACTTTCACTTCACTTCACTTCACTTCACCCCATTAGTGGAAATGCTTAGAGCTGAGAAAAATAACTTCAATCTGTTTTCACAAGGCTCAGAGACATCTTGGAGTGACTGGTCTCTTATGTAATTGCCAGTTTTAGAAACTCATGCAAGGTTTAAACAAATGTAGGAAACAAAGACCTATGTTCAATGATACACACTGGAAAATTTCTCAGTTCATAATCACACCAAAAGTTTAGTAAAATGAAACCCCTTCTAATACTTATCAAAAGTTGGTCCCTTAAAAAAATTTGAAAATAATTTAACTATATCTTAGTGATCAAATGAGTATTTGACTTCATATATTGTAAACTTGCAATTATTTCCCAATTGGCTTTTACTCTTTTGGTGAGATGAAGATCAAGAGAAGCAAAACAATATTTAAATATCATGAATTAGGCTACTATGTTAAGACTCCATGAGGACAAATAGTGAATCTTCACCACTGTACAATCTTTTCTATTTTTACTCACTGAAGCCAGTTTTTAACAGATTCCCCTTCACCTCCCTGCCCTCTGCTGAAAATTCTAGGCTTCAGAAGTTCTATAAGTGTATAAACTAAGGTGAACAAGACTTCTCATCAACTGCATAATACTAAACTTATCATCTTCAAGAGTCTTTTATTCAGTTTCACTTCTTGGTATAGCATTTATTGTAGTAACTTCCTAAACTCATGAAATTAAATTCTAAGAATTTGGGGTGTAGGACCAGATCCTAATCTGATTCTAGTCCCTAGGATGCAGCAAGCTGCAGGAGCAAAGTTTCCAAAACCAAAATGGTAGAAGTCGTTTGGGAAAAAAAAAAAAAGCATGTGTTCTAATTAGGACAACATGTGTAAATAGTGATAAAACTAGCATTTTATAGCAAAGACAATATGTAATATTTACAGCCTAAACAATTCATTGCAGTGTTCCAGGATACATTTTTTTTAACACATGACAGCATTCTCAATTACTAAGACTTCATGGAACATGAAACTTTACTTTTTAGAATTTTTTCAAGCTTTCTAAATGATGATTTGCCAGTTATAGGAAAAATATAGTTAGCAACAAACCTGAACAGTGATAAATATCCTCAGAATTTCTATCATCCGTAACCTGGTTCTGGGACAAGAACAGGGTTAAACAGTATGTACTAGACAGAAGAGTATCCAAGACTAGTCCTCCCCCTACAACTCTGGGGGCACGAGTGAAAGTCTAGATGCTCCTGGAGTTTCAGATAAGGCCATCCTCTCCCCAGAGTCGGAAAGATCCCCTAGAGAGGGCATGGCAACCCACTCCAGTATTCTTGCCCGGTGAATCCAATGGACAGAGGAGTCTAGAGGGCTACAGTCCATGGGGTCACAAAGAGTTGGACACAACTGAGGGACTTAGCACAGATACACCCACTCCCCAGAGTGAGAGAGAGGACCCAAATTCCTGACGCCCATAGCAAGACTCCTCCTCACCTACTGTCTGCCTCAGGATGAGTGTCAGCCCTTCATCCCTCTTCTCACTGATCACATGAAGTCCAGGACTCCCAGCTAGTTCCTCACCCCTAGCCCTCACCCCTTCACTCTTATCAACAAAGGGCTTATGAGTAGAGAAGCAACAAATCTCCTACCCAAACTCCCTGGTACACTTAGTGCCTTGATTGTCTTCATAGCATTTTGCAGCACCTGAGAAACTATTACATCTATAGCTGTCTAACTGTTTCTATCCACTAGGATGCACAGTTGGGGAAGACATGTCTGCTTTTCACACTGTTGTTGATCAAACATTTAAAATAGCCCACACCAGATCAGAGGGGTCCAATAGATACTGTCATAGGAAAGAACTAATGGATGAATGGATGAAATTCAGAGAAATAATGTGAATCTTATTTAAATCATTTTATTTATCATGTATGTAAATCTCATAGCTGTTATGACTATGTTACTATCATGTGATGATATTACTACAAGTTAGGTATTAGAGGTATGGAAAAATGGTGAATGCCGTAGAACTTATGCTTTTGATCTGTGGCATTGGGGAAGACTCTTGAGAGTCCCTTGGACTGCAAGGATATCAAATCAATCAATCCTAAAGGAAATCAACCCTGAATATTTATTGGAAGGACTGATGTTCCAATACTCCAATACAAAGCTCCAATATTTTGGCCACCTGATGTGAACTACTGACTCATTAGAAAAGACCCTGATGCTGGTAAAGATTGAAGGCAGGAGGAGAAGAGGACAACAGGATAAGATGGTTCGATGGCATCACTAATTGAATGGACATGAGTTTAAGCAAGCTCTAGGAGTTGGTGATAGACAGGGAAGCATGGCGTGCTGCAGTGCAGGGGGTGGCAAGGAGTCGGACATGACTGAGCAACATGACTGTTGTTCATCACTGAACAACAACAAAAAATGGTGAAGCCTGGGGCCTTCATTCTACTAATTCCTGATCCTTCAAACGATATTTGTCTTAAGAATGTGTGTGTATGTGTGTGTGTGTAAATAGAGATGCATTTAATATATAGACATAAATGAAATATATAGATAAATATCTATGCATAATATAGAAATAGACACACACACATATGACTTCGAAGCTAAGTCCAGGAGAAAACATTACCAATTTTGACTATTAATTTCACCTCCGTAAGAGAAAGAAGAGGAAGTATAGACACGGTACTCCCTTTCATCATCTACAATTTTCAGTATGTAGGCAATGTAAATTTACAATATAACAGGGAATATTTAGTGAAAATGCACATTTTGCAAGGACTCAGATCAAATTCCCTTATCTGGCAAGTAAAAATAATTTGAGTGAGAAATTTTCAACCAGGAAAATAATGCGCCAGAAGACATTGAAAGTCAGAAGAGAAAACAAGGTTATTAGTAGGCCTTTATGCAATTTATAATCACCTATCTCTGGAGGGGTAAAAATGGTCCCATTTCTCATTGTTGGCAATTCTTCTCAATGACCAATATGTCTACCAACATTTTCTTCTGGAAAATACAGTCAAAGTTGTAACAGAAAATCACAGATGCAATCAAATTCATACTAATGGTTGAAATGCACCATATGTCCTCTGATACCTATGCACAATAGGGTGCAGGTTTAATGACTCTCTTATTGTGCCCCTGTTGTAATTAGGTATTAAAGGACATATGGTATGTTGCCGTTTTAACAGTGAATTTCCTTGTTTTTTATTGTTTTCTATCAGAAGCTTAACAGTCTTTCAGGGTAGTATTAGTAGTGAGAATTAAACCACATGTTGATTTCATTTTTCTAAGGCTTGGAATCTCATCTTGATTGGCCTTATTAGCAGAGTGCCAAAGAAAATATCCAAATCGAATCTATTTTCAGTTAATATGGACTAAAACACATTTGAATTAGTAAGAAATCAGTGAAAACTCTTTGAGACATAGAGACTTAGGATACTCCATGGAAAGTTTAGAAATTAAATAATAGCTTATTTGTCGAGAAAGACAGCACAGTGTGATAGTTTGGAAATTCTTCAACTTTCTTGCAAAGTATTTATTATCAAAATCATTTGTTAATAAGCAGCTACCTTGTAAGAGATCTCTGTACAATAAAATTCCAAACAAACATACAACAAAAATCCAACTGAAAACAAAAAGTCAACAGAATAAGAGCATTGGAAGCTATGAGTCATATTTAATGTAGCTTGTTTAAACACAAGCTAAGATTTTTCCAGGACCCAAAGAGCATGATTTATGCAAATTCACTGTTTGAAAAGAAATCTGGATCAACTCAGAAGACTATTTTTATTACCACAAAAAAATAAGTGAGGAAACAAAGATATGATGGTATACTACACTATTTCAAGACATTTCAACATTCACCTTAAAGGTAATTAAATCTGTCCTTAGATTTTTAGTATATATATCCACCAAGCACTGAGCAGTTTTAAATTCAAATGGCATTTAGCATCAAGACGGAATGTTACAGATTCTTAGGAAGGAAATTTTCACTGGACACTACAGCCTTTTGCTTGAGCTTTACAAGTCTGCATTTCAGGTCAGAGAAAGGGAAAGATCCTATCATGCAAGTTTATATTCTTCAGTCGTAAGCATGGCTACACATCTCTGTCCCAGTCAGCAAGAGGGCACATTACAAGATAGCCAGCCAGGCTTCCAAATGAGCCATGAAGATTAATAAAATACAATCTCCAGCGGATGTTGGCACCTCCCTGTCAAGCTAGCTAATGAGTACTGTGTTACTGTAAGAGTCAACTGTCACATTATCTCTGGACTAATAAATGGACTCTAAGACAAATAACAATACACAACTAAAATTCAGTCTGAAAAGAGCTTTTCATTTACTGCAGACTAGCGCAGCCCCAAGAGGCTCTCTGGCTGTCAGCACCATGAGCGTTGTCACTTTGTATAAGAAGCATTCAATACGGACAAAGTCAGTTTGGGCAAAAGAAGTCTAGAATTATTTTTCTAAATCCAAGGTTTAAAAATTCACAGCAAGCAATTATTATATTTAACCCATACATACATAACCAAAACAAATTCTAATATTTAGAGAAAAGCGTGTCTACCCCAAGTCTACCAAAAATAGAGTGAGCAAAGCTTATTTGGGGGAAATTGTTCACTATTGGGAACTGTTTAATTTAAATAAGAATGTACATCTTGTAGTGACAAATTTATTACAAATTAACTTCACGTCAGAAGGGAGAGGCCACTGCAGTCTTTTCATGTCTGTGTGTCTTTCTTGAGTCTGTAACAAAGGATAGAGGCAGTGTAGGGAACTGTAAATGCAGACATCACATCCTTAATTCTACTTCTGCCAATTATAGTTGCAGAATTATTTTTTTACTCTGATCAGGAAAATATATTTGCAATATAATAAGAAATAATTACTGAACAGTTATTAAAAGGTCAAATTCTGTGACAAGAAGTGGGATTAACAGAGTAAAGGATATGTCACAGAAAGTATTAGATAACTAGATAACTAGTTTTCAATTATTGAGAACAGGAAGAAAAGCTAGAAGGAAGGAAGAGAAAGAAGAAGGAAAGAAAGGGAAAAAAAGGAGGGGAGGAAGGGACACACAAAGGAAAAAGAAGGTAGGAGGGGAAGGAGAAGAACAGGAAATAAGAGGAAAGAATGAGAAAAAAATTATAGGAACTACTCTGTGCTTTTAGATACTCAAATATTATTTGTTTTATCACATCATGTTTTATAAAGTTAACTCCTGATCTATCATTTATAAGAATAATACAATAAACCTGAATTCTCCTCTTAGCATCAGAGAAATTATGTTCCCAAACCCAAAGGTAAAGAGGTTCATTTACTCACTGACTTCTATGAGAATTTCAGAATGGGGACAAAGAATGAAAGAATGACCATAATGGGTCGGCTCCCTAGTCTGATATTCTAAATTATCCAGGTAGTTTAGGATTGTAATGGGAAGTGCTTGTTCTAGCTCTCTTTAATTTCTCTTACTTTCGCGTTGCAAACTGGACTCCAAAGACCTAAGAGGCCTATTTTTAGCCCTTGCAATGTGCATACATACACAAAGTGCTCTGCACAGTTTTGGTGCATAGTAGGTGCCTGAGGAATATCAGTCTCCCCTTCCCTTCCCTTTTGCTCTTCTCCTCCCTCTTTCTCCCTGCCCCTACTCTAGATTCAACTCATACGCGTTCGTTGTCTAGAAGATGGTCATTCTGCAGATGTTCATTCTATAACTGTCCCTACCCCTCCCGATCTCCAAGATGGATATCAAACAAGACACTTGCAAAGATGTTTCATAATTAAAGGATTGATTTTTCATTCCAGTTCTGGAATCATTCCACAATATTCTGTTTTGGTTTCACAAGCAAATGAGATAGTGAAGATGTTAGCTACTATTATTGCCATTATTATATTGTTAATACCATTATTATTATTGTCCAAAATCTCCAAAGTATTTTCTTTAACTATGTCACCTCTAGAAGAGTAAGCACCTTTGGTTTTCTTCCGTCCATTTGAAGGAGTGCTTCCCTTTATTTTTCCTTGTATTTCATACAAATCTTGTAGAAAAAAAGGTTCTAAACCCAGACAGTTGGGTTCGTTGGTTGCTTCTAAATTTACATCTTTTCAGGTTTTAAAACCTATTTTCTCATTCTCATTCATTCTTCCACAGTTTTGAAGAATCTTAACAGACATTATTAAATTATTATTTAGTTATCAAATAAATTGTTATGAATATCTGTCATGCAATAATATTCATAATCGCCAAAGGTTTTCATCTGAAATAAAATCATTTCCTAGATTCTAACAACACACTTGTGAGGCAGGTGTTATGTTTATATGCATGAGAAAATTAAATATCACAAGGGATAAATTTATGACCTGTGTAAGGTCATACTGCCAGAGTGCACAGGGTTACCTGAAATGCAGGTTCAGACCTTCTCACCATCCCTTCCAGCTCAGGTGTTGCCTGAATCCATAGTTCTTGCCACTGCACTTTTAGAGGAAAGAGCCTTTACTTTTGCCAGTCTCCAGAATAGTTTCAATCTTCCTTATCTGCCTCAGATGGCACTCCTGTGCCCCTTACCCACATACGGTATTCATCATTTTCACTATCATTTCAAGGCTTTCTCCATAATGGAGTTTTTGAGGTAAATTTATATTGCAGGTGTAGGCACTTGATGGTCTTACCCAAAGAAAGAGGAAAGGACAAAGCAAAAGTTAGGATAGCAAAAGGTGGGGAGAAAAATTGTTTACAAAGCTTTGTAACTGCATGCATACATGCTAAGTCATTTCAATTGTGTCCAACTCTTTGGGACCCTATAGACTATAGCCTGCCAGGCTCCTCTGTCCATGGGATTCTCCAGGTAAGAATACTGGAGTGGGTTGCCATGCCCTCCTCCAAAGAATCTTCCCAACCCAGGGATCAAACCCACATCTTTTATGTCTCCTGCATTGGCAGGTAAGCTCTTTACTGATAGCACCACCTGTGAAGCCCCTGCTACTGCATAAATATACCCTATTCTTCCTTATGCTACTACCTTTACCAAAAGAGATCAGAGACAGAGATCAGAGATAAGCCCCTCAAATATGACACATGTTGAAAACATTTCAGCCATCAGTCTACAGAGGAATGTACCAGAATCGTCCATAGTGATTCCTTCCAGGTAGTATGTAGAATGGCAACAATGAAAACATAGGGTTAAGATTTGTGTGCCAGCACTTTAGATGCAATATTTTATTTAATTCTCACAGTAACTTAAAGCTACATACTCATACGGTTCCAGTTTTACAGGTGTGAAAACTGAGGCTTTGTAAGTTAAATAATTCAATTAATGTCACACTAAGAAATAGAAGAGTCAAGATTCAAACTCAGGCTGTTGGATCCTACCCCCTCCTAAGAACAATATTCTGCCACCAAAATGCCACCTGGGCATTTCCTCTTCAGGCGTTTCCTGAGGGAAGGATTGTGATCAATATTTGACATTCTCCCTTTTACAAAGCAGCTGACCCTGAATCCTCAGATGAGCACCTAATCTCATTCAACCCTCAGTTTAGGGGAATTATAGAAACATGGTGCAGTGGGAGTCACATGATTTCATCAGTCCACCAACAGAGTGGTTCTGCTCAAATGAATCGGTCGTGCACACAAACAGGAAAAAAACCATCTAGGAAAGATTTCCCCCTCTTCCCCTCAGTTCTCAGTAAGGCACAGTTGTGTGTTTCAGGCCTGAAAGGAAGATTTACAGTAAATTACACGTGCCAATAACATTTGCAGGCTCTTTGTCAGCAGACAGGACCCCAAATGTCTGAGCCAAAAGCCTGAATTCATTGAGGAGGACGCTGTTCATTCTCACTAAGCAGGCTCTCGTAGGCAGTGTCAGAAAAACACACCGTCTTTGTTGCATCTTCTTT
This sequence comes from Bubalus bubalis, assembly GCF_019923935.1. Taxonomy (NCBI): domain Eukaryota; kingdom Metazoa; phylum Chordata; class Mammalia; order Artiodactyla; family Bovidae; genus Bubalus; species Bubalus bubalis. Next base: position 42,542,397 of record NC_059169.1, on the reverse strand, counting down.
GTGTAGAAATGGGGGCTTCTTTCTCTAGCCCTGACAGATTCATGCCAGCTTTGTGGGTCTGGAACTTTTAAAAAATTCCCTTAAAAAAAAAAGAAAGAACATGTCCAAGAATAACAAATGAGAAATTTATATCTTCAAAATATGTAGATTTGAGATTTGTTTGGGAGAAAAAAAATGCACAAGCCCTACCGAGCATCTGTAACGATGATATATCTACACGTTATATGGCCGGCTATCTTTAGTTTGTTTTTATATCCTGTGGAGTGTGACATCTATGCAAAAATTATGAACTGGCTCATATACATGAGGTGCTTATTCAGAGTTTGAAAAATGGGCTATTCTTCTACAGCCCAATTATTTATGAAGAAATTAGAAAGAAACTTTAAAATCTTGGAATCTTTCTCTTAATTTATTTGTGTGGGACTGTAGTCGGTCTGATGGCACAGAAACTGTCTGTAACAAGGGTAAAGGTTTTTCTAAGTGGGTTAATTATATTTATTTTCGTGGCCACTAGTCCCTCATTTGCTTTTTATAAATTACTCAGGGCAAGGGGCTAATCTCTGTGATCGCTCTCCATCTAGACGTAACAGCTCAACCTTTCATTTGAAGTGGATCTTTCCTATTACAATCTTTTTATGAACCACCTGTAAAAGGAAGGCAGGCTCTCTCCACGTGGAGATATGGATATATGCATATAAAAATTTATAACTATTCCCTAATCACTCAGACGTGTAGGCTAAGCATCACTTATGATTACTACACAGATACTATTATACAAAGAAGTACATTTATATGGAAAACTAAAGAAAGCTTTTATTATAAGAATAAATGTTCACTGATCCTTAACTCTAACTATCCTATTAATTCAACAATAAGGAGGTTCATTCATCTTTACCAGTCCATACTTAAGCCCCCATGAGTGTGTCTTCAGGCAACGAAGAGAAATCAGATGATTTTCTTTCCTATTTGCTACCCTGGCAGGAAATTCTTCTCCCCTCTCCCTTCTGGATTTTTAACTCTACTCCTAAATAAGTTTTCAATCAGCATTCAAGTACTGGAATGGAAAGTGAATCCTTCATTTAAAAGTCTTTGCAACTTACCCTTTGTTCCAGCTATGTTGACAAGAACCACGGGGAAGGGTGTGGGGGATGGGAGATTATAAAATGCATAGAATGCAAGCCTCCAGGATAACTGACTTTCATCTTTGGCATAATTCACCTTTGAAAGTTGAATGCATGGAAGCGGGAGTGACAGAGGGAGAATGAGAACCAATAAAGAGAATGGGAGGAAGAAAACTAATTTTCCTTGAGCAGTTATTATGCGCCAGGCACCACACACAACACTTTTATGTACATTGTTGTAAGGGGTGATTTCTTCCTAGTTTCTCAGATTTTTGGAGTTAACTTTGTAACAGGAAAATAATAGACAGTTGGATATTTATGAGCTTCAAGTCAATCTTCCTTTTGCTGTCGGGATCCTCTGTATGAAAGACTAGACAGGCACATCTCAGAGACAAGAGTACATCCTCCTAGGCCTGTGATTTCTGTGTCTCTAGCATTCCAAAGGCCAGGGAAAGTTTTACAGATGTAACAGGGAACTTCTCTGTTGGGTTAAAGGAATTATTTAGCAGCACCCTCACCCACAAATCATTATCCCAACCCACATCATTTTACTAGTGTAGTTTTTTTTTTATGATTCTCTAAGATTCCCTTTTTTATTAATACATCTGTGGATGGGGGTACATGTTGATTCAGTGTGGGGTACCATCTTATTTGTCAGTTAATAGTCTAGCACGGATTAGTAGGGATGATGAATTCCTTTGGATTATGACACCTGGGCCTGAAAGATGACCTAAAAATCCAGTGTAGGGAAAAGGGTGGATGATAGGAAAGGAACCATGAAGGGAAGTAAATGTGTGGGTGCATGGGGACAAGTGGATGGATCAATACATAATCAGTATTGGCTAGCTGTCTCCCTCTGGCTGAAGTGGAGCGATTGTATAAAATCTCTGAAAAGAAATAAGGCGATCTCTAGGATGGAACTAGAGATCATCATACTAAGTGAAGTAAGTCAGACAGAGAAAGACAAATATTTGGCCACCTCATGCGAAGAGTTGACTCATTGGAAAAGACTCTGATGCTGGGAGGGATTGGGGGCAGGAGGAGAAGGGGACGACAGAGGATGAGATGGCTGGATGGCATCACTGACTCAATGGACGTGAATCTGGGTGAACTCCGGGAGTTGGTGATGGACAGGGAGGCCTGGCGTGCTGCGATTCATGGGGTAGCAAAGAGTAGGACACGACTGAGCGACCCAACTGAACTGAACTGATACGTGGAATCTAAATTATCATACAAATGAACTGAATGACAAAACAGACATTCACATAAAAAACAAACAGGGTTACTAAAGGGGAAAGAGGAGGTGGGGGAAGCATAAATTAGGAATTTGGGATTAGCATATACAAACTGCTGCTGCTGCTAAGTCGCTTCAGTCGTGTCCCACTCTGTGTGACCCCATAGATGGCAGCCTACCAGGCTCTTCTGTCCTTGGGATTCTCCAGGCAAGAATACTGGAGTGGGTTGCCATTTCCTTCTCCAATATACAAACTACTGTACCTCAAATATATAAACAACAAAGACCAATTTATAGCACAAGAAACTATGTTCACTATCCTATAACAGACGATAATGAGAAAAGAATATATGTATAAAAGCCTAAATCACTTTGCTGTGCACCAGAAACGAACACATTGTAAATCAATTATACTTCAACTTTTGAAAGAAAATTTTTTTAAAAACAAAAGTTCATGTCAATTGTATTTTTATAACTTCTGCCCATTAGTTTGGCTTTTAAAAAGTGCCATAATCATTCAAATTCAGTCTCGCCCAACAAAAAAGGAAAGCTTTTTTTTTTTGTTTTTTTGTTCTCATAGACACTAAGCTTTTATTGAGCATCTCATGAAAAATCAGTAAAATTAGCTATGAGAGGAATGTCAATATGATTTCTGATTGCTGGAGAATCCTTGAAAGCAAGATTGCCAATGAATTGGCAATAGTGGGTTGTGAAATAATACTATTGATTTTTTTTTCCTTCCATAAATACCTTGTTATTAAAAGTGTTTTTCAGGTCACTTAAACAAGAAAAAGCAAGCCACAGGGACAAGGCCCTTTAATATTTTGCAAGGCTGACATCATCGTTGTTAATAAGGCATTTATTGGGGACCCACTGAGCATGGTGACATGCCACCCCCCCGTCCCGCTTCCCGCCACACTCTCGGCTGGACGCCGGCCTCTCGGTGCAGTTAAACGTCTGCGATGAAGCCCTCTTGGTTTATTGTTAATTAACTTTAAGTCTAGATTCCCTCCACATATGACTTAACATACAAATTGTGTGCACTTTGAACATAAAGTCTTTGAACATTCCTCACTAATTGTTTAAATGATGTGTGGATTTTGTCTCCAGCAGTTGGTTTCACTTTAACCTTTGGACAAATTGAAAACTTTTTTTCCGTAAAACTCCACTCCCCTTTGTAGTCTTAATTTTGTCCCACAGGGACTGTTTAATAAGCAGTTTTCAGGTAGAAAAGAAAGACCTGATGACCCAATATTCTCTGTTTTCCCCAATGATTAGACATGGAAATTAGTCAAAAAAAGAAAAGTGGATTATGATTGGTTACATCTATCTGGGAGCAATTCCCTGAAGTCGTTAAGAGAGCAATAATGAGAGAAAGTTGTTGCTCGAATTGATTTTAGGAGGAAGCCAGGTTCATTTCCCTAAAAAATCTTTTGTATATTTATTTAGTAATTGGTCATGAAATAATGCTTTAGACAGGCAGTTTAGAAAGCAGACCTCCTGTTTAATAAATCTGAGACTTTGATAATTATTAATGCACAAATGCCAGCAGAGAGATGCTTTATTCCCCATGTCATAGCACAGCTATTAATGATACTCAAAGGAGTGAAAATTACTATTTCGGAAGTGTCCCAGGCAGTAAACTGGTAAACAAGCCTGCAGTTAGGGCTATGGATGATGTGAATCAACAAGGGTGAAAAGATTTGGTTACTCTGTGTATTAGTGTTAATAGGAATAGATTATAGAGGAATATTTGTGATGTGACCTTCTGTGCACTAATTGAAATAGTATTCAGAGTCAGCATTGGCGTAATCAAGTTAAACATGGAATCATAAATCATCATGAAGAATGCTGTCACAACTTCACCGTGAATGCCCTAGACTGCTGGGCAGCCTCGAGAAAATATCTGTTATGCCGATCTTTAGGTTAATAGGAACAGAAATGGCATTTAAAGACTATTTGGATCAAATCTGCTCTGAGGTTGAAAGTGTTCCTCTGTTAATTTACTGGTAATTTGAAGTGATGTAGTTAGGGTTAGAAGGAGCACAGCTGAGCCCCTTATAGCAAAACAAAGGGTTGTGGGAGTTTCTTCTAATATTTATTTAATTGCTTTAGGGTGTAATGCTAATCAGTTTTAATATACATGTGTAGTTTCCTTTGTTTCTCGATTTAAAACAGTTAGCAAGGTGATCAAATGCGTACCGTTAGCTATATAACTTGAGGTGACGCATTTGACAAAACAACTTGGGCATCCTTATATTTGTCAAACAGAAAGGTCTTCTTGTATACACATGGAAAGACTTCTGACAAGTTAAACTATGTGTCCAGAGAAAGTATAAGAATTTACTAGCAGTATTTTTCTTACAAACATTTTCTATTGATTGAATAGAATCAGATGAACAGGCTTGAGAAAAATCACAGAGGAATTTGTTAAGAAATGATATATACTATTGTCAATAACTCCCCGTGTCTCAATGCAGAGAAAGGTTGTGCTAATTTAATCAGTTACTCATCAGATCATGGAGGCAATAAGATGTATGATACTAAGAAGAAAAGGGCTTGTTTACTGTAATTTGCTTCAAATGCTATAAATTAAAACAAGTTCCAGAAGACAATTGGACAATTGATGATAGAAGCTTTTCAAAAGTACCATACTTTACTTCAAATCTGAAAACACCTCAAGTCTACCCAGCTTTAAATATTTAAAACTTGCAGGCAAGTTAGGTGAATAAATGTAGGTCTGTTTGATAAATAATCCTAGGGGAAATTTTTTCTAATTGTCAACCACACAATTAGAGGAAATGGAGGACAGGATGACTCACCTGTAAATAAAATAGGATGTTTTTAAGTCATCACTGAATTTTGAATGATCTTACAATTTACCTACAGTAGACAAATAGTTGTAGAAAATATAAGTTCACTTCGCAGTTTGGATGTTAGAGTCTTTCTCTTAGGAGAAGACTTGTGATTTTTGAAACCTTCTAGGTTACTTGAAACCATTTTTAGCATCTTGGCAGAAAAAAGTTGCAGAGCCCAGGTAACTCTTCTCTGCATATGCTCAGTTTATAAGCACAGTACCTGAGGCTTGGGGAGGAAGCAGCTTGTCTAAGTTCCCATAGCCAGCCAGAGTTTGTGGCCTTCAAAAACCAATCAATATGGATGTCCCTAAAATAGTACTCTGAAAATTCTCGCTTTAGCATCTTATAAGAAAAGTTTATTAACTTTTCAAAGATATTTTGCTTCTTTTACATGCAATACCTTTTCAACTTTTCTACCTTTGACAATGCTTTGTAAGAACCTCCAATTCATACTGGTAGAAAGAAGAAAGTGTTAGTCGCTCAGTACCGTCTGACTCTTTACATCCCATGGACTGTAGCCCACCAGGCTTCTCTGCCCATGGGATTTTCCAGGACAGAATACTGGAGTGGCTTGCCATTTCCTCCTGTTAGGTGCTAATCAAATTTCATAAAATTAGCAAGAATCTGTCATGATTTCTACGATAAGAAGACTGAAATGCTGGCTAAAGAACTAGAGGTGGCATTTTTGGAAAATTACTTAAAAGAATGTTGAAAAGAAGTTTCAATGTGCTTTGAAATGGGATGTTGCTCATGGTACCATCTCTTTCTATTTATTTCTCTATCAATAAAATCAATTAGTTATCATAATGCAGGGAATTATTTGCCCTTTGAGTACGAAGCTAAAGCTACATAAAGTAAACAGGGTTAGGAAAGGTAGAAGGAAGATTTGCCTTGTGTGGAAATTTTATCTCCCACCCTTTCTTCCTTTATCCCTAAAGATACAAATATGAATTAGATATAGTTGCTGATGTTGATAAGCTCCTAATCTAATAGACACCTACCCTAGGATTACAGAGCTAGATGTGACCTTAAAGAGCTTAAAGATGTGGGTTAGTGACAGGAGTGGAACATTAAGCCACGTCTCCAGACTCCAAGTCCTGTGGCTTCTCCACCTTGTACTGTGGGCACAATGGAGTACAGCACAGCCCATCGCAGACCTGAAAGTGAGTTGGAACAGAAGAGGAAAGATGCTGTGAAGAGCCCCCAGATACCTGCTTGAGTGCATTCATGTGTACTAAGTCGCTTCAGTCTTGTACTAAGTCAGCTTCTGACTCTTTTGAGAGCCTAGGGATTATCGTCCACCAGGCTCCTCTGTCCATGGTATTCTCCAGGCAAGAACCCTGTGGTGGGTTGCCGTGACCTCCTCCAGGGGATCTTCCTGACCCAGGGATTGAACCCGTGTCTCTTTTGTCTCCTGCATTGGCAGGTGGGTTCTTTACCAGTAGCACCACCTGGGAAGCCCTCGCATATCTGGAGACTCTACGAATGGAAACAAGAGCATCAGCAGGGATTGGAGTCAGCCAATAACACAAAACCCTCTTCCAAGGAAATTGTTCCTCTAACCAGAAAATCTGAATGTGGGTAGCAACAGAAAACCTTCCTCTGGATGGCAGCTAATGACTTGACATTTCTCATCACTGGGAGCAGGTGACACTGTATAATACCAATTGGTATGTAAGGCAGTTAAGCACATGGTTTTCAGACATTTTTTCTCATTTATTTCACTCTATTGTCTTTTGGATACAGCATACTGTTCCTAATTTTGGGTTTTCTTTCTCATTAATCAACCTAGAATAATGCCTGGCACATAGTTACTGTTGTATAAATATTTGTTGGATATTTTTTTTACGTTATCCAGGGTCAATATTTTACAGGTCTACTCAGTGGTCTTAATTTGAAGTTTTTAAGATGCGTGTTCGTAGATTTTTAAATAGCAGGGTTTTGAGAGGTATAGAAGTGTGAATGGAATTGACATCTCAGCAGAGATGTTGTACTTTGCCCTAACAATTCCACATCTGACACTAATTTTAAAATCTTTTCTCCCAAATGCCCGTTTGCTACCTTGGCTTTATAGGCCAACCTGCCATCCGTGAGCAGAACTGCGTGTCTCCTCCACTTGAAGAGCCCCAGGAGCATAATATAGTCAGTGGGAGTGCAGGACAGAAAAAATATACACTGCTTTGCACACAGCCTGAAAATCAAGGCATAAAAGAGGGAAAATAAATCAGTGTGCCTCATTCGGACTTTGCATGCATAATTCATCAGCAGAAGTAAGTATCCAAATGTTTTACCAGTGAGTATAGGACAAGTTACCTTATTTTTCATTAATATCTGAATCATGGCTACATCCCAGACAATTCTAATATAGATCATTAATTAAAGTCTATAATCAATACATTTAGGTATATAAATATCCTCAAGTTGCTGATTTTAAGGGTATATTTATTGTTTTAAAATAGAGTCCATCTAGTTTCAAGGTTGATCTATTAAACTGAAAATCATGCAAACCACTTAGATCCTTTTACAAATAACTAAAAGATCATCAAAACCTCAGTGTTCAACACTGTGAATGAAATTAACATGTACTGAACTCCTGCAAGATTTTGATCACTATAGTGAGCATTGGGAAGATCCCCTGGAAGAGGAAATGGCAACCCACTCCAATATTCTTGTCCAGAAAAATCCCATGGACAGAGAAGCCTGGAGGGCTCTAGCCCATGGGGTTGCAAAGGTTCGGACATGACTGAGTGACTGAGCACACACACAGTAAGCATTCCAAATACATCATCTCATTTAATTTTCCTTACTGCTCATAAGATTAGGGCTACTTTCTCCATTTACAGGTGAAGACATTGACATCCAGAGAGACTGAGCATCTCTCTCATTATCACACAAATGTTAAACAATGGAGGCAAGATTTCACCCCAGATATTTTTTATCTAAAGCCAAGTGCCTTTTACTACCCCATGCTACTTCTCTAATTGGATCAACAGTAGTACACAAAAAAAACCTATATTCTTGAAAGAAGATGTGCATGTGTTTATGTACCCATACTATGGGGTCACAAAGAGTCAGGCACAACTGAGAGACTAACACTTCAGTTCAGTTAGGTTCAGTCCCTCAATCATGTCCGACTCTTTGCAACCTCATGGACTGCAGCATGCCAGGCCTCTCTGTCCATCACCAACCCCCAGAGTTTATTCAAACTCATGTCCTTTGAATTGGTGATGCCATCCAACCATCTCATCCTCTGTCATCCCCTTCTCCTCCCACCTTCAATCTTTTCCAGCATCAGAGTCTTTTCAAATGAGTCAGTTCTTCGCATCAGATGGCCAAAGTATTGGAGCTTCAGCTTCAGCATCAGACCTTCCAATGAATATTCAGGACTGATTTCCTTTAGGATAGACTGGTTGGATCTCTTTGCTGTCCAAGGGACTCTCAAGAGTCTTCTCCAACACCACAGTTCAAAAGCATCAATTCTTCAGTACTCAGCTTTCTTCACAGTCCAACTCTCACATCCAGCTTTCTTTACTAACACTTACTTACTTACTGTTAGGTCAGTGAGTAAGTGAGCAGCAAAATTGAAAGGTTTGAATATGTCGCCCTGCAGATTAAAATGTTATTATAAAATTTACCCTAATTCCACTTCATCCTGTGGTCTTTGAAGAAACCTATAGCCAAACCATAGCTGACATTTAATGTGAACATCAGCTTAAAGTACCGTTGGTACGAATACCATGTAAGTTGCATGAAAACCCCTCAAATAAATAAACAATTACATAGTTAATGTAGACAAGTTTTATCACATATTTTTTAATCCTCCAAAATTTAAAAATGCAATTATTCAACTCATGAAATAAGTAGTTATATCAATATTTACAATATTGTGATATTTTTCCTTGTCTATTTGTCCAGGATAGTTTGTCTCTATATTTACATTATGAGCCTACAACGTCTGTACACAGAAGACCCTAATTGAATTTTCTTAATGTTGAATTTTGACATGATATTCATCCTTTGAGATGTTGTCCTACATGAAGTCCTGAAAGATTTTCAGATTAAATCATTCAATTCTAAAACTCCAAGCATGGTTATTTTCATTGAGAGGCAAAAAAGAAAAAAAAAATGCTTGAAATATGAATACATAAAATTCTATACCGTACATTATCTGGCTTGGCAATAAATGGAGTGCTTATAAGAGAAAGATAAATCTAATTTAACATTATAACTCTTTATTAATAAAAATATATAGATTCCAAACCTCTTCAGTGACCCTGTCTCACACAGTATAATTTCCTAAAACTTCTAAGTCACTCAATGATAAGAGGCTGATCTAAACGCTTCCACTGCATTAATCAAATACCAGGTCTAATTAAAAGAGCCATGCACAAAGCTTTTTCAAAATGTTGCTCAGGTATTGCAATAATTTCTGATCACCCAAGCCTGGAAGACAAATAATTAGAGCTGCCAGAGCATTCTGATGAGTGATGTCAGCATCTCCAAGTGACCTTCCCTCCACTAATTAATTTTCATCTTAAGAAAAGAGACCCTGTTGTTGCACATTATTAATTGAGTTCACTAAAAGATGCGCCTGATTAATTTTTGTTGATAATACTTGTCATTCTAGGCAGCGGCTGTAATCATTCTATTGGGTTTTATTTTTTTAAGTTGATCTAAGTCCTTTGCAATGTGACTGATATATCTGATACAAAATATCATGCATAAGGGCATATCCTATCATGTGTCTGGGCTATTTTTCATTGCAGTTGTTGGCCAAGGTAAAATGAAATGTCAAAGTGGAGTCTTCTGAGCCATTGGAAACTACAAAGGTGTTGTTTCACTTTGTCCTCATAGCTTATTGAAGCCACTCATTCTTAAGTCCTCAAAAGAGATCACTGCACACATTCGGCAGCCTCCTTCTGGGTTTCACAGTGAAAAGTCGCTTAAACAGAGAAAACCCCACTTTGTCTTATGAGACTTCTTCATTGATTTCTGTTATTTCCAAAAGATTTCAGGCAACTTCCTTTGTCCTCCAAGTGGGATGAATAGTCCACTAAATAAGTCCAGTCTTCTGACCTGTGTAAGAGGCCTAGAATTTGGATTGCTGCCCTATTCATTCATAAACTATGAGGATTAGAAAAAAAAAAAATAGAGAGAGCTATATTAAAGTATTTATTTCATTAACCTAAAATTAAACAGAAAATTCAGTCACACACCTAATGAATGTAAGCTGTACTCTAATACGGGAACATTCACATGTCAGTGAATTTCAAGATCCTTATTAAAACCATAGTTAATTTGCAGAGGAACCTTCTAAAGGTACAATTAATTTATTAGGAAAATATTGCATTCTAGTTTGAAAGAGAAAATATTTTATTTGTATTGGGAAAATGAACTCACAGGACTTCTTAGATTTTAAAGGGATCCTGCTAAGTGAATTTTTACAAATATTAGCCTAAATGATCAAAAAATAAATATAATTTTGTGGATACATGTGTTTAACAGTCAAGAGAAAATGTTTAACAAACTGCCTTTTGTGTTTTGCTTAATCTGAAATCTTTGAAAAGTATTTTGAATCATTGTTGAAATAGGCAAGGTTAGGTTTTATCACCCACACTATATGCTATTTGCTTAAAAGTTTAAAGAAGCTATTTAAACATATTATGAATAGAAGAAAACTAAAAAACTCTGCCTATCTCTTTGAAGCATCCTTCTCCTCTTCAGTTGGAAGCTTGTTCCTTTGCTCAGTTTTTCCACTAGATGACTGCAAGATGGCCCTAAACCAACCTGGACACTGGTTCAGATCAAATGGCCCTATCTTTTAGCCGAATTCACCCCTCCCCGTGAATGATCTTCATGAAGGGAAATGTGACATGGTTCTCTAATAGTAGAGTTCAAGCTCTTTATTTAATCAATCAATCCCATTATTAAACAACCACCAGGAGTTAGGTACTTTGTGTATCTTCTCTGAAATTTGGAAGACCTAAAACTGAGTTTCCTTGCCTTGTCGATCCCAAGGAAACAAGAATGGGACAAAAAAAAATCCTAAGATGTAAGGGTAAAGGTAATTCTTATGAATGTTGAAACAGGGAAAGGTAATTCTTATGAGTATTGAAACAGGGATTCATAATGAAAAAAAAAACCAAAAACAGCAGCATGTGTAGACACCAAACCTGATGATTCACGAGCTGTTCCATTGTCACAGTATTTTAGACCTGAAAACAACTTTATTTTGTATTGAAGTATAGTTGTGTTAGTTTCAGATATACAATAAAGTGATTCAGTAATACATATATATGCATATATATATTCTATATACTATTTTTCAGATTCTTTTCCCTTATAGTTATAAAATATGAAGTATAGTTTCCTGTGCTATAGTCAGTCCTTGAAAAAACATTCAGATAAAGTTTAAAAAGACTTAAAAAAAAAGTTAAAGTTTAAAGAAAGAAGCTTTAGATAAAGATTAAAAAAAGTCCAATGCCAATATTTCACATACATAGAAATTGATTCTCAGAATATTTTAAGAATAATTGTATATCACAGGATTTACCTTTTATGCAAAGGAAATGAATGGAAAGAACAATAATAAACACTGATTTGTATTTAGTTGAAAAATATCTTTACTTAGAATCATGAGTAGTGCATATTTCTCATGAAATAGACATGTAGTTGTTTCAGAGTATTGCTGAGTACCCGCATGTATCACCACATATGTATTTATCAGTGTTGATGTCTTTTTTTCACTGTGGTCTTAAGGGCCCATACCTGTTTATTATGCCCTATTTATTCAGGTTATTGTCTTTTTCATGTAGGAGATTAATAAATAGAAGAACAAGAGAGAGAGAGAGAAGGAGGAAGAAAAAGAACAGAGGAGAGGGAGACAAGGGAAAGAGAGAGGCTTAAGATCTTTTAGGCCCATCTCAATTTTTTTCTCATTATACTTTCAAATTTTAACATGCAAACCTAAGAAAGGTTACCATCTAACAATTTGAGGCCAAGTGTAATTTCTTTTCTTAATAAAATTGACCTCAAATATTAAGAAAAAAAGAGGGGAAAACAAAACTGGGAATGTTTTATAATACTCCTTGTAAATTGACTTTGTGTAAATTACAAGGTAGAGTCTTACTGACAGTTAGATACATCTTAGTGACTGATGTCAAGAAGTGATAGGACTTTCATGGTGGTCCAGTGGTTAAGAATCTGCCTTCCAATGCAGGGGACACAGGTTTGATCCCTGGTTGGGGAACTAAGATTGATCCCACATGCCTGGGGAGGTGACGGGGGGTGGGGGGGCAATTAAGCCCACATACTGCAGCTAGAAAAAGCTCAAGCACAGCAATGAAGACCCAGTGCAGTGTAGCCAATTTTTTTTAAGTGACAGTTTATTTCCAAAATAATGTAAATGACACCTTTTAGAGTATATGATTTTAATCAGTATGTGGGAAATTTAGTCTTTTTCTTTTTAATTTGGAGAAAGTATAAAGATCTTGAAGGAACAAACTTTTGGACTTTATGTAAGGAAAGACAAATAAGTTCTCGAGATCAGTGAGGATGAAGATGAAGCTGAATGTTAGATGTTGCTCTGAATCTAGGTCAGTATGGCTGAAAGAACATCAAGACTTAGGAGGGGCCCTTCTTTCGAGCCATGGAATTTAAATCAATATGGAGATATCATCTCTGACTAATACATCTGACATTAATTTTCTAATCAGATTTTACCTATAGTCTGTGAGCATTCCTTTTAGAAGTCATCAATATTTTATTTGGATGAATATCATCATCTTCTTACTTTCTCTCGCGGCTTTGTTTCTGTTTAATAATATTGCATTTTAGTAATTATATTTAACCAAACTATAAACTGAAAATAAGGGGTTTCTGAACTTGGATTCTGACTGACTATGCCATCACTCTTGATAAGTGCAGTCTTAGGTTTTGTACAAAGAACCCTTGTATAAAGTAGGTGTCATTCAATAATATTTGGCCCTGGGATATACATCTATCTCAGCTAATTAACTTCAGTTTTTACCACAATTTATATTGAATGAGCTGTCTTCAATCCAATAGATATTTGCCCACAGAGTGACTGAATTTAATCTATAGCCACGATATGTGTGAACACGGCATCCTCAGGTACCCAAAAGCATTCACTTCTCTCTTCAAGGTGAAAGATATAATGGTAGTGGGGCTCAGAGGATTATGTATAAGATCTGGGATGAGACTAACTTTGAATCAGTATGACCAAAAAAACCTGTTCTATGAGATTTGGCATCAAACAATCTCAAGTTTTGTTTTGGTGTCAAACAATCTCTAAGAAAAATTTTTTCTTAGAGAAAAAACTTAGAGTTACTTAAATTCTTTGAGTCTCAATCTCTATATGGATAAAATAGAAATACATTTTACATTCCCCTTATAAGATTGAAAGAAAATAAACAAAATAATAAATGTGAAAGCATGCAACTCAGTGCCTGATAGATTGAAGGAGCTCAATAAAAATCATTTTACACTCAATCTAGATTGATTAGTCTACTTGATTTATAGAGAGATTCTGCTCTTTTAGCATCCCACCTGAAACTCCAGTACTTTGGCCACCTCATGCGAACAGTTGACCCATTGGAAAAGACTCTGATGCTGGGAGGGATTGGGAGCAGGAAGAAAAGGGGACGACAGAGGATGAGATGGCTGGATGGCATCACCAACTCAATGGACGTGAGTTTGAGTGAACTCCAGGAGTTGGACAGGGAGGCCTGGCGTGCTGCGATTCATGGGGTCGCAAAGAGTCGGACATGACTGAGCGACTGAACTGAACTGAACTGTCCTAACTTTGTTCCTCACACTGCTTCCCCCTCTCAAGTAAAGGAAACATGGAGAAACAATGAATTTGCTGCACTCACAATGGGACCCAACCAAGTGGGCCTACTGGTCAACTTGGAAAGTGGGACTTCTAAGACTGGTCAGTGTTGCCCGATGGTTGTGGAATCAAAGAGATAGAGAGCAAAGTTCAAACTCTTAATTAAGGTCAAACTTGTTAAGGAGTTTGAAATCATATATCAGGAAATATCTTGTGTTCAGCAAGTATAGGAAGGGTTGCTAGGAAGTTTCGAGATGCAAATAGGGTAGGGAAACGATGGATGCTGGTAATAAAATTTAAAGTAACAATTGAACAATTTTTCAACTTGATTTAGAAAAAGGGTTTTTAAGCCTAAAAAAACTGGCAAGCATCATGATCTATGATAGTTTTAACATGTTAAATGGAGTTCCACAGACCTTACTAATTTTTGGCAACCTCACATCATTTAATTTTTTAAGAGATGTGTTTGACCCAAGGTTTTTGTAATACCTTTATATGTGACCCTGAAGACACCTTCAGTGTAGCTTCTTTTAAAGAAAATTTTGACATAAAGTTAGCTTTGGCTAGTAGCCATGCCACCATAACTTTTGACCTTGAGTGAGCTCCAATTTCTAGTAGTATTTGAATAAATGACTTCTGGGTGAAAGTAAAAGGTCAGGAAATAAAGTATCAAAGTAATCAAGATTGATTTTTATTATTTCTTTCTCATTAATTGCCTGTACACTACTTCTTCCCCTCTAATATAATACCTTCTGAAAATTTCCTTCATTTGTAAGTCATTAACAGTAATTTTAAGGTAGGTCATGGTCCTAGTACAACAAATTTCAAAGGCTAGTCTGAAAGCAAAGTGATAGAGTGGAAAGAACTCTGCGTTTAAAGTAAGAACACTTGGATCCCTATCCTGGCTCTGCCACTAACTAGTCTGAAAGATAAACTATCTTTACCTGAAGTGAGACGATGATAATCATCTTTCCAACTTCACTGGGTCTTTACATGTTTAAATAAGTTCTTGCCTTGTAAAGGCATATGGAAAGCTGTAAAATATTGCACACATAAATCATTACATTAATTAAATTATGTATTTGATTTATGATCTTGAAAATATAAGGATCAAATATTGTTTCAATAGATGACTCTTGGAAATAATTTCCCTTTAAATATATATTGAAATAAAAATGTATTCATGGAATTTAGGCTATAAAATTCAAAGCTGCAATTCCAAAAATAATTTTATTCTAGAAAGTTAACCCCATAGAGTAATAAGAGCCTCCTCTTAGAGGTCATGCAGCTTGTATCTTTGTCCGTTTAGGATCTATTTCCAGCAGTTGCTAGAAAGATGTATTCAAATAGTAAGTCAGATCATTTCACTCCTTGTTTAAATTTATCTAATGTCTCCCCATCACTTAGAATAAAAGCTAAAATGCTGATTGGGTCGCTTGTTACCTCTGGCCTCATCTACTACTGAGTTCCCCAGATTCACTTTCTGTCCTTAGGACCTTTGTGCTGTCTGCTCCCCTACCTGGAACACTTCTTCTCCTTCATATGGCTAATTCACTCATGGCATCAAGTCCTCATTCAAAGATTCTCTTCACAATTGGGCTTACCCTGACTACTCTACTTAAAATTGCAATCCTACCCCACATCACCAATACACTTATCTGTCTTTTTTCTGTAGCACAGATCACCTTCTAACACACTACATCATTTTCATATTTATCTTGTTTTTTGCCTCTAGCCACCATAATATAAACTGTTCTAGAAAATGGATTTCATCTGTTTTGTTCACTGATCTAGCCCATGTACTTCAGCATCTGGGTTGTATGGTAAGTGCTCAAAAACTTACTCATTGAAAAAATGAACAATATAATGAAAATACCATATAAACCTTTGTCCGTAGGTGTGCTGCCTTCTATGGCCCATTCCTGTGACCAACCACAAGCATTTACAGAATATGTGCATCCAAAAAGAGGTGAGACGTGGCTATAAAAAGAGAATGAAACTATTCAGCTCTTCTGAACACAGAATTCATGACCTTGGAATCTCTTTATACATTTTTGTAACCGATGGCATTAACAGGATTTTCTTTGTCCTACATCTATAGAACATGGCAACATTAATCTTAGTAAATTTGCATAAAATTTGCCAATATAATTTCATGATCTGTAAAACCAAAATCAAAGTATAACATAGCAATTTCATTGACTTAATCTCTCAGAATTCTGTCAAAAAAGTAATCAGATTTTCTTATCATTATTTATTCTTTTTAAAATGCCTATGGCTTTTCATTCTATTATCTAGTGACTGATTAGTAGTTTCCCTTCTTTATTCCAATATTTTAGTTGAGGTTAAACTGATTATATCTAGTACCTAGAATTACCTGACCCATAAGACATTGCTTTTAATTTATATTTTAAAATCTCAAGTTCCATACTGGTTCTCTAAAACCCAATCTGTATTGCATCAATAACCCCACTGCTCGGGCATCCTATACCAATAAGCAAGTGAGTTCTTATAATTAGGGCTATATCATACCTCCCTTAATTAACACTAGGATTTCAGTGGTGGCAACTGCGGTGTTTGGTTTCCTGTTCCTGGTAGCAGTCTTCCTTTACAATTCACAGCTATATCCTAAGATTTTGCTTCTGACCCCAAATTTCCCATCTGAAGCCAAGGCACTCAGTTTGAACAGATCACTGCACATGTTGATGAGACTCAGGCAACAGAACCATAAACAGTCTTATCAGTAAGTCTTAAAATGACTTCTACACATAGTCTCCATACCTTTAGCAATGTTGCACCACTTAGTACCATACCACAGTATGAAATCCATTTGTGCAGTTGTGCTGTGTGAAAGTTATCATTTTTAGCTCAGTAACTTATTTTTAAATTTATTGGCCTTTTTTTTCCTTTTGGGCTGTTGAGCAAGAGTACCAAAGGGTTACTAAACACGTTTTCTAAAGGATTTTCATCCTTCTTACTTCTTATCTAAAGCTTGAAATTTCCTTTTTCTCTTCTGTCTTCACTAACTGTGACTCACTCACACATAATATACTCTCGCTGGATTTTAGGAGAATTGACATATTAGCTAAGTTGAAATGAAAGGTAAACCTAAATCTACCTCACTAAATGGAAACTATATGTCATATGTGAAGAAAACTGAAGTATTAAACTCAGTCTGTTTGTATAAATAGGACTTTAATGACATTTAAAAACAACAATAACACAGATTTCATGGTGCTGCTTCTTATTTTCTCTATAACACTGGTTTGTCCTCTAAAGCTTCAAACATGATTATTATACAACATCATTATATAAATTTGTTTCCTAAAATTTCTCCACTTCCCTCATTAATCTTTAAAAGTTCCATTATTTGCTTCCTTACCAGAATCTATTTCTCTAGAAACATTATATGGATATTATCCAGGTGTGCTAACTCCAGGGTTTTGGCTATTGTCCAGCCTGAACAATTAGTTAAAATTCTCTTTTAGTTTTAACCAGATGTTATAGTCCTCATTTCCTGACCTAAAAGGCTCTTTCAAATTATGAAGAACTTTTAAATACTTGTCCCATTCTCTTTCTGAGCTAGCTGCACCTTAGTGCTAATATGGTCTGATTTTCAGTAAGTGCATATAATTAGTGAGGTTTATACAACATTTGGAGTAAATCTGGCTTAAAAATGCTTTCAATATGAGAAGGGAAACATTAATTAGCAAATATTTACCTAGTATATATCTTTTGACTTTAAATCTCTTTTTCCACGGTTCTTAGTTGAGATTTTAATTTCCAAAATGATGAGTGAATTAATTTTAGAGTTTTCTAAATTTCATGTAGTTTTATCTGTTCAACAAGCCTATATTCTTTCTGGAAATATGCCTTTGACCCATAAGGGTAGAGGGTCCACCTGCCCATGTAGGAAATGCAGGAGACACAGGAGAGGTGGGTTCGATTCCTGGGTCAGGAAGATGCCCTGGAGGAGAAAATGACAGCCCACTCCAGTGTTCTTTCTTGGGAAATCTCATGGACAGAGGAGCCTGGTGGGCTACAGTCCATGGGATAGCAAAGAGTCAGACATGACTCAGGACTAAACAACAAAAACCAGGACCCAGAAATGATGCTAACATTCTGTGAAAGTAAAAGTCGCTCAGTTGCATCAGATTCTTTGTCACTCCATGGACTATACAGTCCATGGAATTCTCCAGGTCAATACCAAAGATGGTAGCTGTTCCCTTCTCCATAGGATCTTCCCAACCCAGGGACTGAACCCAGGTCTCCTGCATTGCAGGTGGATTCTTTACCAGCTGAGCCACCAGGGAAGCCAGTACTTCCTATGCTCCATGTATATATTTTACTAACGTAATATGATAAGTAGATACATATATTGTACTTGAAGAATTCTGAAAAGCCACCAGTAGAGTCAAATTGTTTTTAGTCCTGATACACACTAGTCCTCCACGAGCACAACCATTTAATGTTATTTCTCTTAGCCCTTTATTTCTTGTATTTAGTTAATTCCTTACAGATCCTCAGGAGCCAAATTAAGGTCACTGTCCTCCCTTACCATTGGTTACTGAAATCACACAAAAAGTAGCTGCTATTATGTTATACACCTGAAACTACTATAAAATTGTAAATCAACTATACATCAATTTTTTCAATACTTTTAATTAAAAAGGAAAAAAAGAAAAGAGTAGCTCCCAGTGGACCCAAAACAGTTTGTTGGGGAAAAGCAGCTCCTTTCAATTCTGAACAGCCAGGAATAAGGATGATGGGTTGGATGGAGGAAAACAAGTAGAAGAAACGTTTTAAAAGTCTAATCAACTGATTTGGAGGAAATTCTCAAGATATGTTGCACAAGCAACAGTCTTCTGAGGAAAAACACTAGTCAGAAGCTACACTTAACTTTCCCTGTTCCTTACTTTTATGAAACTTCTTAAAATACAGCCTTTGAGTTGGTAGTGTTTTGTGTTTATATAAAAATGAGCTCAATATTTCTTTATTAATTTTAGTGGTACAACAAGAAGTGTGTATTGCTTTGACATAAGGAATTCGAAGTTACTAGGCACATGCTTTTCCATTAATCTTTAAAATATATTTACTGGGTGAGCAGCCAACATAATCCTGCCTAAACAGATAAGAAAATGGAGAGCTGGTGATAAGGTGACTTGTTTAAAGCTGCGCAACAAATCACGGAGAGAGATGGAGTCCAAGTTCATTCCTCTGCTCTGGGCCGCAGGCGCCCCTACTGGCTCAGGCGTATATGAACAGCTAGAAGCTGATGCTTGGGAGTCTCCAAGCACTGGATAAAAGGGTTTCATTCTGATCATTTCTGGAATGTTCTAAAGAGAATGCCAGGAACCAAATTTCTGTAAAGTTTCAGAAGAGAATCCCACAAGTGGAAAGAAATATTTTTTGTCCTATCAGTATTTTGATTTGTATCCCTTGCATAGCGTCAGCTTTTAATTATCTAGAGAATAATTATCCATTTGTGGCTTATCAAGGTCCCTTTCTTCTCTCTAGCTTCCTGCCTGTGGGCCATTTCCCTGCTCATTAATACTTGCATCACAGACACGATCTGCTGCTTTGCGGATGAGTCTGGTAAAAAGATCTGGTGGGCAAGGAGATAAAATGTATTGAATATGTAAAATTTTGTGATTATCATAAGGTTTAATTCATCCATACTGGGCTAGATAGTTGAACTCCATAACAAATGATAATATAGTTCATTTGTCAGGGGAAGGTCCACTCCTTTTTTGCCTTTTATTCTGCATATCTACTTTTCCCTAGTTCCTTTACTTGATGCTTATTATCACAGATAATTGAAATTTGACAAAAGACAATCTTTTGCTGATAGATTTGGACAATGTTCACGTTTTTGAATTTGGCATTTCCCCACCCCTTGAAAAGAAATCTCAATAAATACATCTCACATGTATTAAGGAATAAATGAAAGGTGTGCTTTTTGCGTATTATTTGTGGATTGAAAGATAAAATATGGCGATCAGCATCCTGTCACCCCTCCCCCCGTCAAGGATTCTCGGTGGTTAAAGAGCCGGTGCTGGTGGTGGAGATTAGTAAGAAGTCGTGATTGCCTCATGAATCAGGTGAAGCCACTCGCTGGTGGCAGGTAGTTTGATCTTCCTAGTCACTCTCAGAGGTTATATATCTTTCGAGATGATCACTCACAAGGATATCCTTGAAGGAAAACGAGGCTGCCTCACGAAAGCACAACTAAATGAAACAAACAAAAAGGAACAGTGACAGGGTAAGGGGAGCAACGGGGAGGATTCTTTTAGCATCTACACAAATAAAATGGAGTGTGTTGGTAAATTCCTTCTCCAGCAGCTCAAAGCACTATTCCTAGAGCTATGCTGACCACGTCAAAACGATGCTGCTGCATAAGCAAGGGAATAAACAAAGCGAAGACCCATTAGCTCCGTTTCCATTAGACACGGGAAGGGTAAAAAAAAAAAAAAAAAATCAATAACAGGCAAACAGAAGATAAAATTGATAGGAAAGAAATGTTAATTTTAAAGCTTTAAAACGAGGTATTGCGAGCAACGGCATGCAATAAACCTTTAAAAACTATTTTTAAAACTTTCAAAATCATTTACATTTACATGGGGAAAAGAACTCTAGCAAGAACATATACAGCATATTAAACTTTAGTGCATTTTTAATGACTTGTCTTAAACAAATTATGCATGAGATAGATTACACATCCTTCACCCACTTAACAAAAAGGCATACACACGAACAAAAAACAAAACCAGGTGGCTTTTAAAAAGAAATTAAGTGTATACTTGGTGACTGATTGGGAGAAATGCCAGGCGATGTAAAGGACCTCTCCGAATAGAGTTCTCTTGAAAGAAGCTAGATTGATGGGCGCTTTCGGCCCAGACGGTAGGCTGAACAGTATAAATGATACTAGTCTCTGATTTTGGATTCCATCCTGTAAATGCCCTCAGCAGTCAGAGTAAGGGAGCTGAAAGAACTCTGGGATGCTAAGTCTTGAATTCATTCCAAGTCCCACCACTCCTTAACTGCCTAGCTGGACAAGTAATTTACCACCCTTCCTTTTTCTCATTTTAAGATGGAGATAATAATAATAATAATGGTGTCTTGTGTTCCTAACTTGGAATAAGGCCCAAGTCTTTGCATTTTCTTAGGCTCCAGTTCTCTGTAATATACAAGCGTGGTTCAAAACCATTGGTTTAGAGGCCTAGTTCTCAAACTTATGGGTATATCTGAGTCCCTGGAAGAGTTTGTGAAAACATAGGCAGCGAAGCCCCACCCTCAGAGTCTCTGATTTTGTAGGGCCGAGGTAGAGAAGAAGAACTGGCATTTCTAACAAATTACCAGGTAGTTCTGATGCTGCTGATACTGGGGCCACACCTGAAGAACTTCCTGTCAAGCCTTGCAATTCTAGTGTGGTCCACTGACCAACAGTCAACGTCACCCAGGAGCTGGTAAGTCATGCATACTCACCCAGACCTTGTTAGAAATACTGACCTGTCCTGCTGAACCAGATCTGGCATTTCACAAGATCTCCAGGTGATTTGTATGCCCAGTAAAGTTTGAGAACTTCTGTTCAAGAGTATCTTTGAAGGAAATGGAACCATTCAAAGACTGTGAAAATCTGCTGTAGGGGGGTTGTAAGATGGGCAATAAGTATGAACAACACAAATCCAGGGTCTTGGCCTTGGCGTTTCCCTGGGAAGTCCTGCTTGTAAAATTGACTATATGCACCAATTGTAAACAGCAATTATCAAGCAAAGTACCTGTGGTACCTAGATATGCTGTAAGTGAAGTGAAAGTTGCTCAGTCTTGTCTGACTCTTTGTGACCTCATGGACTATACAGTCCATGGAATTCTCTCGGCCAGAATACTGGAGTGGGTAGCCATTTCCTTCTCCAGGGGATCCTCCCAACCCAGAGATTGAACCCAGGTCTCCCACATTGCAGGCAGATTCTTTACCAGCTAAACCACAAGGGAAGCCCAAGAATACTGGAGTGGGTAGCCTATCCCTTCTCCAGCAGATCTTCCCGACCCAGGAATCAAACATGTGTCTCCTGCATTGCAGGCGGATTCTTTACCAACTGAGCTGGATTCCCAATTGAGCAGGGAGGCCAGGGTAAACAATTACTAGAGCACCTTCTCACTACTAATAGAAATTTTGCTTCTTTAAATGATGATCTTTGCAGTTCTCTCTTGTTTTTTTTTTTTTTCTGTTGTCCCATGTCCTTGTGTTTCTTATGAGTGTGCTTGTTTCTTATTTAATTATGGACTTTGTGACTACATGAATTTTGGTCAGAAGAAAAGTAAGCTGAAAACACCAAGTGCATTTCCATCAGTAGTTCCTCTAGACTAAAGAGTCACTGGGTTAAGTGTCAATGATCTAATATCAACCCAGCATCACAACAACCCCTTCATTCAAACAAGCCTTCCCGTTATGTGGACTACAAATCGGAGCACCAGCTTCACATTTGTGAGATTTATATGACCATTTAGAGAAATTCTTCTTGTAGCTCCTCTGATAACATCACTAGCAATACAAAGCTGAATGGTTCATATCAAATTTCATCTCTAGTATGTAGTGGTTTAGTGTTTGAGAATGAACTCACAGACTATTAAATTTATAAAAACAAAGACAAATATACAACATAAAGCAATTCAAGCTCCAAAAGCTTTCTATTAGCTTTTGGAAAAGAACCACTACAAAAAGAAAAAGGCAGTGAAGATTAAATCTTTTGAGATTCAATTTGTCTATCCTGCTATGGAAAACCTAAGCTTGCTGAAGACATAGAATTACAGCTTTATTTTAGTCCATAGCAGATATCATTCCAATGATAAGTTTTACAGTAAAATCAATGAGAAAATATTCTGATTTGCAGAACTACCCTCCATAAGTGATAATAATTATGTAATAATGTATGTGTTATGGCAATATTGTATATATTACATTAACAATATAAACACTTAAACAGGGACTTTTTAATTTTCATAAGTGATTTCCATTTTAAAGATGAAAGCACAATGAAAAAAGTAAGTAAACTATTAGAACCTAAGAGATGCTTTGCACTAAACTATTAGTTAGCCTTACAGTCTGTCTTTTTTCTTACCAACATTAAAAAAAAAAAAAGGATAACTTTCTTACACAAATAAATCAGAACTCTAAACACTGTCTCTCATGGAAGAGAATGCCTTCTACTTATAATAGTTCTGCTTTTCTAATCAAATATTTCTCTATAATAGCCTTTTTTTTTTCTTGATGCTCATTTGCTGATGCATTTAAAATTCCTTTTTTGTTTTGTGGGAATTCAAGAATTCATGTTTCTTCATTGCAAGTGATGGAAATCTTTCTGCTACCTATTTGGGCAACAGTCTTTATTAACAAATCACATTACATTATTCACCACTTACCTGGTGGCTCAGCTGGTAAAGAATCTGCCTGCAATGTGGGAGAACCTGGGTTCAATCTTTGGATTGAGAAGATCCCCTGGAGAAGGGAACAGCTACCCACTCCAGTAATCTAACATGAAGAATTCCATGGGGTCACAAAGAGTAGGGCATGACTGAGCAACTTTCACTACCTTCAGAAAACTGTGGGATTACTCCATCTGAGCTATGTGTAGAATTAAAGCTGTTATCATATTTGTCTTCTGTGTATTCATCCCATAAATGAGTTCTCCCTGAAGGAAAGAATGATTTGTCTAAAAGATACCATACATATTTGAAAGATTCTTATTTATGCATTATTCTAAACCTCCTTGGAAGGAATGCTATGACAAACCTAAACAGCACATTAAAAAGCAGAGACATCACTTTCCTAACAAAGGTCTGTAGAGACAAAGATACGGTTTTTCCAGTAGTGATGTACGGATGTGAGAGTTGGACTATAAAGAGAGCTGAGCAAAGAAGAAGGTTTCAAATTGTGGTGCTGGAGATGATTCTTTGAGAGTCCCTTGAACAACAGGGAGATCAAACCAATCAATCCCAAAAGAAATCAACACTGAATATTCATTGGAAGGACTGATGCTGAAGTTGAAGCTTCAATACTTTGGCCACCTGATGCAAAGAGCCAATCATTGGAAAAGACCCTTATGCTGAGATAAATTGAGGGCAGGAGGAGAAGGGGGCAACAGAGGATGAGATGGTTGGATGGCATCACTGACTCAATAGGCATGAGTTTGAGCAAGATCTGGGAGATAGTGAAGGACAGGGAAGCCTGGCGTGCTGTAGTTCGGGGGGTGGGGGGTGGGGCGGAGGGGAGTGTCCCAAAGAGTCAGACACGACTTAACAACTGAACCTTAGGAATCTTAATCGTTTTTGAATTAGTTGCCCTAACAAAGAAAATCTAGACCACATTGTTTTTTGATATAGGAGCTCAAATACCTGTCTCAGACATCAGAAGACCCAGGAAGTCTGAAACTGAATCTACCTCTAGATGGTAAGGCCTTGAGGGCAGGAATTCTGCATGCTTGTCATTGGTCACCTGCATTGGGCTTTATGTAGCAAATATTCTGTTGATGAATCAATGGAAGAACAGAAAGCCCTTCACGTATATCCTCTGTATATAACCACTTCCTCAGCATATGGTCAGTTTGTTATATGCTGTTTCCAGCTAGTAGTGTTAGACAATGGACACTGGGTTAGACCCTTGTACAAACGAAGGGAGGCTTTGAACTGTTAAATTCCTTGAAAGCAGGTTCTGTGTCACCCCACCAGCCCTTCCCCATCCCAGCTTTGCACATGGTAGTTGTTTGTTGCACTGAGTTAAAATGACTCTGTAAAAGGCATTAGTGTGGACAAAAATAAATGCATTAATACGCTGCTCCAAATCTGACTCACTGAAGTCATCCTGCTCGAAATCTTCCTTTCTAATTTCATATTAATATTTTTGTTAGGTAATGCATGCAGATAATACAAGATTCAAAATGTATAAAAAGGCACAGAGTGAAGAGTAAGGCTCTATTACTACTCTGCCACCCAAGGGCTCAGAATTCATTGTGAGAGGGAAAATCTGAACACTTACCTTTTTGTAACAGGAGGTGTTTGGCAGTTGTTTTTAAGTATAATGGGAAACTAATGCTTTATCCCCTGGTACTGTAATGCTCGACTTTTTCTTTGTTATAGTTCAGTCACTCAGTCATGCTGGAGTCTTTTCAACCCCATGGACTGCAGCATGCCAGGCTTCCCTGTCCTTCACAATCTCCTAAAGTTTGCTCAAACTCATCAGCTTTTTCTTCCTCTTTTTAAATCTGGAAAATAATTTCTTTTGTAAAAGCCACCCACCTTTGAGCAAATGGCCCTACTGTGCTTTCACTTCTCCTATCCACAAGAACGACACAGCAAACAGCACCATCAAAGACAGTTCTTACCTCTAACAACTATATAGTATAAACTCACCAGCTTTGATAGAAGTTTGCTTTGTAAAGTTTCTGTGTTTCCAGGGTTACTTCTCAAAGATACTCAGATAGTCAAGCAGTAGTTTAAGACAGCAGTATACTGCTTTTTCTAATTCAGTGTAGGAGATATAAGCCACTCCAAGTAAGAATAAAGAGTGAAAGCCAAAAGCAACAGACAGAGCAGGTATGTTACAGTATTTCCTCATCTTTCAAATCTCAAGTTTTGTTTTTTGTTTTGCTCTGCTTTGTTTTATGAGATTACATGGGCTTTTCACCTATATGTGGAAACACAAAAACTTCATTGAAGCCCAGAAGAAACTGTATATTCTTGTGTAGACGTGTACTTGTGTGCTAAATTAACACAGGCACACACACACACACATGCATTTCGACCCTGTAGGGAAGCAGTGACTTTACTAACACCATTTGTGATTTTCATTATATTTCAGTGACTTTAGAGAAATTCTGTAACATATCTTGATACTTTCAGCAACCTTTACTCTGAAATGATTTTAAGGAAGAAAAATAGAAAGGAAGGGGTTAACACTGACAATGTAGCTAATGAAAAATCATGAAACACTGCATTCCACACTTGCCTCTTTCACACCATCCCATAACACTGGCTTCAACCAGAAATAACTACCTCTAGGCACTAGACGAGCGTTAAGTTGTCTTTGGATATATTTTTAAGCATTGAGATTTCTCAGGTAATACTTCATGCTAAATTAAGTAAGAGAACACTGCAAGCAGACCCTCCCAGGCATTATGAGTTTGCAAATCGATTCCAAAACTCAGGGTGCTATTTTGCTCTCTGAGCAGTTGGTGTAAAATGTTTCATAATAATTTGAACAATCACCTACTAGAACTTGCAAGCACATGCCTAACACTGATTTTTCCAAAATACATAATAATGCATACCATATATTAGAAGGTAAGACAGAGCCCTGAACTTTTCCCCAAGGATGTCTCTCTCTTTTTCTTTCTCTATTTTCCCAAGAACAATGATCTTTGCTTCAGGTTCTCTAGCCTTAAAATGTTTTATTAAGTATTTCAACTTTGGGAAAGTGAATCAGATTTAATCCAAAAAGGAAAAAGGGTGATAGTAACATTTATACATTTCTGGAAGCTGACAGCAAGATAAATCCAACGTGACAAATCTCTGTGGGCTATTAAATGGATTTTGCTAGGGGAAGCCCACATAAGGCATGCCTAATGAGAATGTAGGGTGCTGATTTTGAGCAATGGAGCTATTCTTATGAATACTAGGTAGCATCCAGAAGAAATGTATTTAAGGATTTAAACACTGATTTCTCCAGGCCTTGGACTTGGCCTAAGCATTACTCATACTCAGGACAGAAAACATGGCATGTATGTGATCCTTCAGATAACCACACATTTTAGAGGGCAATCCATAAGTCTTTAAAGCCTCTGGGATTTTCATTTTACTGAACAAGACCCTACTTCAGTATTGTCAAAGAGAAAATCGATGCCATCGTGAAAAGAGCGCCATCCTAGGAGTCAGAAATTGGGGTTCAAATCCTGCTCCAGGGCCTAGTTTTTCTGTCTATAAAATTGTAGGATAGTACCTGTCCTACCCACTTTACAATGTCTTTGTAAGGTTCAAGGAGATAATGTATTGGAAAGAGATTTTTAAGTGTAAGTGCCTTGGACCTGTAAATGTTAGCATCATTAATATCTGGGAAATCATCATGACCATTTAGAGCTTTTCTCTTTATTAAAATTAACTCATGATAAGAATCTGGCCAGGCAAGTATGCCTATCAGCCCAGGGGAGCCAGTTAATTCAATTCCTTTGCAAAGAAGGCCACAGGAGCAGAGCTGCCAGGAGCTAATGTCATTAATATAAAGCTTTACTCTCTTCCACTAGAGTGTGTACAACTTGTGGGCACAGATCCTGCTTTGTTTATCTCTGTATCCCAAGCATCCAGCAGAGTTAACTCACCAACAGAAGTGTCAAGCATCTACTCGTTGACTGGTACTGTGTACTCATTCGTGAAAGTGTTTGTTGCTCAGTTGTGTCCAACTCTTTGTGACCCAGTGGACTACACCTGCCAGGCTCCTCTGTCCATGAAATTCTCCAGGCATGAATACTGGAGTGGGTTGCCATTCCCTTCTCCAGGGAATCTTCCTGACCCAGAGATTGAACTCGGGTCTCCTGCAGTGCAGGCAGATTCTTTACTGTCTGAGCCACCGGGGAAACCTATACTCATTAGAGTTGTAGAACTCTGTAGAAAGGCTATTTTCCTTGTTTCATAGATGAAATCTCTAAAATGTCTTACGTAACCTCCTCAGGGCTCTGAATGCACCCACGTGTGGGCTACACAGTCCATGCCCTTATCCTACCCTTCTACCTGGAACACACCAGCTGGAGCATGACCACGTGTCCTCAGCCTGACTTTGGCCATTTCTTGGAGCAACTTTGAAGAAAATTTACAGCATCTAGAAAGAGCTTCTTTCAGTTCCCTGTCCTCAACAGCAACATAGATATAGAGCTGATGACAGACACTCTGTGATCCCTTCAGTGTCACTTAAAGAGGTCTAAGGTGGAATCAATGAAGAACATGGAGAGCACACCCTTGGAGAGTGGGAAGAGGTGGGAAAAGCTGATGGAGCCCTCCAACCTGCATCCTTAAAGCTCTCCCCTCAAATGTTCCCATGTGCACTCAACACACAGGTGGAGAGGAACTCCCATGTGAATGGATAACCTGGCTGTGTTGACTCCACAAGCTAAGCACCAAGACAGCACATCCGGAAGACACTCTTTCCCCAGCTGGAGGCCTCCTGGAAACCAGCTCACATTCCTGAATGTCATAGTTAGTCATGTTGGGTACATTTTCTAATTCTTAGTTTCTTAAAAGTACAACAGCTCACACATCCATTTCCAGGAGTTCTGCCTCTCACAAGCACACCCCTGGAGCATCTCCTCAGGCTAGAAGCTCTTCTGGAAGTCACATCTCATTTCATCACAGAGTATTTTTACTGTTGGATTCTAAAAATGAAGACAAAGTCTGTGGGAAGAGAAATACTTGAATCTTTGAATTTGAGGTTCATTAATTTTAAAATAAAATTTTACTTTTTAAAATATCTTTCATAGATTATAGGTACCAGTATGGCCCCAAAGAGTGAGAGTTTTAAAGTCTTTCAAATATTTAAATAAAAACACTAAGAAACTCAACTAAAATGTAAGTGGTATTCTTTTATGTCTCTTTTTGCTACTAACTGTGTGCAGAAGCAGAATGAAGAGTAGAGTAAGTTCTATTTCATTTTAGAATTAGTATGTCTCCCTTCTATCCAAGACTGGCTTCAGACAAGTTGGGAAGTAGACAAAGTGGAATATTTCAGAGCCCTCCAAACCTATATCCCACTGAACGCATTCTAGAACCCAGAAGCCAGAGACTTCCAAATACAAAATTAATTTATCCTGTGCCCATTCTCTCCGAGTCTGCATAGACACAAACAAACAAACAAAAAATGGATTAATACATGCGTGTACCAGGGAGGACAATGACTGGAGTTGATGGAACACTACCTTTATCCAAAGACCTTCAAAGTCTTAAGAAGTGACTGATAGAGGGTTTTCAAATTTTTTCTGGAAGGCAAATGAGGTAGCTGTTTTGTTAAAGGGGTCAAGGAAAGTCAGTCACAGCCAAAAAGGAAATTTGCATTTTTAATTAAAGAAAGATGGAAATTATACAGAAAAATACTGTGGTCGTAAAGTAAATAAAATGTGGCTTATGGAAAAATGCACATTTATGTCATTCTCATTTAGGTAAGACAGTATTTCCATGCAGTAATATATTTTTAGGAGGGTAGCAATCACCTTTTCCATCTCCCTTCCTATTTCACATTAGAGTTTTTTTTCAAGGTCGTTAAAATGAAAGAATGACAGTAGACTTTCTTATCAACAGCTTGTTCCAACAGATACAATACATGGGTTGGGGATCAAAAAGAGCATGAGAAGCATTTCTGCCAACATTGTAGAAAATATTGAACATCTGCTATATCTGGGATCCTGGGAGTTGTAATTATAATTTTTTGAAATCTGTACACAAGAGTTATAAATATTAGAACTGTAGCCTGTGAAAGCCATGAAATATTTAACTTGTTTGGCAGGCTTAAGCAAAGCTCATAAACTTAATTTAAGCAAGCCAAACACTATAGTTTTACCAATTTTATATCTTTCATGTCATTAGTTAGATAAATTAAAGCAAACTCTAAAACAGCCTAGAGATTGCCAACTAGAAGTCCTCGGGTATACCACCCCCCCCCCACCCAGAAAAAAGATGCATTTCGAGAATTAATTAATTTTACTATTGGTTTACCTTTCACCTTTTCTGGTTATCCACACTTGTCAAGGACTCTTTGGTTTGGGGATGGGAGGGTGGGGGAGATTTGCTATCAGGAAATTGCTTCA
The DNA here is from genome assembly GCF_019923935.1 of Bubalus bubalis. NCBI lineage: Eukaryota > Metazoa > Chordata > Mammalia > Artiodactyla > Bovidae > Bubalus > Bubalus bubalis. The sequence goes on along the minus strand of NC_059169.1, from coordinate 42,512,494 downwards.
GGGTAAGCAAAAAGAAGGACAAGCATCAGGCATCTTAAGCGGGTTCACCACGGGCATGATAGGAACCAAAGGCCACTGGAGATTTCTTCAAGTGTCAGTTCAGTCTGTCAAAAACCCGTTTGCCACTCTGAGTGAAACTCTTTCCAACTTGAAAGCAAAGGCCTGGTAAATAGCTCTGTGCTGCTCCTGAAGGTAAGCTGAGAGACTAAGGGAGCGGAGAGAACCCAGGTGTCCATCTTGTTAGCTCTGTGACCCAGTTACACAGCTGAGATGCGCCATTAGAAAGGAAGGTGGGCTGGAACATGTTCTGTCTTTCACAGATTTAGTACATCACAGTGATAAGGGGTGCAGAGGATGAGATGATTGGATGGCATCACTGACTCAATGGACACGAATTTGAGCAAACTCCAGGAGATGGTGAAGGACAGGGAAGCCTGGTGTGCTGCAGTCCATGGGGTCACAAAGAGTCAGACATGACTTACGACTGAACAACAACAAAGTGATAGCCAAACCGACTTCACACCCGCTTTCTCAGTGAAAAGTATAGAGTTGGCCAAAAAGTTTGTTGTTTTGTAAAGATGTCACAGAAAAATCTGAGAAAATTTTGGCCAACCCAATACAATTAGCTTCAACATTTATTCCTCTCCACCCACTCCATGCTCCCTACCCTTATCCCAGGCCCAGAATGGTCCCCAGTAAGGTACTCAGCATAAGAACATTCCTGTTATAGATTCTGAGTGAAGAAAATAAATGCTGGTGCTACATTTATGTCAGAACACTTTATTTATAAGGTGTCTTTTTGCAATGGAACCTCAAGGCAAGCCTGTTTATGTGTAAATGACTCTTACAAATCAAAAAGTATATAGCCACAGAAAAGAGATAAAGTAATGGGGTGTGCCCATGACTGCACAGTTGACGGTCCTGAGCCTGGCCTGAGTCTCCTGAGACTTGCTTGGCCCAGCATGCTGGTCACAGAGGAGGCAGCCAAGTCACAGAATGCATGCCCAGCAGAGGAAGAGGCAGGAAGGAACTGAGGGTCTCTGAGTCCAGAGTCCCATTGGTGATGCTCCAAGGGCCCCTGGCTTCCCTCTTATGGTGCTTTTCAGACTCAGTATCTCTATTAAAATTTCGTCCTCCTCTATCCCTGTCTTGTCTCCCTCTCTTAACCCCAACAAAGGACTGAAACTGGCTGTCAGCGCCGGGGCTTGCCACAGTCACATCAGCCTTTGTCAACGAGTTAAGAATCTACAGGAATCCCCTCTTTGCTGTCTCTCCACTCAGTACATGAGAGCAATCAAATGCATCGGCTCGAAACCCCTGGCTGCGAATGCATAAAAGAGCCAATGAATAGGAAAGTTCAAACGAGATATTTCACTGAAATATCCTGCTGATGCCGTTTTATTCTGCATTTAAGAAGATAATACCCATGCCCACACAGCCTCTTTCTCCCTGAAGAAGAGGGTTGCTATCACACAGACTGTCGACACAGGGGAACCAATTCAAGGCAAAACTGAAAGTTCCAATTCAATCCGATTGGCCCATGCCTTATGTCTGGGGTCCATCCAACGGGGCTTAGAAGAGATTTGAAAGAGTCCACATGAGTGGGCGGAGGCCCACACAGGCAGGAACTGATAGATGCCTCAGGTTTACTCAGATGGGAAGCACGCATTAAGGTTTTTTGAGTATCTCCTGTGTGCAAGGCTTTTTATATAGGTTTCTTAATCCACCTTCCCTGTAAGCTTCTGTGATACATTTTAGTAGTAGTATCTCCCTTTTAAACAGACATTAAGTCATTTCCTTAAGGTTGAAAAGCCAGACTAAGTGGAAGAGATAAATATTGTATGCAAATCCGCAGCAAATGGAAATTTTAGAGAGAATCTACATTCAACACACCCTTGAGAACTCCAGATTTCTATGCCTGGGGGACATAGAGCCAGGATGAAAGGGAATATGCCAATTAGGCTGTCATACTTCCCAGGTGGCTCAGTGGTAAAAGAATCTGCCTGCAGTGTCGGAATCACAGGTTCGATCCCTGGGTTAAAGATCCCTTCGAGAAGGGAATGGAAATCCACTTCAGTATTCTTGCCTGGAAATCCCATGGACAGAAGAACCCGGAGAGCTACAGTCCATGGAGTAGCAAAGGGTTGGACACAACTTGGCAACTAAACAACAGTAACAACCCCTTCCCACATCCTTGGGACAGCTGTGGAGATGCTAAAACAACCCAATTGCTAGTTCTAGGAAGGTCTCTATGCAAGTAGATGGGGCTGTATATCCTCTGCAGTGTCTTTCTTCCAGTCCCCCCAAAACTGTCATGGTCCCTGGACAGCATGGAGAGCGTGCTTCTGTATCCTAGCAACCAAATGGTTAGGTACTTGACAAAGCAAGGCTGGAGAACCAAGGGCCCTTGTCTTTTGTCTTCCTTTTGCTATTCATCATGGGTAAAGTTTTTTTTTTTTTTTTAAAGGACCAGAATTAAGACACAAAGACTTTCAAACACAGAAATTAAAAGACCTAAATTGCCACAATTTGACATGATTTTTTTTTTCTTTTACAAAAAGTAAGAGATCGGTAATTCCAACAGCTTGCCAAGGTGTTCAGTTCAGTTCCCACTTGAAGCTGAGAACTGCCTGCCTACTGTTCTTGTACTGAGTCCATGGAAGGGCATCACCTATGGTTATACAAACAGGTTCAAGGTCCCAAGGGTCAGGCCTGTGAGGCGAGTGCCAGGGGAAAAAAAGAAGAGCAGGAGTTTCTGGCGAGAGTTGCAACCTATGAGCCTTGGACTCCTGGGTGTTCACACCTCACCACTTTTATCCTCTGGCTGCACAGAGGCAGTGCAGGCTCGGAGCCTTTCCAGATGGTTGTGTGAAAGGGAAAGCTGTGACTCCTAAAGGACTGAGTAGGGCAGAAACCTCTCTGCTAGGACTCCTGATCAAGTCACGACATCTGGTGGGAACCACATTTTCCACTAGGATTGCTGGGCTTGTTTACATGTGTTTTCTTCTGAGCTACAGTAATCTGTTCACAAGAGACAGAAATCCTGGTAAATCAGCCCTTAAAGCCTGTTGACATTTGTCCACTTGGCAGATCATAAAAGCCCCTTGAAAATCACAGGAGCCAATGTGTAAACCGCTTACCAAATCATATGATGTCAACGCCAGGAGGAGGCGTTCTGCAGGATAAGATCACTGAATCGTGACTGCCTTCCGAACACAACTTTATTTTGGTCTTGGCTTACATGTGAGGTGTTGCCAAGATCAACTGAAAGAGAGACAAAGACATATGAATTCAGCCCAAAAACTGACTTTTAAGTTCTCTGGTCTTCAAAAAGACTGGAGATTCTTTATGAGATGGAGTTTTGCATAAACAGTCTTTGCTAAGGAAAATTTTCCCTAAATATCAGTTAAAATTTAACTAGCTCCCTGTAAATATTTCAGGAACTAGTGCCAGAAATGATCTAGGAGTTTTGAAAGACAAAAAAAAAAAAAAAAAAACTAGCACTAAAGAAAGCCTCATGGCATATCATGGCATAAATACAGAGATAATATACACTCTGAAATGGTTGATGGCAATCAGACTGCAAAGGGCTAAGAGTTCAAGATCACTGCCACCACTTTCCCAAGAATATCTCCGGAGAGATTGCTCAGGAGTCTTGAAGAGGAATGTAATAGAATAATTATGCATGAAGCATTGATAAATGCTCACCATCTTTAGAGCAGTACAGGTAAATCTCTACCAGAAGCTGTTATGCCTAAATTGAAGCTTATCCTAGGCTCTTTGAAAATCGGGTCCAAAGTCTAAAACCATATTTATATGTCAGGGTAATCTCTCTAGACTCCATTTGCAATCTTCTGCCTTTGTTGCCTAACAATTAATTGCATGTATTTGAATCTTCCATAGAGATAGGGGCATTAGTTTCATTACATTTCTCCACTGTTTCACAGGTTGTGCTAGATCTTCAGCTAGACAGAGAACTGAGACTCGAAGAGAGAGAACAAGATGAGAGGGAGCAGAGGGAAGAAGGGGAGAAATGGAAATGGATGCTCTTGTGTGAAACCAGGTGAGGAATTCCCTTGATGTGCATGCATGCCTTGTATCAACAGTCAAGCTAACAATAAGGAGTCACCCCCAAGGTCTCCAAGGTGATGGGGAAGCCCTTCATGTATGGGAACTTTTGTGGACAGAAGGGGTGTGACTTCCTGTGAGAGGAGCCTGGTTGGGGTTTCTGACCTTATCCAGGGATCCCACGTCTTTACCTGTGACTGCTGTAAAGGTGCTTCCTGGATTCCAGGAAAGGGTTGTAAGTTCTACACCAGGGACATACAGCACCACTGATTCTCACAGTGATGAGGAGCCTCACAGGGGCACAGGTCCAACACCCAGCTGAATGCTCACATCCCTGTCCAGGGTCTCTGCCCGTCTCACCCATCCTATAGAGAAAGACCAGGAGCATCCTATCCCAAAGACGGCCCTTTTGGATCTTTGGACAGCTCTGACTCTTCAAAACCCATTTTTCTGGGAAAACAAAATTCCAGTGTATTATCTACTCACAGCATTAGTTTTATTCCCTCAAGATCCTAAAGAAGAAATGGAATCCCTTTTCTTGATGAAATATAAAACAGAATTCAGGGCTGCAGAGTCAGCTGTCATGTCTGACTTTGGTAGCCTTTCCTCCTCTTGCTTCACAGTTTAGGAGAAGAGACTGTCTGGGCTGCATGCAGCTACCACAGCCTGGGCCCCTTTGTCTGGGGACTCTGTGACCTGCTTGGAAGTACCCTACCTGTTGGTCCTTTATGAAAAACAACTCTTCACAGGTTTCTAATATGTCAGTTGTGCTACCTATACTGATGGAAGAGGTTTTCAGTCTAATCCAAATGACACATTCCACTTTTCCTCTCTCACGCCCCATACATTTGGTGGGTGACAATACAAGCCAGTTCCACATTCTATGCTAAATTCGGGGACATTCAATGATTATCAAGATATAACTGGTGTCCTCAAGGAGCTGGGTGTCTAGAGCAGAATCTAAGTGAGTAAACAGGTAGGTCTATTAATCATGGTTAGGACCACAGGAACTCAGGAAAAGTGCTCCAAGTCATAGGCAGTCCTAGAAGATCTGATGTTAACAGAATGCCTCCCCAGCAAAGGGAATTGCTTTTATAAAAGTCCAGAGTAGGGAGAGAGCATGATGTATTCCTGGAACTGTGCAGGACATAAGGAAACATATTTATCAATACTGTATGATTTTATCTCTGCCTATAAGATGTGCGTATGATGTTGTGATCACCACAAAGACTTTACGCATTAAATTTTGTGCTTGTCTTAAGTTATTCTTGAATATTAAGGATTAAAATACATTCAGTTATTCAAAGATCTAAGCACTGAGATTCAAGAAAAGATAAAATGTTGTTCTTGGCTTTGTGGAGCTCACAGTCTGGTGGAAGCAATTTTTTTTTTAAACTTGTGTGTTATCCAAAGCAATATTATCAAATAGTAACACTGGTTACTCATGAAACATTCATAAATTGTTTGGGGTACTTGGGTTGAACTGATAGTCTTCCAAGACAGAAACCCAAAATAGAAATCTCCTACTCCACAATGTTCCCTCTCCTGCTATTCAAAAATAGTAATAATAATCAAAAATAGTTATTCCTCTCCTTTAAGGTTAATCAAACATCAGAGTATATTTTGGTCAGCAATTAGTTCCGTGATTGTTCATTCTATTGACCCTTGAGAATGTCTACAAAGCTAAAAAGATAAAAAGCTGAGTTCAGTTGGAGGGGAAACTGATGTGTGTGGAGTGTGGATAGAGCAAAGAATGGAAGGAGAAGCTCCCTGGGAGAAAAATCTGAAAAGAAAGGAAATCATCACTGGCAGTTAAATATTTACCGAGAAGAAAAGACGAGTGGACTAAAGAAAGGAGGCAATTTTGATTAAAGGAAAATGTTCTGGATTCTACTTAAACCTCCCCTTAACCCCATTCAAGGACTGTCTTCTTGAAATCTTATTGTAAACCAGTTTCACAACTTTGCCACCATCGACACTTTGGGTTGGGTAATTCTGTGTTGTGGGAGGTGGTCCTGTGCGTGGTGAGAGATTTAACAGCATCCCCGGCCTCCACCCACTTCATGCCACTAGCACCCCAAACACACACCAGCTGTGACAACCAAAAAATATCTCCAAACTTTACCTACTGTCCCCTGGGAAGCGAAACTGATTTGTTTCAAGAACCATTGATTGAAACTAACAGGGACAAGGAGACAGGACATACTCAAAATACAGTGAGACAATGGGAGGAATCCTTATGACAAAAATTACTGTAACCCCATTAGTGTAGATCATAAACATTCTCCCAAATTCTTAAGCCAAATAATCTTTAGGGTCTGTCTGACATATGTGCACAGAGATAAACACACAAACAAATGAAGTAGATTTTTCCTAACCATCTTTATATTGTGTTAGGACTAAGAAATAAGTCATGTGCTCCGTAATATAAAAATTAAATGGATTTCCAAATCATCTTCCTGGGGTTTCAGAATAATTTCATGTTACCATATCACTGTTGGGGAAAAAAATGTATCTCATCAAAACTATTCCAGAAGCACCTCATTTTGATAGGAAAGTACTTTGTGATGATTACCTAATAGGCAGCATTTGTTGAAATGCTTTTAATAGACCTTTTTTATCACATGCAAAGGAATTTCAATGCTAGTTCAGTCTCCTGTTTCATTCTGTCATGAATCAATTTGTAGAGACATTTAGAAGTCAATAATCCACTGCAGCTTTGATGACAGGTGATTAATTTCTACATTTTAGAGACATAATAAGATTTAGCAATAAAAAGGCCTTGAAGTAACCTACCAAACAGCTTTAATCTCAGCCTTGGGACTGTTGCTAAATATGAATGCTTGTACACAAATGTGAATGATTTAAGTTAGTAGGTTTTATTGCAGACTCCTTGTGTTTTCATATTAATCTTGCTTTACAATCAGGCTATCTATACAATCAATTTATGTTGGATATTTTTTTCCAACACAATGCTTGTGGGGAGGAGGGGGCTAACAAATTATTTACACACAAAGGATTTGTTCTACAAAAGAAGTCATTTTACATGCTTATTGCTGAGGGGATGACTGACTTTATTGGTGTGGCAAGGAAAGAGAGAAAAGAAGTGAAGGTGGCCTTCAAGAGATTTAGACAGGGGCTATGTTCGGGAAATGGATGGTGATGAATGGTGAATGATTATAGCTAACCTTCCTTCTGCCAAATCAGTTGCTCTCTTCTTCATAATACCCTTCTTTTCATCTTTTTTTCTCTTAAAATGAATAGAAGCTTCAGAATAATTTCTAATTCTTATCAAAAAGTTTTCTATAGGGCTTCCCTGGTGGCTCAGTCGTGTACAGAATTCACCTGCCAATGCAGGAGACACAGGTTCAATCCCTGGCCTGGGAAGATCCCACATACCCAGGAGTAACTAAGCCCTTGCACCACAACTACTGAGCCTGTGCTCTAGGGCCTGGGACCTTCAACTATGGAGCCCTCACTTCACAGACTACTGAACCCCACACAGCCTAGAGCCCATACTCTGCAACAAGAGAACTAGAGAGTCGCCCCTGCTCGCCACAACTATACAAAAGCCCATGCAGAAATGAAGACCTGGCACAGCCAATAAATAAATAAAATTAATTTTTTAAGAAAAGCAAATGCTGCTAAACAAGTGCAAGTGATACTAAGCAGAGTGAAATTAATCTAATCTAAAAAAAAGAGTTCGTGTTCTACCGCCAAGGAATGATAAAGACCCAAATGTAGACATTTGTTTAAAAATAAATGTATAAACAGAGATGGATACATCTGATGTTCTACATAGATTATCCTGTCTCACCAATAAATGGTATTTCTTAGAAAACACTTTAAGGCGACGTTCCAAGTTCGGTCAAGTTGTGCCGTGCTTGTTAAATCTTGGTAGCTGGAAGTTTCACTTTATTCTGACATGTTTCTGATGTAAGTGGAGGACCAGTGCTGAAAGTCTTTATTGAAGAAATGTTTCTTTTCTCTGGTAGAAAGGAAATGACTAGAGAAGAGGTAGCTGCTTGACACAAGTACCAAAAACAAAAACAAAAAAGAGCGGGGCAGGGAGACAGCATGCCGCTGGGAAAGATCCAAGAACAGGGCATGGAGACAAAACTAAAAGACTGCTCAAGAGACCACCCAACAAACGAAAACTCCAACTCATCCCCCATCACTGTGCTCTTTGCCTTTCCCAAACCCCACCATCAAGATTTCGCTTTCCACATTATTCTTCTTAAAGATTAGACATCCATTATCTTTCATTCTTTCTTCTTTTTTATCCAAACTTGGGTACTTCCATTAAAGTAGTTCTTAAAACAACCTCTTCTTATTTAGTCCCTGAGTTTGGACACCAAGCCCTTCTAAGTAGGTTATCTCGCACCTTCAAGTAGGCTTCACTGCATCCTCTTTCACCTGCCTGCCTTCCTCTACATCTGCTACCAGACTAACCTTCCCACAGGACTCCTTGCTCACCTGTTTACCTTGTCTTGTTCATTCATACTTTCAAAGAGCAAGTCCGAGTGCTCTAGCTATGTGTTCTGGGAAACAAACTCACTCAGAAGGACAATGCAGATAGTGGCTGCTGCTGCTGCTAAGTCGCTTCAGTCGTGTCTAACCCTGTGCGACCCCATAGACGGCAGCCCACCAGGCTCCACCGTCTCTGGGATTCTCCAGGTAAGAACACTGGAGTGGGTTGCCATTTCCTTCTCCAATGCACAAAAGTGAGAAGTGAAAGTGAAGTCGCTCAGTCGTGTCCGACTCTTAGCAACCCCATGGACTGCAGCCTACCAGGCTCCTCCGTCCATGGGATTTTCCAGGCAAGAGTACTGGAGTGGGTGGGGATAGTGGAGTGCAGTTTATTACACCAGCAGGCCCAAGGCAGAGTCTCCTCTTAGCCAAAGACCCCGACCAGTTTTTATGAAAACCTTATATACCCTAAGTGTACTTGCTCAAACCCATCTCCCCAAATTCTCTAAACTAGTCTGAACAAAGGAAAAGAAAGATAGAATCAAAGTTAACCCATGATTCATGTGCCTTAAACCTGTGATTCGTATGCCTTAAGCCTAGGTAGTTAACAGTGGACAATTATCAATAGGCCTGTGATCATACCCCAATATGCATAAAAGAATTTATGATTCTATTTGGTTACACAGGTAATTAGGGTATTCTTTTAGCTGTCAGAGAGTCTAGGTATGAGCCCTGGGGCTCTTCCATCCGGGATGTCTGGTTTTCCAGTTAGTATGTTGTTTCCATAGATACTGGGCATATAGTTCAAAGTCTGCAGTCCAGCCCAAGATAGACTCCTGCTTTCAAGACGGAGCCTGTTCTGTCTGTTTCCTCCTTCATGAGCAACTAATACATGCTGGGCACTATGGTAGAGGCTGGGAAATTAAAGATCATGAAGACACGGTGTCTTCATTTAAATAACTGAAACCCATCCAGAGACAAACACCAACGTGACCACCAGAGTGGTGAGTGCTGTAACACATCTGTGTGTGTATCTTCACAATATGCAATAGGTACTCAACTGAAGTTGTTAAGGAGAAGACATAGGACTGAATCCTGCCTAGTCTTACCAGGGAGACAAAGCAGATAATAAACACACAGAGTCATCCTTTCCTTAGGATGGCCAGATAGACAGACAGACGGGATGTCCCCCTTTCCTCCCGACTCTCTTTCTCTTTTTTTCTTCCCATCTCTTACAAAGTTCGTGAAAGACTAGTCTGTGCTTGCTGCCTTCCCACTTATATCTCAGTCACCACTTAACTGACACACTTTCTGAAGGAAAGTTGCTGCTGCTTCTGCTAAATCATTTCAGTTATGTCCGACTCTGTGCAACCCCAAAGACAATGGCCCACCAGGATCCTCTGTCCCTGGGATTCTCCAGCCTGAATACTGGAGTGGGTTGCCATTTCCTTCTCCAGTGCATGCATGCATGCTAAGTTGCTTCAGTCGTGTCCGACTCTGTGCAACCCTATGGACAGCAGGCCACCAGGCTCCCCTCTCCGCGGGATTCTCTAGGCAAGAATAATGGAGTGGATTGCCATTTCCTTCTACATGGCTCAAAACAGCCTGGAGTTAAAACTCCCCTCTGAGTCCTCCCCACCATTCTATGCAAAACAAAGAACTCTTGCCCAAATTAAAAAACGAACATTAAGGTTGATTACACCCAGCTCCCAGCCGGTCCCAGCCTCTGGCCGATCTCCAGAATTCCTTGCCCCAGCTTTTTAAGAGATAACTAATCTGAACAACCGTGGAGAAGAACAGGCCCCATTAAGACAATAGATTTTCACATATATGCCTATATATACTTACTCTTTTCTTGGGTTAGTGCAGCAGCTCACTAATCTGGCTGCTGGCCCTTCTCACCTCATTAAAGGTGATCTGTTCTTGTACAGTGCCGGTCTCATTCTTTCTCTGAACCACTCTTTCTCTAATTCCCTTATCCTACACTTTGCCTCACTTAGAAAATAAGTGAACTCCTAGATGCCAAATCAAACCATCCTTCTTCTTTCTTATCTCTCTGGACCACCCTTGCACGTAAAACTTTTATGTATTTTCTCATTTTAAAGACTATCTCCTCGGCCTTAACACACATTCACAATTTCTTGCACACCTTCTTCTAGCTCTTGAGATATCTTGTGAGTTCTACTTCTTCACCTACCTTTAAAGGTTGAGTTCCTGAAAGATCTCTTTTCACAGTATGCCCCTTCCTTTAGGGCAGGTCATCATTCTCCTGGTTATCACAGCACCTTTCATTATTCCCCATCAGTCTCCAGCCCAGACCTCCCTTCTGAAGTCAGAACCATTACATCTGACTACCTATAAAGTAGCTCATACTATATCTAATTCCTGTAGAACATATGTCAATGGGCCACAACGTACTGTTTTTTAAAGAGAGGCAAAGAAGACACAAAAAAATGAAAAGCATGCTTCATCTAGATTAATTAGATCCCTTAGTCAAAGAGCTGGTCTGTAAAACAAAGAACACACTCAGGAGTTACACAGGATGTTCCAAATATGAAAGGAAGGGAAGAGGTATTCTGGTACTTGAATCTAGTAAGTGAGTCTGTGTGATGTAAGCATAAATAGTGATTGTATTGATAGAGTGCATAATCAAAAAGGTTTGGAGACCACTGAAATAAAGCACAGTTCCTGTAAAGACAAAGCTGTAAATTGTCTTGTGGAGGACAGTTTTTTTCTTTTTCACCCTGTCTCTGTAAACAACAAAATCTTTTCTATCACTAGGGCTTTTTCCCTTTGCTCAAGAATCCAAAAATCCAAATTTGAAACCTTAATGTAACTGTCATCTTATCCCCATAAACGTTTATTTTTCACTTCAGGATACATTTCGAGTTCCAGAAATTAAGTTCTAGAGGTGTTACCAAAATTAACAATCCCATGAGTATTTGCACCAACACAAAAAGCTTGGGATAACTGTTTACTCTCCGTCACTGATATTCCAACATTTCTCGCTGGCCAAATAGAGAACTTTAAGCCATACATACATACATACATGCACATGCATGCATGCATCTGTTGATCTCTCTCTGCACTTAAAAATCTTGTATAGTTCCTCATTTTAAAGACTATTTAAAATGCAAAATAAAGCATTTATTAGTGTTTCCAATGACCAGTTCTAAATGCATTATATGCATTAACTTATTTTAACTTTGGAAAAACCTGATAAGATAGATACTATTATCTTGTCAATCATACACCATACAGAAAACAGAGAAAGAGAAAAGGAGTAATTTGCTCAAGGTTTGTCCAGATTCAGGTCCATCCACAAGATGCCTCAGCTTGTACACAATTAAAAGGACACAAGAAGAGAGTAGCTGTAAGGATGAGAATCTGCATGCACTGAATCCATTTCTCCTTGAGGGTCCAAATTAATATTCACTCCTCACTGCCCTCTATCCTTGCCCTGAGCTGCAGGGAAGAAAATTTCCTCAATATTCTCCCACATTCCATGCTTCCATCCATTGGTCAGTCTATTCTTGAAAGTGCAAGTCTATACAATCCATGGGATTCTCCAGGCCAGAATACTGGATTGGGTAGCCTTTCCCTTCTCCGCAGATCTTCCCAACCCAGGGATCGAACCCAGGTCTCCCTCATTGCAAGCAATTTCTTTACTGAGCAATATTTTTATTTGCAAGCAGTTTCTTTATTTGCAAGCAAATTCTCCAGCTAAGCCACCAGAAAAGCCCAAGAATACTGGAGTGGGTAGTCTATCCCTTCTCCAGGGGATCTTCCTGACCCAGGAATCAAATCGGGGTCTCCTGCATTGCAGGCAGATTCTTTATTAACTGATCTACCAGGGAAGCCCCTCAAATGAATTAATTTTCTCTTGCTTGTCCAAATCTTTTCCTTTCCTCAAGCCCCATTAGTATCCCAGACTCTGAAACTTCTCTAGACTTCCTTTGAAGTTATCATAAATATTGCCATGTATTGGTTACTTGTTCTTGAGTTGTTTTCATGTGTTCGTTTTTTCATTGTTTTCATGTGTCAATATTTCCTCATTAATGTATAATTACCTTGAAGACAGAGAACCATCTTGTGTGTTTCTTCTCTGTAACTTCATGCTGACATATAAGGCTGTCAATAAGTACTTGTTTGAATGGTTAACGGAATGAAAGACAATCAGGAGTAATAAAATAAATAAATAGAGACAGTAAGAAATGAAAGATCTTATACAAGTATATCTTGAGCTTAATATATTAAGGCATTTAAAAAATTTTTATAAATTAACATACAATAATAAATACAATAATAACAATTAATTTTATAATTAACATACAATACTGTCTGCAGTTTAAAGGATTTTTAAAAGGTCATCTCATACAAATAGAAGCAAAACACTTCTAATAGTTTCAAAAGTTTCATAAAATCTTTTTTGTGTGTGTGTTTCAGCTTATAAAATAAAGCTGATATGAGATGAAGGAAGGATGTTAACTCTGATAAGAGTACTTACTATACACAAGGTCTCCACTGTGTGTTTTGAAGTGTGATACCTCAGCTAAGCCTTACAACACTCCTACAAAGTATTATCAACCCATTTTTACAGGTAATGAAACTAATATTCAGAGAGGGCAGATAACACTCCCAAGATGAGACAGCCATCAAGTTAAAGAGCTGTACTTTGAACTCAGCTTTAGCTGAGCTCTAGCCAATCTCTTTTTACTGGTCATTCTTTACACACTGTAAGGTGATGGTTGCTTCCTTGACTTTTGTAAAGCAAAGGCAACCCAATGCTTTTCTAAAAATATGCAAAAAAGAGTGCTCAGTTCTTTTTCTCTTCTGAGGTCAACCATGGCCAATCAACATCAATATCCATTTTGATCTCTACAAATAACAAGAATCTCCACACTTTCTCTGCATCTATCACTATGAATGCTGAGATCCCACTTTGGAGAGTAAAGATGCCAAATTGATATATATATATACATATATCTTAATTATACATAATAGTTTTATATAATATCTAGCTAATGACACATAATTATATATAACCTAGATATTACATATATATAGATTTAATGTATACAATCTAGAGATTACTTCTTCAGTGACCCTTTCAATATACCCAACATGCAAAAGCGAGACAAACAAACTGTTTTGGAAATCACTTTCATGAAAAGGGGGCAATGAAAGCCACACTGAGGCTGCTTCTTTGCTGCCAGTGTTCATCCTGAGCCCCACATCTGACCGGGAATCCCAGCCACCGGAGAGGGTGCAAAGAGCACAGTGTATACTTTAACAGAGCCAAATTCAGCTTCTGGCTCTGCCATTTCTGTGAGCCCCTGTTTCCTCATCTGTAAAATGGGGACAATAAATGGAAGCATGCCACAAAGATTCAGTTCAGTTCAGTTGCTCAGTTGTGTCCGACTCTTTGCGACCCCATGAACTGCAGCACGCCAGGCCTCCCTGTCCATCACCAACTCCCGGAGTCCACCCAAACCCATGTCCATCGAGTTGGTGATGCCATCCAGCCATCTCATCCTCTGTCGTCCCCTTCTCCTGCCCTCAATCTTTCCCAGCGTCACAGTCTTTTCAAATGAGTCAGCTCTTCGCATGAGGTGGCCAAAATATTGGAGTTTCAGCTTCAACATCAGTCTTTCCAATGAACACCCAGGACTGATCTCCTTTAGGATGGACTGGTTGGATCTCCTTGCAATCCAAGGGACTCTCAAGAGTCTTCTCTAACACCACTGTCCAAAAGCATCAATTCTTTGGCACTCAACTTTCTTTATTGTCCAACTCTGACATCTATACATGACCACTGGAAAAAGCATAGCCTTGACTAGATGGACCTTTGTTTGCAAAGTAATGTCTCTGCTTTTTAATATGCTGTCTAGGTTGGTCATAACTTTTCTTCCAAGCAGTAAGCATCTTTTAATTTCATGGCTGCAATCACCATCTGCAGTGATTTTGGAGCCCAGAAAAATAAAGTCAGCCACTGTTTCCACTGTTTCCCCATCTATTTGCCATGAAGTGATGGGACTGGATGCCGTGATCTTAGTTTTCTGAATGTTGAGCTTTAAGCCAACTTTTTCATTTTCCTCTTTCACTTTCATCAAGAGGTTCTTTAGTTCTTCTTCACTTTCTGCCATAAGGGTGGTGTCATCTGCATATCTGAGGTTATTGATATTTCTCCTGGCAATCTTGATTCCAGCTTGTGCCTCCTCCAGCCCAGCGTTTTTCATGATGTACTCTGCATATAAATAAGCAGGATGAAAATATACAGCCTAAAGATTAACCAAGATAATTTACATAAAGTGAAAGTGAAAATCGCTGAGTCGTGTCCGACTCTTTGCAGACCATGGACTATACAGTCCGTGGACTTCTCCAGGCCAGAATACAGCAGTGGGTGGTCTTTTTCTTCTCCAGGGGATCTTCCCAACACCAGGGATCAAACCCAGTTCCCCTGCATCGCAGGTGGATTCTTTACCGGCTGAGCCACAAGGGAAACCCAATTTACTTAAAGCACCTGGCAAATAGTAGGCAGGCATTCAATAGATAATATTTTCAGGATTTCTCAGGTGGTACAGTGGTTAAGACTCCACATTTACGCTGCAGGTGGCATAGGTTCCATCTCTGTCAGGGAACTAGGATCCCACATGCCCTGTGGCATGGTCAAAAAGAAAAATAATTTTTTTAATCTCAAATAAATATTATTTTCCTTCTCTAATGACAGAAACTTTCTCAAAAGAGGGTATTCATTCTTAATGTATGTGCAAGAACTCATAGAGGAGAATACAGCCAAATTATTATTCAGACAAAATCTGACTGACTAATAAAATATAAATAATATAAATAACAAAATATAAATTTTGATGATTGCTCTAATAGATGAAAGGATCAGAACAGACATGCAGATATAATAGAAGTACAAAGGTAAAAAATTCTTAATTTGATAAATACTGCAAGAAAAATATTGATTCTAACTTCTTTCATCTTCAATTATTTACTTTCATAGATTTACCATTTGTAGATGTAGCATAGGGACCAAGAAAATTATTAAAAATCACAATAGCCCAAGTAGCAACTCTTGTGTAATTTTGCCTGATTTTTCATGATCTTAAATATTGAAAGCATATATCAAAAGTGGAAACACTGCTGAGACAAAGGACAACTGTTTGCCGGGTTAAACTCAGAGAGCTTGCGGCACAGTAGCATCTGTAATAAAACGATGGCTGCCTGTTTTTTCACCAATGTCAAATCATTGTAAAATACGGAGGAGAAGAGAGGAATCAAATCTTGCAGTCCTCGAAATCTGATATGAGGTCTATAAGCAACCCTGTGCAAGACAGGTAGCTTTTACAAGAGGACAAACACACTGCGAGGGAATGAATCAAAGCAAAGGATTAGATAATTGAGGAGGTGACAACACATCAGATAGCGGGTCGCAGAGTGAGGTATGGAACAGGAGTTGCCTGCCCAGTAACACACAAGAAGAGTTATGACATTTATGCATTTTCATTTCTACAGGTGGGAACCTCAAATCATTCCATGGGCTAGCCTCTGAGTACCTCTAATCCAAGCCTGCCAAGGCTCAGTTGATATACTCCTGCATCGTCGGAGATGGACCCCACATATTTTCAACAATATTTCTTTGGTCCTAACAAGATACATTTTAAGTCCAAATAACCTGTAAATTCAAAGCTTATTTTCTACATTTAAGAAATATGCCCATACAGGTTCTATTATACATGGCCATAGATCCAGGAAATACTATTTGACTACCTACTCTGTGTCGGGTTTGTGCAAGACTATTGTTTTATAATTTCATATTCAATTCTATCAGCCAAGCTCTGCTGTTTGTCCTATTTTCTTCTTTTAGTAGTTGATAAAATAAGAAAGAGAGACTGTGACAATCCTAAGATAATGCATTTTTTTTTACTTTTTATTCTATATTGGAGTATAGCCGATTAACAATATTGTGATAGTTTCATGGGGACAGCAAAGGGACTCAGTCATACACATATGTCAATTCTCCTCTGAACTTGCCTCCCATCCAAGCAGCCACATAGCATTGAGAAGAGTTCCCTGTGCTAAGATGATGTAGTTTAGAAGAATGCTTCTGCCCCACATACAGACCTCTGATTGCAGCTGCATTGTGGCAGGAGGGGCAGGACTCAGATGTACAGGCCATATGCTTGATCTCACAGTTTTAGAGCCCTAAGTGTCTCCTCTCTCTTCCCAGGGCTTTGAGCAAGGATCTCACATCCAGGAGCCCTCAGGCATGCCAGTCAGCTTTTGGCAACTTTTTTTTTTTTTTTTCATTTTATTTCAGACAATGGATTTATTCTTTGTTAAAGCAAATGATACAAATGAACTTATTTATGAAGCAGAAACTGATTCAGAGACAGAGAAAACAAATTTATGTTTATCTAAGGGAAAAGGGGATGGGCAAAGGATTAATTAGGACAACTATCTGTAAAATAGGTAACTAACAAAGACCTTCTGTGTAACAGGGGAACTATATTCAGTATTTTGTAATAAACAATAATGGAAAAGAATTGAATATATATATATATTCACTCATATCACTTTGCTGTACATCTGAAACTAATACAACATACTAAATCAACTATATTTCAATTTGAAAAAAACATAAAGTTTGACAATTTTTCTGTCTTAATTTGTTTACTATGTTTTACAAATTTTCAAGACTTTTCTTTTCTTCATCTTTAGCAAATGAAATAACAGCATATGACTCAAAGGCCTAAGGATAAACCAGCAATAAAAGATAATTAGCCCTCAAAATAGATTCCAACCCCTCTGAACAGATCGCCATTCCAGTTTTAAATTATCCTCTTGACCTTAAAAGACAATGCTCTGTGGGAATGAGACACCTAAAACCACTGCTCTTCATAACTCAGTCAAGATATGAATTTAAAGATTCTCACAAAATGGTAATAAATCCAGATCCAAAGACAGTTTGGGAAAGCTACAGAAAAGTGATGCTCACTCATCTAAAGGACTTTTCAGTCCTTAAAGAACTTAATTGTTTAAAATTCAGGATATTGAATTTATAGGACTTTTGGAAATTAGCCAGATGTCCCCCCCAGATTTGTATTATAACCTTAGGAGACATCAAGGAAAGGTCAGGCTTGGAGAACCATCGGTGTGATCTTGTTGGAGACTTAGTCTGGAAGACAAAATGGTCCAAATTTTTAATGGGAATCAATGTGGGGAGTCATGTTGAATGAAAAATAACTATACTGAGGTGAGTGAAATAAAATTAGCCCCCATCCTAGCTACAACTCTACCAATCTTTCATCTGAAGATCTTGCACTCATAACTTTGGGGGTATTTTGTTGTCTCATCTGAGAATGTAGGCTCCTTGACTAAGTTACTTGGAGACCTCATCTCATGATTTAACTTCAGAACAGCCCAGTTAGACTTCTCCATCTTGGCTTCAGAATGGCATTATCTAATATTAACTTCTCGCCTCATTTCATCCTGAAAGCCAAATAGAAGCTGGTTGGCATTTGGATAATTTCACCAAGGTCTTTAGGATGAGGTTTGTCATACCTCTGTTAGGAAAACACTTCTTTCAATAGAATAAATTTCAGATTTTTATTGAACAGCTGAAGCATGACCAGGATAAAAAGCACTGTGATAATAATATGCTCAGTTGCTCAGTCTTATCCAACACTTTGGGACCCTCTGTCTGCCAGGCTCCTCTGTTCATGGGATTTTCAAGGCAAGGATACTGAAGTGGGTTGCTGTTGCCTCCTCCTATAACAATAATACAACATAACAATACAAAGTGCTGTTCTTCCAATAAGTACAAGATGCCAGGTAGGTGGGTGATAACTGAGAAAGGAGCAGGCTATAGTCCATGGGGTCACAAAAAGTTGGACACAACTGAGCGACTAACACACACAGAGTAACTGAGTGGTTATTCTCTATTGTTTCCCCAAGAAGTACAATAAGAGCTAACACACAGTAGGACCTCGACACATATTTGATAAATGGTTAAATAAATGAAGAATTAATGAATGTGATTCAATCTCTTTGTTTTGTACAAAGACCCATAGAAGCTGTGGAATTTGTCCTGGACTATTAGCCAACTGAAATTAAAACACAGAATCTCTAAATTTTTGCCTCTGTCACAGTGTGATTTTCCCTGTTACTAGTTTGTTTTGGTTTTAATATTTAGAAAATACAGGCTTTTATTGAGCAGGATATAAGACAATTGAGGTACTGATATCTCAAGACGCTATAGCACACAACTTTTCAAATGTGCCTAATTACAGAAATCACTGGGAATGTTTATTAAAAATAAGTTCCCAGCCTTCTGATTCCATATCTCTCACCAGACAAGTCCTGGAAACATTGCCCTAACTAGGTCACTGGAGAGGGAAGGGATCTCCCTTTGCTCTCTGCAAGGATACTTATTTCCGACCAGAGAGGGGAGGTTGGGATGCAGTAACACAGGATGCTTTGTTTACTGCTGATAAGTCAAAGGACACTGATGAGAGCAGTGAGGAGGGTGATTTTGAGGGCAAGAAAACACCTGGGAGACACAGCACTCACCTTTGATTTATTAATTAAATTCGTAGAAAGGCAGCTTCCCTAGAGGTCCTGCAGCTGCACATGCTTCCCTCTACCTTTTTATGAGAAAAAGAATGACCCAAAGGCAGACTGAGGTAGGGCTTTTCTTTGCTAAAAACTAAATTTCAACTCCACTGCTAGGATTGGTACTCAGTCATCTATATGTTCTGTATAGCTGACATGGGCACTTTCACCATAGCAACCATTGACTAGAAAAGGTGAAAATATAAATATTCACTGAATGAATGACAGGAGAGTTTTGTCTTCGACCTTAGTACTAGTATATGAGAATTAATCTTGACAGTCCTTTTCTGGAGTCATTATCGTTGCCTTTCAAGACTATGCAGATTATGAACTACATTATTATTGATGTTAAAAGAGAAAATGGAGCAAGAAGAATAGGAGGTAGAGGATTTAGCAAGCACACATGCTAAAAGCCTTAGGGAAAACAAAATGATCAGATAAAGGAAACTTAGGCATTGTAACTGCGGTCTAGTCAGCGTGCCAATGAAGGACAATATGCAGACCTGTTTAGTGTTAGTCACTCAGGTCTGCCTCTTTGCAATCCCTTGGACTTGTAACCCACCAGGCATCTCTGTCCATGGAATTCTCCATGCAAGAAAACTGGAATGAGTTGCCATTGCCTTCTCCAGGGGATCTTCCTGACCTGGGAATTGAATCCCGGTCTCCTGCATTGCAGGCAGATGCTTTACCATCTGAGCTATCAGGGATGGTAGACCTGCTTTAGAGGGTTTCATATCTTTTTGTTTGCAGATTTCATGAACTGAGCTAATGTGATCCTAGCAAATTGTATGAACACTGTATGTAATTGCTACAATGCAAGTTTTACAGGGTAAAGCCAATGTCGGCTTTACCTGCTGCATCCCCAGAGCCTAGCACATAGCCTGGCACGTGGTAAACACTCAGTAAATATTGGATAGATGTATAAATGATAGATGCATGGATGAATCAATGCGAAGATGGATGGATATTGGCTTTATGAGGGGTGGGCATATATATACCTACAAATATCCTATGCCCTTTTCATCTTCAGGAGCTAAGCTGTTCTGTCTCTGAAACCATGGTAAGATATGGAAGATGGGACCTACAGGGTTGTAGTCGGTAATCCTCTTCATAAAATCATCAAGACATTAACTGTTGATGGAAGACCACTGCATTGGTCCCCTAAGGCTGCCAAGGCAAAGTACCACAAACTGAATGGCTTAAAGACCAGAAATTTATTATTTCACAATTCTGAAAGTCTGAGATCCAGCTGTCATCAGGATTGATTCCATCTGAGATCTATAAAGGAGAATATGTTCCTGCCTCTCTCCTCAGCTGGCAGTCTCTGGCATTTATTGGTTATAGATGCATTACCCACATCTCTGCCTTAAGGATCAAATAGCATCTTCTGCATGTTTGTGTGTGTGTGTATGTGTGTGTATGTCTCTTCTACTTTTTATAAGGATGCTGCTGCTGCTGCTAAGTCGCTTCAGTCGTGTCCGACTCTGTGTGACCCCATAGACGGCAGCCCACCAGACTCCTCTGTCCCTGGGATTCTCCAGGCAAGAACATTGGAGTGGGTTGCCATTCCCTTCTCCAATCCATGAAAGTGAAGTCGCCCAGTCGTGTCCAACTCTTCGTGACCCCATGGACTGTAGCCTACCAGGCTCCTCCACATGGGATTTCCCAGGCAAGAGTACTGGAGTGGGGTGCCATTGCCTTCTCCGATAAAGACACTAGTCATACTATATTAGGGCACATACCAATGACCTCCTTTTAGCTTGGTTACCTCTGTAAAGACCCTTTCTGATATACTGGAGGTTAGAAATTCAACATATTAATTTGACGGGAACACAACACATAGCAAGAAGTTATGAAAAATAAGTACCTCCTACAAAACTTATTATTTGCACCAAAGTAAAACTAAATTGCTATTTAAGCTTCTCATTGACTGGAAGACAATATTCCACTAACAAATGGATAGTAAATAAAAATTAGTACAAATTACCATGGTTACTTAACATTTCTAAAACATCATTGATATTCTCTTAATTTAATTGTTCTCTACCAGTTTAGTGAACATATTCACTCACTGTTTAAACACACAATTCTAGTGTAGAAATATTATTAAAAACCTGAATAGCTTTACTTAAGCATCAGTTAGCTCTCATCATCTTTTATATTTAATGGCTGAATTTCTCCAGTACTATGTTTTTAAAGAATCTAGCTACCAAGGTTGGAAAATAAATATCATATATAGTGTTGCATGTGTTTTGGAAAGATGTAAATCTGAAATAAATTTTAAGTTCTGACCCTTGAAGAGATAATGTGCTCAGAAAATTTACTTAACCAAATAGCTTGTTTCCTAACAATGATGAATAACATAGATTGTGCTATTTATAGAAGTGATTTAGCTGGGTATACACAAATGATAAAGTTCAGCTCACTTTGCTGCTGCTGCTGCTAAGTTGCTTCAGTCGTGTACAACTCTATGCTACCCCATAGACAGCAGCCCACCAGGCTTCCCCATCCCTGGGATTCTCCAGGCAATAACACTGGAGTGGGTTGCCATTTCCTCAAGTCCCTTTATGATGAAGGCAAAGAATTGTTAAAGGAATCGCCAACAGAAACTTTTAAAAGCCTAGATATGTTGTATAAGTCACATCCATGGGGAGTCTGATAAACATTGAAAGAAAAAGATCAAATTCATTGTTATAGTTACAATCATGATATTTGGAACTTTTGCTCTATGGAAGAAGCATTAACAATATCCTCTGAGTAACTTACACTCAAAACGGAAAAAAAAAATATGAGGGCTAAATGTTAAGTTGTACATTCAGAAATGCAGGGAAAATATATGAATCATACAGGCATAGATTCTAACTGGGAAATTAAACTATGAGTGAAGAAATTCTAAAAATAAAATTGACTTTACTTTCTGACAGTTATAATTGATCTTGAAGAGGAAGGGAATTTTTTATAGTTAACCAGGCTTTGATATAAAATCAAGGATCCAAATCCAAGGATTTGTACATTTTCTACAAATGGTCAGATAAAGAAATACACTAAATATAGTTTATTTCTAAATATCAACAATATTCAATTAGAAATATGTAGTTTTTAAATCCCACTCACAATTGCACCAAAATATATAGAATATCTAGGAATAAATTAAACATAAAATATGCAGATTTACATGAAAAAGTACAAGATGTTTTTAAACAAATAAAATAGAAAAGCATAGAAGTTATTAAGATGATTTAATACTGCTTAAATGTCAGTTCTTTCTTAATCTACAAAGCTAAGAGTTTTTCCACTGAAAACTTCAATAGAACTTTTTGACAAAATGAATCTAAAGTTCTTCTGGAAGAATAATGTGCCTGATAATCAAGAACATTTTTAGAAAGAAAATTGCGTAGAGATTTGCCCTGGCAAATACTAAATGTATTTTTGTAAAGCTGTTGTAGGTTCACAGTAATTACATGAGTTCAATAGACTACAATGTACACACTGACACAACTTAATATATGGTTGGCGAAAAAAAAAAAAAAAAAAAAAAAAAACTCCTATAAACTTAGACTGCATTTTCAAAAGAGGAAAGAGAACACTGACAGAATAGACTTGATCTGAAGAAGGGGAGGTTATAAATTGGATTGATTCAGTGATAGATGTTTGACCCGGGGGGTTTCTGGTGTTTCTTCCCACTTTAAAACACTATGAAAACCAAGCCTATTCCTTCTCCAGCAGATAGATCTTCCTGACCCAGGAATCGAACGGGGTTCTCCTGAATTGTAGGCGTATTCTTTACTAGCTGAGCTACCTGGAAAGCCCAAGAGTGAATGCAGATGACTACAATCCTAAGTCTTCTTCAATAATCTTCACCAGAGACCTCATATTTTATCAGAGTGCTCTAGAGGTCCTTGTGGCAGGTAAATGGGAGGAGAAATGGGTACATTCAAGTTTGCATATCAGAAACACCACTTGGCAGCAGTATAATGGATTAGAGGAGGACCAACGTGCTGTTTATTATAATAGGCCAAGCAAGAGGGTTGAAGGAGCAGAGTGCCAGTGAGGGTGGACAGGGAAAAAAAGCATTCAAGAATTATACAGAAGGTAAAATTTTCTTGGTGATCATTGGTATATCAGAGGAAGTATGAACAAAAGTCCAAGATAATTCACAGGTACTGTCTTAACCAACTGGGTAATAAGGAGTAAAGAAGAGTGGGTTTAGAGAGAAAAACAATGAGTTAAAAAAAAAAGGTCTTTATTTTAGGAAAGAATCTGCATTTTTTTGTATTTTATGTATTTGATAAAATTTTTTACATATTGGGGTTTCCCCAATAACTGTAATTATAAAAGGATTCTGTTGCTTTTTTAAAAAGGTTGAGAATTTCTGGATTTGAATGACAGTCTTGGCATAGTTACATCAATTCTCATTTTTAAAGAGGGGAAACTAGGGGCTTACAAAATTATGTGATTTTCATCCTTATACATAATTGGTGTCAAATATAAACATTTTAGCTCCAAGACTTGTAATCCTAACCTTGTACTCACATCACTAAACTGCATGTACTTCAGAACATTCCAAACATAAACTCTTACCTGGTAAGGACCTGAAAGCTTTCCCAGTCCAGCCCTTGGATTGTACAAGAGTCTGAGTCCGAGACATTTTCCTGGCTCTCACAGTGAGTATACTAGTAGAGCTCAGATTAAAATCCAATAGAGTGAATCGTAATCAGCATGCGATCCTTTGCCGTACCCTGCCTCAGCACGGGTGCGAAATCAGTCGGTAGAATTAACATCATTTGTTGACACTTTAAAAATAAATTGCACTTTCTATTAACAAAACAAATTAAATGTATCATCTTATTCAGTCCTCACAAATCCATGATTTAGGAATAAGATTTCTGTTGTACACATGAGGAAACTAAAGTTTGTGGAAAATAAAGTCACTTGCTCAAAGTCATATCACTAGGAAGTGGACTCAGAGATGTTGAAACTATAAGCTCTTTTCCCTAATGCCCATTTACCAAAAAATGAGTTAAACACACACACATATATATAACCCAGGAAGAACTAATGCTTATTTCGCAAAGGTCTGTTGCAAGATGGTGGAAAATAAAACATTTAAAGTTTGTGTATCCTACTCAAGTCAAAATTTTAAAAGCTGCTTACCTAATACGTTTATTTTGACACCATAAATTACCTTTAATACTACCCTTGCCCTGATATACTTGACCTCTATTCATAGAAAATGAAACGCAGCTTGTACAGATTGATTTTTAGATCTCTTTATTCAAAGTAAAGGATAAGCCAGAATCAAATTTTGGTATGTCTAATATTTATGCTTGCAAAGACAGTCTGGCAAGTGTCAACATTGGGTGTAAATTAGCATTATGGAAGATCAGCAGATATTGGTGAAAAAGCTATCATCAATAAGAAAGTTCTGCATGCATGCTTAGTCGCTTAGTGTCTGACTCTTTGGGACGCCATGGACTGTAGTCAGCCAAGCTCCTCTGTCCATGGGATTCTCCAGGCAAGAATACCACGGTGGGTTGCCATGCCCCCCTCCAGAGGATCTTCCTGACCCAGGGATCAAACCTGCATCTCCTGCATTGTGGGAGGATCTTTACTGCTGAGCCACCAGGGAAGCCCTAAGAAAGTCCTATATAACCATAAACATTGCTTCAGAATATCATTTTACTATGGTTACATTTTAACAGTATTGCTGAAGTTCACTTTTATAAAATGTATAAAACTAGTTATTTTTCAATGGCAGAGTCCAGAGAACTCTTTTTCTAAACACAAATTGAAATAATTGGCCAATACAGTAAAAGGAAAAATGAGTGGAAACCAACAGCCCTGGATTCTTGTTCGAGGCAACATGGCAGAGTGAATAAGGGCAAACACTTGCCCAGTGACCGGCACTCCAACCCTATCACTTGCTAGATATGTGACTGGCTCTGTTGCTCAACTTTAGGATGCCTCAGTTTTCTCTTTTGTCCAGTGGGGATGATAATGTACCTGCCTTACTGAGTTATCAGCAGAATTAAATTTATACTTGTAAAGTCTATTTAACTCAGATGACTATTATATCTAATACTGTGGGCAAGAATCCCTAGAAAAAATGGGGTAGCCCTCATAGTCAACAAAGGTGTCTGAAATGCAGTACTTGGGTGCAATCTCAAAAATGACAGAATAATCTCCATTCATTTTCAAGGCAAACCATCCAATATCACAGTAATCCAAGTCTGTGCCCCAACCAGTAATGCTAAAGAAGCTGAAGTTGAATGGTTCTATGAAGACGTACAAGACCTTCTAGAACTAACACCCAGAAAAGATATCCTCTTCATTATAGGGGACTGGAATGCAAAAGTAGGAAGTCAAGAGCTACCTGGAGTAACAGGCAAATTTGGCCTTGGAGTGCAAAATGAAGCAGGGCAAAGGCTAACAGAGTTTTGCCAAGAGAACACACTGGTCATAGCAAACACCCTCTTCCAATAACACAAGAGACAACTCTACATATGGACATCACCAGATGGTCAATACTGAAATCAGACTGATTATATTCTTTGCAGCCAAAGATGGAGAAGCTCTATGCTGCTGCTGCTAAGTTGCTTCAGTCGTGTCCAACTCTGTGCAACCCCATAGATGGCAGCCCACCAGGCTCCTCCATCCCTGGGATTCTCCAGGCAAGAATACTGGAGTGGGTTGCCATTTCCTTCTCCAATGCATGAAAGTGAAAAGTGAAACTGAAGTTGTTCAGTCGTGTTCAACTCTTAGCAACCCCATGGACTGCAGCCCACCAGGCTCCTCCATCCATGGGATTTTCCAGGCAAGAGTATTGGAGTGGGGTGCCATTGCCTCCTCCGGGAGAAGCTCTATAGAGTCAACAAAAATGATACTGGGAGCTGGCTGTGGCTCAGATCATGAACTCCTTATTGCCAAATTCAGACTTAAATTGAAGAAAGTTGGGAGAACCACTACACCATTCAGGTATGACCTAAATCAAATCCCTTATGACATATAGTGGAAATGACAGATTCAAGGGATTAGATCTGAAAGAGTGTCTGAAGAACTATGGATGGAGGTTCGTGACATTGTATAGGAAGCAGTGATCAAGACCATCCCCAAGAAACAGAAATGCAAAAAGGCAAAATGGTTGTCTGAGGAGGCCTTACAAATAGCTGAGAAAAGAAGAGAAGCTAAAGGCAAAGGAGAAAAGGAAAGATATATCCATTTGAATGCAGAGTTCCAAAGAACAGCACGGAGAAATAAGGACGCCTTCCTCAGCAACCAATGCAAAGAAATAGAGGAAAACAATAGAATGGGAAAAACTAGAGAGCTCTTCAAGAAAATCAGAGATATCAAGGGAACATTTCATGCAAGAATGGGCTCAATAAAGGACATAAACAGTAAGGACCAAAGAGAAGCAGAAGAGATTAAAAAGAACTATACAAAAACAGTCTTAATGACCCAGATAACTATGATGGTGTGGTCACTTACCTGGAGCAAGACATCCTGGAGAGTGAAGTCAAAAGGGCCTTAGGAAGCATTACTACAAACAATATTAGTGGAGGGGATGGAATTCTAGTTGAGCTATTTAAAATCCTAAGAGACAATGCTGTTGAAGTGCTGCACTCAATTTGCCAACTAATTTGGAAAACTCAACAGTGGCCACATGCCTGGAAAAGGCCAGTTCTAATTCCAATCCTAAAGAAAGGCAATGCCAAAGAATGTTCAAACTACTGCACAATTGTACTCATCTCACACGCTAGCAAAGTAATGCTCAAAATTCTCCAAGTCAGGCTTCAACAGTACATGAACCATGAACTTCCAGATGTTCAAGCTGGATTTAGAAAAGGCAGAGGAATCTGAGATCAAATTGCCAACATCCACTGGATCATCGAAAAAGCAAGAGAGTTCCAGAAAAACATCTACTTCTGCTTTATTGACTACGCCAAAGCCTTTGACTTTGTGGATCTCAACAAACTGTGGAAAATTCTTAAAGAGATGGGAATACCAGACCACCTTACCTGCTTCCTGAGAAATTGCATGCAGGTCAAGAAGCAACAGTTAGAACTGGACATGAAACAACAGACTGGTTCCAAATCATGAAAGGAGTATGACAAGGCTGTATATTGTCACCCTGCTTATTTAATTTATATGCAAAGTACATCATACAAAATGTCAGGCTGGATGAAGCACAAGCTGGAATCAAGATTTCCAGGAGAAATATCAATAACCTCAGATACACAGATGACACGACCCTTATGGCAAAAAGCAAAGAACTAAAGAGCCTCTTGATGAAAGTGAAAGAGGAGAATGAAAAAATTGGCTTAAAACTCGACATGCAGAAAACTAAGATCATGGCATCCTGTCCCATCATTTCATGGCAAACAGATGGGAAACAATTGAAACAGTGGCTGACTTTATTTTTCTGGGCTCCAAAATCATTGCAGATAGTGACTGCAGCCATGAAACTAAAAGACGCTTGCTCCTTGGAAGAAAAGCTATGACCAACCTAGACAGCATATTAAAAAGCAGAGACATTACTTTGCCAACAAAGGTCCATCTAGTCAAGGCTATGATTTTTCCAGTGGTCATGTATGGATGTGAGAGTTGGAGTGTAAAGAAAGCTGAGCACTGAAGAATTGATGCTTTTGAACTGTGGTGTTGGAGAAGACTCCTGAGAGTCCCTTGAACTGCAAGGAGATTCAACCAGTCCATCCTAAAGGAATACAGTCCTGAATATTCATTGAAAGGACTGACGCTGAAGCTGAAATTCCAATACTTTGGCCATCTGATGCTAAGAACTGACATTTGAAAAGACCCTGATGCTGGGAAAGATTAAAGATGGGAGGAGAAGGCGATGACAGAGGATGAGATGGTTGGATGGCATCACCAATGCAATGGACATGAATTTGAGTAAACTCTGGGAGTTGGTGATGGACAGGGAAGACTGGCGTGCTGCAGTCCATGGGGTCGCAAAGAGTCAGACATGACTGAGCGACTGAACTGAACCGAACTGAAAGTACATAAAACATCATCTGGAATGTTGGATTAATATTTGTCAAAGTAAATGTTGGATAAATTTTTGTCAATGAAACAAAATGTAGACAAGTCACTGTGTGCATTTAGACCAAGTCACACTTTTGTGTGACTTTACCTTCTCTAATAATATGAGGTGATTGTACAACCTTTAATCTCTTCTTGAATCACCCTTTGGAGATGTAATTAGAAAAGGCAACTGCATAATAAAAGAAAGGTAAACAAAAGGAAAAGTAAGGGTAGTATCATTGGAAATTAAATCTTTGGAGACTGCTAATAGGATCATATTTTCTTGAAGTTCATAGGTGGTTTGGCCTTGGGCAAATAACAACTTCTCCTGAACCCATGTGATGAACTACAGCTTCCTTGGTCTCTGAGCCTCACAATCCCCATCTCTATGGTCTCATAGCAATACTTACTTCAGAAATAGTTGGTAGTAAGATTATACATGTAAAGAACAGTAGGATTATACACATAAAACATGTTTGACACATTGTAAGAATGTAATACCCAGAGTTCTGGTGGTTATAAGAATGATGATGATCACACTGTCAATAAGGAAATTTAGCAGTTTTATAACTAACTCTCCTATCAATTCACAAAATGATTATAAGCTATAGAAATTATGTTAGATATGTGGCATGAGGCTTAGTTCAACTTAATTCCTTCTTTTACTTGTCAGGGATATGACTCAAATTATAAAAACAAACTGTGGAAGTAGAAAAAAAATAATTTGCCATTATCACTTCTTTTATTTTGGAAGTAGAAAAAAAAATGTCATCATAGCTTAATTCTTTTATTTAAAAAGGCTTTATTTAAATGCTAACACCTTTAAAGCTTCACATGGAATTTTAAAGATAACCAATACAGTATTAGATGCGTTCATTTTTGTTGGAGAGAAGCAGAGTGCTATTAATAACTCAAGGATGGACTTATGATGGCACAGCAAAGAAATCCAGTACAAGTCATCCTGTCCTTCAGACGTGAGGATGTCACTGCCAGTGTGATTGGTACAGCTTAAGTAAACCGAATTACTAACAATTTTGCAGGCTGAATAGATTTTAGTAGAACAAATAAAATTATAAGCTATTTTCAAGGCTACTCATAAACATTGTATCAAATACATAAGAATGTTTTTACAAGGAAAACATTATGCTAAACCATAATTTTTTGTGTTTTTAATCCTTATACAATGTCTAATGTTTTCTGTTGGTGTTATACTGCATCACTGTTTTCGAAAATATGATAAATGCTACTTAAAAAAAATGTACAAAAGAAGATAAAAATCATCCCCAAAACTGCCACTCAGAAATAATCTCTTTCTAGTTAATACTTTGGAAAATAATCATGTTAGTCCTCTCTCCAAACATTTCTGTACATATGGATTATGTACATATGATGTTTCAATAATTATATCATGCCAAATGGTATTCCTTAATGTTTTTCACTCAACAATATACTATGATCATCTTTTCTATCTCAGTAAATGTGGATCCATGTCATCATTTTAATTGCCATATTGTATTCATTAGTACATATCAGCAAAATTTACTTGGTCCATCATTGATGAAAACTTAAAACATTCTTTTGTAATCATTTGTGAAATATGACTATCTTTTCCCTCTGATAATCCTTCAAGCCAAATAAAAAGTACTTTTAAAAGAATATTTGTAAAAAATGAGATCCCATTCACAAGTAATTTAAACATCTAACAAGTTATATATTAAAACAGTATACATTTAAAATATGCTTTTATTCCCCAAAATATATAGATAAAGAAATATATAGGTCCTATAATAAGAAAACTATGAAATTGTACTAAGGGACAGAGACAAGACTTGAATAAATGAAAAGATAAAACTTGTCTTAAATATGAAGATTCAATGTTGTAACAAGACTAGTTCTCCCTAAATGACTGCATAAATTTAATGCAACTCTATTTAGGACAATTTGAAAGGAAGGAGAAGGCTGAGAAGGAGAGAGAGGAGAAAAGTGCAGTAAAAGATATGGGAATGTATTATACAGCCATCATGATTAAAACAATGTGGTACAAGAATATGTAATGAGATCAGTGAAACAGAATACACATTCCTGGAAGTACATAGTGATTAATCATATGATAAAAATGTCATTTCAAATCAAATCTGAACTATTCAATAAATACGACTAGGGCAAATTGTCATTGTCTGTAAAAAATAATAATAATAAAGTTAGATAATGACCTCAGTCTTTCTGTTATTCAGTCAGTAAGCCATGTGACTCTCTGCAAACGCCATGGACTGCAGCAGGCCAGGCCTCCTTGCCCTTCACTGTCTCCCAGAGTTTGCTCAATTTCATGTCCATTGAATCAATGATACTATCTAATCATCTCATCCTCTGCCACCCCCTTCTCCTCCTGCCTTCAATCTTTCCCAGCATCAAGGTTTTTTCCAATGAGTCAGCTCTTCACATTAGGTAACCAACGTACTGGAGCTTCAGCTTCAGCATCAGTCCTTCAATGAATACTCAGGGTTGATTTCCTTTAATTGACTGGTTTGATTTTATTGCAGCCCAAGGGACTCTCCGGAGTCTTCTCCAATCTTATAATCTGAAAGCATTACTTCTTCAGCACTCAGACTTTTTATGGTTCAACTCTTACATGCATACATGATTACTGGAAAAAAATACAGCTTTGACTATATGGACCTTTGTTGGCAAAGTAATGTCTCTGCTTTTTAATATACTGTCTAGGTTTGTCATAGCTTTTCTTCCAAGGAGCAAGCATCTTTCAATTTCATGGCTGCACACAACATCAGCAGTGGTTTTCAGTCAGTTCAGTTCAGTTCAGTCGCTCAGTTGTGTCTGACTCCTTGCGACCCCATGAATCGCAGCATGCCAGGCCTCCCTGTCCATCACCAACTCCCGGAGTTCACTCAAACTCACGTCCATAGAGTCGGTGATGCCATCCAGCCATCTCATCCTCTGTCATCCCCTTTTCCTCCTGCCCCCAATCCCTCCCAGCATCAGAGTCTTTTCCAATGTGTCAACTCTTCACATGAGGTGGCCAAAGTACTGGAGTTTCAGCTTTAGCATCACTCCTTCCAAAGAACACCCAGGGCTGATCTCCTTTAGAATGGACTGGTTGGATCTCCTTACAGTCCAAGGGACTCTCAGGAGTCTTCTCCAACACCACAGTTCAAAAGCATCAATTCTTCGGCGCTCAGCCTTCTTCACAGTCCAACTCTCACATCCATACATGACTACTGGAAAAACCACAGCCTTGACTAGATGGACCTTTGTTGGCAAAGTAATGTCTGTGCTTTTCTATATGCTACCTAGGTTGGTCATAACTTTTCTTCCAAGGAGTAAGCATCTTTTAAGTTCATGGCTGCAGTCACCATCTTCAGTGATTTTGGAGCCCCCAAAAATAAAGTCTGACACTGTTTCCACTGTTTCCCCATCTATTTCCCATGAAGTAATGGGACCAGATGCCATGATCTTCCTTTTCTGAATGTTGAGCTTTAAGCCAACTTTTTCACTCTCCTCTTTCACTTTCATCAAGAGGCTTTTTAGTTCCTCTTCACTTTCTGCCATAAGGGTGGTGTCATCTGCATATCTGAGGTTATTGATATTTCTCCTGGCAATCTTGATTCCAGCTTGTGCTTCTTCCAGCCCAACGTTTCTCATGATGTACTCTGCATGTAAGTTAAATAAGCAGGGTGATAATATACAGCCTTAACTTTCTCCTTTTCCTATATGGAACCAGTCTGTTGTTCCATGTCCAGTTCTAACTGTTATTTCCTGACCTGCATATAGGTTTCTCAAGAGGCAGGTCAGTATAATAAGGCAAAATGATAGGATACTGAAAGAGGAACTCCCCAGGTCAGTAGGTGTCCAATATGCTACTGGAGATCAGTGGAGAAATAACTCCAGAAAGAATGAAGAGATGGAGCCAAAGAAAAAACAATACCCAGCTGTGGATGTGACTGGTGATAGAAGCAAGGTCCAGTGCTGTAAAGAGCAATATTGCATAGGAACCTGGAATGTTAGGTCCATGAATTAAGGCAAATTGGAATTGGTCAAACAGGAGATGGCAAGAGTGAACATTAACATTCTAGGAATCAGCGAACTAAAATGGACTGGAATGGGTGAATTTAATTCAGATGACCATTATATCTACTACTGCGGGCAGGAATCCCTTAGAAGAAATGGAGTGGCCATCATGGTCAACAAAAGAGTCCAAAATGCAGTACTTGGGTGCAATCTCAAAAATGACAGAATTATCTCTATTCATATCCAAGGCAAACCATTCAATATCACAGTAATGCAAGTCTATGCCCCAACCAGTAACGCTGAAGAAGCTGAAGTTGAATGCTTCTATAAAGACCTACAAGACCTTTTAGAACTAACACCCAAAAAAGATGTCCTTTTCATTATAGGGGACTGAAATGCAAAAGGAGGAAGTCAAGAAACACCTGGGGTAACAGGCAAATTTGGCCTTGGAATACGGAATGAAGCAGGGCAAAGATTAGTAGAGTTTTGCCAAGAGAATGCACTGGTCATAGCAAACACCCTCTTCCAACAACACAAGAGAAGACTCTACACATGGACATCACCAGATGATTAACACCGAAATCAGATTGATTATATTCTTTGCTGTCAAAGATGGAGAAGCTCTATAGAGTCAGCAAAAACAAGACCGGGAGCTGACTGTGGCTCAAATCATGAGCTCCTTATTGCCAAATTCAGACTTAAGTTGAGGAAAGTAGGGAAAACCACTAGACTATTCAGGTATGACCTAAATCAAATCCCTTCTGATTATACAGTGGAAGTGAGAAATAGATTTAAGGGACTAGATCTGATAGATAAAGTGCCTGATGAACTACGGAATGGGGTTCATGACATTGTACAGGAGACAGCGATCAAGACCATCCCCGTGGAAAAGAAATGCAAAAAAGCAAAATGGCTGTCTGGGGAGGTCTTACAAATAGCTGTGAAAAGAAGAGAAGTGAAAAGCAAAGGAGAAAAGGAAAGATATAAGCATCTGAATGCAGAGTTCCAGAGAATGGCAAGAAGAGATAAGAAAGCCTTCCTCAGCGATCAATGCAAAAAAATAGAGGAAAACAACAGAACGGGAAAGACTAGAGATCTCTTCAAGAAAATTAGAGATACCAAGGGAATATTTCATGCAAAGATGGGCTCGATAAAGGACAGAAATGGTATGGACCTAACAGAAGCAGAAGATATTAAGAAGAGGTGGCAAGAATACACAGAAGAACTGTACAAAAAAGATCTTCATGACCAAGATAATCACGATGGTATGATCACTCACCTAGAGCCAGACATCCTGGAATGTGAAGTCAAGTGGGGCTTAGAAAGCATCACTATGAACAAAGCTAGTGGAGGTGATGGAATTCCAGTGGAGCTATTTCAAATCCTGAAAGATGATGCTGTGAAAGTGCTGCACTCAATATGCCAACAAATTTGGAAAACTCAGCAATGACTTTGGAGCCCCCCAAAATAAAATGTGTCACTTTTTCCACTTTCCCCCTTCTATTTGCCATGAAGTGATGGGACCAGATGCCATGATCTTAGTTTTCTGAATGTTAAGTTTTAAGCCAGTTTTTTCACTCTCCTCTTTCATCCTCATCAAAAAGTTCTTTAGCTCCTCTGCTTTCTGCCATTAGAGTGGTATAATCTGCAAAATTGAGATTGTTGATATTTCTCCCTGAAATCTTGATTCCAGCTTATTATTCATCCAGCCTGGCATTTCGCATGATGTACTCTGCAAATAATTAAAATAATCAGGGTGAGAATATACAGCCTTGATGTACTCCTTTCCCAATTTGGAACCAGTTCATTGTTCTATGTCCGTTTCTAATTGCTGCTTCTTGTCCTGCATACGGGCTTCTCAGGAGGCAGGTAAGGTAGTCTGGTATTCCCATCTCTTTAAGAATTTTCCATAGTTTGTTGTGATCCACACAGTCAAAGGCTTTAGGGTAGTCAATGAAGCAAAAGTATATGTTTTTCTGGAATTTCCTTGCTTTTTTAAGATCCAATGAATGTTGGCAATTTGATTTTGTGGTTCCTCTGCCTTTTCTAAACCCAGCTTGTATATCTGGAAGTGCTTGGTTCATGTACTGCCGAAGCCTCACTTGAAGAATTTTGAGCATAACCTTGCTAGCATGTGAAATGAGCACGATTGTTCAGTACTTTGAACATTCTTAGGCATTTTCCTTCTTTGGGATTGGAATGAGAACTGACCTTTTCCAGGCATGTGGCCACTGTTGAGTTTTCCAAATTTGCTGGCATATTGAGTGCAGCACTTTAACAGCCTTGTCTCTTAGGATTTTAAATAGCTCAACTAGAATTCCATCCCCTCCACTAATATTGTTTGTAGTAATGCTTCCTAAGGCCCTTTTGACTTCAGTCTCCAGGATGTCTTGCTCCATGTAAGTGACCACACCATCATGGTTATCTGGGTCATTAAGACTTTTTTTGTATAGTTCTTCTGTGTATTCTTGCCACCTCTTCTTAATCTCTTCTGCTTCTCTTTGGTCCTTACTGTTTCTGTCCTTTATTGTGCCCATCCTTGCATGAAATGTTCCCTTGATATCTCTGATTTTCTTGAAGAAATCTCTAGTCCGTCCCATTCTATTTCTTTTCTCTATTCCTTTGCATTGCTTACTTAAATTCCAGATAAATCAAAAATTTTTCTGAGTAATAGTCCATTGTGTGTGTATAAATATTTCGCTTGCTTCCATGTCTTAACTATTGTAAATAGTCTGCCATGAACATTGGGGTGCAAGTGTCTTTTCAAATTATGATTTTCTCTCCAGATATATGCCCAGTAGTAGAATTGCAGGACCATATGGTAGCTCTATTTTTAGTTTTTAAAGCAACCTCCACACTGTTCTCCATAGTGCCTGTACCAACTTACAATCCCACCAGCAGTGTAGGAAGACTCCTTTTTCTCCATACTCTCTCCAGCATTTATTACTTGTAGACTTTTTGATGATGGCCATTCTGACTAGTGTAAGGTAATACCTCATTATAGTTTTGATTTGCATTTCTCTAATAATTAGCAATGTTGAATATCTTTTCATACGCCTTTTGGCCATCTGTATGTCTTCTTTGGAGAAATGTCTATTTAGATCTTCTGTCCACTTTTTGATTGGGTTTTTTTAATTGAGCTGTATGAGCTGTTTGTATATTTTGGAGTTTATTCCCTTGTCAGTCCTGGGCTTTCCAGGTAGCTCAGTGGAAAAGAATCTTCCTGCCAGTGCAGGAGACACAGGTTTAATCTCTGGGTTGAGAAGATCCTCTGTAGTAGGAAATGGTAACTCACTCCAGGATTCTTGCCTAGAAAATTTCAGAAGAGCCCGGTAGGTGGGCTATAGTCCATGGGGTCACAAAGAGTCGGACACGACTGAGTGACTGAGCAACTGAGCATGCACACACTTGTCAGTCCTATAATAAACTTATAAGCTATCAGAAGAACACTATGATGAGCTATAATTTTAATACAGGACACATTTTTTAAATATCACAACAAATGGAAATGGTAAAGGGAATGGACGTATTTATTTTTTAGGTTATGTAAAACTTTAATTTTCTGCGTGTTTTTTTTTAAAGAAATAACATACCTAATGTTAAAAGTCAAACCACAAACTGGTATCATTTTTATTTATTTATTTTTTTTCATTTGAAGGAAGGCTTATACTTAGTACCGTTGCCTAAACAGTTGTTCTATTTTGCCTTAGAAATCCTAATACAAGCTGGATCCTTCACCCCTGCATGAACTATATATCTGATATTGAAAAAAAAAATTGCTCCATCCCCTCAGTTCTTCTAAATAAGTATCCACCTATAGCCTAATGATACTGTAATTTAGTTTTAACAATTACACAGCAATATAAACCTATTCGATCACAAAGTATTCCCTCATAGTTTCATTTGATCATGCCAATAAATTGTACATTTATTACTGACATTTTAAAAAGTTATCTGTTTAGTCTCTGAAAAACATTTGGAAAGATGTCTTTTCTCCTGTCCAAGACAATCTTCCTTTAAACACCGGCACCCATCTGTGTTGTCACAATTTGCACAAGATAACAACACAAAACACTTCTCGGATCACCTCTGCTCTAACATAGGACGCTCAAAAGAATCATCATTTGTTACTGTTTAGTCACTAAGTCATGTCCAACTCTTTTGTGACCCCATGGACTGTAGCCCGCCAGGCTCCTATGTCCATGGGATTTCCCAGGCAAGAATAATGGAGTGAGTAGCCACTTCCTTCTCCAGGGGATCTTCTCAACCTAGGGATGGAACCAGGTCTCCTGCATTGTAGACAGATTCTTTACAGCTGAACCACCAGGGAAGCCCTAGAATCATCAAACTTTAGCTTTAAATATTATTTTGTGCACTTGTCCCCTTTTTGCTGCTAAAAGAAACAATCATGTAGACAGATGAATACCTATCCTCTATGTTTTGAGGATTACATAAGTTATAATAAAACACATAAATTATGTTACAATAAAACAATGTCTTAGCACACTATAAGTGTTCAATAAATGTGAATTGTTAGTATCATCATTAGTAAGTTATTTAGTCCAAATTAAGGCAGGGACACATTAAAAGCAGGAGACTATTGCCAATGTGTCTTATTAGATAAACAGCACATCTGTATCTACCTATATTGGAACTGAATTAAAGAAACACATAATGGCTTTGAGCCACACGTTCCTGACAATGATAAATGGTGTTTCGCTGGTCACATCATGGCCCTATGCAAGGGAGGGGTAGGGGAAGGACAAAGGAGGTGGTCCATTGGTGCTCTTACCAAAGTGTATTTAAATTGTTCCTTTCACACCAAATGCATCGCTAGTCATGGCAGACGGAGAACACAAGGAAGAGAACAAAGATACTCAAGTTGCAAAGACAGCATAGTAGCGTCACAGTGACAGCCCAGCCACTGACAGCTCAGGCAGCTGGGACTTTTAGAGGGACTGCAAAAGATGCTATTTAGAGGGAACATCCTGCAAGTGGAACAGGATTTGGTGATTTGGGGGAAGATGGTCTGAGGCGAGAGCCATGCTGGGCTCTCTGAAGGGATGCTAGGCTGGACCAGAACACAGACTAATCCCCTTGCCATGTCAGCTCTTTGTGAACTAAAAACTGATATTAGAAATTCGCTTTGTTTCCTTTAGTGTATGTTGTACATTCAGTAAAACACATGTGCTATTTTTCAGGATCCAATTTCAGCCAGTTTCCACAAACCCTATGATCTTTTTCAAAAATTCTTCCCTTCAGTTTAAAATTTAATTGCAAAAAACGGAAACAAATGAAGATTAAAATTCTGGTGTACTGAATTGACCGAGCCCAGAATAAAGACATATTTCCAAATGGTATGTGAACAGACTTTTGAAAACTGGGTTACTACATATTGAATGAAAGATCACTTAAGAGCATAAAGTGAAATGAAGTGAAAGTCGCTCAGTCGTGTCTGACTCTGCAGTCTCATGGACTGTAGCCCATGTAATTCTCCAGGCCAGAATACTGGGGTGGATAGCTGTTCCCTTCTCCAGGGGATCTTCCCAATCCAGGGATCAAACCGACGTCTCCTGCATTGCAGGCAGATTCTTTACCAGCTGAGCTACCAGTAAGACACCTGGAAATTCCTGATGACTTAACATATTTTTCTGTTTTGGTTCAAATAGCATTTGCTTTAAACAAGGCTTCCATACCACAGAAAGAGGAAGTTTCCAGCCACAATATTTAATTAGTACCTAATGAGAGCGCCAACATAATAAGCGAGGCAGGTTTGGGCCCCCATGTTTGTACCTGGATATGGGTAAACAGTTTCCAGTGAGTCTTGGCTGTGTGACAGTTCTCAGCTGTCATTGGCACCACAGAGCCCAGGGAAGATGCCGAGGCTCCTTGGCAAGTGTACACTAGCAAACTTCAAAGCAGTTGGAGGAAACCAATCACACCAAGTAAATTACTAAAGCGAAAATATGGGGGTCTGGAAAGGA
Organism: Bubalus bubalis; assembly: GCF_019923935.1. NCBI lineage: Eukaryota > Metazoa > Chordata > Mammalia > Artiodactyla > Bovidae > Bubalus > Bubalus bubalis. The sequence continues at coordinate 42,474,287 of NC_059169.1, read as the reverse complement.
CGGCATATTCACATGTATATGCCTCATATTGAGCCACAGTCACCTGAAGGAGTTCATCAACTCCTTTCACACTTAACTGAGGTACCAGCTCTTCCAAGGGTATCTTCAAGAATACCGTTCACTTAGGTAGAATCAGTACAACTGCCAAAAGCCAAATATCAATCTGATGCAAGTAAAATCCTTGATGAACTGCAATTACCAAATTGACTTGCCTCTAGGGAACAACCCACCTTATCTCAAGTCACTAAGGGAATAACATCACTGTATACCTGGAACTCCCTGGGATTATTCATCTTTTTTTCCTACTAGTAAGCAGCTCTTTTAAAAAGCGAAAACTGGGTGGCTGAACTTCCTGTTCTTTGTTACACACTAACCAAGTCTATGACCTTAGACTAGGCTGTTCACCTTTCTGGACCTTGGTTTCTTCCACCGAAGAAACAGGGGATTAGCTCAGGTGCTTTCTGTGAGCTATCTAAAATGATATGATTTGGTGCTGCGTATTTATATAGCATACTCCTTCTGCAGATTTCAAGATCTCTCAAGAGACTCTCATTAGTATTCTCAATATTGCTGTGAGGCAGGCAGGTGGCAAGGTTTATTATCCCCATTTTTTCATAAAAGAGACAATGAGACATTTTGCTGACACAGCACTCTTGACCAAGTAAAGACTAAAAGTTAGGTGTCCTAGTACTAATCAAGAACTCTGTTAAACCACTTTGTTACTAAACTAAATGGAAGGTCTCTGATGAATAAAATATTCTGTGCTCATGGTGGAGGGGAAACGGAGTTTGATCACCTTGCAGAGATGTAATGGTTTCAAACAATGATTTCCAAATTGTCGCCTGTACAATCTTCCAGGTGTTTTTCTCAGTTCTCACTGACACAGCCCTATGCATATTTTTTCTTCTTGGATATGAATACCAAAATGTGAATGTGCTGAAGTAAGAGGGTGTTAAAGAATGTGTGTAGGCAAAGGAAGAAGGTAGACTGAGGAAGACATCATTGAATTTGCTTGGAAATTTTTCAAAGAATAAATTATATAAGCAATAGGAATATATTATAGAAGTGATAGCTAAATTCAATTATACACATCAATGAAAAGAAAATATCATCCAAGGAATAATGAAAGATCTTTCAATATTAGGATGTATTTCTCAAGAACTATAAAGGGTCCAAGATATCACCCTATTCGCAAGCTACCAAGTTGGCCTGCCATAGTCTCACAGGTGCTGGCAGAAGAAACAATACTATTAGCCCAGAAAAAATGGAAGTTAATTGCAGTAGCTAGAGTATCAATATTTTTACTTAGGTTTCCCAACCCCCAGTTCCCACAGGACGATGCAAAGAGGGTCAGGTGACACCTGAACGTGTAGGAGATTGCCTTAGAGGAGAGAAACCCTGAACCTGGGTTTCCTGAATTATTTATTGTAACGGACAGTAAACATGCCTGCCCTTTGCACCAGAGGGAGACTCTATCTCTGTCTTCCAAGGCTGTTCACTATATAAACATGCCTAGGAAGACTGTTCAGAACACAAGCAGTGAGTGCCTGCAAAAAGTGCAGAGAAAGATCCATGGAGAAAATTTCCCAACAGCATCTAATGGCTTTATTTGACTCTCTGCGTATCTGATATTTTGAGAATTCGTCAATGCTCAAAGCAACTACTGTAGCAATACTGGTGAAGCCCAGGACATTTTCCCAGCTTGAACTCCTATTGGACTCCCTATTTCTGTCTCCATCCTCATAGTTCAACAAGCTGAAAGCAGAAAAATAACTTCTTCGGGACATGACTAGAGATTATCACGCTAAGTGAAGTAAGTCAGAAAGAGGAAAAAAGTACCTTATGACAGCACTTATATTGGAATCTAAATATGACACAAATAAACTTATCTATGAAACAGACACAGACTCACCCACATAGAGAAGAGACTTGTGGTGTCAGGGGGAGAGGTTGAAGAGCGATGGATCAGAAGTTTGTGATTAACAAATGCAAACTGGTATATAGAAAATGGATAAACAACAAGGTCCTACTGTATAACACAGGGATCTATAGTCCATATTCTGTGATAAATCATAATGGAAAAGAATATGAAAAGAATGCATATATATACATATATGTATAACTGGGCCACTTTGCTATACAGCAGTAATTAATACAACATTGTAAATCAACTATACTTCAATTTTTAAAATGTAAAGAAAAATAACTTCTTTGGTTCCCTGCCTTAGCTTTTTCACTTCCTTCCACTTATTAAAGTGTGTGGAAATCCTTCCACCAGTGAGAAAATACAAGTAAAACTGTCCTGAAATGCACTCAAGACCATAGGAACATAAGGCTGAGATTCCAAATCCCTTGTCTTAGTTCTGAGGACCCTGCAAAATCATTTCATAATCACTCAAAGCTCCCTTTGTTTCTCTTGTGCTCTGAACCTCAAGTCCTAGTTAAAGACTTCTTACGACCAAACACCCAGGAAACAAAGAAAATCTCTGGGAGCGCCCAGTCGTAGAAGGAGGCTCACCACCAAACATATGCTCTTGTGTGTGTATTCCCCCAAAGCTCCTGGCAGCACTGAGAAGCTGTCTCAGTGACGGGTGAACACGTCCACTCCACAGTCAGTTGGCGGTCATCAGATCCCAGAAGTGCTGGTTGTTAGCTATGGAACCTCATGCGCACTGCTTATTCAAGCTTTCTGTGTCTCAGATTTCCATCTGTAACACAAGCCTGATAATACTTGCTTCTCAGAGTTAGAAGGAAGATGAAATTAATCCATATATTTAAAACACTGCCTAGCACCTAGGCATTTGATAACGGTTTGCTGATGAACAAACTTTCCTAGCTAACTTGGGGCCCATAGTACCAAACTGCTGATGTGAACAACATCATTGCTAAAGTATTGATTGACATTAACGGAAAGAGGTAGATACTGAAAGGACTTTTTTGTTTTTGGAAACTCCCCATCATTTCTTTTGATCTTATAAACTGGGCTGCTGGGTGGAGAGGGGACAATGCAAAATTACTCACCCATTAAAAAAGAAAACTACTTCAGAAATTTTGCTGTGTTAGATATATCCCACTCACTATTAAAATAAACATTTTCTTGTGTGCTCTATATTTAGCATCAAACTGCTAATTTTGTGTTTGAAAAGTACAGAATTATGATTGGTGAACTATGACCTTCCCCTCTGTACAGAGAAAGTTTGATTTCTTGTAAATGTGAATTGTTATTTTAAGGGGAAATGTGAAGGTCTTAAAAGTGGAGATTTTGCATTCCATACAAACAAATATAGAACAAGAAGAAGTAAATAAATGGCAATGACATTTTTAACATGACATTTTAGAACATTTAAAGGGACCACAAGAACAATAAGTGCATCTTGTGTGCAAACGTCTTTGAAGTTCTAATCTCAGTTCATGCCACTAAATCATCAAGGAAGGTTATTTTTAACTTGTTATGTAAAGGCTGGGGGAAAAAAAAATCAAGAAGCGCTCTCTGAATATGAAACGTCAAACAGAAAGAGGTTTTTGTTCATTTAGTGCACTAAGGTGATATATAACTTGGATCAGAGGCAATTCATTTTTCCCCAAATTTTTCAAAATAGCATGAAGAGATTTACAGAATGGAAGCAAAAAATTTTGTTCAACATTTTCTTTGAGATACTTGGTAAGCGGAATAGGTGGTTCAGTGGTAAAAAAATCTGCCTGCCAATGCAAGAGACACAGGTTCAATCCCTGGGTCAGGAAGATCCCCTGGAGTAGTTAATGGCAACGCACTCCAGTATTCTTACTTGGAAAATTCCATGGACAGAGGAGCCTGGCGGGTTATGGTCCATGAGGTCACAAAGAGTTGGACGTGAGTGGGTGCGCGCGCGCGCACACACACACACACACACACAAGCCACAGGACAGATTTAACCAATTAGCAAAATACCATCCCTTGAAACTAGATGTGAACCAAATTATGAGGACCCTCTGGGAAGAACACCAGCATCCCTGGAGTTCCCTCCAGAGAAGAGCTTTAATACCCATCAGAGAAAAGACTCTGCAATTCTAGAAACAGCCTATCAGCTTGCTCCTTAGGAAAAAGTCTTCCTCCTCTCTCTGTTCCCTAATCTCCTCTTTTTTCTTTCATTCTCCTCCCACCTCTCTCAAGTACACATGCAGTTCATCACCTTTCTTAATCTAGTCTCTTTCTCAAAAATTAAAATCTCCAAGGTATTTTTCCTCCACCTAAAATTAGTGATAATATGTATAATGGGTAATTTTCTTAGCATAATGAATTTTGTCAAATCATTGGGTACCATTTTAACTTGTAAACATCCCTTTACTTGAGTTGGTGTGAGAGTCATTCATCCATCAGCTTTCAACCAAGACAGTGAATTGGCCTTTTTAGTATACTGTCCACCTTCCTTTAATCATGTCTTGAAAATTTTATTTTGAACATGGGAAACATAAAGGGTGACATCTCTTCAGTTGGGGAGAGAATGGAAAGATCCAAATTTCTCTCACACTTTAATGTGGGTGAGCCATGATCTACTTGTTAAAATTCTTGGATTGCTAATAAAAGTCATAATATACCAAATGGTGGTAATTTGGATGAAACAAGCATATCAATCATTGAAGAATGGGCTCATGGCTCTTTATCTGGGCAGAATCATTAAGTAGAATTTATGATATATAATGTATACTATTAAGCAGCTTCCATTAAACTTGCCTGCCAAACTCATTCTATGTAGAGGGATGTTTCTAAAAACAAGCTGTATGCAAGAGCGCCACCTATAGTTAAACTTCCACATTTACTTTACAATGCTAAAACCCCAGAAATTTACAAGGTTTGGGAGCAGAAATTTTAAAGAAAAAAAAAAAATAACAAGGAAATGATATGTTTAGTTTAAGGTGTAAGTCCAAATCACCTCAAAAAAGGAAACTGAACAAAATTATTTGAATAAAAAATATAAATATTATAAAACACAACTTTTCCTATTTAGGAAAAAGTGCTCTTATTTTGCAGATAAGACCACGGGAATACCTTTTCTTCTAACTTAAATAAATAATAATTTAAATGAAACCATTACACTTTTCTATTCTTTAAACATTTTTCTGTTTTGCTTTTTGTTAACTGTACTTTTAGCAATCTGCCTTGGTGAAACCTGAAAACAATTACCTTTTAAAATACAAATAAATTTCTTTCTGATGTTTAATTCTTTTAGGAAACACACTGCCCAAATACTTTACCTCAGCATAAATATAAGACAAATGAAAAATCCTAAAGAAATAGTGACTGGTACTACTGCTGTGAAATGTCCTTTAGGAGTTGATATCCACAGAAATTTAGTCTTAATACTTGTTCCTTTGACCTAAAAGCTAATTATGAGGGAGTTGAGCCAAAAAGTAAGATGAATAAAAAGACATTTCATTGGTATTACAGAGACAGTTGCCAGAAAGAGCTTGCAAATCATGAATCTACGCAGAGATGAAAAGTTGAGTCTAAATTATTATTAGACTAGGTCCTTAAATCAATGAAGAGCAAAAAATGATTACAGTGGACCTTTAATTTTCAACTATAAAAAGTCAACATGGTGGCTTGTTCAACAGTGTTTTACTGCAGGCCGTTAAGACAGCCTTTAGCTTTTTCATTTCCAAACAGAGTATATTATTTTTAAGCCCAAGTTACAATCAAGTCATGGCTGCAGATCACATCCGAGGCTGCTCACCTCTCTGACCAACAGCTTTCACAAGAAATAAGACAGGGGAGGAGAGTGCCCCAGAGGTACTTCTCATTATCTCACACTTGGGCCCCTTTGCTTTTCCGAGGCCCATTGTTTCATTTTGGTAAGGATGGATTTTTAAGTAGATTCAGTGCTCATCAAGGCAGGTGCCAAAGGGAGAGCACTGCACAGCGCGGCCCTCTGTTTGCAGAGCCAGAGGAGCCGGGACCGCAGGAGCTTTCCCACAATGCCCTGCGACGGTGCTTCATCTCGGCCCTGGGAGGCCCACTTCTCTGGATGAGAGGATAATTCACTCGCTATAGCCCATTCAATCTTCAGCCTCTCGGCTGACGCTGCCAACAGAAGTGCCAATTAATGCCAATTACAATGGTGACTTTTCTGATATGGGCACCTACTCATATAGGCCATCAAACAGCCATCATCTATTAATGACTGTCAGTCATTACCAAGATGGGCCAAGTTTGAACTAGTGACCTAGAGGAGAACTGCTCTTTATCCTACTTCCAACTCCCTGAACCGTCCAATTCCCCTCCCCCTTTCTGGCCAATGTTCTTAATTATAGTTTTGTACCTGAATAATGAATGTGCTACATTTTGACAGTGACAATTGCTGAAACCCTGACAGCCGAAGTACAGCCACCGACTGCCATTTAGCAAGCCTTGGCACAGCCTTCAGGCCAGGGAGGTCCAGCACAAGCCTTCAGGGGGCACCACTATTTCCTTTGTCATTCAATCCAGTGTATTTTTAAATTTTTTTAAAATTTTATTTGTCTCTATTACTCCTTAGAAATGAAAAGAGTCTTTGTATGCAGATAAATGTGTCATGGACTCCTATGCAGATTCCACTTTAGGGATTCCACTTTAGGGCTTTCTTATCTGCTCATTATTTCATGGAAACTTTTGAGACAAAAATTTCCCCATACAATTAAAGAAGCTGCAAATTAACCTGGAACTGCACCCTTCTGACTCAAAAGGGGAAAGCAACTTAAGCACAACAAACATTCTAAATGATAGAAAAGCTTCAGGTTTCTTTTGTAAAATACACATCTGAAACTTTGCCTCCCTGAAAAGGGTTTTAACCCAATTTAGTATGCAACCCCTCAAAGGTCAGTTGCCATCTGCTGTCTGACTGGAGTCTTAACATGTTTTCAGAAACTCTGAGACTCACTTCACTTAACTCCCAGAACGCTCTGTAGCCTGTAACAGTCAGGAATATCTATCATAAATTTGGATTATTTCTAGACCTTGGGAAAAAACTTTTAAGAGAAATAAATTGTTATGCAGCCCTTCATTCTACCTTCCAGGGAGCCCAAATAAGTCTCAGCCCTGCATTCTTCACATGTCAAAAGAACAAAACAAATCACCAAATGGTAGAGTGTACCCTGCTTCCAGCTCTTTCCTCTTTCTCTGAAAGTGGCACCAAAAGACAGTTTGCGAAATAACATTCTGGACTTTCACTTAACTTCTCTACACTCCTGGTATGTTTGGGGAAATATTTTTTAAAAATGGTAATTCCTTTCTATAATGTCTAATTTTGACATATCCATTTAGTAATCTGTCCTATTCACCTAGGGAGGTGGTGGGGGTGGCAAATTTAAGGTTAAAACTCAAACCCACCCCAACAACCTTCTCCAGATATTGCTGCTGCTGCTGCTAAGTCACGTCAGTCGTGTCCGACTCTGTGCGACCCCATACGGCAGCCCACCAGGCTCCCCCGTCCCTGGGATTCTCCAGGCAAGAACACTGGAGTGGGTTGCCATTTCCTTCTCCAATGCATGAAAGTGAAAAGTAAAAAGTGAAAGTGAAGTCGCTCAGTCGTGTCCGACTCTTAGCGGCCCCATGGACTGTAGCCTACCAGGCTCCTCCGTACATGGGATTAGCAGGCAAGAGTACTGGAGTGGGGTGCCATTGCCTTCTCCCACTCCAGATATTACATACACCCAGTTCCATATAATTGGCAATCTGAACAGGAAATACAGTTAGCATCATTTGCAGACAAGGAAAAGGAGACTTGGGGAGGACAAGGCAAACTGTCCCAAAGATACCACAGCCTGGCTGGAAGAACCAGAATGCTGGCTCCATAGAATGTGATTGTTCAACTGTGCCATGTAACTTTATCCTGTGGAGATTTATTTGAGAAGTAGGTCAGGGCTCCCTAGGCCAATTCAGTTTGCTCTACACAACTGTCAGACAGCCTGTGAGATTTTAAGTCACTCCAAGTTACTTTAGACCAACCCAGCGAGGCAGCATCTTGGACTAAATAAATGTGGCAGAAAACACTCTGGTTTCGATTTTTGCTCAGTGATGTTCAACCCATTAGGAAAGCCATTAGGAAAAAAGAGTGGGAGGTGAGAATTGCAGAAGACATTTTTTGTTTGTTGTTTGTTTTCTGTTAATGCTCCAAGAATGTTAATCCCAGGAGATTGGAGACAAGAAAATAAAGAAGGATTTAATCCTTGCAATGCATATTGTTACCCCCATTTGATGGTTGGATAAACTGAGACTCCATAAGATTTAGCAAGCTGTCCTAATGCACCAAGCTCAAGCTAGCATCTCATCCCGCTAAGGCCAGAAGATCTCTTCAACTAGATCTCTGGTCTCATAGCTTTCTGGATTTGCTCATTTTAGGTGGAAAAGAGTCCCAGGAGGATATTTCTAGATAGACTAAGGAGTCTGCTCTTGCCTCAAGGGAATAACAGGTGGATGAGTATATGGAAAAAAATATTTTTGAAAGTATCAACTTCAAGAGAAAATATTTAAAATATTATGAGACAATGCTTTCTAGGGGTAGCGTATTTTAAATGACAGATTGTTCCAACTTCAAGAGAAGATTGGGGAAGAAAATAAGACCAGTGTACACAACAGACTGTGGAAGTCTAGAAAATAGATATAAGCCATCTCTTCCTATCTTTAGCCTGCCTCTCAAAACAGTAACTACGTTTAGCTTGTCTGAAATACAGAAGAAAGTTCCCTCAAAGACACACTGCTAAGTCACTTCAGTCGTGTCCAACTCTGTGTGACCCCATAGATGGCAGCCCACCAGGCTCCCCCATGCCTGGGATTCTCCAGACAAGAACACTGGAATGGGTTGCCATTTCCTTCTCCAATGCAGGAAAGTGAAAAGTGAAAGTGAAGTCACTCAGTTATGTCCGACTCTTCACGACCCCATGGACTGCACCCCACCAGGCTCCTCCATCCATGGGATTTTCCAGGCAAGAGTACTGGAGTGGGGTGCCATCGCCTTTTCCGCAAAGACACACTAGTAACTGCTTTTTGAAAAACATGTTGAGCTGTTCCTCCTATCATGCTATACCAAACACAATATTTCCTTTACATCAAATCTAATAAGGCTCAACAATCCCCTCAAGTATTGCATTAAAAATATAAAATATTAGAAATAATCCTGGAGATAGATTTTTTCCTTAAGACTAAAATTTTAACCCTTGATGTAATGGATCTTCAAAGGCACAGAACCATAGCCAAGTGAGGCCATTCTGGACCAAACACAAGAATTTTAGCCTGGAAGAGAAGTAATTTCAAGGTCACAGTGAGGAAACATCTAGGATCCAGGGATCATAAATATTACAGGGGTTGAAATGCAAAGTCATGAAAGAATAAAGGAAATAATAAAATGTTTGTGACTTCAGGAAATCTGACTCGGAGGAAATGTGTCACACCCCGAGGAATTCACTAATAGAAAATCCACTACCGAAAAGGAGGCATTATTTGCTGGTACAGCTGAAACTAAATAGCTTATGATTCTGCAGAAGACTTCTGTGGGGCAGAATGTCAAGAATTTCTGCAATATTCTACAGAAACAACTGAGGGTATCTTTAAAAAGGACAAAATTTTCAATGCGCCGCTCTTGAAGACAGGCAGGAAAATAAATACATGAAGCAAGGAAAAACAGAAAGATGGGATTTTTAAGTTCTTAGTGAAAAGATAGGAACATCAAGATGGAAAAAAAAAAGATGAAATAAGCTATTAAACAAACTAGTTTAAATTTAGGACAAAGATTAAAAGATAAAGATTGAGCTGTGTGCCCTTCTCTGTTTTTATTCACAGGAACTAGCAATTCTTCATCTTTTAAGACCTTGAAGCTCTTCCCAGACATCCAAATCTTAGATGACAGCATTTTTCGCCTTTACCTACAGTTTCCTTCCTCAATTTAACCACAGTTCCCTGTGTCTTACTCCATTTGGAATGCCACCATTCCAACTTTTAAACAGTTTGTATGCAAGATGTTGTTTTATGTAAAGAAGGGAAAAGATTGACAAATCTAAACCAAACAGGGAAGAATTATAAATATTTTGCTTCACTAATGCAGCTTTCTCCATATGCCTCATATAAAATATTTCCAATTAAGCTCCACTTCTGCAGAAAGCTTACCAACAAAATAAGTCTCTATTAGTATATAACATGTGTAAATGTAATTAGCTTTTTTAAAAGAAACAATTGGAATACGATGTTTATGACAAGGAACTGAGTTTTTTCTTTTTTCTTTTTGCAAATGAAATCTGAAACTGCGCAAGCTATTGACAGACTGATGGCTGGGTCGGTTGCCAGAAGCTGGTTAGGGAAGTCGGTATGAAGGTCACTAATTTCATTCTGTTTTATTTCAACAGGACCTTGAAACAAAGAACACAGCCTTAAATAGATGGTGAGGAGGGATGGGTGATTAAGCCAGTACTTCACTATTGGTTCTGTGTGACTTTTAAAAATCAGGAGGTAGTATTTTACCATGAGGAAGGTTCTAAATTTTATCAAAAAGTAAGATGATTGAGAATGGGATAAGAAAATGATATTTGTAGCAGCATCTAATCATGTAAAAATGATTTTCATTTTTATAATGTGCCTTGCATTTTCCTTTCTATATGCCCAGATTATGATCATTTAGAGCCTATCAGCTGGTTGTTTATTTTTTAAGTAGATGTCTGGGTTTTGTAGTTTCTATGCAGACCTCAGATACAGTCTTTTGTTTTGTCAACTTCATTTTTCTTATTAATAATAGAATCACAGTAAGGCAGTTCATTTCTCCTACAGTGATCACTCATAAATTATTCTTTTAATAAATTTAACTTGCTTAAAGAAGAGGGAAAATATCATACTCAATGTCAGTAACAACTAAATATATTTGTTTTGTTTTTATCTTTTATTAGAATAAGGAACTCACTCTACATGACCTGAACTGTACGGTACACACAATAGAACTGTAGGTTGAAGAAATTTTCTTAAAATCTTATGACAAAACCCTAGATAGTATAGTTCCACTAAAAATGTGCACTTTTAACTGTGAGTTAAAATATACTTTATGTTGTACACACACATGCACAGAAGGACTGAAGGGATAAAGCTAGTAAACACTACAAAAAGTAATTAACTGAAAAAATTAATTAGTTAAAAAAAATCAAAAGAAATTCTAAATTGTTCTACTGAGTAGACCCAAAGTCAACAGATAAGTCAAGAACGAGGCAAAAATATCCAACAGGGCCTCCAAATCACCATTATCGCCATTTGACATGGGTTTTTGTTACTTGAGTCAGCACTAGACCTGGCCAGTGTCTGAATCCATCCCCCACCACTATGGGATGCGGACCAGGCCCAACCTTTCAGAGGTAGTATGGTCAAGTCAGGCTCTAGAAATAGGGTCCACTGAGTATCTATCTGCCTCAGGACAAAAAAAAAGAGAGTACATTTGTTTTCCCTTCAGCTACAAAAACTCATTAAACAACACCTTCCAAAGGACAGCATCACCTAGTGCCTGTGTGTGTGCTCATTTGCTTAGTCGTATCTGACACTTTGCGACCACATGGACTGTAGCCCACCAGACTCCTCTGTCCATAGAATTTTCTCAGCAAGAATACTGGAGTAAGTTGCCATGCCCATCTCTAGGGGCTCTTCCTAACTCAGAGATCAAACCTGCATCTCCTGTGTCTCCTGCATTGCAAGCAGATTCTTTCCACTGAGCCCCTGGGAAAGCCTGCAGCACTTAGTGCTATGGACCAAATGTGTGTGTCCCCTCAACATTCACATGCAGAAACCCTAATCCACAACTTAATGGAATTTGGAGATGGGCTCTCATGATGGGACTACTACCCTTTTAAGAAGAGACAGAGAAAGCTTACTCTTTTTCTCTCTCTCTGTCATGTGTGGACACAGTAAGAAGTGGTTGCTTGCAAGCCAGGAAGAGAGCCCTCACTTGAAGTTGATCATTCTGGCTCCCTGATCTCAGATTTCCAGCCTTCAGGCCTATGGAAAATAAATATTTGTTGTTTAAGTCATCCAGTCCATGGCTTTCTTGTTCCAGTATTCTAACTGACTAAGATACCCAACTGGATACACCACTGATGGGCTAATTCCTCATGTATCCACAGTATCCCCCTCTACCAAAGATTTTTCAAAGCCTAACTGAAACCTCCGTCCTCACAGCTCCTAGGGCTATGTGGCTTCTGCTATCCCTGGGGCTGAAAGTGTAGAATCACAGTCCCCCCTTCCCCTCACTAGGTCTATTGCTGCCTTGCTCTGAGTTGTCCCAAGACTACAATTCCTCACAGTGGTACCTTGCAGCAGTTCCTCTGAAACAACTCTACCTTCCTTCTGTGTAGCTAGCAGACCTGAAGGGCTTTTAACCTTGCCATGTGAGAGAGGTAACTGTATTTCTGCAGTGTTTGCTTTTTATGCTGATTCTAGTGAAGTCTCATGCTTTCTTAGCTCCCTGTTTGTCCTCTTTTATTGTGGCTCAGATGGTAAAAGCGTCTGCCTACAATGCGGAAGACCCAGGTTCGATCCCTAGGTCGGGAAGATCACCTGGAGAAGAAATGCAACCCACTCCAGTACTCTTGCCTGGAAAATCCCATGGAGGGAGGAGCCTGGTGGGCTACAGTCCATAGGGTCACAAAGAGATGGACACGACTAAGCAACTTCACTTTCACTGTCTTTTCACTTTCATCTTGATTTACCTCAAGAAACCAGAATCCTTATAGCCCAACCAATGGGGTTCACTGCCTCAAGACCTGTATGTGAAAAATCCACACTCTTCCTTCTTCTGGCTCTTAACTTCTTCAGCTATGACATTTGCCAACCCACTTTCAATAAGGACAAGCCCCTCCACATGCTATCCATGGAGTGCAGGTTCCTTAGGCTTTCTCCTCCAGACCCTTAAACTTTCCTCACTCTCAAACTACATTTTTATATGACCCCAGAGCTCCCAGTCAGCAAACCCCTCGATCTTCTAACATGAGAAACAGACACACACTTTGATCATGTAGACTTCATAGCTTTCGAATACACAAGATAATTTCTCTTCTTTCTTTCCAATGCTAACTTAATTATCAGATTGCACACTTTTACATAGAAATTGTAATCAGTTAATTATCCAAAATGTCCTTATTTGTAACAATGGGGGGAAAAATCATTAAAAATTTTAAAGGAACCCAGTTCTAAACAGTTTATAAACTATTTGGAAACTTAGACACACACAGCACTAACTACGTTAGTGACTAGAATCTATAATCAGTGTTGATAACCTCTTAAACTTGGTTGCTTATTAACTTCACAAAAGAATATTACATGAAGAACTGCATCTTTGTGATTTTCACATACAAAGCATTAGCTTACATATCTTGCTTTTCAGAATTTCTGATTAAATGTTTTAATTTAAATGGAAAATAATATTTAATGTAATATCTAGCCTAAAATGTCCCTGAAGCTTCAATTGCAAACAATCATAATAAAGAATGTTCTTGTTTAATCTACAAAATAAGTACATTTGATTTTAATTACTTGGCTAATGACTAAGCAACTACATCAGGCACATCCCTTCCAAGAGATAATGAAAGACACAGAGGAGCAAACAATATTCCTGCGAACAGACCATCACATTCTGACTCCAAGGATGGCTCCACTAATGAAAATCTGTCTTTGCAAATGACTCATCTTCTGAAGACGGCTCTGAAGATGTTGGAAATCAGAATGATGCATGTGAAAATGAAATTAATCAATATGAAGATGGGGAACAGCAGTCTATCACAGAGGGGCTGTTTGATAATAATGAAATTGAGGAAACAGTCAGTGGTAGAGAAGCGAATGAAAGCACAGGAAATGTCAATGATAATAATGAATAAGTAACTAATTCTTGAAATTCAAGAGGAAGAGTTAGCAAACAAAGACAAACTATCACCCAGAAGAATAACAAAGGCAGAAACTACAATTTTCTGAAATTCTAAAGATGTATAAACACTAATATGGTAATAAATTTAACAGAAAGGAGGATCTAAAATTTTCAGAACTTTACAGCAATAGTAAAGCTACAAGTTTTGCTGTCTAGTTTGGTCAGAGCGATGAAGCATAAAAGGGTAGAAGTGGAAGAGAAGACTAGAAAGTTCTACTGGACCTCCAGAAGGCTTTTGGAAGTGTCGTGTGAATCTTCTTTTTTGCTTGACTTTGCCTGTTTTCTAATCACACTGTTTTAAGTCCACAGTCCCAATCAAGTCCACTTTGTCACAACAATAGGACTCAGTCTCTATTTTCAGCTGTTCTAGGTTCAGTCTTTAAGGAGTGTATTTTTCATGTCTCAGTTTCATACTGTTCATCAATTTCACTTCCCTCAAAAATGCTGTTATTTGCATTAATAGTATCAATGGTGAACCTCACACATCCATAGAGTGGCACCTGGAGAAACTGTGACTACTTGTATCTCTAAAGGGCAAATTCCTTCTGCTCTGTTTTGAATGCTCTCTGGAAGTATCTTTGCACATGTGCATGCTAATTCACTGCAGTCATGTCCACCTCTTTGCGACCCTGTGGACCGTAGCCCAGCAGGCTCCTCTGTCCCTGGGAGTCTCCAGGCAAGAACATGGAGTGGGTTGCCATGAAGAATCTTTGCTACTGTGCACGTAATCAGTTTTTTATACCATAAGTATTCCCCCTTCTCACTATCAAACTCCCCAAAATCATTTAAAACTAAGGCTGAGTTTAGGCAGTAGAGCTATTGTTTAACTCAGTCAAGTCCTCTAAATATTAGGTACAGTTGCAAGTAGTTCATATGTGTTAGTTATTTCCAGATTTCACATAAACCTTAAGTTTCTGTTTATTCCAGATTTCATATAAACTTTTAAGTTTCTCTTTGTATATTTGTTCTGGATTTTTTTTTACCAACTCAGCATATTACATTTGGATGTTATTTCTTCTTGTCTTATAACTTGCCAGCAATGTTTTCCTCAAACTGGACCTTAATCAACTTAAATCCTGGCATTTAATCAAATGTTGAAAATTAAGGGAATTACTTTGAAAACTAAGCCTGAAATCTACATACAAATTGTATGTATAGCTCAGAAAAATGTTTTGCTCCATCTCTATCCAATTTAACAAATCAGCAAATCAAAAGGATTCTGGACTATTAGAAAAAATATATTATTACTTTATCTAAATCGACATACTCTCCTGACATGCAAGAGACACTTGACACATTAAGAAATAAATGGATCAGTATGTAATTTGTCCAAGTTTATTGTGTCACATAAAAGACAAGAGATGAGAGAATTTTAAGGATAAAATAGTAAACACTGTCAAATACTCTGAAGAGGTCAGAAATGATGAGACTAAGAAAAAGCCAGTGGGTTTGGAAGTCATTCATAATGATGAGTGATCTTTGTGAAAGTAGAGATAGTTTCTGCTTTTTATTCCCCACCCCCAAAAATTTCAGGGGGAACTGAAGATTGATAAGTATATTGATCTGAAAAATTTTAGAAAAATATGAAATCCAGCACTTTGAAAATTATAAAGGAGAAAATACCAGCAGAGCAAAGCACACACATGGGAACATCTCAATGTTTTTGGATCAGAGTAAGTCCAGTACAAGGATGAAATAGATGTGAGTATACCTTGGTCATGTAGTCCTTAGTAACACTTCTGTGCTTCTTGAGAGCTGACATTGCAATGCGATGAAATTGAAATGCAATGAAATAAAAGTAAGCAACATGACAAATTTAACATGCATGTTAATTTCAACTTCTCAAGCCACCACAAAAATGATGGTAAAAAAATTTTAATGTAAAAATGCAGCGTAAAAGATAATGGGAAAGGAGAAAAACTTGACAAAGTATGTCCACAAATTTGGGAATAATAGAAAATTAATTGTGACAATGTGATTCTATTACACACATGTTTTGGCAAAACTTAAAGTCTGACAGATGAATATGCGTTTATCCTTAGCTTAAAACTTCCTTAATTTTGCTGTTTGGGGAGACACTGCTTTGGGAAAGATCTCTGGTGTTCTACTTACTTGCTGCAAGTAATAAATCCTTCCTTCTGCTTAAAAAAAAAATGGTCTGATAAAACCAGTAATAGTGAGGATAAAAAATAAAAATACTTATTCTGCTGTTGGAAGTGAAAACTGATCCAACAACTAATTTAAATAATATTTAAAATAAAAATTACTTAAATTTAGTGGTCCAACAACTAATTTAACCACTAACTAAAGTTGAAAATATTCATGTGTGCTGTGTCATTCAGTCATGTCTGACTCTTTGTTACCCCATAAACTGTATCCCACCAGGCTCCTCTGTCCATGGAATTTTCCAGGCAAGAATACTGGAGTGGGTTGCCATTTTCTTCTCCAGGGGATCTTACCAACTCAGGGATCAAACCTGGTCTCCTGCATTGCTGGCAGGTTCTTTACCACTGTGCCACCTGGTGTTCATACAAACAAAAACTAGAAATTATATATATATTAATATATCTATCCAGAGAATTCTCACATGTGTACAAGGAGACATACATAAATATGTCCTTCACACAATGTAACACAGCAAAATCATCTATGTCAGGAGTTGGGAAGTGGAAGGGAAACTAAGAGAGTGATAATATATTACAAAGTAGGGTTAAGGAATAACTGCTATGAACGGAACAATAAGCAAAAGTATAACTATTTTGATAGAAATATAAAGAGAAATTGGAAAATGGAACATATTCCTATGTCCTGGAGAAACTTAGTTGATTATATTTTTAATTACACAACAAGAAATATCAGTCTACTCATAATAGTTTTGGATGCGGAGGCTACCACTAGATGAAACTGTTGAAAAATTTTAAGTAAGTCCTGTTTGGGGAAAAGGAGTTGAGATGGGAATGGGGGAAAGGGTGAGGAAGAGGGTGGAAAACAGTTGTACCACAAGCAAATATTACTTTAATTCAACTTTTTAAAATATATCAGAAGCGTTATTTAAAAATAAGAACTTAAAACACTGCAATTGGGTTTGGGATTTAGATCGTTTGCCAGATCTTGTATATCATTTCTATGAAGTTCTGAAAGTATACACCAAGTAGAAGTCTATAAAAAGTTGAATATCAAAAACTGAAAGAGAAGTGAAAAAGTGGGAACCGCAAGTGTGGGCAATTCTTTCTCAAGACATTTGAAGGCAAGGCAGAGGAGAGGGTTAAGTCTGTGTCCAGAGGATCAGGTGAGGACTTTAGGAGAACAGGTGAGTATTGAGTGTGTATAGAGAAGGATTGTTATTGTTGTTCAGTCGCTCAGTCGTGTCCGACTCTTTGCGACCCCATGGACTGCAGTATGCCAGGCTTCCCTGTCTTTCACTATCTCCCACAGTTTGCTCAAATTCATGTCCATTGAATCAATGATGCCATCCAACCATCTCATCCTTTGTCACTCACTTTTCCTGCCTTCAATCTTTCCCATCTGTACATGACTACTGGAAAAACTATATCTTTAACTAAACGGACTTTTGTTGGCAAAGTAATGTCTCTGCTTTTCAATATGCTGTTTGTTTAGGTTTAGGGTTGTCATAGTTTTTCTTCCAAGGAGCAAGCGTCTTTTAATTTCATGGCTTTAATAAATGTCCACAGTGATTTTGGAGCCCAAGAAAATAAATTCTGTCAACTGTTTCCATTTTTCCCCATCTATTTGCCATGATGTGATGGGACCGAATGTCATGAGCTTAGTTTTTTGAATGTTGAGTTTTAAGCCAGTGTATTCACTCTGCTCTTTCACCTTCTTCAAGAGGCTCCTTAGTTCCTCTTCACTTTCTGCCATTAGGGTGGCATCATCTGCATATCTGAGGTTATTGATATTTTCCCAGCAATCTTGATTCCAGGCTGATGGAAAGAGTTAAACAGAAACAAATATCAAGGATACAAGGGAGTGTTGGAACAGCTGATGAAGCACTTTCTCTGCACCGTCCCTGTATTGGCAGTGGGTATTCGGAGTGTATTAGACCCTCCCTGCCTTTGAGGAACCCATAGGCTGAGAGAAGAAACAGATAAGACAATTCCATACAAGGTGTTACAGGAGCATGGAGGGGGTTAGGACTGTCAAGAAGAGTTTTTAAAGCTTCACAAAGGAAGTTTAACCAGTGTAGAAAAGTGAGTGAAAATTCCCGGCAAAATAAACAGCAAGCTGTACACTTAAAATGGTTAAGATAGCAAATTTTATGTTATTTTTATTTGATCACAGTAGGAAGAAAGAAAGAAGGAAAACAACAAGAAAACACTCATTGGTGTGGAAAAATGTATTGTAATATTTGGGAATGTGTTTAACAGAAAATAATCCATGTGGGTAAATGTTGGAAAATGGACTGAAAAGATAAATTAGGTTCATCTGCTAAGAGATCTTATATATTGTACTAACGAGCTTAAAATATATCGTTCATCCATTCATTCTTGAAACATTCTGAGAAGGTACATTTTCACTTTCCATTTTATTCACCTTTGTATTATTTTAATACTTATATTCATCATGAAGTGTTTGTTTAATAAAAGAGTTTAAAGAAAAATAAAATGAAAACCATTTATTGAACACCAGGCATTGGGGAAAAATAACATAAACGAAATAAAATCTGTACTTTCCAGAAATAGACAATATGAAGAAAATATAGGCAGCACCAAATGACCTGCTATAGCCAGTGAAATTGTGTAAGTGGAAATGACATGTAACATGTGCCACAGGCAAACAATTACTTGCTGGAGTGCTTTATTGTCCAGCTTACTTGGAGGAGGAAATGGCAACCCACTCCAGTATTCTTGCCAGGAAAATCCCATGGACAGAGGAGCCTGCTAGGCTACAGTCCTTGGGGTGGTGAATAGTCAGACATAATTGAGTACACACACCTACTTTTTCCCTGCCATAGAAGCCATGGGAGAATATTTAAATAGGGAAGAGTTGGACTGTCAAAGCATTCTGGAATGTTATGCCAGTTCTTTAAAGACAGAATACATTGTGTGAGAAAGAAACCATGGTGGAATGAGCCACAGAGATTTAGGCTTCGTTATTCCAGCGTAACATAACTTATCCTGGCTGATGCATTGGACAATGTCCAAGTCTCAGAAGTAATTGTCCAGTAATGCTGACATCAAGCTTGTTAAATTCTTCTTTGGTTTTCACCAGTCACGATACTCTGAATTTTGGGTAAACAAAAATTAGAAATAGTATTTGTTTAATATATAAACCCTCACTTAATTCACATGGGAGCTTATTTTTTTCAGATGTGCCGACTTACAAATATTGCCAGAATGGACACTATTCTAAGGTAATCCAGGGAACACTCACCTTAACACCACCACAATCCTTAAACTTCCTTCTAACCTTATTCTTCACAACTCCTCATCACAAATCCTATGCTCCAAGAAACTAAACAAGCAGATTTTTCCCTTATGCAATTTCCAGCCTCTAATTTCTTAACATACATTATGCTCTCTATCTGGAATATCTTTTACCCACCATCTTCTAATACCCACATCCAGTATGTGTGTATGAAATATATTTCATACATTTCATAAGTATGCAAATACAGTCACATACACAATCACACAGCTATAATATACAAAAAGTAATCTTTCCAACTAGTGAAAGGAAAGGAAATGAACTAAATTTTATTGAATGCCTTAACTACATGCTTGGCATTGTTTGTTGTACACCATTTGTCCATGGACTCACAGAGTACTTCATCTGCTTCTCTCTTGTGATATCCAAAACTGTATACCTTATCATGCTGTGTGTGTGTTTGTGTGTATCTTTACTACCTTTAAGGAAAAAATCAGTATCATTTTCAGAGTCCAGCTTGGGGTCTGACATGTAGTAGACTTTCAATAATTTTTTTTAATGAAAAAAATCTCCTGAATGCCTTCAACATATATTTATAATCAAAGTAGTTGTAAAGGAAAACATATAATTAGAAATTAACAGTTTGCTTATACTATTATGCCTGATTTCCTAGCCTACATTCCAATGCCAAGCTACAGGATTGATTTAAAACGTCATCCTGTCTGAAAAGAGTGACAAGGAGCTGTGATTCGCTGAAGGGACCTTCCTTGTTAAGGCATTTAAGGCTTTGATCTGAGATACCTATCTCATGAACATAAGTACTTCACTCCTACAGTAAGACTGACTGCAACTGCAACTACTGACCAATCAGAAAACAGGAGTAAAATTGTGGGAGGAAGCCCAGAGAAACAGTAAAACAGATTTAGGCTTCACAGGACGCTAATTAATCATTTTGGCTAGAAAGCCCCTCTCCCTATGGAGCTTAATGACTTCCAAGGAAGGTTTGGATGAAATATTTCACCAGATGGATCCAGTACCTACATTAAGACTCTGCCACCCACATCCTTATGTATTCATTTATCTCTCCATAAAATATTTGAGACTGTGCTAACAATGGACTAAAGAAAATGCTATATGACAAGTCACCTTTGATTTTTCATAGGTAAGTGTAAGCTAAAATGGAGATTCATAATTAAAATTATGTCACAAAAACCTAACATTTCAATTTTATGCTTTTGAATTAATGTACCAGGGTGGCATAATGATGGTGTCATGCTAATTCTGCAAAAAAATCAGAGCCCGTTTTGCACTGAATTATTCACATGTAAAGAAATGTCTGATTGACCTCAAAACAGCACAGTACCGACAAAGATATACTGTACAGCACAGGGATATATAGCCATTATTTTGCAATAACTTTAAATGGCATATAATCTAAAAAATATTGAATTGCTATGTTGTTTACCTAAAACTAATATAATATTGTAAATCAACTACACTTCAAAAAAATCACATGGCAAAAAATCTTTAAAGTACACATTCCCTTTAGCCACTGTATTTAAATTGTAATTGACATAACCAGTGTGGCCATTTCTAGAGCACCTACAAGATAGGTGTTGTTATTCCATTGTACAGATGAGGAAAGTGAGGCTTAGAGGTTAAATTATCCAAACTTATTTATTTGTAATGAGCCCGTCCAGTATTCAGACCTAGGTCTTCTATATTCAAAGCCCAGGTTCCTTCCAGAATTATACTTCATTGTATAGCACAACACTTTATCAGAGGGTTTATTTAAAAGTTATATCCATATTTGTATATACATACAGATTATGTAAGAAAACAGGTTGGACTTATAAAGAAGACAAACACCCATAGGAGAAAATCATTTCAAGAATGTAATCTTCTGCTAGAAACAGACTGTGATAAAAGAACTCAGGCACAAAATATTAGTTTTGTTTTTACCTAAAAATTAATAATGATCAGCTTTATTTGCAAGGCTTTATAGCAAAGGTTAAAATAAATGTTGATAAATTAAGACTATTAACACAGACTGGTAATAGTCTAAATAGCAATTTACTAACAGTGCCATCTTACACTTTAATGAAATGAAAATGTGAATTGATTGAATAAGGAAAGAATCTCTTGTTTATTCTAATCTTAATATTATGGTTGATAATTTCGCCCGCAGTCCTGATGAAAATATACCTGATATAACAACGCCGCAGGAAACTAATGATCATAATGAATCGACTTGTCGCTGAAGTACAAAGATAGAGACTCATAAATCTCTTAAAAATTACTAAAAGCAAACAAGTGATCAGGATAAACAAATGATTGTTTTATCATCATTTATTTTTTTTCTACTTTATAGCTATTATCTTCTTTCCTAGGGAAAATGTCAAAATACCTTTTAAATATTTGCACTTTACTTTAACCTTTACTATCTTTACCCCACAGAAGCTCCTAAAGACTGGACTTCGGTAAACCTTTTTCTAATTATTATTATTATTATGAGAGGGTTGTTTAATCTTTTCTTTTTCATAAGATAATCAGTAGTCAACTAACAAATAATATTAGTATGTACCTCTTAATGCAACATTTTGCCTATTTTTAGGAATTTATAACTTGATTATAAATTATTTTCAAACTTGAAGTATACATGGGTGGCATGCTTTTTAAAATAATTTTTCCAAAACTGTGTCTAAAAATCACAATATATATTTTATTTATTATTTACTACTTGAAGTTAGCATTCCGTAAATAAAATGAAAAGTTCAATAAATTACTCAGAAAGTTCTATTGCTCCTCTCTCCACTGAAGAAACCAAACTAACCAAAATAAAACAAAACTTTTGCTCAAAGATAATTGCAATCATTTAGATAACTGCCTGCATCATAAACTTCCTACTTTTATTAATGGATAGTCCAAATATGACCAATTTGTCATGAGCAGAAACTAAATCCATGCATGTTAAGTTCAGATGAATAGGAGGAAGAAGTCATCAATCTACTTTTAAATGAATATCAGGGTATCTGATTATTTGACTGCAATATCCACTCTTGTTATAGAATTGAACTTCTCCATAATCTTAGACACTGTCATGTTTATGATCATTACTTACATGATAACAACATATCTAATCACTCACAAGATTATTGGGATGATGTCCCAAACTTTTGATTACAAAAATCTCTTGAAAATATAAAATTCCGCAAATATTACTATTTTATGAGGAATTCTGATCTTAGCCAGGAGTGATTTTATTTATTTATCAAGAACGTATCAATTCTTATTAGTGTATGCATGCTCAGTCATGTCAGACTCTTTGTGACCCCATGGACTGTAGCCCACCAGGGTCCTCTGTCCATAGGATTTTTCCAGGCAAGAATACTGGAGTGGGTTGCCATTTCCTACTCCAGGGGATCTTCCTGACCCAGGGAACCCACCTCTCCTGCATCTCCTGCATTACGAGTGGATTCCTTACTGCTGAGCCATCAGGGAAGCTCAGAACGTGCAAGGCAGTGAGATATCAATGCTTATTAGGTGTGGGCAAAATAGTATGCAAAGTACTAGTGACAAAAACATCAATGAAACATGGTCTGTAGCCTTGAAGAAGCATAAAATCGATGTCGTGGAAACCCTCTGAAGTGTCTGTCCAGCCCCGGAACTGATTGTCCCTGCCCAGAGAGCTATTCCCACTTAAAGGGTGGGTGTCTACAGACAGACAAGAGTCACGTGACTCCATTCCTCTGGACATAGTGGATTGGATAGGAGAGACAAGTAGAACCACCAGATGCGTTTCTCCAGAGAATTTGAAACCGAGATTCAGAGAACACCAGTTCATCTCTGTAGGTGATTAGAATTGCCACTTGTCAATTTTGAATCACCATGTGTCTCAGTAGGGGACAGGGAAGCAGAGAAGCTGGTCTGTAGAATAAGAAAAATGAAGTTGACAATGAAAATGGTGCCTGGATTTCTGATAACATTTTATTACTTATTTCAAGTCACTCCCTGAGCTCGGGTACATTTCCAATTCTTGGGGACCCTGACTCCCTTCTCTCTTCACCTCAGTAGACTTTAAATTGCCTTTTCTCCTAACACTACCCTCTGTGGTTTTATTACTTCCAACCAAAAGAGCATTTCAAAAATACAATATTCATATATTTAATACTAGCATAGACAATTAATGTTATAATAAAGGCACACAGAACAAACTGCAGAAGCTGAGAAGTGGCTGCAAATAACTGACTTTGAGATTTTTTTTTTACAGAGGAGATGACATTTGGATTTGCATCTGCTGCTGAATCTTCTAGTCTCCCAACTAGGGAGCCTTCCTCCAGCACCTGTGCTCTGCTTGCCACCCTAGTGGAGGGATGTTCTGAGTCTAGCCCTAGGGCACCTGTCACACTCTATTTAACTGGACCAGACCAGCTTGAACTCCAACATGCAGCACTGTTTTATAAAGCAGGGGAACTAGTTCACCAGTTCTGTGCTTCAATAATTTGCCCAAGACCATACAGTCTTTAAGAGGTTTGACCCAAGAATTCTGATTCCAAATACTATGATTTTTCTGCAGTCCTTGGGTGGTGACTACCTCCTGTGAGGGCATCCAGTGGCTATAGGGGGTACAGACAGAAATTCCACAGTCCTACTGCCTACAGGCTCAAGGTCAAACTCCTTGCAATGACCCTCAAACCCTCCACAGTCTGATTTCAATCAGTCATTACTATGTATCTCCCCATAGATCATCACATAGCAGGTTTTGAACAACCCCTGAACTTATTACCCATTTTCACACTTCTCTTCATATTACACTCTGACAGGCACGGCCTTCCATCCATCTCTACCCTGTATCAAGCCCTCTCCACCTCACATAGGCAGATTTCATCATCATCTACTCTGCCTGACTTAACACTTCAGTCATCCTTCTGAAACAACAGCTAACCAGGAGTTCTCCTGGTTGACCAACCGGCATTTGTACAGAATCACAGGTAGATACACCTACCTGGAAACAGGTAAGAGCAGAGACAGCCCTAGAGAGAAAGTGGATATAATCTGAGGTGGAGCTAAAGATTCTGCCATCAGCAAAATATTTTTCCTACCCAAATACCACAGTGCCTGAAATCACCTTGTTAGAGACTTGCTTCTTTGGTCTTGTACAAAAACATTTAGTAACCTAAGTGTAAATTAACTGGGGATACATTCCCTCTGTGACAAGAGGAACTAAGGCAGGAAAGAAACAGGTAACTAAGAAACGAGGTATAGAGAAGAGAATAAAGGTCAGAGAAGGAGCCATCCAGATAGCAAAGTCTAACTTGGCAAGCCTTAAGAATCACACATTTAATTGATTAGAATAGCCCATGACCGATCACTGCTATCATTTGGATCGCATTTAATTTTCTCAGAGAATTTGCTGCATCTGAAGGTTGAAATGTTATTTCAATTGATTTTTAATACATAGCAACTTACATTTCCTTTGGCCATCTTACTGTTGAAATTTAGAAGGCACTGGCTAAAGCACTAATAGATGAGAAATATACACACTTTATAAAATGATTTGATAAAGTAGTAGAAGTCAACTCAGGTTTTGGTCGGTTGGTATAAGACATGCTAAATATCTATAATTTAGTTCTCATTGCTGCAAATTTCCTCTTGTTCTTTTTACAAGAGCAGTACGAAAAGTAGTAAAGCTGGCAAGATCCAGGAAAGAAGGTAACTCAACTTCATTTTTGCTTTGCCGCTAAACCTAGAATATAACATCTATCCCATTGTGTAACCTGCATATGGGTTGCCTCATCTGTAAAATTAGGATAATATTTTTTCTCAAACAGCAGAAACTGAGAAATAACTATTTCAGAGCATTAAAAATAGAAATTGACCAATTTTATGATAAATGAGGTGAACAAAATACATCCTTGGTTACAAAACAGCCATATGACGAAAATTATTTAAACAAATATGTATGATCGTTTTTAATTTCCTAAACCTTGAAGAAGCCATATCAAAAACAACTTTAAAAGCAAACACACTTCATGACCTCAGATGTAAAATAAAGGTTTGTTTTCATTTTACCCTTTCATGTGGAATTCATGCTGCAGATTATGATTATTAATAGCTGACTGGCAGTAATTATTTTTTATGAATGTAAAAATCCAGTCTCATTATAGCAACAACAATAATAGTAATAACCTCAGGAAATAAAAGGGCACTTTCCTTGCATGATCTCATTTATTTCATGCAATTAACTTTACAGGTGAGGAAACTGGGAGTTGGAGAGTTTAAATAACATGGCGACAGTCACATAGCCCATGGAATGGCAAAATGCAATGCTCCAGTATGTTCAGCTTTGCCACGGTATTCCTGACATTGGTGGGCTTTCCTTTGGTCTAGGCTTATTAGGGAACACATAACCTGCAATGATCTGAAGGTTTGTGTCCCACAAAATTCATATTAGACCCTAATATCCATTGTGACAGTATCAGAAGATGGGACATTGGGAGGTGTTTAAGCCATGAAGGTGAAGCCTTCATCAGTTGGATTCATGCTTTTATAAAAGTGGTTCCAGGGAGCTTCCTACCCTCTTCCACCATGTGAGGACACAGCAAGAAGGCACTGGTTATGAGCCAGAAAAAAAAAAATTTTTATATGACCATGCTGATGTCTTGATCTTGGACTTCCAGCCTCCAGAACTGTGAGGCTGGGAGCAATAAATTTCTGTTATAAGGTACCCAATGGCAATCCACTCCAGTATTCTTGAGAAAATCCCATGGACAGAGGAGCCTGCGGACTACAGTCCATAGATTCATAAAGAGTCAGACACGACGGAAGTGACTTAGTACACATATATAAGCTACCCATTCTGTGTACTCCAGCCACCTAAATGGTCCCAGTGGTAAAGAACCTGCCTGCCACGTAGAAATGTAGCAGGAGCCACAGGTTCGATTCCTGGGTCAGGAAAATCTCCTGGAGAAAGAAATGAAAATCCACTCCAGTGTTCTTGCCTGGAAAATCCCATGGACAGCCCATGGAGTTGCAAAAGAGTCAGACACGACTTAGCAACTGAACGACAACAAACTAGACTGCTTGGAGCGTGTTCTAAGAAGCAGGCACCCAATGTGTCACATCACATCCACATCAGCCTGCTCTGCACAGCCGTGCTCTGTTGTATTCAATTCCCAGCAGGCCATTGACTCACAGTATGAACATTGTAGTTCTTAGTTTTCAGACACTATTTCTTTGACATCTCTTTCAAGCCTTTGTATTGTAAAAAAAAAAAAAAAATACTGACTTCTGGTTGTATGTAAATGGGATTTAAAAAGATAGAATTACAGGTGTGGGTATCAAACAGAATCCATGTGAAACACACTTTAAATGGAAAATATGCACATATTAACTATCTGTACAGACTCACTGCCGCCTTCTCTATTATAATTGACCAACCATATTGTGTGCTCAGTCGCTTCAGTTGTGTCTGACTCTTTGCAACCCCATGGACTGTAGCCAGCCTTCTCTGTCCATGGGATTCTCCAGACAAGAATACTGGAGTGGATTGCTATTTCCTCCTCCAGGAATCTTCCCAACCCAAGGATCAAACCCAGGTCTCCTCTGATTCTTCCACTACAGGTGGATTCTTTGCCACTGAGCCACCAGGGAGCCCCAAACTATATTGCAACAGCATTTGAATACTCTAACATTCCAAGAACAATTCCCTTTTCCTTTTAGGTCCTTCTAATTTTTTGTTTCTGCCAGCACACTCCATATCGGTGAGCAACTATACTCATTACATAATTCTAAAATATTGAACTATATGCTAAGTAAGTAAAATATTTTAAGATAATGTCCTGAGGGAATAGTATTTCATATTATAACTCAATATGTCCTAAAGTAATTATTCAGATATCAATATGCAAAAGAGCCGTACGTTGTAGTACCCTATATTTCTTTTTATTTCGCTTCTTTGTAGCAAGCAATAAATTTAAAGGTGCAAAAAAAAAAATATTAAAGGAAAAAGTTTGCAGTTGATTTTCTTAACAAGATTGTTTGTGCAGGGAGAGAGGAATTTCACTTGGTCCTTTACTAATTATTCATGTAAATTAAATTCTACAAGTGAAGAAAAATTCATAAAAGTCATACTTACTCATCTGAGAGGGAGATATGGCATATGAATGGGGCCCATAACCTCAGAAGGTGAGATGTAGAAAATATCACAAGCAACTCCCACATTAAGTTAAGTGAACCAAAAAAAAAGGGAGATTCTTGGTGTGAAGGAGACTTCAAGGATATCCTCCCTAATCGCCTCTTAATAGTCTCAAATCTCTGACACTGGAAACAAATCAAGAATTCAGTGAACATGGAATTATTAATCACTTATATCTGATACCAAATGTAAGCAAGACTAGAGCTATTTTAAGTTTTAAAAACCTTTTAAGTATAACATTTTTAAAAGCACAGAACATAATTTACATTTTTAAGGCATTACTATGTGATACATTCTAGGAAAACTTAGTTGTATATTCCTTGCATTTCTTCTGAAATCTATACTCTTTTTTTCCTCCTAAACAGAATACGTGTTAGGATGAAATTTAACAATAAATGACTATAGACTTGTATGCTGACTAATGTGCAATAGTCAGAGAGAACTCAAATCATTCAGCAAGTATTTACTGACTGCTTCTTGTGTGCAAGGCATGGTGCTAAACAACACAGTCACACATCTTACCTCGGGTTTAATGAATTCTTTCACAAATACTAAATCATTAAATAGAAAGTATGGCCACCAATCATGGGAATGGTTTAGCTTGCATCAACTCAGAATAAAGTTTTAAACTGTGAAGGAAGGATAAAACAGAGCTGGAAACTAGTTGATATGGATGATAAAGACGGAGGAAATAAAGATAAACCCAAAAGTACACAACGATCAAAACCAGGACAGTGATAGAAACTGAGAATGAGTTGGTGATGCCAGAATGACAATATAAGTGGCATACAATTGACCCCTGAACAATATGGGTTTATTCCACTTACATACAGATTTTTTTTCCAGTGTTGTTGTCGTTCAGTCTTTCAGACGTGTCCAGCTCTCTGCGACCCCATGGACTGCAGCACACCAGGCTTCCCTGTCCTTCACAGGAAAGTAATAAATATTAAATAATCCATGGTTGCTGAATCTGAGAATGTGAAACCATGGATACAGGGAGATGATTATAAGTTATACATGGATTTTCAGTTATGCAAAGGGTTAGTGCCCCTAACCCCCAGTGTTGTTTGGTGGGTCAACTGTATATGTCGAGCTGGAATTAACAGTAACAGTGCTGGAAGTTGCTGGAAGTTACTGGAAGTCAACTGGAAGTAACCAGAAACAAATATATTAGAGGCAGCTGAAGGTATTTGACCAGAACTTGAGAGCTTGAAAGATTGTCTTAAAATATACAATGAGAAAGTGGTCCCAGGAGTGGAACCATCAGACCCTGAGTTTTGGTCATTCACATCTAGTAAAGAGAACGAGATACAGACAAAGAGTAATTGTTGAGGAGATTGTGGTACCTGCAGAGTCAAAGCACTGAGAGATGATACTGAGTCAAGGAAAAAGTACTAATGCAAAAATAAATAGCAATAGATTCAAGGAGGTTAGCAGCTGAGAGACACCACTGAATCTAAGTGCTAGTGAGTGGATTTAATAGCAAATTAGCTAAAATGATATACAAATGGCCAATAAGCACATGAAAAGATGTTCAAGATGAGTAATCATTAGGGAAATGCAAATCAAAACCACAATAAGATACTACTTCACATCCATTGGAATGGCTATTATTAAAAAAATTTTAAAAGATGATGAAGAAGAAGGAGGAAGACGAGGGGAAGGGGAAGGAAAGAGGGAGAAGGAGTAGGAAAGGGAAGGGAAGGGGAGGATAGGAAAGGACAAGTATTGGAGAGAATGTGGAGAAAATGAAACACTTGTGCATTGCTGGGAGGAACATAAAATGCTGTGGCTGTTATGGAAAATAGATAAATGTACACTTACCATGCAATCTAACAATCCATTACTGGGTATATGCTAAGAAGAATTGAAAGCAGTAATTAGCACAAGTATTTGTGCACCAGTGTTCAGAGCAACATTATTCACAGTAGCCAAATGTGGAAGCAACACAAATGTGTTACACGAAGGGGGAGCCCCTTCCAGAGCTGAAGAGTGGGCGCTTGTCTAACACTCGGAAGTGAATTGTCCGAGGACACACAGGCACTGACAAAGCAAGAGGCTTTACTAGGAAGGGACACTTGGGCGGGGTTCAGGAGGGTAAGGGAGCCCAGGAGGACTGCTCTGCCACTCTGCTCGCTGTCTCAGGTTTTATGATTATGAGTTGGTTTCTGGCTTCTTTGGCCAATCATTCTGACACAGAGTCTTTCCTGGTGGTGTGTGCAACACTCAGCCAAGAGAGATTCTGGCCAAAAAGGATTCTGGGAAGTTGGTAAAACAAATGGACTGGAATCTCTTCTCTCTTTTTGACCTTTCCCAAATTCTTCCAGTTGGTGGTAGCCAGTTATAATCGTTCTGAATTTCTTACCAGGACCTTCTGTGTAAGATAACTCATGCAAATGGTTACTATGATGCCTGGCCAGGGTGGGCAGTTTTGGTCAGTGGTTCCCCTAACAGATATCCATTGACAGAGGAACCAATAAACAAAATGTACATATATACATACAATGGCATATTATTCAGCCTCAGAAAGGAATGAAATTCTGACCCTTGCTACAATGTAAATGAACACCGAGGACTTTATGCTAACCAAAATAACTCAGATACATTTGTCCATTAAAATAAATATTGAATGACCCCACTTACATTAAATACCTAGAAAGGGCAAATTCACAGTGACAGAAAGTAGGATAGAGAATGCCAAGCTCTGGAGGGAAGGGTGAGGTGGGGGATAGGGTGTAGGGGGAGGAGAATGTGGATGTTTAATGAGTTCAGAGTTCTGTTTGGGATTGATGAAAATGTTCTGGAGATGGATGGTGTTGATGGTTGCACTACATAGTACTTAAAGCCATTAGGTACATTGAATTGTACACATTCAAATGTTTTAAATGGTAAATGTTATGCTATACATACTTTGTAATATTAAAAATAGTGGGGCGAGAACAGGTCAACAGAGCTGTGAGAGATGAAATCAGACCACAGTGTTCATGAAGGGAGTGTCCAAGATGAAATGCAGTCAGCATGTGGCCCTCACTTCATCCACCGAACATGACGGACAAGGTACAAACACTTGCTCAAACCAGCAAACTATAAATAATATTCTTTGAAAATAGGAAGACACTTCCTGTCAGCTGAGACATTCCTTTTCGACCCTAGTGAAGCTTGGACTTTGCTGAGACCTGGAGATACAGACAATAATTTGTGGTCTCTGCCTCGGAAAGTTCACTGTCTGTCAAAGAATCCTGAACCTGGGACCAATTTTATTAATTAATTCCATTGGCTTTTATTAAGCACTTCCTGTATACTAAGCTAAGAGCTAGTCACTCGAGTCACTAGAGGTTACCTGGAAACCTATCAATGGGCAGCTATCAACAAGGCAAAATTTCAGGAGGAAATAGCCCATTCTTTTCCTTACCCAACTCTCAGCAAAAAATACTCAATCCCAGTAAGGCCATTATTTCTTTTATTCTCATAATCATAATAAAAATTCAAAATTCATATTTAACTCACAGAAGTAGTACACTGATTCAAATTCCTCTTGCCTTTCATGTGTCAGATATCAGACTTCCTGGAAAAAGAATTCATGGAGATTCTACTTTACGCTTTCACCTAAGGCTGGCAAATTACTCAACAACACTTAAAGAATCCAAAATTGAAATTGCTGTGAAATCAACTGTGCTAAATACTTTCTACATAATACCTCTTTTGATCCCTACAACAATCCTAATGAGGTAGATTATGTCAGATTTTCAAAATATCAAACTCAATACAATAATAAAAGCAACAGATACTAAACATGCCTGTTTTTCTTTGAAGAGGCTTCAGCAATTTCATGGATCAGAAGGGAACCATAGTCTCAGTTCTGTAGTTTTAGTGTACCATGCTTCCTTTTGTACTCTGCTATCCACTTGTTTTCAAAAATCAATTGATTTATTTTAGAAACTTTTCTTTTAAGTAAAAATGAGGGGGGAATTACACCTTTTTAAACTTTTTTTGTATGATTCCATAAGGCTATGGTTTTTCCTGTGGTCACCTATGGATGTGAGAGTTGGACTGTGTAGAAGGCTGAGCGCCGAAGAATTAATGCTTTTGAACTGTGGTGTTGGAGAAGACTCTTGAGAGTCCCTTGGACTGCAAGGAGATCCAACCAGTCCATTGTGAAGGAGATCAGCCCTGGGATTTCTTTGGAAGGAATGATGCTAAAGCTGAAACTCTAGTACTTTGGCCACCTCATGCGAAGAGTTGACTCATTGGAAAAGACTCTGATGCTGGGAGGGATCGGGGGCAGGAGGAGAAGGGGACGACAGAGGATGAGATGGCTGGATGGCATCACTGACTCAATGGATGTGAGTCTGAGTGAACTCCGGGAGTTGGTGATGGACAGAGAGGCCTGGCGTGCTGAGATTCATGGGGTCACAAAGAGTCGGACACGACTGAGCGACTGATCTGATCTGATATGATTTTAGTGGTAGATACTACCTCCTAAAATTTCTTTATAAATTTGCTTCTGAATAAGTATTTCTTACACACTCACTATGTGTGCTTAGTCAGTCTTATCCAACTCTTTTAGACCCCGTGGACTGTAGTCCACCAGGCTCCTCTGGACATGGGGATTCTCCAGGCAATAATACAGGAGTGGGTTGCCAGGCCCTCCTCCATGGGATCTTCCCAACCCAGGAATTGGACTCGGGTCTCCTGCATTGCCACTGGATTCTTTACCAGCTGAGCTTCCAGGGGAAGCCCATTCACAACTCCATCATCTCTTGAGCATATAGTATAAGCCAAGCACTGTACTTGGTGTTTCACAAGAGGAAACTGGTGGAGGAGCGGGGAGCCAGGAAGGAGGGGAAAAATAAAAAAGCAAAAGGCTCAGAGTCTTTTTTTCCCCTCAAGGAACACTCCATCTAGTAGGAGAAACAGTTTATACAACAAATTGTAACATAATTTGAGATGAGCTGTAATACAGATATATGAGAGACCATGGGGAGCTGGTGATGGACAGGGAAGCCTGGTGTGCTGCAATCCATGGGGTCGCAAAGAGCTTGACATGAATGAGCTAAACTGATGGGAGCCCAGGGAGAAAATAACTTATTATCTTTCTGAGCAAGGCATCACACTAGGTATCTAGCACTTCCTGAATATAAAACGATTTGTCTCTGCCTTCCAAAAACTTATAATCCTGTACTAAAGTTATATACACAAATAACTGCATACCAAGGTAGTAGTTACAAGAGCTATTAGATCTATACAAAAATACACATTCTTGGGCTTCCCAGGTGGCTCAGTGGTAAAGAATCCACCTGCCAATGCACTAGACACAGGTTTGACCCTGAATCTGGGAAGATCCTGCATACTGAGGAGCAACTAACTCCGTGCACCACATTATTGAGCCTGTGCTCTAGAGCCTGAGAGCCACAACTACTGAAGTCCACACTCCATGCTCCACAAGAGAAGCCACCACAATAAGAAGCCCGTGTACCACTAGAGAATACCCGCCACTTGTGACAACTCAGAGAAAAACCCATGCAGCAACAAAGAACCAGCACGGGGGGCGGGGGAGGAATATATATATATATATATATAGAGAGAGAGAGAGAGAGAGAGAGAATGGTTTGCCTTGGAAACAAACAGAGATCATTCTGACGCTTTTGAGATTGCATCCAAGTACTGCATTTCGGACTCTTTTGTTGACCATGATGGCTACTCCATTTCTTCTGAGGGATTCCTGCCCACAGTAGTAGATATAATGGTCATCTGAGTTAAATTCACCCATTCCAGTCCATTTCAGTTCGCTGATTCCTAGAATGTCGACATTCACTCTTGGCATCTCTTGTTTGACCACTTCCAATTTGCCTTGATTCATGGACCTGACATTCCAGGTTCCTATGCAATATTGCTCCTTACAGCATCGGACTTTGCTTCTATCACCAGTCACATCCATAGCTGGGTATTATTTTTGCTTTGGGTCCATCCCTTCATTCTTTCTGGAGTTATTTCTCCACTGATCTCCAGTAGCATATTGGGCACCTACTAACCTGGGGAGTTTCTCTTTCACAAGCTGGAATCAAGATTGCCAGGAGAAATATCAATAACCTCAGATATGCAGATGACACCACCCTTATGGCAGAAAGTGAAGAGGAACTCAAAAGCCTCTTGATGAAAGTGAAAGTGGAGAGTGAAAAAGTTGGCTTAAAGCTCAACATTCAGAAAATGAAGATAATAGCATCTGGTCCCACCACTTCATGGGAAATAGATGGGGAAACAGTGGAAACAGTGGCAGACTTTATTTTTCGGGGCTCTAAAATCACTGCAGATAGTGACTGCAGCCATGAAATTAAAAGACGCTTACTCCTTGGAAGGAAAGTTATGACCAACCTAGATAGCATATTCAAAAGCAGAGACATTACTTTGCCAACAAAGGTTCGTCTAGTCAAGGCTATGGTTTTTCCTGTGGTCATGTATGGATGTGAGAGTTGGACTGTGAAGAAGGCTGAGTGCCGAAGAATTGATGCTTTTGAACTGTGGTGTTGGAGAAGACTCTTGAGAGTCCCTTGGACTGCAAGGAGATCCAACCAGTCCATTGTGAAGGAGATCAGCCCTGGGATTTCTTTGGAGGGAATGATGCTAAAGCTGAAACTCCAGTACTTTGGCCACCACATGCGAAGAGTTGACTCATTGGAAAAGACTCTGATGCTGGGAGGATTGGGGGCAGGAGGAGAAGGGGATGACAGAGGATGAGATGGCTGGATGGCATCACTGACTCGATGGACGTGAGTCTCAGTGAACTCCGGGAGTTGATGATGGACAGGGAGGCCTGCTTAGTTGCTTAGTTGCTTCAGTCGTGTCCGACTCTGTGCGACCCCATAGACGGCAACCCACCAGGCTCCCCTGTCCCTGGGATTCTCCAGGCAAGAACACTGGAGTGGGTTGCCATTTCCTTCTCCAATGCATGAAAGTGAAAAGTGAAAGCGAAGTCGTTCAGTCGTGTCTGACTCTCAGCGACCCCATGGACTGCAGCCTACCAGGCTCCTCCGTCCATGGGATTCTCCAGGCAAGAGTGCTGGAGTGGGGTGCCATTGCCGGGTGTGCTGTAATTCATGGGGTCGCAAAGAGTTGGACACGACTGAACAACTGATCTGATCTGATATATATATACACACATATATGTACATTCTTAAGCGTGTCCTCACAACTATTAGGTGAGACTATAATCCTGCCCCTTTATAGAAACTTCTCCAATAATCAGGCACCTTTCAGAAATCTTCATATACTTAATTTTCAAACTTGCAGGTTGAGAACTGTAGCATACAAATTCTAACATGGACCCCAATTGCCCCACCTCCTACTACTCACACTCTTACATGATTCTTTGCCCCTTGAGTGTGGACATAGTGTAAAAAAGAGGAGACTCTGAATATTGTGTGTCTATATGTATGCATTTACACACAGAGGAAAGAAACAGAAAACCCTAGGAAGATATAAGATCAAGATAGCTTTAATGAACATTGTGATTGACTCCACAATATCACTTCTACCCCAGATGATTAAAACACCCAGGCTAATATACTCCCCCTGAAAATTGACATTAGTCCAGGAAGTACACACTTCCCATCTTGGCCCAATCATATTGAAGGGAAGAATTTATATTCATGAATAATGAGGTGTCCTAGACATGCCCAAGGCAACATGGAGCAACAGCTACCCTTGGCAGCCATCTTGCACCCATGAGTGAAGCTGATACAAGAACAAAGCCAACTCAAATTGGAGGGAGAAGAGAATAGTTCACAGCTCTAACATGCTGTCTAGATTCTACCTCCTCTTGGTTTCTTATTATGTAAAATTATATATTTTCTTGTTGTTTAAAACCATTTCTTATTCAATGCAATCCCTATCAAGCTACCTTTGGTATTTTTAACAGAGCTAGAACAAATAATTTCACAATTTGTATGGAAATACAAAAAACCTCGAATAGCCAAAGCAATATGGAGAAAGAAGAATGGAACTGGAAGAATCAACCTGCCTGACTTCAGGCTCTACTACAAAGCCACAGTCATCAAGACAGTATGGTACTGGCACAAAGACAGAAATATAGATCAATGGAACAAAACAGAAAGCTCAGAGATAAACCCACGCACCTATGGACACCTTATCTTTGACAAAGGAGGCAAGAATATACAGTGGAGAAAAGACAATCTCTTTAACAAGTGGTGCTGGGAAAACTGGTCAACCACTTATAAAAGAATGAAACTAGAACACTTTCTAACACCATACACAAAAATAAACTCAAAATGGATTAAAGATCTAAACATAAGACCAGAAACTATAAAACTCTTAGAGGAGAACATAGGCAAAACACTCTCCGACATACATCACAGCAGGATCCTCTATGACCCACCTCCCAGAATATTGGAAATAAAAGCAAAAATAAACAAATGGGATCTAATTAAAATTAAAAGCTTCTTCACAACAAAAGAAACTATAAGCAAAATGAAAAGACAGCCTTCAGAATGGAAGAAAATAATAGCAAATGAAGCAACTGACAAACAACTAATCTCAAAAATATACAAGCAACTCCTGCAGCTCAATTCCAGAAAAGTAAACAACCCAATCAAAAAATGGGCCAAAGAACTAAATAGACATTTCTCCAAAGAAGACATACAGATGGCTAACAAACACATGAAAAGATGCTCAACATCACTCATTATCAGAGAAATGCAAATTAAAACCACTATGAGGTACCATTTCACGCCAGTCAGAATGGCTGCAATCCAAAAGTCTACAAGCAATAATTGCTGGAGGGGATGTGGAGAAAAGGGAACCCTCTGACACTGTTGGTGGGAATGCAAACTAGTACAGCCACTATGGAGAACAGTGTGGAGATTCCCTAAAAAACTGGAAATAGAACTGCCATACAACCCAGCAATCCCACTGCTGGGCATACACACTGAGGAAACCTGAATTGAAAGAGACACGTGTACCCCAATGTTCATCGCAGCACTGTTTATAATAGCCAGGACATGGAAGCAACCTAGGTGTCCATCGGCAGATGAATGGATAAGAAAGCTGTGGTACATATACACAATGGAGTATTACTCAGCCATTAAAAAGAATACATTTGAATCAGTTCTAATGAGGTGGATGAAACTGGAGCCTATTATACAGAGTGAAGTAAGCCAGAAAGAAAAATACCAATACAGTATACTAACGCATATATATGGAATTTAGAAGGATGGTAATGACAACCCTGTATGCGAGACAGCAAAAGAGACACAGATGTATACAAGTCTTTTGGACTCTGTGGGAGAGAGAGTGGGAGATGATTTGGGAGAATGGCATTAAAACATGTATAATATCATATAAGAAATGAATCGCCAGTCCAGGTTCGATGCAAGATACAGGAAGCTTGGGGCTGGTGCACTGGGATGACCCAGAGGGATGGTACAGGGAGGGAGGCGGGAGGGGGGTTCAGGATGGAGAACACATGTACACCCGTGGCAGATGCATGTTGATGTATGGCAAAACCAATACAGTATTGTAAAGTAAAATAAATAAATAAATAAATAAAACTGCTTCTGGGGAAAAAATAATAAAAATAAACATAACATGAAAAAAAAAAACCCATTTCCTGAAGACAAAATCTTTCCAACCAATAAGATTGTGCAAGTAAGCGAATTCAAATATTGCAGGCAAGGCAAATGTGAGAAAAGAAAATATATTTTAATCAGCCTATTGGATAGGCTGTATTCTGCTTCATAATTATTTACCCCCACCTCCCCTTACCTGAAAGAAGACTGTATATTCCTATTCCTTGGCGTGTGACTTGCCCAAGCCTCTAGTGAAAGGAGTAGATATTCTCCCTTGGATATGAATGGAAAATAAAATGTGAGTGTAGGCAGTCTCTGTAACATCTATGCAGATACTCTTAGAGACATAGTGAGTTTCATGAGTATTCTTATCATTTCTTCTGCCACATGTCAAACTGAGGCTGTCTCTTCCCCTGGGTTCTGAGAGGTGGAGAGGTAAGTAGGGATAGACAGATAGCCCAATAAATCTGAGAAAAGTAAGCCAGAGGAGCACCAATCAACCCACAACAAACCATATGTTATGTGCATAAAAAATAGTTATTTACGTGACTGCTAATTTGGGGTTATTTGTTACAGAAACAAGGCTGACTAATGCACCAATAGAAAACTCATGAAAATCTTCAAGAAAGTAGTTTTTCTAGATTGTTTATGCCAAAGGTGTTCCAAAGGATTTAGAAATGTGGAACGAGGAGCAGTTTCTCTTCCACTTAACGATGCAGAGAAGCCTCAGAGCACATTATTGCCCTAACAATGAGAAAATCCAGGTAAATATACAGAAATCATAACTTTTGTGGAGTCCATCACAGGGTCTCAGGGCAACCAAATAAACTACATTCATAAGGTAAACAAGCCCCTCCAATGACAGACGCAGCACACAAACTTTCACATTTGCCGGAGCATGGAAGAAAGGCATGGTTGCCACAGAAGTGGGTAAGAAGTGGACGGGAAAGAATAGGAGACGTGGAAGTAATTAGCTTACCGATTAATGGTGATAAGAAAAAAGCAAATCCTAAGATGAGGAGAGCAATTGAAGAGAGCAACTTACTGTTCTGCCAAGTTCAATTTCCTGGTCTAAACAAATTATAGTCAGTTATTGAGAGATCTTGCAAAAGGGGTTTCCCAGCCATTGACAGCAATCTTCAAATAATAATCAGAGAGAATAGAAAAGGGAATGTTCAAAGAACAGAGATGGGTGGGGAAGGAGGGGGATGAGTCACAACTAACAAAAAGGAAAAGTGGATTCTGCAAATGCCAGGCCAAGACCTTGACAACAAATCTAGGTAAGAATCTATAGCAAGTGGCTAACGGGGTGTTTGGAAGCTCCTAAAAGACAATGTGAGTTAACCAAGAAGGATCACCTCATTGATTTCTTAAATAAGATACATTAGTAGCTCAGTAAAAATCCATTGGCATTCTATTTGTGAACTTTAAGCAAAGCCTGTGACAGTCTTTCACGTTATTTATGTACACAGATGGATATATACGAACTCTAGTAAGGGGAGAATAAGCACTTCAAGAAACAGGGACTATAGAAAGTTGAGAGTGGTCCCTATTATAAAGGGGGCTTCCCAGGTGATGCTAGTGGTAAAGAACCTGGCTGCCAGTGCAGGAGATATAAGAGACGCAGGTTCAATCCTTGGGTAGAGAAGTTCCCCTGGAAGAGTACATGGCGACCCATTCCAATATTCTTGCCTGAAGAATCCCATGGACAGAGGAGCCTGGTGGATAGGGTCACAAAGAGTCAGACTTGACTAAAGCCATTTAGCACACATGCATGCCTCTTATAAAGAGATTCTAGAGAAATTACTTTGTATGGGAGGAAGCTATTCTATTAGGGTAAAAAGTTAATGCAATTTTATTTTAATTTAGTAATAATCTAATCTTAATCTAATAACTTAAATTTATTGGAATAAACTTAATAATAATAATAGTATTGATTTACCTGGACTTCTCTGGTGGCTCAAAAGGTAAGGAATCAGCCTACAATGCAGGAGATGCAGGTTCCATCCCTAAGCAGGGAAGATCCCCTGGAGAAGAGAATGGCTACCCACAGCTGTATTCTTGCCTAGAGAACTCCAGAGACAGAGGAGCCTGGTATAGTCTCCTTATAGGAGACGATAAGACTATAGTCTTATAGTCCTTGGGGTCACAAAGAGTCAGACATGACTGAGTAATTAAAACTTTCACAAAGATCCCCTGGAAAAACAAAACGGCAACCCACTCCAGTATTCTTGCCTGGAAAATCCCATGGATGGAGGAATCCATGGGGTCAGAAGAGTCAGATATGACTGAAAGATTTCACTGTGCCAAGAATGGTGCTGGGCACTTTTCATGAATTAGCTTTTTTTCAGTCTTCGTCACAAATCATTTTAGATATATAATTTTTGCCTCCTTTCCAAACAAGAAAATTGGGGCTCAGAGAGGTTAAGTAACCAAAGGAATACAGCTAACAGATGAAAGAAGGGAGACCAGAAGGTGGATCTGAGTGTAAGGGCTGTGCCCTTAAATACTAAACTGGACTTGGAATAATGCTGGGGCATTTTTTCAAGATACAACAGAGCAGTATCAGGCCATGTGGAGAGACCTGATCTGATAGGCAGGAGCCTGGGGAAGAAGACAGCAGTAGAAAGCCAGTTCTATCTCAGGCAGAAGGATGAGAGGAATGAAAGGAACCAGAGAATAGGAGATAAGCTAGAGGAACCTGGTTGTAGAGATGCAGAGAGAACAAGGTGGCTTGAATTGTGGTTAATGAGGCGGACCAGAGTGATGGCTTGACCTAGTTTTCTTCTAATAAAAACTCTAGAAACTGCACCCTCATGAATGTTGCTTTCACTCCAGTTGAGCCTTTGGCATTGCTGGTGGGAAGGAAACACACTGGTTGACAGAGACTCTTAAGAGTGTTGATAAAATAGATATTTCTGCAGTTTTCTTTAATTACCCTTAATAACTTTATTACCCTTGATAACATCCTAATGTAAATATTTGATCTTTCTCACAAATCTTACATTCTAATCAAAGAAGATAAAACATCATATAAAGTTTTATATTTTTTAAACGTGTACTCCATCAATATTGTTTGGTCTCTACCAAGACCATATATAAAGGCAGTTTATTTATATAAACTTTTAAATAGTAAAAGACCATGCTTTTACATGTTGGGCTTCCCTGATAGCTCAGTTGGTAAGGAATCCGCCTGCAATGCAGGAGACCCCGGTTCGATTCCTGGGTCGAGAAGATCAGCTGAGAAAGGACAGGTTACCCACTCCAGTATTCTTGGGCTTCCCTTGTGACTCAGCTGGTCAAGAATCAGCCTGCAATGCGGGAGACCTGGGTTTCATCCCTGGATTGGGAAGATGCCCTGGAGAAGGGAAAGGCTACCCATTCCAGTATTCTGGCCTGGAGAATTCCCTGGACCCACAGAGTCGGATACAACTGAGCAACTTTCACTTTCACCACGTTATTGTCAAATAGTACAATGAATTAAGCATAGTTAGTATTCCAAATTTAATGTATAGCAATATCTGTTATTTAAATAACAAATCTGAAATTTGGGGAAGCAATCCAAGTTTATGAGTAAGAAAAGATTCAAACCAATGGAATTGTTAAAGTTCTTATAGTGAATATACATAGATATTAATATAGCTAAATTATCCAAAGGTAACACTATAAATCGGAGAAGGCAATGGCACCCCACTCCAGTACTCTTGCCTGGAAAATCCCGTGGATGGAGGAGCCTGGTAGGCTGCAGTCCATGGGGTCGCTAAGAGTCGAACACGACTGAGCGACTTCACTTTCACTTTTCACTTTCATGCTTTGGAGAAGGAAATGGCAACCCACTCCAGTGTTCTTGCCTGGAGAATCCCAGAGACAGGGGAGCCTGGTGGGCTGCCATCTATGGGGTCTCACAGAGTCAGACACAACTGAAGCGACTTAGCAGCAGCACTATAAATTGGTAGCTAACATTATAATACTTGTAAAATGGCAACCCACTCCAGTATGCTTGCCTGGAAAATTCCATGGACAAAGGAGCCTAGCAGGCTACAGTCCATGGGGTTGCAAAGAGTCAGACATGATTGAGAGCACATGCAACTAAAAAAAAAATGATAATAATATATATTATAATATGTGTGTGTTTTATAAATTTAGAGTTCAAACAATGCAAAGGAAATGCTGTTTTTATCTAAACCTATGAAAACAGTTGGTCACCTGCTGACTCTAAAGAGAATCTAAAGTTTTCTGTCATTTATAAGTGGTCTCCTGTCTTAAATATAAAATCATTGGCTTACACAGTGAAATCATTATAAATCTCTCACAAGCTTTTAAACCAATCAGTCAAGCTTAGAATGCAGTGATTTGGAGAATCATAGCTCTGAGGCTTTGGGGCCTCAGCGTGCAAAGGTAATAAATGTA
The DNA here is from genome assembly GCF_019923935.1 of Bubalus bubalis. Classification (NCBI taxonomy): domain Eukaryota; kingdom Metazoa; phylum Chordata; class Mammalia; order Artiodactyla; family Bovidae; genus Bubalus; species Bubalus bubalis. The sequence goes on along the minus strand of NC_059169.1, from coordinate 42,432,819 downwards.
AATGATTTTCTAACTTGTAGAAACATAGGTTAGTTCGCTCTTTACCTCCCAAGGAGCAACTGAGTTTGACTGAGGAGGTTTACTGTGATCCCAGGGAAAAAAAAAACCTATTATGTCATTTTCTTTCCTGAATCCTGGGAGAAAGAATAACATAAGAAGCAGTTAATCTGTTAAGCACACAAAACCTACTATATAAAAAACTGCCACTCAGAAAACCTAGATTCCTTATGTAATGTGCAGCATACTCCAACAGAGTCTTTCTAAAGTAACATTCTCTAAGTGGTGTCATTTACCCCTTTTTCCCTGCTCTGGGCAAAAGAATCTTAATTATAACAATCAGAGAATATTCAATGGGCATCATTGTCATTCTCAAAAAACAAAAACCCTTTTGTAATCTTTATGAAATAAAACCCAATATTTGAAAATAAATCATATGAAGAGTCTGAAATGATTCTTTTTAATTTGAGATAACTTCATGAAGACACTAAAAATGAAAACAATACTTTAAAATAAAATTTGATATAGGTATGTAATTGTACAATTAACTAAAGCATAATTTTATGCATTTAACTAATAAATCATATAAAGTGAAATTCTGACTATACTTAAAATTTCTCCTCATTAGAGACCTGCTAAAATTTCTTAACTCCAAATGGATAATAAAATATGCCCACTTATGTCTGATCCAGATTTGAGACCTTGTGTTCTTTTAGTTCCACTGATGGTCTTCGTGTACATGCTGTTTTGGTCCCCCTATTGTCATCCTCGAGGTTGTGTCATGCCAGTGTCAGAACAATTACTCTTTCACTTCTGTTTCCTTTCTCAGTATTCAGGTTTTAAATGACAAATTTTCCAAACAGGCTTTGCCAAACCCCTTGTACTCATCATCTTTGCTTTCTCAAGACTATCTGAACCCTTGTGACTCCGCCTGTGCCTTCTGTAGTCTTCACCTTAATGTAATGGTGAAGCAAAGAAGGCAATTTTAATGTCCTTTTAGCAAGACTCCTAACTAATATCCAAACTGGAAAAAAAGGGAGGGGGGGTCTGTGGGCATCCTGCCCACAGTGGGCACAGTGGGCAATGAAGAAATGTAGATACCATGAAGTATTCCAATATAAAATACCTTCCCACCACCCCACACTCTCTCTGTTTTTAAGTTTTATTGGAGTGTAGTTGCTTTACACTGCTGTGTTAGCTTCTACTGCACAGCAAAGTGAATTAGCCATATGTATACATATACCCTCTTCCTTTCGGGTTTCCCTTCCATTTAGGACACCACAGTGCATTAAGAAAACCATAATTCAGAAAGACACATGCACCCCAATGTTTATAGCAGCACTTTTTACAATAGGCAAGACATAGAAGCAACCTAGACGTCTGTCGACAGGTGAATGGATAAAAAAGACATGGTGCATAGATACAATGGAAAATTACTCGGCCACAAAAAGGAACAAAACGAGGTCATTTGTAGAGATGTGGATGTACCCACTCTCTTTACTGCCCTTGCTACAGTGTTTGAGGGATGCTCCTATTTACCATTTTGTGCCCAATATTATGTAAGCTAAACTTACAAATGTTAAAGGATATATGGCTTCATTTAAGCAATTTCTGCTTTAAAACTCTTTTGGAGGTCAAATTTCACTTTTTATAAACATATTCTCTTATAACTGTAGGTTGTAATATTAAACAGGCTTAGAAATAGTGTTATTTTTATACATTTGTGAAGCAAAGATAATTTTTACCCTCTTCTTGGAACCTCTTTCTGTACCCTGGCTTTTACCCTTATTAATCCCTTTGACTCTTCGCAAAGAAAAGAAAATCCCTTTGCATTTTCTACTCCCTGCTATACCTGTTCAGATCTTATAACATCCAGCTAACACATTCCCTTTTTCATGTAACCATTCATAATTATTTCAGCTTTCATTTATATATCTCTTCTGTCCTATTCAAAATACTACAGTAAAGTACATAACACACAAACATTGCTTATTTGCTAATTTTGTGAATTGCTGTTGTTTAGTTGCTGAGTCGTGTCTGACTCTTTTGTGACCTTGTGAACTGTAGCCCACCAGTCTTCTCTTTCCATGGGATTTCCCAGGCAAGAATACTGGAGTGGGTTACCATTTCCTTCTGCAGGGGATCTTCCTGACCCAGGGATCGAACTCAGGTCTCCTGCATTGGCAGATGATTCTTTACCACTGAGTCACCAGGGAAGCTCCAATTTTGTGCATACATTAGTATTATTACCCCGATTAGACTGTAAGTCTCTCTGTTTGTGTATTTATCATAGTATTGTGACACCTATGAGAGGTCAATAAGTAAAGATGAATTGATTTGCTTGCTGAGTTAAAAATCATTTAAAATATACTGAACATTAAGAAGAAAGGGAAATGCATAATGAAACGTTGATTTAAAATTTGAAATATTTTAGATAGATACATAATGAGTGGAATTATTATCCAAGTTTATTTTTTAAATTACTAGAATGCTAAAATGAGGGAGTTCAAAACTTGGAGAAGTGCATTTAAGACAAATGAAAGTTCTTCCCACAGTAGAGCCTGAACTCTGAAATTTTGCATCAAGAGGTGGTGTAAAATGAAAAAAAATAAGATTCATGAGGAGTTGAGATAACTTAATTCATGCGAGAGCCACGACTAGCTAATATTCATGCAATTCTCTTCACATGCCAAGAGACTGGGTAAACCAGAGTGTCATTTCATTTAATTCTCACAAAATGTCAGATCTATTTTTATCCCTATTTTATAGATGAGGAAACTGACATATACAAAAGAGGTTAAGGAACTTGTTCATGGTAATCCAGAATATGCTGAATTCCTATTTTTACAAAGTCACTAGGCTGGGTGGTGGTTTAGTCACTAAGTCGTGTACGACTCTTGAGACCCCATGGACTGTAGCCTGCCAGGCTCCTCTGTACATGGGATTCTCCAGACAAGAATACTGGAGTGGATTGCAATTTCCTTCTGCAGGGGATCTTCCCAACCCAGTAATCAAACCTGGGTCTCCTGCATTGCAGGCAGATTCTTTACTGATTGAGCTACAAGGGAAGCCCCCAGACTACAGACACAGAAAAACAAAACAGTGTAATCTTAAAAACAACTTGGGAGCCCCCAGGAAAGGAATTGACCTGGATGTGTGAATCAGAGGCAACTTCCAAGGGAAGCTCAGACATTTTGAAGGATGAGACTGTGTTAACCAGGCAAAGAAGCAAGAGAAGAGTGTCTACAAGAACAAAAAACACAGGCAAGGAAGTCCAAGGAGGCATAGCTCAGTCTGATAATCACAAGTGGTTGATTCGATTAGTGGCTAACTAGTATCAGATAAAGTTCAATAGACCAGGATCCCATAATGATGTACATATGCATTTATGTATGCTTACATACAAAGTATGTATACAAATTTAAGGCCTTCGAAAAATTTTTGTTCAACAACATTCATACTGGTTTGGAAGCTAAAATAAATGAAACAAGAGAACAAAAACTAATGCATAATCATATAACCTAAATTATTGAGAGTGCTCCAGATCACTAGCCATCAGGGAAATGCAAATCAAAATCACAATGAGACATCATCTCACACTTGCTAGAATAACTAAAATCAAAAAGACAAGAGATATTAATAACAGTATTGACAAGAATGTGGGGGGAAAAGACACTTGTACACTGTTGGTGGGAATGTAAATTGATGCAACCACTGTAGCAAACAGTATGGAGATTCCTCAAAAAATTAAAAGTAGAACTACCACATGCTCCAGCAATCCCACTTCTGGATATTTATCCAAAGCAAATGAAATCACTATTTCAAATAGATAGTGCACCTCCGTGTTTATTGAAGCTTTATTTATAATGGCCAAGAAAAGGGAACACCTTAAATGACCATCAATGGGTGAATAGTTAAAGAAAATGTGAGATATATATATATACACAATAATATATTATTCAGTCATTAAAAAAAAGAAGGAGATTCTGCCATTTGTGACAATATGCCTTGAGAATATTATGCTAAATGAAGTAAGTGAGGCAGAGAATGACAAATGCTTTATGGTATCATTTACATGTGGACTCTTTAAACACCAAACTCATAGATACAGAGGACGTGTGCCTGCATGCCAAGTCCTTCAGTCGTGTCCAGCTCTCTGCAACTCCGTGGACTGTAGCCCACCAGGCTCCTCTGTCCATGGGATTCTCCAGGCAAGAATACTGAAGTGGGTTGCCATGCCCTTTTCCAGGGGATCTTCATTACCCTGGGATTGAACCCGCATCTCCTATATCTCCTGCATTGGCAGGCAGGTCCTTTAGCACTAGCACCCCCTGGGAAGCCCCAGTACAGAGGACAGGAATCAAACCAGGGTCTTCTGCATTGCAGTTGGATTCTTTACCAGCTGAGCTACCAGCTAAGCCCATACAGAGGACAGATTGGTGGTTTTCAGAAGTGGAAGGTAGAGGGTGGCTGAAATGGGTGCAGATGGTCAGAAGGTACAAACTTCCAATCATAAGAAAAATAAGTTTGGGGATATAACATTCAGCATGGCAACTACAGTAAACACTACTGAAGTGTATGTTTGAAAGTTAAGAGAGTAAATCTTCAAAGTTCTCATCATAAAAATACATTGTAACTATGAGAGGTTATAGATGTTAACTAAAGTGGTGACCATTTTGCAATATACTTCTTCTACTTCTAAGTCACTTCAGTCATGTCCAACTCTGTGAGACCCCATAGACGGCAGCCCATTAGGCTCCCCCGTCCCTGGGATTCTCCAGGCAAGAACACTGGAGTGGGTTGCCATTTCCTTCTGCAATGCATGAAAGTGAAAAGTGAAAGTGAAGTCGCTCAGTCGTGTCCGACTCTTAGCGACCTCATGGACTGCTGTCTACCAGGCTCCTCCATCCATGGGGTTGTCCAGGCAAGAGTACTGGAGTGGGGTGCCATTGCCTTCTCCGATTTTACAATATATACATATATCAAATCATTGTGTTGTAAATCCAAAGCTAATACACTTATATATCAACTGTATCTCAATAAAACTGAGGAGGAAAGCCAAAGGGAGGTGCAAGTATGGGATATGAACCAACTGGGGGAAGAAATTTTGAAGACAGTAGGTTTTGTATCAGTTGAAAGGGCCATTTTAAGACAATGTATTAATGAAATTTAATGATAGACATGCATAGTTGGGGTATATAAATATATACCATTCTCTCCAGTGAATAGATTTGTCTTGATTTGCTTTTAAAAGTATAATGAAACAACATAATCAAGGCAGAGCATCTGCAAATGTTATTTCTGTAGAAGAATCTTCATTTCTGCAGAAGAATCAATGTCACCTACATCAAAACAGGTTTTTTTCCTTGAAAATTGGTAATAATAATTGCTTAAAAGTGATTATTAACAGAATACGATCAATTTACAGCAAATCACCTGAAAATTGGCTCAAAAACAACTTAGTAGAGCAAGAAAATTTATGAAGAAGGTTGTACTGATTCTGAATAGTTTCAGTACTGTGACCTCATTTCTCTCTTTTTTCTTTCAACACGAAATACAAAAAAAAAAACTTTACATGTTAATAAAATATATTTAATGATGTGTGAATAGTATGAATTTCATTGATTATAATAATCTTTAAATTTTGAAAGATGTTTTCTTAAATTATATAAAATATTGTGATAATAGTAAAATTAGTAACATCAGGTACTGAAAAGTCTATCAGCTCTGCTTTCCCAAATATGTACTAAGAGAAAAATAAGCTCTTGCCTGGAAAATCCATGGACAGAGGAGCCTGGTGGGCTGCAGTCCATGGGGTTGCTAGGGGTCAGACACAACTGAGCGACTTCACTTTCACTTTTCACTTTCATGCATTGGAAAAGGAAATGGAAATCCACTCCAGTGTTCTTGCCTGGAGAATCCCAGGGACGGGGGAGCCTGGTGGGCTGCCATCTATGGGGTCGCACAGAGTCGGACACGACTGAAGCGACTTAGCAGCAGCAGCAGCAAATGTTTACATGAAAATCTCTTATTAAAAGTTATTGCTAAACATAAGCAAAGATGTTGGCACAATGGAGTATAATGAGATAAGTTTATGAGTGGCTATAAAATGCCTTTTCTGGAAATCTTCCCCCCAAATCATTATTTATATACTTTTAAAAGTTGAATAACTGCTTTCATGAAAGTAAAAGGCCTGAGCAGATGATTGTTCCAAGAAATCTCTTGCTGTTCACGTTTTTGTTTTTATTTGTGTGTGTGTGTGTGTGTGTATTTGTGTAGACATAGACCAAATGAATTTTAGTTTTTTTCAATACTTATGCTATTGCTAAACTTTATATATGTACTAAATACCCACTAAGGTTTTATTTCTATGAATTGAGCTTTAAATTTCTTGGTCAAGTTTCCAGCCATGATTATGCACAATGATCCAATTACATAGTTTATGAGTTAATTTATTAACATTAATTATTGTTCATGTAAAGCTAGAAAACAGGATCTTGAAAAAACTAAGTTTAAATATAAAATCACAGAACCAATATTTCAGCAGTAACATGAATCAGGTAATAAATAGCTCCCTTTGATCATTGTTTTTAAAGCCTCTTGAACCATGCTTTGATTAGTTCTATTTAATATTTAACATCTGGTTAGTCAATTTCAATCTGCAGGAAACACTGCTGGAAAAATTCTATGCTGACTAAATACATTTATAATACTACAAAGCTGACATGTAATTGATTTTAGTTCTCATAAAAGGATTATGCTAACTTTCCTTAATCTATATATTTGTATTTTATGCCGTCTAGTGAATTCACACCAGAGATGCTAAATTTTTATTTCTTATCAATATTTTATGTAAAATTGATAGGATTATATTTTAGCCTAAGTACCACTTTCCAATTTTTCCTTTGAAAAGAAAATAACATACTAAAAAATATGACTATACAGCCGTAGCACTCATATAGTGAAGGCTGCCTGGCTGGCTACAGTACTTCTTATCCTTGAAAGGCATACAGTAGTGTAACATTTCCTATAGGCTATCAGGTCCCAGAGAGACTTTTAGATTTTTTTTTTAAAAAAGATGTAAAAACTTTATTTCCTACAATTCTAGGTTTACTTTTTTTTAAGTATTGGCAAATTTAGGAAATCACAGATTTTCTCATCGTTAAATAAAAAGTGTCAATGTTTGTAAAGTATTCGGTTATTAGTCATTTAATATCATTTCATATTATCACATATTAAAATATAAAAGTGTGCCAAATCTGTAATAACCATTTCCAAGTAGGCTTAGGATTTATTTTTATTTTTATCTTTATAACGCTGTCTCAATTTCCCTGGTGATCTATTGGTTAAGATTTGGCACTCTCAACTGACATAGATATTAATTTTTTTGGAAGAATAAAGCTTACTTTTTCTATTTGGTTTCAAATACCCACTATGTTGAAATTGGTGGATTTTCTTTTCATTGTAGGATTCACATTCTTCTTTCAGAGTGTAATTGCAAAGTGATGTAAAAATTATGAAGACAATGTCCAAATTTCAATTCTTTTACTCATCTTCTCCAAAAATGACCTACATTACAAGGTCATCAGAACATCATAACAAGTTAGAAAGGCAATGCTGCTGCTGCTAAGTCACTTTAGTCATGTCTGACTCTGTGCGACCCCATAGACGGCAGCCCACCAGGCTCCCCTGTCCCTGGGATTCTCCAGGCAAGAACACTGGAGTGGGTTGCCATTTCCTTCTCCAATGCGTTAAAGTGAAAAGTGAAAGTGAAGTCGCTCAGTCGTGTCCGATTCTTAGTGACCCCATGGACTACAGCCCACCAGGCCCTCCGTCCATGGGATTTTCCAGGCAAGAGTACTGGAGTGCGGTGCCATTGCTTTCTAAGGAAATAAGAAATATTTAAAACAAAACTAAAAGAGTAATAAAACTTTTTCTTAAGAAAAAGTCAGCAAAGATTATAATCTCTAGCAGTAAATAAGCTAAAGGAAGTAAAAAATTTTCTGAAATTCCAGTGGTTAGCTGTCCCAGCTTTCCCAGTGGTCTGCAATAAAACTTGTCTTCCATCCACTCTTGGATATTCCCAATGCTTGGTCAAATACTGAGCCCTCCTTAATAATTGGGGCTTCCCTGATAGCTCAGTTGGTAAAGAATCTGCCTGCAATGCAGGAGACCCCAGTTTAATTCCTGGGTTGGGAAGATCAGCTGGAGAAGGGATAGGCTACCCACTCCAGTAATCTTGGGCTTCCCTTGTGGCTTAGCTGGTAAAGAATCTGCCTGCAATGCGGGAGACTTGGGTTTGATCCCTGGGTTGGGAAGATCCCCTGGAGAAGGGAAAGGCTACCCACTCTAGTATTCTGGCCTGGAGAATTCCATGGGCTGTATAATCCATGCAGTCACAAAGAGTCGGACATGACTGAGCAACTTTCACCTTCACTTAATAAATAAATGTGAATACATAAAGACTGTGTTTGGTAAATATTTTAATAAATATTAATGGATAAAGTGTAACAAAAGCATGTTTATGGTGAGAAATTCTTTTTTTAAATGCCCACAGTAAGAACTAATTTAAAGAAGGTTAACTAGTACTTAATGTTTAAATTCACCATTTTTTTTACTTCTAATATGCTTATATTATGTTGCTAAAATAAAACTGGCTATGTTGCTGAAATAAAACTGATTTTTCTCGTAAGAACTTCAGTTTTATTTTGAATGAAATGGAAAGCACTGAGTTTCGAACCAGGTAATGACATAATCTGGTAAATGTTTCTCTCAGGGGTTGTTGGGTTGAGAACAGACCAAAAGAGACAAATGTGGAAATAGAAAGACCAGTTAGGAGGCTAATACAATGATCTGGGCCAAAGATAATAGTGACTTGGACCAGGGATAAAAAAAATTAAAAAGTGATTGGGTTCTACACACGTATTTTGAAAGCAACACCAAAATATTTGCTAATGTGGAAGATGTGGTCCAAAAGAGGAAAAGGAACTAAAAATGACTCCAAGGGCATTGATCTGAGCATGGGGGAAGGTTGAGTTTCAGAGGCCTACTAGACATTAAAGAAGACATAAAGAAGGCTGAGTGCCCAAGAATCAATGTGTTTGAATTGTGGTGCTGGAGAAGACTCCTAAGAATCCCTTGGATTGTAAGGAGATCAAACCAATCAATCCTAAAGGAAATCAACTGTGAATATTCATTGAAAGGACTGATATTGAAGATGAAGCTACAATACTTTGGCCACCTGATCCAACGAGCCAATTCATTGGAAAAGACCTTGATGCTGGGAAAGATTGAAGACAAAAGAAGAGGGCAGCAGAGGATGAGATGTTAGATGGCATCACCGACTCAATGGACATGAGTTTGAGCGAACTCCAGGAGATAGTGAAGGACAGGGAAGCCTGGCATGCTGAAGTCCGTGGAGTTGCAAAGAGTTGGACACAACTTTGCAACTGAAGAATAAGTAGGAAGCTGGCCTTATGGGTCTGACGTGTAAAGAGCCACTAGCAACTATGGAGATTATTGGACCAAAAGATCTGTGAAGTTTTACTCTTCTCACAGTTTTACCACCATGCCTGGGGCAAAGGTCATTTGACATGATCAGAAGACTTACAATTGGCCACAATTTGGAGGTTTGGAAGGATACTATATTTGCCTTATAAAATAACAGCTTTGTCAATTCCCACCATACTTCAACTGTTGTTTAATGCCCTGGTGCTCAGAAACCTCAAAAGAAGAGAACAAAGACAGCATGCATTTTCATAGTTATATATATTTTTTTTTCTGACATTTTGTGAGATTTTCTGGAAGTGTGTAAATTGGCAAATACATTTGTCATAATTCCATTTCATTTTAACAATATTTATTGAGCATTTATGATGGGATGGTTGCCAAGGGACTTACAAATTAAATAGAAATCCCGTAAATTTTTCAAAAATATAAAATATTATGGCTCTCAAGATACCCATAGTCTAAAGAGGAAATATACACAAAATAGGAGATATGCTTCAAAGGTAGTGGTTCTTTAACTATAATTTGCACAAAAATTTCTATACACAACCCCAGGGATTCTTTTGGTAAACCTGGATATGGGCCTAGTATGCTAAAACATTCCATGGTATTCTATTGAAGATAACCTGTAGCTCTAAATAATTAAAATTGCAAATGTATCCAATAAAAATTATCTTTATTAATTTATAACATTATGTGTCTAACACAGATATGAGGTGGGGTCAACTTGTCCCTTGAGATGTAAATAAATTGGCTCAAATCCAAAACTTGGATCTATGGAAGTCTGAAACCCTCTTAGAGATTTTGTGTTTTCTAGGGAAATAACTTTTCAGTCTTATGCTTAATTCTCCATCTAAGAAACCTATTTCTAGATATACTGTTTCCCTCCTATACAATTTTGACAGATGCCAACCTCCCTCCCCTACCATCCCATTCTATACACACATACATGCACAAACACACAGCATTAATTAATAAAATGTCTGTATGTTCAATAACTCAGTCGTGTCCAACTCTTTGTGACTCCATGGACTAAAGACTGTGGCCCACCAGGCTTCTCTGTCCTGGGATTCTCCCAGCAAGAATACTGAAGTGGGTTATTATTTCCTTCTCCAGGGGATCTTTGCAACCCAGGGATTGAACCCACGTATCCTACATTTTCTGGTAGGATCCTTTTGCCACTGAACCACCAGGTAAGCCCAAATTAATAAATTTTATTTAAGTTTTGAGAGGAAGAGTTGAAAAGAAAAAGAGCAGACACTGCAATTCATGAAAAATTTGGGGACCTAAGAGACTAAACAGGAAGTCAGAGGAGGCATGCACTTTGGAACTGCAAAATCAACAAAGGATAATTTCAGAAGCCTGTCAGAGAACTCTACACATACAAGACCCATTTCCTTTTTTTTTTTTTTTTTTTCACAAGACCCATTTCTGTCTAATTTACAGTGCTCACAGCAAAGGAAAAAAGGTCTCCAGACTCCTCACGTTGGTATAGGTAATGAATGCCTCACCCTGATTTAAAAAGCAATATAAAGTTACACTGTACATAAAAATGCAAACACATCCAGTGCATAATCAAGTTCAGTTGAACATTATGATCTATACAATGTGCTGATGTAAAGAATGTAAAGAAATGTAAAGGATGTAAATGTGAAGAATGTAAAGAATGTTAAAAAAAAAAAAAAGTAAAGAATATAAAGAAAGCTGAACACCAAAGAATGATGTTTTTGAATTGTAGTGTTGGAGAAGACTCTTGAGAGTCCCTTGTACTGCAAGGACATCCAACCAGTCCATCCTAAAGGAAATCAGTCCTGAATATTGAAAGGAAAGACTGAAACTCCAATACTTTGGCCATCTGGTACGAAGAACTGACTCATTGGAAAAGAGACCCTGATGCTGGGAAAGATTGAAGGCAGGAGGAGAAGGGGATGACAGAGGATGAGTTGGTTGGATGGCATCACTGACTCAATGGACTTGGGTTTGGGTGGACTCAGGGAGTTGGTGATGGACAAGGGAGGCCTGGCGTGCTGGATTTAAAAGAGGCAGAGGAACCAGAGATCAAATTTTCAACATCCATTGGATCACAGAAAAAGCAAGGGAATTCCAGAAAGGCATCTACTTCTGCTTCATTGACTACACTAAAGCTTTTGATTATGTGGATCACAACAAACTGTGGAAAATTCTTCAAGAGATGGGAATCCTAGACCACCTTACCTGCCTCCTGAGAAACCAAGAAGCAAGAGTTAGAACCAGCCATGGAACAGGGGACTGGGTCCAAATTGGGAAAGGAGTACATCAAGGCTATATATCATCACCCTGCTTATTTAACTTATATGTAGAGTATGAGAAATTCTGTGTTGGGTCAATTATAAGGTGGAATCAAGATTGTTGGGAGAAACATCAATAACCTCAGATGTGCAGATGACACCTCCCTAATGACAGAAAATGAAGAGGAACTAAAGTGTATCTTCATGAAAGTAAAAGAAGAGAGTGAAAAAGCTGGCTTAAAACTCAACATTCAAAAAACAGATCATCTGGTCCCATTTGGTCCCATCACTTCATGGCAAATAGAGGGGGAAACAATGGAAACAGTAGCAGACTTTATTTTCTTGGGCTCCAAAATCACTGCAGATAGAGACTGTAGCCATGAAATTAAAACACACTTGCTCCTTAGAAGAAAAGCTAAGACAAACCTATACAGTATTAATAAAAACCAGAGACACCACTTTGCCAACAAAGGTCCATCTAGTCAGAGCTATGGTTTCTCCAGTATTATGTAAGTATGTACGAGTTGGACCATAAAGAAGGCTGAGCGCCAAAGAATTGATGCTTTTGAACTGTGGTGTTGGAGAAAACTCTGAGAGTCCCTTGGACTGCAAGGAGATCAAACCAGTCCATCCTAAAGGAAATCAGTCCTGAATATTCATTGGAAGGACTGATGCTGAAACTGAAGCTCCAATACTTTGGCCACCTGAAGCAAAGAGTCGACTCATTGAAAAAGATCTTGATGCTGGGAAAGAAAGATTGAGGGCAAGAGAAGAAGAGGGTGACAGAGGACGAGATGGTTGGATGGCATCACTGATTCAATGGACATGAGTTTGAGCAAGCTCTGGGAGTTGGTGAAGAAGAGGAAACACTAGCAAGCTGCAGTCCATGGTGTCGCAAAGAGTAGGAAATGACTGAGTGACTGAGAAACAAGGTTAGGAACTAGAAGATGATCACTTGGGAGCTTGGGGAGGATTCAATGCAAAATTGAAAAAGGATCTTGTGCTAAGAATCATTTATACATTTTAAAAAGATTATATAGGGGAAAAAAGAGAGAGTAGACAGTAAGGGCCATGTGTGGCCCACAAACCCTAAAATATTTTCTGTCTGACCCTTTACAGAAAATGTTTGTTTTTCTTTGGTTTATATCTTTAAAACCTCTGTATACTATTATCAAAAAGGATCGCAGTCATTAAATAGTGAGTTCTGAGAGAATAAAAATTCAAGGGCTTTATTAATTTCTGTGTCTTTCAGCCTAGAAAAGTGCACGGAATATAGTAAAAGCTCAGAACAAACTTACTTTATTGAAGAGTACACAGAACATGGAAGTTACGACATTTCAAAGGATGAAAACCAAAAAGAAACATGGAAGACCACAGATCTGAAGAAACAACTTCACCTCTTCTGTTCACTTCGCTAGCAACATCTCTGGATTTGTTTAAACCTAAAACGTATGGTGCTACAATCCATGGTGTTGCAGAGAGTCTGACAACACTGAGCAACAACCGTATGTATGGACATTTATTTAATTTTCATATTCATTTTCAAGTAAGTACCATTTTATTTAGAATGTCAAAGAAAGCAAAAAAAGACAAAATTGGAAAAAGAATAAGTTTAAAGAGAAAATTCAATTGTGTTGTAAAAATCAACTATGGGAAGGTTATTGCCTTAAAAAGTGTAAAGAATAATAAATGAATACAAGATGATTGCAAGTGTCTTTATAATAAAAGCAGCTAAATTTAATTGAGAACTTACTATGTGCTGTGCTTGCATGTTCAGTCATTCAGTCATGTCCAACTCTTTGAGGCTCCATGGACTGTAGCCCTCCAGGAAACTCTGTCCACAAGATTATCCAGGCAAGAAGACTGGAGTGGGTTGCCATTTCTTCCTCCAGGGGATCTTCCAAACCTAGGGATCAAACCCATGCAGCCTGCATTTTCAGGCAGTTCTTTTAACATGGAGCCACCTGAAAAGCACCCTACTATGTGCCAGGCATGGTTACAGGCAACTTTACATGTATTAGCTTACTTATTTCCTTCTACAGCCTCTTTAGATAAGTATCATCATTATGCCCACTTTATAGATGATGAAATTAAGGCCACGGGTGACTAAATAAGATACCCAATTTGCATAGGATACGAAAGATCTAGAATTTGAATTCAAGTGACCCGGCTCCTGGACATGATCTGTTAGTCACTATAACTTCCTGGAGGTACACCAGGATAGAAAGAGAAAGAAACAGAGTTAACAAATAGTACCAACATAAAGTGGTAAGGATTAAGGGGTCAAGAAAGAGAAAAGAACTGAAGAGACTTCAAAGTTTCCAGTGGGAAGAACAGGAAGGAGTGATAGGAAGTTTGACAACTAGTTAAGTTTTAACTGTGCGTTCAGTCAATTCAGTTCAGTCACTCAGTCGTGTCCAACTCTTTGTGACCCCATGGACTGCAGCACACCAAGCCTCCCTATCCATCACCAACTCCCAGGGTTCACTCAAACCCATGTCCATTGAGTCGGTAATGCCATCCAACCATCTCGTCCTCTGCCGTTCCCTTCTCAACCTGCCCTCAATCTTTCCCAGCATCAGGGTCTTTTCAAATGAGTCAGCTCTTCGCATCAGGTGGCCAAAGATTTGGAGTTTCAACGTCAACATCAGTCATTAAACACCCAGGACTGATCTCCTTTAGGATGGACTGGTTGGATCTCCTTGCAGTCCAAGGGACTCTCAAGAGTCTTCTCCAACACCACAGTTTAAAAGCACCAATTCTTCGGCACTCAGCTTTCTTCACAGTCCAACTCTCACATCCATACATGACCACTGGAAAAACCATAGCCTTGACTAGACGGACCTTTGTTGGCAAAGTAATATCTCTGCTTTTTAATATGCTATCTAGGTTGGTCATAATTTTCCTTCCAAGGGATAAGCGTCTTTTGGAACCAGTCTGTTGTTCCATGTCCAGTTCTAACTGTTGCTTCCTGAACAGCAAGGAGGCAGATCAGGTGATCTGGTATTCCCAACTCTCTCAGAATTTTCCACAGTTTATTGTAATCCACACAGTCAAAGGCTTTGGCATAGGCAATAAAGCAGAAATATATGTTTTTCTGGAACTCTCTTGCTTTTTCCATGATCCAGTGGATGTTGGGAATTTGATCTCTGGTTCCTCTGCTTTTTCTAAAACCAGCTTGAACATCTGGAAGATCACAGTTCACGTATTACTGAAGTATGGCTTGGAGAATTTTAACCATTACTTTACTAGCTTGTGAGATGAGTGCAATTGTGCGGTAGTTTGGGCATTCTTTGGCATTGCCTTTCTTTGGCCTTTCCCAGTCCTGTGGCCACTGCTGAGTTTTCCAAATTTTCTGGTATATTGAGTGTAGCACTTTCACAGCATCATTTTTCAGGATTTGAAATAGCTCAACTGGAATTCCATCACCTCCACTAGCTTTGTTTGTAGTGATGCTTCCGGTAAGGCCCACTTGACTTCACATTCCAGGATGTCTGGCTCTAAGTGAGTGATCACACCATCGTGATTATCCAGGTCATGAAGATCCTTTTTGTATAGTTCTTCTGTGTATTCTTGCCACCTCTTCTTAATATCTTCTGCTTCTGTTAGGTCCCTACCATTTCTGTCCTTTATCGAGCCCATCTTTGCATGAAATGATCCCTTGGTATCTCACAAAATAAGAGTAAGAGGTGATGATATATTTGCTCACCAAACTGTGAACATCACTTCTTTTTAGTAAGAAATTTTCCACTTTGAGTAAAAATATAGATTAGGAGTTGATTGTGCCTCTTAGTATCTATATTTAAAATTCTTCGGCTATTTTTCATGTGAGATAATACTCTGTATTTATGTAACACCTTTCTTCTCAGGACCTCAAAGCATTTTACCAAAATGCATTACCTTATCCATCCTCATAACATCTCCTTTCAAGAAAGGCAGTGTCAAGTCTAATGACTACAATTTTACAGATGAGAACCCTAAGACAAATGGAGCTAGTGACTTGCCAAGATCAGAGAAAAACCTGTAGTAAAACTAGGTGTAGAACTTGGGCTTTTATGAATTCAAAATCCTTTCCAATCTCTTCTTTTTTTTAATATCTCATTTTCCAATCTCTTCTTAATGATATGTCTCAAATTGTCTTAACTTTGGCATTCCTTTATCTGTAAATTAGCATGTAGAGAGTCATGCTAATGATTGTAATCTAATTTTATCTATAAAGTGTGCTTCCTGAATGTGGCATTTTTAATTGGTAAATCTATAAAATGGTCAAAATTAATGCTTCATTCTTTTAAAAGAAAATCAAAACTCTCCTCCTCAATTAGGCATTATTAAACCTGATTTTCAGGCTTCCCTCATAGCGCAATTGGTAGAGAATCCACCTGCAATGCAGGAAACCCCAGTTTGATTGCTGGGTTGGGCAGATCCGCTGGAGAAGAGATAGGCTACCCACTCCAGTATTCTTGGGCTTCTCTTGTGGCTCAGCTGGTAAAGAATTAGCCTGCAATGAGGAAGACCTGGGTTCGATCCCTGTGTTGGGAAGATCCTCTGGAGAAGGGAAAGATTACCCACTCCAGTATTCTGCCCTGGAGAATCCCATGAGATTGCAAAGTGTTGGACTTGACTGAGCAAATTTCACTAAAAATACCCAATTTTAACCCTAACAAAGCTTTGATACGTGTATAAATCCTGAAAGTCCAAAAAAATTTCTATCTTCTATTTGGAGAAACTTTAGTATATCAAAGCCCCAAATTATCAATAGACAATAAAGAAAAACAAGACAATACACACACATACATACACACACATCCACACAGAGAGAGGTAGTGGTAATAAAGCAAGAAATTAAGCTGTCTCTTTAAAGGAAATCAAGTATTCCCTCCTGATAGTAAGAGGACAAACAATAATGCCCTAAACATCTCAGGACAAATTTTTAAAACAAAAATTATGTTACTACTCACTTTTATATTAACTATGATTTCCATCTCACTTCATTACAAATGCAATGCAAAATTTGTTGATAATGGCCAGACAGTAAAGAATCTGCCTGCAATGTAAAAGACCTGGGTTCAATCCCTGAGTTGGGAAGATCCCCTGGAGAAGAGAATGACAACCCGCTCTAGTATTCTTGCCTGGAGAATTCCATGAACAAAGAGCCTGGTGGGCTACAAGTTCATGGGGTTGCAAGAGTCAGACACAACTGACTGACTTTCACTTTCATAAGTACTTAGATGTTCATATCCTAAAAAGAGAAAAGACAGAAAAAGTGTTAACTTAATTTTTTAAGGGAGATAGTAGAATATATTCACTTTAAGAGTCCTTTAACAAAATCCATATGTACACGTGTGGATGGTGAGCACGGTGTCTGGGGCAAGTTGCCAACCTTAGATCAAAGGCTCTATGATTATCCCATACAATTTAAGGCAGGTATACATTTGACTTTTCCTCCTAAAGCCCAGCTTTTAAAATGTGTAAGTCCTTTTAAAAATTCTACTGGCAGGATATTCTAATTCCAAAAGGAATTGGAACAGATTTTTCAATGACAGTGAAAAGAACAAGGATGATGAAAAGCAAATGATGTACAATGATGTGCCAAAAATAATGTCAAATTAGATTCATTTTTATCCCCAAAGTCAAAGAATTATTGGGGAAGCTGAGTTAGATTTCATGTTTATAACATTTTCTGTAAAAATTCTAAGGCCTTATAGATAAATATTTAACATTTTTCTGTTCCTCAAGACTGCCATTATTAATAACTAATTTAACATTCATGGATAGTGGTCAACTACTTCCTCCATAAAAATAAAAATTGTGAGAAATCCATGTGACTTTTCTGGATGATTCAAAGCTTTGTGCTTTATAAAATGTTAAATGTCCAAAACTTGACAGTAACAAAAAAAAGTAGCTCTTTTAATAACATAAATGATACAATGTAAGACCATTTACTTTTTCAAAAGTACTTAAACACTTGCTCTTTGTCAAGCATTGCTGAGAGCAGTGGGGATAAAAAATGAACAAAAATAAATAACTACTTCCATGATGCTCACAGTCCAGAATGCAAGGATAGAAAAGAACTCATAACTGATTAAATAATTGTATAATACATCTGGTGGAGATAATGGCTGAAAAGAAAAGCACGCAGCTCAAGAGTCAGAATATTGTAAAGGACGAAGTGTGTCATAGACTCTTACACATTTATGTTGCTTAAATTGAGTCCCATCTTAAAACTGCCTGCTGCTGCTGCTGCTAAGTCGCTTCAGTCCTGTGCGACCCCATAGACGCCTAAGGAAACCTAAAAATAATTGTGTATTATACCTTACCCTATTAAAGAGTTTAGGAGAATCCAATATAGTTGAAAAAACTCATCTGTTTTGCCATCATTTCTGGGATCTCTTCCACAGGAAGATGGTGAGCATTTTGTCATTCCATAAAAATGTATTGCTGCTGCTGTTAAGTCGCTTCAGTCATGTCCGACTCTGTGTGACCCCATAGATGGCAGCCCACCAGGCTCCCCTGTCCCTGGGATTCTCCAGGCAAGAACACTGGAGTGAGTTGCCATTTCCTTCTCCAATGCATGAAAGTGAAAAGTGAAAGTGAAGTCGCTCAGTCGTGTCCGACTCTTCGCAACCCCATGAACTGCAGCCCACCAGGCTCCTCCGTTCATGGGACTTTCCAGGCAAGAGTACTGGAGTGGGGTGCCATTAACCTACAATGTACAAGGCCACATGTTCAGGAGTGTGGTGGTGAATAAGATCCGATTTTGTTCTCAAAAAAATGTAATGTCAGGGGAAAAGGAGACATAAAACTAATTTGAGTTATGTAAGCAACACAAATGCTACCAGAAATGCAAAAAGTTGAAAAACTATGCTCATACAAAGTTTCTCTTGAATGGATCTGAGTGGAACTATGGAGGGTGAGAAGGATTTAGGCAAAAAGATCAGCATGAGGAGAGGTGGGGTGAGAAAGACTGTGCAGTCTCTGGGACCTGAAACCCAGGAAGGAACTAGAGATGAGGCTGAAAAAAGTAAATCAAGAACAGATCCTGGAAGGACCTGAATAAATGGTTTAAACATAATCCTGTAGGTAATTGTGATCCACGGAGTACTTATGAGCCAACAGGACACTATCATATTTGCATTAGAAAGGTGTCTCTGGCAGCAAGGTAGAGGAATAGTAGAAAATGGATAACGATGACGATAGAGACTGTGAGCTCTTGCACTGAACTCCTGGGAAGTGAAAAGGGTATCTAAACCAAGACAGAAATAGGAACTGAAGTGATAGAATAGCTCAAATAGACCTTTTTATTTGACAACCAATTTGGTGGGGCATGAAGCAGTGGAAGTCTTTTTATACAGGTAAACAAATCTTCCAGATCAGAAGGGGACAAGTAAACATCTCAATTTTTTTTTTTCTGGAATCAATTCAAATATAAACACCCTGCTTGCAAAGTAAATATAGCTTTCTACTTAATAAGTGTCTATGAGGTCATAATGGTTGCCCAACGCTGATAGGCTCTGTTTGCAATGAAAATATGAAGCCTCAAACCAATAATTACCCCTCAAATAAAAATAATCATTTGCTGAAGTTGTATATAATGGGGAGTTTAATTGTGTAGCATTATTTAAAAGTGTTATTGGGCATTAGCAATTAACATGAACTTTTGAGTAATTGGCAGACACTATGTTAATCAGTCTTAGATTTAGTATCTTTGATGCCTTTGTTCATGAAGAAGGATGGAGTCGAATGATTTGATCAGTCTTTCCACTTACCATAAAACCACTACTCACAATCAAGAATCATTTCCCACCTCATTTCAAATCTTCAGAAAGAATAAGTACTTTTAACTTCCTATTAGAAGAGTTTTCCAAAAACTAATGATTTTCAATGTCAAAGAGTTCTTCTGACTAAATTACTCCTGGTAACTTATTCTTTTATATCATTTTAAATAATTCTACTCCTACCTCTTTAACTTGCAAATATTTGTAGAATCTTATAATATACTATGTAGTCATTACTTGCCTAGCTATATATTTGTCTACTTAAATCTTTTCTTATAAATTAATCCCTTCCTTCTCTTAATCATTGCAATTGCTTTCTCCTGGCGTTGCTCCAATTTTTCTTCAAATTATTGGTTCTGAGGTACCTAATATCTAATGCAGTATTCTAGGCTTAAATGATACCTGGATATTTCCTTTTTATCTATTCACTGCACTGTCCATGTGTGTGTGACTTGCTGTGTACCATTGCTCTTATAGACCCTGGTCCCGGTGGAAATAAACTTCATCCTTGAAAGATAATCATGTCTCTCAAATCTGATAAAGATGCCTATTTTTATATATCCCTTGTCTACTATTACAAAAAATGTAAAATCCTCCACCATCAGCGTTAACAAGTTAATTGAATTTGGTTTTAGTGCTTTTTGTGCTTCAGTATTTATTTTAGCGCATATATGTCTTGCTAAGTCATTGTAAAAAATGACTACATTGGAATATCCTATTTCCCACCGTATGTATCTGCTGCAAATGCATATATCTCAAAATTATTTTGTATATTTCTCCTTTTATATTATATTCTATCTAAATAAATATAAGGACTAAGGAAATCTAATTAGAACAAATGAATATCTTAGTTTCAACAATAAAGAAGAATGTGAGATTTTATAGAAAAATATCCATTCTATGTTTCTTATGCTATAACCTTTAAAATAATATTTATCCAAATTTCAAAAAAAAAATCTGAATCTATTGATTCAGATAAGCACATGATTCCCAATAATAGAGAAATAGAAAGTGAGTTAAAACTGCATCTCTGGATTAATGGGACTTAAGAATATGTTTTCCTTAAACCAGGCAAACAAACAGTCCTTCACCTATGTCCCAAGCCTTAGCAACACAACTCATGAAATTATATTCTCCCTTTTGTATCTAAAATCATGTGAAGGAGAGACTTTGTCTTTTCCTCTCTCCTGTTCATATGTTATTGAATCAAATATTTATCCATATTGAAAAGAGTATCTTCCCAACAGTTCTCAGAGCTCCTTTCAGGCTAAAACCATTTCAGTTTTCCTACTATGTAAGCAAAGTATTTGGCATATAGTGGCAATTCAATAAATTCATTGAATTTTACTGAATTCATGAGGTATGAACTAGTGGATAAATAGTCATCACTTCTGCAGAGATGACAGTCTATGCAAAGATGGACACAGTATTTTCAGAAGGAATGTTTTTTTAAAAAAGAGAAAGAGCTTTTATTCAGAAAGTAAAACTACCATACTTTGTTTTTATTATTTTTCCTTTCCATTTTCTCTGACTCCTAGGAATCAGATGTGTTCTGGTACATATTTCTAAAATTGTTGACCATTTGATAGAAGTAAATCTCAGACATTAGAAAGCAACTGGTGAGATTTGAATAGCTCTGTAAATTGGATAATGGTACTATATTAACTGTTAATTTCCTTATTGTGTACTGTGATTATGAAAGAAAATGTCCTCATTTTTAGAAAACACATACTGAAGCAGTTAGGGGGAACAAGGAATTATCCTTACAATTTATTCTCAAGTGGTTCTGAAAAAAATCAAAGTAAATAGAGAGAGAGGGACTTCCTTGGTGGTCCAGTGGCTAAGACACCAAGATCCCAATGCAGGGGGCTCAGGTTTGATCCCTGGTCAGTGAACTAGATCCTACATGCCACAGCTAAGACCCAGCACAACCAAATAACAAAAACAGAGCAACAGAGACAGAAGAAAGGGATGGACTAAGCAAAAGTAGTAAAATGGTAACATTTGAGGATCAGGGTGGAAGTATCTGAAAGTGTTGTACTAATTTATGCACCTTTTCTATAAATCTGAAATCATTGTTATTTCAAAACAAAGAGTTGTTTGAAATAGGTGTGTTAACACATGATTAAAGAAGACAATTTCGGTGATACAAACTCTATTTAACACTTTATGAAACAGACAATCTCCACTTGAAGAAATGCAAAATGAGATAGAAGTCAAGAAGCTTGTACAGGATAAAAAAAAAAATAAAGAACAAGAGAGAAAAAATAGAAAGTACCTAACTGGCTGGGACCACATAGTAGACCTTGTTTAAGATTAGAAGCAGCAAGGAAGTAAGTACAGAGCCCAGAGCTGGCTCCACCTCTGGGGATCAGCTGAAGGCACAGAGAGCATTTCTGGTCCAGGGGATCGTGTAAGTGGCGAAGAGTTATCTACGATTCGGTTTGTTAGCGTGGTACCCTAGTAGGAGCAACTCCATCTTGAAACTAGAAAGTGATCTCAACAGTACACTTTATCTGATTGAAAATTTATCCTTTGTAAAGTGTTTTCACATTCTACATTATTATCTCACTGAATTGTTCTCACAGCTCTTTTTTTTTCCCTGAGAAAAGAAACAAATTCAGAGAGTATCTACATTAAAGTGTCAGAACTGGGAGTCAAAGGCTTGAAGCACAGAGTTATTTGTTCTACATACCATTCCATTTCTCTATGATTAAAAACTTAAATCAGTTCCCTAGGGGCATTTTAAAAGTCTGGCATCACAAATGCCCAGGTATTGCTTTTTTTCACCAAAGCTGCAGATATGTTTCTAATGAGCAGCCATGCTAAAAACAACTGGACTGTATGATGATCTTTTACTTTCATCTAGTTTCTTTCACTTTTTCTATTTCCTATTCAGTGTTTCCATTTCACTTAATTTATGTTTTCCAATTTCCCCATCTCTTTTTTTTTGTTCTTCTCAAGACTTAATCAAGTGTAGAAGAAAAGCTTTTGTATATAAATATATATAGTATGTATTTTATATATATATAGTATGTATTTTATATATATATAGTATGTATTATATATATATATTTTTTTAGAAAGCTTACAAATTTTTGCCTAACTAAAAACTTTATGACATTCTGATTTCACTTGTTTGACTTAATATGAATAGGATGCTAGATTTAAAAAAATAGACATGCAACAAGCAACAAAAGTTTACTCTATAGCACGGGGAACTATAGTCAATACCTTGCAATAAACTATAATGGAAATTCTCTGAAAAATAATATGTGTATATGTATAACACATATACACATATGCATATGTGTATATACACATTATATGAACATTATATGCACATTATATGCATTATATGCATTCCTGTATAATTTCATGACTCAAGTGTATGTGTATGTATCAGTTCAGCCCAGTTCAGTAGCTCAGTCGTGTCTGACTCTTTCCTACCCTATGAACCGCAGACGCCAGGCCTCCCTGTCCCTCGCCAACTCCCAAAGTTTACCCAAACTCATGTCCATTGAGTCGGTGATGCCATCCAACTATGTCATCCTCTGTCATCCCCTTCTCCTCCTGCCCTCAATCTTTCCCAGCATGAGGGTCTTTTCAAATGAGTCAGCTCTTTGCATCAGGTGGCCAAAGATTTGGCATTTCAACTTCAACATCAGTCATTCCAATGAACATCAGGACTGATCTCCTTTAGGATGGACTGGTTGGATCTCCTTGTAGTCCAAGGGACTCTCAAGAGTCTTCTCCAACACCACAGTTCAAAAGCATCAATTCTTCAGTGCTTAGCCTTCCTTATAGTCCAACTCTCACATCCATACATGACCACAGGAAAAACCATTGCCTTGACTAGATGAACCTTTGTTAGCAAAGTAATGTCTCTGCTTTTGAATATGCTATCTAGGTTGGTCATAACTTTCCTTCCAAGGAGTAAGCGTCTTTTAATTTCATGGCTCTAGTCACCATCTGCAGTGATTTTAGAGCCCCAAAAAATAAAGTCTGCCACTGTTTCCACTGTTTCCCCATCTATTTGCCATGAAGTGATGGGACTGGATGCCATGATCTTAATTTTCGGAATATTGAGTTTAAGCCAACTTTTTCACTTTCCTCTTTCACTTTCATCAAGAGGCTCTTTAGTTCTTCTTCACTTTCTCCCATAAGGATGGTGTCAACTGCATATCTGAGGTTATTGATATTTCTCCCAGCAATCTTGATTCCAACTTGTGCTTCTTCCAGCTCGGCATTTCTCATGATGTACTCTGCATATAAGTTAAATAAGTAGGGTGACAATATGCAGTCTTGATGTACTCCTTTTCCTATTTGGAACCAGTCTGTTGTTCTATGTCCAGCTCTAACTGTTGCTTGCTGACCTGTGTACAGGTTTCTCAAGAGGCAGGTCAGATGGTCTGGTATTCCCATCTCTTTCAGAATTTTCCACAATTTATTGTGATCCACACAGTTAAAGGCTTTGGCATAGTCAATAAAGCAGAAATAGATGTCGTTCTGGAACTCTCTTGCTTTTTCCATGATCCAGCAGATGTTGGCAATTTGATTTCTGGTTCCTCTGCCTATTATAAAACCAGCTTGAACATCTGGAAGTTCACAGTTCACGTATTGCTGAAGCCTGGCTTGGAGAATTTTGAGCATTACTTTACTAGCGTTTGAGATGAGTGCAATTGTGTGATAGTTTGATTATTCTTTGGCATTGCCTTTCTTTGGGATTGGAAGGAAAACTGACCTTTTCCAGCCCTGTGGCCATTGCTGAGGTTTCCAAATTGCTGGCATATTGAGTGCAGCACTTTCACGGCATCATCTTTTAGGATTTAAAATAGCTCAACTGGAATTCCATCACCTCCATTAACTTTGTTCGTAGTGATGCTTCCTAAGACACTTGACTTCACATTCCAGGATGCCTGGCTCTAGGTGAGTGATCACAGAATCATGATTATCTGGGTCCTGAAGATATTTTTTGTATAGTTCTGTGTATTCTTGCCACCTCTTCTTAATATCTTCTGCTTCTGTTAGGTCCCTACCATTTCTGTCCTTTATTGAGCCCATCTTTGCATGAAATGTTCCCTTGATATCTCTAATTTTCTTGAAGAGATCTCTAGTCTTTCCCATTCTATTGTTTTCCTCTATTTCTTTGCATTGATCACTGAGGAAGGCTTTCTTATTTCTCCTTGCTATTCTTTGGAACTCTGATGTCATGAACCTCCATCCATAGTTCATCAGGCACTCTGTCTATCAGATCTGGGCCCTTAAATCTATTTCTCACTTCCACTGTATAATCATAAGGGATTTGATTTAGGTCATACCTGAATGGTCTAGTGGTTTTCTCTACATTCTTCAATTTCAGTCTGAATTTGGCAATAAGGAGTTCATGATCTGAGCCACAGTCAGCTACTGGTCTTGTTTTTGCTGACTGTATAGAGCTTATCCATCTTTGGCTGCAAAGAATATAATCAATCTGATTTCGGTGTTGACCATCTGGTGATGTCCATGTGTAGTCTTCCTTTATGTTGTTGGAAGAGGGTGTTTGCTATAACCAATGTGTTCTCTTGGCAAAACTCTATTAGCCTTTGTCCTGCTTCATTCTGTACTCCAAGGCCAAATTTGCCTGTTACTCCAGGTGTTTCTTGACTTCCTACTTTTGCATTCCAGTCCCCTATAATGAAAAGGACATCTTTTGGGGGTGTTAATTCTAAAAGGTCTTGTAGGTCTTCATAAAACAGTTCAACTTCAGCTTCTTCAGTGTTACTGGTAGGGGCATAGACTTGGATTACCGTGATATTGAGTGGTTTGCTTTGGAAACGAACAGAGATGATTCTGTCATTTTTGAGGTTGCATTCAAGTACTGAATTTCAGACTCTTTTGTTGACTATGATGGCTACTCCATTTCTTCTAAGGGATTCCTGCCCACAGTAGTAGATATAATGGTCATCTGAGTTAAATTCACCCATTCCATTCCATCTTAGTTCGCTGATTCCTAGAATGTCGACATTCACTCTTGCCATCTCCTGTTTGGCCACTTCCAATTTGCCTTAATTCATGGACCTAACATCCCAGGTTCCTATGCAATATTGCTCTTTACAGCATCAGACCTTGCTTCTATCACCAGTCATATCCATGACTAGGTGTTGTTTTTGCTTTGGCTCCATCCCTTCATTCTTTCTGGAGTTATTTCTCCAGTGATCTCCAGTAGCATATTGGGTACCTACGACCGGGGGCATTCATCTTTCAGTGTCCTATCTTTTTGTCTTTTCATACTGTTCATGGGGTCCTCAAAGCAAGAATACAGAAGTGGTTTGCCATTCTCTTCTCCAGTGGACCACATTCTGTATGTATATGTATGTATACACACATGTGTATGTAGATGTATACACATATATATATGAATCAACTTGCGGTGCACGAAAATTTTACAAGTTAACTATATTTCACTAAAATATATACATTAAGAAAAAAAAAGAATACTGTTGGAACCCCAGGACCTCCTTTTGTGCCCCTTCAGATAAATTATCCCTGACCTTCCCTGGGTTTCCCTGATAGCTCAGCTGGTAAAGAATCCACCTACAATGCAGGAGACCTTGGTTCAATCCCTGATTGGGAAGATTCCCTAGAGAAGGAAAAGACTACCCACTCCAGTATTCTGGCCTGGAAAATTCCATGGACTGTATAGGCCATGGAGTCACAAAGAGTTGGACACGACGGAGTGACTTTCACTCACTTGACCTTCCTTAAAGGTAACCACTCTCCTGCCATTTGTGGTAATTACTTCCTTGCATTCCTGTATAATTTTATGACCCAAGGACACTTTGCGAAATATTGGGGTCTAGTTTTGTCCGTTTTATTATTTATTATACACAGAATCTTATAGTTTATATTCTTTCTCTCATTATATGACTATGAGATAAGGAGTTTCCCCTTTTTATTGCTAAGTAGTATTACATTCGGAGAAGGCAATGACAACCCACTCCAGTACTCTTGTCTGGAAAATCCCATGGATGGAGGAGCCTGGTAGGCCGCAGTCCATGGGGTCGCTAAGAGTCGGACACGACTGAATGACTTTACTTTCACTTTTCACTTTCATGCATTGGAGAAGGAAATGGCAACCCACTCCAGTGTTCTTGCCTGGAGAATCCCAGGGATGGGGGAGCCTGGTGGGCTGCCGTCTATGGGGTCGCACAGAGTCGGACACGACTGAAGTGACTCAGCACTATTACATTGCATGACTAACCCACAATTTATCCACTTTCCTGTTGATGGACATTTGGATTGTGTTTTTTTAACATTTTTGCTATTATTAATAAAATTGCAAAAAAAAAATTGACATCATTAAGGAACATTTTTGTAAACAATTGGTCAAACAAATGGTCTTAGTTGTTTGAAAGCATCAGATTCTTCCGAAGCCCATTCATTCTACCAGGGCTGTATTGGGCCACTTGGTCCACCCCTGATCTCCCACCACGCAGTCTCTTCTTGATCTCTGTGTTCATGGACTGTTATATGTGATTAGAGCAAATATACTCAAAGTCTCGATGAAATTTAATCAAAAAGGAATTTGTGCTGGGAGGAGTGAATTTCTGGGTGTAGAGCATTTCTGGTTTCTCATTGACCATGAGCACATCTGAACAGTACCCAAGTGCCTTAGAAAAATTAGGAGTGTCCCAAGAGTGACCTCTTCCAGGCCACTCAGACACTTTAATTAACCCTGACTGCTAGTGGTCTGAAAAGGTAACCACAACTCCACACATGTCTCTCTGGGATTCATTTACTCTCTGAGAGAATATGTATGAATTGGTCTGTTGCTCAGATTTATTGATCTCCAGATGCCATGCCTTATTTTCAAGAATTACTTTTATCTCTTTTATTCAAGACTATTGAATGTTTTAACCACATTCCCAACCATCCCCAGTATTTTTTTTTAATTGTTTGCTCAATACACACTGATTTTAATAATCTCAACTATTTTTATATTTTACACACTTTGATGGTAGAGTAAATAACTGATCTAACTGGAGTGGATTTTATTACCAAGAAAACTATTTTCCCTACATTTTTGAAATACTCACTAGTTAAATAAGCTCTTTCCTTTTCTCCCTAGAAACACTGACCCTGAACTGACAACAAAACCCTAGGTGGGATATTTAAATCTTAAGTGAGTGGTCAGTTAAGTGCCTGTAGAGGTAAAAGGCCAGATAACATATTTGGTATGCTAATGGAACCTATTTACTTCAAGGAAAGTGACAAAAACATCAATCAAATCAGAAGAGGCTATTAAGGATTGTTAACTCCCTTTCAGATGAACAATGATTTCCATTGAGATTTAAATAAATATTCATGAAAAGGACCAATGACAGAAATTTAACCAAAAAATCATACCATGATAAGGTTTCTACACAGCTTATGCCAACACTTACCTGGCTCCCAACATCACAGGATCTTTGATTATTTGGGACACATTTCTCTTAAAATATTGGTGAATATTAGCATTCTCTTTTCATTTTAAACCCAAAACACATTTATTTACAATTATGCCCTTGAGGTATCTCTAATTTTCAAAAGCTTGTATATTTCCCCTGACCATAAAACTTACACAATTGCTAATGCATTGATATTATTCAGAATATATTTCAATTAAAGCACACACACACAAACTGGAAAGCTTAAAAAAGTTTAAGGTCATAATTTAAAATTATATGCAAATTATGTGGCAAGCAATTTTTTGCCACCGCCTGATGACAGTTCTGTGCAAGCCTTTTATAAATACCTTAAAACAAAATTCCATGGGTGGATTCTACTGCAATCCATTTCAACTCAATAAATATCTATTGAGCTACTACACTATTTTTAGAATTAATTTAGATTCTGTTAGAAGCACTTAAGTACAGCATAGGAACTCTTATCTTAATGGTAACTAAGAACTGAGATAGAAAGCAAACAAATAAAAGAAGTGATTGTTGATAAGGGAACCCTGTACACATTGGTGGAAATGTGAATTGGCTAGAGCCATTATGGAAACCAGTAAAGGAGCTCCTTAAAAATTGAAAATAGAAGTATTATATCATCCACCAATACCCCTTCTAGGTATATATTTGAAGGAAATAAATCAGTATCTCAAAGACATATCTGCACTCCCATGTTCATTGCAGCATTATTCACAGTAGTCAAGAAGCAAAAACAACCTAAGTGTCTGTCAACAGACAAAAAGATAAAGAAATTGTAATACACAATGGAATACTATTCAGCCTTTAAAAAGTAGGAAATCTTGCCATTTGCAACAAGACGGTTCAACTTGGAGGACATTACACTGATTTGTAATTAAATATGGGCTTCCCTGGTGGTTCAGATGGTAAAGAATCTGCCTGCAATGCAAGAGATCCAGGTTCAATCCCTGGGTCAGGAAGATCCCCTGAAGAAGGGAATGGCAACCCACTCCAGCATCCTTGCCTGGAGAATTCCATGGTCAGAGGATCCTGGCAGGCTACAGTCCACGGAGTCAAAAAGTCAGACACGACTGAGTAAGTTACACACTTTCATAATTAAATAAGCCAGACACAGACAAATATTGTATTATCTCACTCACATTTGAAATCTAAAGTATTTAAACTCATAGAAGCGGACAGCAGAATGCTGGTTGCCGAGGGTTGTGGGGAGGGAGAAATGGGGAGATGCTGATCAAAAAGTACAAACATTCAGGTGTGCAAGATGAGGTAATTCTGGAGCTCTACCTAGAGCAAGGTGTGTATATTAACAAAAACATATTGAAATCTACTAAGAGGGTAAATATCAATATTATGCATTCTTATCCAGAAAAAGAAAAGAAAATGGTAACTATGTGAGATAATGAATGCGTTAATTCACTGGATTGTAGTCATTATTTCATTACCAGGATACCAAGTTATACATCTTAAATACATACAATATTTATTTGTCAGTTATGTCTCAATAAAGCCAGGAAAGTAGAAGCAGTTCCTAAATAGTATGTGTTCATGCTAAGTCACTTCAGTCATGTCCAGCTCTGTGTCACCCTAGGACTTGTAGCCTACCAGGCTTCTGTGTCCATGGAATTCTCCAGGCAAGAATACTGGAGTAGGTTGCCATGCCCTCCTCCACTTAAATAGTATGCTGCTGTTGCTAAGTCACTTCAGTCCTGTCCGACTCTGTACGACCCCATAGACGGTAGCCCACCAGGCTCCCCCGTCCCTGGGATTCTCCAGGCAAGAATACTGGAGTGGGTTACCATTTCCTTCTCCAGTGCATGAAAGTGAAAAGTGAAAGTGAAGTAGCTCAGTCATGCCCGACTCTTAGCGACCTCATGGACTGCAGCCCACCAGGCTCCTCCATCCATGGGATTTTCCAGGCAAGAGTACTGGAGTGGGCTTAAATAGTATAGAACAGCATTAAGTAATTGATAATAAACACGGAAGAAAAGGGGAAAAAAGAAACCAAATGTAAGGCTGGATTTTCAAACTTCTAAATGATATGTGACTTGATATTGTGTTTAGAAAAATTGGAAGAGATCAGATTATAAAAGTAATTGAAAACCAACAGGATATTAGACTTGGTGCATGAGATACTGGGAAGCCAGAACTTTTTTTCTCTTTTCCACTATGGTTTATCCAGGATATTGAATATAGTTCTTTGTGCTACACAATAGGAACTTCTTGTTTACCCATTCTATATATAATAGTTTCAGAAGCCTGGAAATTTCTTAATCACAAGATTATTATAATAAAAGTGGGAATTTAAGAAAATTGGTCCAAGAAAGTCTCCAACATGGACAAGAAAGATCAAGAAGATGGAGAATTTTGCAGAGGGAGTAATTCACTTATGAGTTGACAAAAACCTGGAGAGATCAGTAGTAGAAGAAATGGAAGGAAGATAACTAAAATGGAACCTTTCAGAGGAGAATTTAAAAGAATTTGGCTACTGGTATTTGAAAGGAAGACAGAATACATGACTTGAAACCTGATTGACTCTGTTAGAAAAAGAAAAGAATGAGAGGAAAACGTACATGGGAGGATTCAGTTCAATTCAGTCACTCAGTTGTGTCCAACTCTTTGTGACCCTATTGACTGCAACACCCCAGTCCTCCTTGTCCATCACCAACTCCCGGAGTTTTCTCAAACTCAAGTCCATTGAGTCAGTGATGCCATCTAACCATCTCATCCTCTGTCATCCCCTTCTCCTCCTGCCTTCAATCTTTCCCAGCATCAGGGTCTTTTCAAACAAGTCAGTTCTTCGCAACAGGTGGCCAAAGTATTAGAGCTTCAGCTTCAACATCAGTCCTTCCAATGAATATTCAGGACTGATTTCCTTTAGGATGGACTGGTTGTATCTCCTTGCAGTCCAAGGGACTCTCAAGAGTCTTCTCCAACACTGCAGTCCAAAAGAATCATTTCTTCAACACTCAGCTTTCTTTATAGTCCAACTCTCACATGGCTACTGGAAAAACCATAGCCTTGACTAGATGGAGCTTTATTGGCAAAGTAGCATCTCTGCTTTTTAATATGCTGTCTAGGTTGGTCATAATTTTTCTTCCAGGGAGCAAGCGTCTTTTAATTTCATGGCTGTAGTCACCATCTGCAGTGATTTTGGAGCCCAAAAAATAAAGTCTGCTACTGTTTCCCCATCTACTTCCCATGAAGTGATGGGACCAGATGCCATCATCTTAGTTTTCTGAATGTTGAGCTTTAAGCCAACTTTTTCACTTTCCTCTTTCACTTTCATCAAGAGGCTCTTTAGTTCTTCTTCACTTTCTTCAATAAGGGTGGTGTTATCTACATATCTGAGGTTATTGATATTTCACATGGATTAGAAATTACTTTTTCGAGGTAGCAATTTTGAGATGATGACAAGATATGCAGGGAGAGCTTCCAAACTGAAACCCTGAGCTTTGCTTTTCAGAAGTTAGTTATTATTGGTAGCATTCTATGGCTCTTCTCCATTGTTCATTCCTTACCAAAGAGTAAAGTTTTACCTCAAAGAAATTTTCATGAAAATGAGTCTTGATAACATTCATTTTCAACTAATTGAGTCCCTCCTAACTGCCAGTCACTGCAGTAGACACTTTCACATACATTATCACATTTAATTCTCACAGCAACTGCATGAAGTTGTTTATCTAGAAATTCTAATTAATTACATTGTAATGAAAATGCAACTGCCAAATATTAATCAAGTATTCATTGAATTAATTAGACATATATTGTTTGATTTCTAATCCAATACTGCTCCACTGCCCAGATTCCAAATTTCCTTTTAATAGACATTACTATCAAATATCTATTAATGTCAAATAATAGACATTATACTAGATGTGTATAGTATAGCCTAGTATACTATATATAGTACAGTCTAGTATACTATCTGAGAAGGCACCAGCACCCCACTCCAGTACTCTTGCCTGGAAAATCCCATGGATGGAGGAGTCTAGTAGGCTGCAGTCCATGGGGTCGCTAAGAGTCGTGTCACTTTCCCTTTTCCCTTTCAGGCATTGGAGAAGGAAATGGCAACCCACTCCAGTGTTCTTGCCTGGAGAATCCCAGGGACGGGGGAGCCTGGTGGG
This sequence comes from Bubalus bubalis, assembly GCF_019923935.1. Taxonomy (NCBI): domain Eukaryota; kingdom Metazoa; phylum Chordata; class Mammalia; order Artiodactyla; family Bovidae; genus Bubalus; species Bubalus bubalis. The sequence continues at coordinate 42,400,696 of NC_059169.1, read as the reverse complement.
CTGCCGTCTATGGGGTCGTACAGAGTCGGACACGACTGAAGCGACTTAGCAGCAGCAGCAGCAGTATACTATATTATACTATAGTACACTTTTTGTTATGTAGCAAAAAGACTAGTTCAACATCAAATAATGCATGAGAATAAAATGCCTTAGTGAAAACATAAACATATTGGGAGATGGAACACCCAACTTACAATCTAAGATCAACCTCAGGTAAATCACTGAATTTTGCTGAGGCTTAGTTACTTCGACTGTCCCATGAAATCAAAACTCTCTTAAGTCTCTGTTTTTGGATTGTTGTATGGATCAAATGAAGTACTGGTGAAAAACATCTTTACTGAATGGAAGGAGGCAAACCAAAAGTTTAAGAGAGAGGAAGAAGGATATTTTTATTTGGATCCCCCTTCTTCCATTTTTAAAGACTTCCCTTGAGAAAGCTTGTGGATAAGAAAGGTGGTAAGAAAAGGGATTCTTTTGGTTTTCATCACCTCCATTCCTCCTCCATGTCCTCCAGCCATCCCTTTTTCCCCTGTGTGGCTGAGGCTATATCCAAATATATCTCTGTAACTAAGACTGTCAGTACTGATTGCTTACATGGTTTTACTCAATCTTGTCATCATAACTCTTACCTCTAGCTTTTGATCATTGACACTTATTGCTGTATTAAATGACAAAAGAGTGTCTGTTCTTCATCTCATGCTGGACAGCTCACATGTCCACCTTGATGCTGACATGTTAACATTGAAGAGGTCTCAGTCTTTCTGTTTGCAAATGCTCAACATGGAAGCACAGACTTTCTCTCTGAACCACACAGAGTTACTAATTGTATTTCATTTGCCATTTCCATTTTATTTCAATCTAATGAAACTTTTTAGTATAAGAACTTTGTTTAACATCCCCTTACAAGTGTTTTCATATAAATACCCTCAGTTCAGTTCAGTTCAGTTGCTCAATCATGTCTAACTCTTTGCGACCCCATGAATCACAGCACGCCAGGCCTCCCTGTCAATCACCAACTCCTGGAGTCCACCCAAACCCATGTCCATTGAGTCGGTGATGCCATTCAGCCATCTCATCCTCTGTTGTCCCCTTCTCCTCCTGCCCCCAATCGCTCCCAGCATCAGAGTCTTTTCCAATGAGTCAACTCTTCGCATGAGGTGGCCAAAGTACTGGAGTTTCAGCTTTAGCATCATTCCTTCCAAAGAACACCCAGGACTGATCTCCTTTAGAATGGACTGGTTGGATCTCCTTGCAGTCCAAGGGACTCTCAAGAGTCTTCTCCAACACCACAGTTCAAAAGCATCGATTCTTCGGTGCTCAGCCTTCTTCACAGTCCAACTCTCACATCCATACATGACCACTGGAAAAACCATACCTTGACTAGATGGACCTTTGTTGGCAAAGTAATGTCTCTGCTTTTCAATATGCTATCTAGGTTGGTCATAATTCTCTGGACCCTAAAATACCTGATATTGCTGGAGTGAGAACATTTTAGAGAACTCTATGGCTTTAGGTATGATAAGTTGTATCTCATTGGAGGCTCTCATCTACCACTCAAGGTTTTCATCCAAGGCTGCACATATCTTTTCTCTTCACAAGGTCCACCATTCCCCTCCAACTTGCTAAGAGTTGTTTACCATTGGATGTTGCCTCAGTCTGGCCCAGAGCCAGGGCGAACTCTTTCATTTAACTTGGATTGAATGATACAGAGGCTTTGTGTATCAGAACTGCAAACCAGACCTCTTATTTTCCTAAACTTTCTGTGCCCTCTACCCCTATCACTGCGATAAACACGATCTATGGAACCAGGACCTACTCTACTGTGCTTAGACTTTATAAATACTAGCCACCTGAAATGACCACTTTTGTAGATCAAATATAGTCAGTTTTCTCTTATCAATCTAATATTTTTCACTCAATACCCTCTACAATCAAGAAAAGTAGACATAATCATCCCCATTTTTACTGCTGAGAAAACAAATACTCAGTTCAATAAGTGACCAGGTTACAGTCAGACACCTGGGAAAGTAGTGGGGCCCAGTTTTAAAATAGCAAAGTAACACCTATACACTCAAAGATAGATTTTGAGGATAGATGAAGATCCAGAGGAATTCATGAGAGTAATGATGGGTAAACAATACTAAGATTCAATAGGAAGATTATAATATAGATTATCTCTGGTGGCTCAGAAGATAAAGAATCTGCCTGCAATGCAGGAGACCTAGGTTTGATCCCTGGGTCAGGAAAATCCCCTGGAGGGTTAAATGACAACCCACTCCAGTATTCTTGCCTAGAGAATCCTCACGGACAGAGGAGCCTGGTGGGCTATAGTCCATGAGGTCACAAAGAGTTGGACATGAGTGAGTGACTAACACTTTCACTTTCATAATATAGAAACAGCAAATAACAACAAATTTTGAGAATTCTTCCATAAGTAATAACAATACACTCAGAACAGAAAGAAAAAGCATAGATCCAAAAATTACTTTGAAAGTAAAGAAAAAAATCCTAGAGATTTAATTTCTGTATACTGGAATGTCTTACTCATTAAGTCAGTTGACTTGTCCTTTCTTTAAAATGGGGAATATTAGGAACCCAAAATAAAAATAAATAGGCAAGTGATCAAAGAATACTGATAGGCAGGCTTTCAGGTTTCAAGGTTCTTTTATTTTCTTTTGGCTGTCCTGGGTCTTTGTTGAGGTGCATGGGCTTTCTGTAGCTGTGGCTCACAGGCTCTTAGTTGCAGCATGTGAATTTAGTTGCCCTATGTCATGTGAGATCTTAGTTCCCCAACCAGGAATTGAACCCACATCCCATGCATTGGAAGGAGGATTTTTAACTGCTGGACCACCAGGGAAATCCCTCAAGTTTCAAGATTCTTAAGTCAGAATGGAAAGTTGCAGAGAACTCAGGAACCTGGTTGTATTGCTTGGGTGCCATTCTGATCCTATCCCCAACAGTCCCTGATCTCATGACTGACTGGTAAAACCTTGAAGTGAAGATGGGGGGAGAGATTGGATTATTTAATTCTATGCTATGGAGAAAGCAGAAATCAAAGTGAAGGATATCAAGGTGAGAAAATGTGAAGGATTAATATCTAGTAAGATTGAATAAAAGTGTAATATCTTGGTAATGTATAAAATCAGTGGATGCAGGGCTAGTCTTCAGTGAGAAAGTGGAATGCTTGACCCAGGCACTACGCTGTGAAGGACACAGGACTCTCTCTCGAAGCTACTACAAATACGCTAAAGGAAATTGTCATGATGTCAAGACAAACTGCACACGTTCTCTCTAATGAGGTCAACTTTCATTCATTCACTTTGCTTTCTCGTTTCTTTTCAGAAACTTCTTAAGAAAGGTATTTTTTTAAAGGGAAAACACTAAACATTTTCATACTAAAATAACTATTTTCATATTTTAAACTTCCCTTCCAGACTTGATCTGTATAACTGTGACAATTGTGACCATAAAATTTGTGTTTCATATTTTTCTACCTGTCATTATACAACTAGCATGTTTCCATGTTTCTAGTTATCACTTTAAAGGCTGACATCTGCGGGGCACTCAATGTAGAAACTATTAAGATTTATTCTAAATATTCAGCTGAACAATTTAAAGTATTTTTCTTTCATTTTTTTAATTTTTATGTTTTAGCTTTCTCTATTTCTTTAATTTGTATTTTATTTTGGTCTATAGTTGATTCACAATGTTGCATTAGTTTTAGGTGTATAGCAGAGCAATTCAGTTATACATATATATGTATCTATTCTTTTTCAAATTCTTTTACCATTTAGATTATTATAGAAAATATGGTGCTATACAGTAGATCTTTGTTGCTTTTCTATTTTAAATATAGTAATGTGTATATGTCAATCCCAAACTCCCAATTTATCCCCCTACCACCTCTTCCCTTTGGTAACCATAAGTTTGTTTTCTATGTCTGTGAGTCTGTTTCTTATTTTAAGTGCCAAATTTCAGGAAACAGATCTGTGATGGTTTCCATTGTTTTACCTGTCCAACAGAGGACTGTGATAAAGGAATCCTGTTTTGCTTGGGAATACCAGATTGTCTCTGCCTTAACCCATTTGGTTCATATAGGGCTGGCCCCAAACCAGTAGTGCGGCGATCACTGGATTATACAATAATTCCATCCAGCTGGACAAATCAGTTGGATGGGGAAAAATTATGTGACCATAGTCAGCACAGTGAGAAACAATTATGGAAGAAAGTTTCTATACCTGCCAAATTTAAAGCTGGTAGAATGAAGAGCTGGATTTACTTATGCCACCACAAGGCAAGAAACTGTCTGAGACTTTAACAGAGAATAGAAAAGTTTTGACAAGAGATGTGACAGAGAATGAGAGAAAAAGACCAAGTCCTAACTGACTTTTGAATACCTGGATGCAACTAGGCCTGACTTTTCAAATATTTAAGCTAATAAATCTTCGTTGAGGTTTAAGCTAGTTTGAGTTAGACTTCTATTACTTGGAACCAAAATAGCCTTGAATGATTCTAAATCGAAGAAATGAGGCATGAAACTGTAAGAAAGGTTGTCTATACTTAGGGCCTTGGATTTGTAGAATATGTAAAGCTCTCTCTGTTAACAGATATACTTCACCCACAAATGAACTAAATATCATGAATGGGGTCTAAAAACTGGAAATGTATAAAATGCAGGGACTTGTTCTTGCAAAATGAGCCAGGTAACTTGGATGAGCCTGTACAACTAATGGGGCTGTTCTAGGCTTTGGCCACATAATTCAAATCTGACTTCATGCTAGCTGCTGTTCGCTGCTGTCTGGGAGGGGTTGACCACCTTGTTTTACACATCGATTCTACATACTCCAACTGGTTAGAACTCCCAAGACAGGTGACACTGATTTCAGGACTCCAGCTTCATTTTGATGATCTGATCCAAGATGAATGAGCTATAAGAATACTGAGGACACAGAGACCTAGCTTCTTGATGACCACCCTGAAAACTCTCTTCCCTCCAAGTTACTTTCTCTTAGTTCACAATGTCCCACAGAAGAAAAAGAAACTTTAGTTGAGAACAGGGCTGGACAGATGAATGTATCTAATTAGTGCTATTGCAGGGTTTACTGTTACTGACTTTCTGAGCTCCTACTCAATGACAGAGACCATGTAAAACATACACACAAAAAATCTGATTTAATCCCAAATCTATACTCTACAAGGCAGGTGTTAATGGTATGATCATTTCATAGATGAGGAAATGATCCAGTCTCCACTAGAAATGACCTTGGAAGTTCCATTTTAAGTCACTTATTTTACATGTCAGGACTATAAGCTGAGAGTGGTCAGGACTGGCCCAAGGGATTCAACAAACCAGCAAGGTCAAAGCTTGAACTCAGCTCCCTTGGTTCTGTCCTCTTTTCTCTTTCTTGGACTCACGTTGCTCTCTTTCTGTCCCCAAACACTGAAAAACAAATATACAAATTGGGAAGAACTCCTTTTGACAACAACAAATAGAGATATTAGGTAAAAGAATACCAAGCTTAAAGTCCAATGAGAAGGGAATTTATAAAGTTTGGAAACAGGCCATTTTGCTGTCTGATAAATGACCAGAGAGATGTTGACAGGGCCTCTTCAGAGAAGGAAAAAAGTGAACAGGAGAAACTGAACTTCTTATGTTTAACTATCGTATTTACAATCTCCTCCAGGTACAAAAATAACCTTAATGGGGAAAACAGCCATGGGGAAAAAAAAAATCAAGAATTGGTAAAACCAAAGAAATGGTGAGAATAAAACAACACCCAGTAAAATAGACAAGAGTATGTAAGGCAGACAGCTGATAAGTGGGTGGATAGACAGTGAGTGTTAGTTGTTCACTGCAGCCAACTCTGGGACCCCGTGGACTGTAGCCCACCAGGCTCCTCCGTCCATGGAATTCTCCAGGCAAGAATACCAGAGGGGGTAACCATTTCCTTCTCCAGGGGATCTTCCTGATCCAAGGATCGAACCCGGGTGTCCTGCATTTCAGGCAGATTCTTTAATGTCTGAACCATCAGGGAAATCCCAAGCGGGCGGATAGAAATCAGGCATTGTGAGATAAGGGCGATTCCGAAAATCAAATAGCAGAAATAGTGGTCATTTACTCACCTAACGAAGTCCAGTTTAAAAACTCAAGTCAGTGAAGTTGGTACTTAAAATATATCTATGGTGAGTGACTGGGATCACTCTCTCAGGTCTCCTAGTCCATCCCTTCCTAAGAAAAAGAATTTTTTTAAAGCGAAATGCCCAGTTTCTCACCTGTCTTAATGCATCACAAGCATCAGATCCAAGCACAAATCTCTCTTAAAGAGCTTGGATTAGCACCTCAGGGTGCCAAGCAGAACTGACACGAAGAACCCCAAGGTGGCTTATTTAACCGGCTAATTGTTAACTGGTAGGAGGTGGGCTATGACAGGCAGTGGGAATGGGCCTGCCTTCCGCATGAATGAATTCAACACATGGAATTCATGCTCATGTTTACATTTATAACTTACAAAATTTCTATGTCATTGACCCCAAGCTGATAAACAAAATTACAAAGTTCATTTTAATTTCATAGTCTTGGCCAATCTCATCAGTCTCCCCATTAGGTTTTCATATTAAAAGAAAGAGAAAAAATGAGAAAGCATATGTTTTTAGCCAAGAATAAATATAACAAGAATAAAGGAAATAAAAAAGGAAAACTGACCTCGGCACAATGACTTAAATTTTTCCACCTTTCTCATATGGAGAGTTTCCAAGTTCTACCATTTCAAAGAAAACACCTCATCGAAGAACACATAATTGCATGTTGTTTCCATTCTTTAAATGTGGGAAATGAAGCCTTTTCACATTCACATCATCAGCTGTGCCCTAGGAAACCTTCCATTCTTTCCAAATTAGTTTTTGTATCATTAAACCAATCAGCATTAGGTGCTTAGGATTATTTTCTGGAATAAACCCTGAATCATTACCTACATCATGTATGTAATAAAGGCAAATAATGACATCATTATATAGCACATGAGCACTGACCCTAAATGACCAAGACCTAAAAGAAATCAGGGCTGTTCTAATAAGAATCAGGCAGGATGCCTAATGAAAATCAAACAGCAGACCTAATAAGAAATAATGTATTTTGCTTCTCCTTCAAATTCACTTTTGATTTGCTTTTCATGAGAATCCCTGTTTGAAGTGGAACTCCCGCAGGCTAGAATTCTGAGAGTTAACTCTGCGATGAGTAACTCCCAGGTGGTTCTCTAGGCCATTTGATCTGGGACAAGAACCACTCGCTCATGCAATAAGTATTTGATGGGCATTTACCATAATCATAGGCTTCAACCTGGCTGTTTTCTAATTGAACAAACATTACTGAGTGCCTAGGACAAACATGAATGGAGCTAGACTCAGAAATTGAAGTAATAAATAAGAAGTGTCCTAATCCTAGGGACGAGGGAGCCTGGTGGGCTGCCCTCTATGGGGTCACACAGAGTCAGACACGACTGAAGTGACTTAGCAGCAGCAGCAGCAGACATCACTTAGACATCAGTTATATCTTAGACATCTCTGTGTGTTTATTACATGCTAGGCACAAATATATATGCATTATTAATTAATAATCTGATATTCCCAACAGTTCTATGAAGAAGTATATGTTTTACCCCATTTTACAAGTGTGAAAAATAAGGCTTTTCCAGATTAAGAGACTTGCTCAAGGTCACATTGCAAGAGAGGTGCAGAGATGAGGGGTAAAATTCAGTCCATCTCCAGCTTAGACACTGTATTATCCTCTATTGGAACCATTTGAAATTGCTGATATTGACCCTGCTTTTTTTTTTTTTTTTTTAACCTACAAAATGACAAATAGGTTTTTCCCAAAAAGAACTGGGGTATGGTATGGAAGAGAGAAACAGAAACCTTTCTTTATAAAATAAAGGATGATTTGCAGCAGGATGGTTATCCACATCACCATGTGTGTGCCCTGTCCCAGCCACTACTCTGTAGCCTTAAAAGTGGGTTCAAATCTCTTCACTTCCTGTCTGCACCGGAAATCCAGTACTAACACAGTGAGAACACACCCTGTACTCACATGTGTCCTCCCCTGTCTTAGTCTGACTGAGATCCCAACTATTCTTGTCATGATACTTATTTATAGGCTTGGAATGGGAATGGAAAAAAAGTGTTGCCAATATTTGCCTTGTCATAAAAGGAAAAGCAAAGAGCCTGGACAGAGAGGATGTGGTAGGTATCAGAAAGAGAACAAGATTATGCACATGTAGGAAATCAAATGAAATTTTTACAACATTCTTTTACACAAATTATTTACAAACTTGATTATATGACTCATTTTGTGAAGCACTTTACAAATCTCTAAGAATGTGTAGTCTGAGCACTCTCTTCTGCTTTGAACATACACAGAAGATGGAAACTTTCAAGTTTAAAGATGGAAACTTTCTACCATCTATTGTACACATTGGATGAGCTAAAGTATTTCAAATCCATTCTTTACACCCCTTGTTTACTGCTAGTAACTCAACATGCATGAGTTTTGAGGAAAGATTAGAAATGCATTTATTCTGAGTATGATTCCCTATGGGCATTAACTATATGAAAATTGATGGAATTGTTTCTCAGATTCTTTCCCATTACAGGTTATTACAAAATATTGAATATAGTTGCCTTTACTACACAGTAGGTCCTTGTTGTTTTTTATGTATTTTTTAATGTAGAGTAGTGTGTATTTGTTCATTTCAAACTGTTGATTTATCCCACCCCCACCCTGCCCCTTTGGTAACCATAAATTTGTTTTCCATGCATCTGTGAGTCTGTTTCTGTTTTGTAAGTTCATTCATATCTTTTTTTTAGATTCCATACACAGACACATACACACACACACACTTTGCTATACACATGAAATCAGCACAACATTGTAAATCAACTGTACTTCAATTTTAAGAAAAGAACTGGTGTAATAAATCACAACCAGTTCAACATTTTTAAAAATTAATGCAATTGGTTAATTAACATAACTTTTACAGGGAATTAATCTTTTCTTCTGAGACTATCAGCCTCTTGAGAGCAAGGACCATGTTAAATTCTGAATTTCTCACAGGTTAAATAGCATGCAATAAAAATGTATCATTTGGTCGCTTTATTTAACTTACAGTCTTTGCAACTACTCAAGAAAGAAACCAAGTAAGAAATTGTATTTGTAGCCTTGATGTTTGTAATCAAAAAAGGGCTGAGTTGCAGGAAACCATGTTTTATCAGTCAACCATTAAAAATATCCCACATAGTAGCAGGCCTCTGCAGAGCCCAAACTGACCAACATGAAATACTTCATCTCCTTGGACAACACATCCCGTAAATTATGAAAAGAAAATGGTATTTTATGAGAGCCAGGCAACCTCATTTTCTAGGCAGCACATTTCATTCATATCTCCGTTATTAATAGGTCACTTACAGGATTCATGACTGGTGCCACTGCATGAAGGTACCCATACATGGACAATCACCGTGGCGAAAAGTAGTATATCTCAGTTCTTTCTAGAACAGTAACTTTATCAAAACGATCGCAGGTGTCCTTTGAACTCCACTCAAACATTTTCTAATTGGAAATGTTTTAGGTCATGTTCATCAGAGTTCCTAGGTTTCTTTTTAACTTCAAAACTTTCAAAAATCTCCTTTTTGCCCATGAGTTTTGCCTACTAAGTTTGAATTTCCTCCATGGATTACTACAGGCAAAAGTGCCTAGTAGTACTTTTATAACTCTAGAATCAGCTCATCTTTTGCATGAGTAAACATATTCAACATTTTTAAAATTAGAAGCTGATGAACACAGGATGAGATGGCACTATAAAGAGAGCTAGGACAGATAATTAAGGATTAAAATCTAAACCATTGCCTCTCATGCTCTCACACAAGGTAGAGCAAGAAGTATGCACGACTTCCATCTCCTGAGTGAAATACGGATACAAGGGGCCTGCCAGACGAGGCATTCTGCAGTTTTCATTATAAAGTTAATATTTATCTTATAGCACTGAGTTTATCTTACCAACATATCTCATTCAAAAAAAGAAGAATTCCTTGATTTACCACATTAAAGTAAATATTGCTATGAGATATGTGTTAAATTTTTAATAAAAACCACCCTATCTTGGTTGGATCAAAGAAAGCTGCTTCAGCTGAGATGTAAACAAAACCAAATAAAAATACGTAATTCCAAATACTGAGCATCGCTGCACATATCAACCAGCCCACCCATGACAATTTGTAGTCTTAAGTGGCTATTTCAGAATTTCAGCTAAGTTTATTATAAGTCATCATCTTTGAACTCAAATGGGCAATCACCTGCAATGCTGACCCATAGGATAGCATTTCAGAAATGTATACTCCTCGTGTCTGAACTATCACCCCTGAAAGTTACCAAAGTGAAATTTAATTCAGTTAGATTTATAAACAGCATCCTTTGCCTTGTGTGCATGTAATTTTTGTATGGTAGATTTATTAGCATGGTATGTTCTTCTTTATGCAGAGTAGTTCAGATCAGTGCAGTTGCTCAGTTGTGTCTGACTCTTGTGACCCCATAGACGGCAGCACACCAGGCCTCCCTACCCATCAGCAACTCCCAGAGCTTACTCAACTCATGTCCACTGAGTCAGTGATGCCATCCAAACATATCATACTCTGTTGTCCCATTCTCCTCCCACCTTCAATCTTTCCCAGCATCAGGGTCTTTTCAAATGAGTCAACTCTTTGCATCAGGTGGCCAAAGTCTTGGAGTTTCAGCCTCAGCATCAGTCCTTCCAATGAACACCCAGGATTGATTTCCTTTAGGATGGACTGGTTGGATCTCCTTGCAGTCCAAGGGACTCTCAAGAGTCTTCTCCAAGAGTAGAATTAGATGTAGAGAGTAGAGATGTACAAAGTAGATCTACAGAGTAGTCAGATGTACAGAGTAGACTTAGATGTAGAACCCAGGTTGTTTTCACTCATCCCATATTCTTTCGGGGCTTCCCGGGTGGTGCTAGTGGTAAAGAACCCAGCTGCCAATGAAGAAGACATAAGAGATGCAGTTTCGATGCCTGGGTCAGGAAGATGCCCTGGAGGAAAGCATGGCAACGCACTCCAGTATTCTTACCTGGAGAATCCCATGGACAGAGGAGCCCAGCAGGCTTCAGTTCACAGAGTCGCAAAGAGTTGTGCACAACTGAAGCATCTTGGCACATAGCACACATATTCTTTCAGTTAGCGATAAAAATCCTATTCCTGAAGAGCAAAACAATACAATACGGTGATACAGATTCTCAACCTTGTATGAAGGAGAATGAAAAGTCAGTGAGCCTGGGGAAGGCTCCACATGTGTACAAAGTGAGCCACCAGCAGCTTGCAGTTGATGCTCATGGAATCACTTTTCCACCCTGGAATAAGCTGCATGGAGGGGAGAACACAAGACAAAATGGACAGAGAATATAGGACCGCTTCAAACCTCCAGTTTCAGAAAGAGAGAATAAAGCCAAGTCTTTAAACTCAATCCATAAGTCAAATATATTTTGGACCATCTAAGATGCTGCTCCCTGTAACAGGCAAGCCCCACAGCCTTAATACCACAGACTCTTCAGCCAGACTCATGTGCATTTGAATCACAGCTCTGTCACTCACTCTTTGGGAATATTATACAACCTCTCAGGCCTGTGCTTAGATTTCCTCATCTATAAAATGGAGACAATAATCATACCTATCTCTTAGGGGTGATAGGAGAATTAAATGAGTTAATATTTCTTAAGTTCTTGGAAAGAGTCTGGCACACAGTAAATGGCACTGTATTTAACGAATATGCAACATATTTATACTATTAATTATTATTGTTGCTCAGTCACTCAGTCATATCTGACTCTTTGAGACACCATGGACTGCAGCAAGCCAGGCTTCCCTGTCCTTCACCATCTCCTGGAGTCTGCTCAAACTCATGTCCATTGAGTTGGATGGTGGTGCCATCCAACCATCTCATCCTCAGTCATCCCCTTCTCCTCCTGCCTTCAATCTTTCTCAGCATCAGGGTCCTTTCCAATGAGTCAGCTCTTCGCATCAAGTGTCCAAAGTATTGGAGTTTCAGCTTCAGCATCAGTCCTTCCAATGAATATTCAGGACTTATTTCCTTTAGGATGGACTGGTTGGATCTCTTTTCTGTCCAAGGGACTCTCCAGAGTCTTTTCTAGCACCACAGTTCAAAGGCATTAGTTCTTCCGCACTCAGCCTTTTATATGGCCCAGCTCTCACATCTGTACGTGACTACTGGAAAAACCATAACTTTGACCATGTAAGTACTGTCTCTGCTTTTTAATATGCTACCTAGGTTTGTTAGACTGTAGCCCACCAGGCTTCTCTGTCCATGGAATTCTCCAGGCAAGAATACTGGAATGGGCAGCATTCCCTTCTCCAGGGGAATCTTCCTGACCTAGGGACTGAACAAGAATCTGCCTTCATTGCAAGAGACCTGGGTTCAATCCCTGGATTGGAAGATCCCCTTAAGGTGGGCATAGCAACCCACTCCAGTATTCTTGCCTGGAGAATCCCCATGGACAGAGGAGGCTGATGGGCTACAGTCCATGGGGTCTCAAAGAGTTGGACATGACTGAGCAACCAAGAACAGCACAGGTAGGTTCATCATTTCTTTTCTTCCAAGGAGCAAGTGTCTTTTAATTTCATAGTTTTAATCACCATTCACAGTAAGTTTAGAGCCCAAGAAAATAAAGCCTGTCACTGTTTCCATTGTTTCTCCATCTGCTTGCCATGAGTTGCCATGAAGTGATGGGACCAGATGCCATGATCTTCATTGTTGAATGTTGAGTTTTAAGTCAAATGTGTTTCACTCTCCCCTTTCACTTTCACCAAGAGACTTTTTAATTCCTTTTCACTTTCTGCCATAAGGATAGTGTCATCTGTGTGTCTGAGGTTATTGATATTTCTCCCAGCAATTTTGATTTCAGTGTCTGCTTTATCCAGCCTGGCATTTCACATAATGTACTCTGTATAGAAGTTAAATAAGCAGGGTGACAATATACAGCCTTGACAAACTCCTTTCCCAATTTGGAACCAGTCCATTGTTCCATGTCCAGTTCTAACTGTTGCTTCTTGACCTGCATACAGATTTCTCAGGAGGCAAGTAAATTTTTCTGGTATTCCCATCTCTTTAAGAATTTTCCACAGTTTGTTGTGATCACAAAATCAATGGTGTTAGCATAGTCAATGAAGCAGAAGTAATGGTTTTTCTGAAATTCTCTTGCTTTTTCTACGATCCAACAAATGACAATCTGACCTCTGGTTCCTCTACCTTTTCTAAAACCAGCTTGAACATCTGGAATTTCTTGGTTCACGTACTGTTAAAGTCTCACTTGAAGGATTTTGAGCATCACTTTGTAAGCATGTGAGATGAGTGCAATTGTGCAGTTATTTGAACAATCTTTGGCATTGCCCTTCATTGGGATTGGAATGAAAACTGACCTTTTCCAGTCCTGTGGCCACTGCAGAGTTTTCCAAATTTGCTGGCAGATTGAGTGCTGGATCATTCAGGTATGACCTAAATCAAATCCCTTATGATTATACCATAGAAGTGACAAATAGATTCAAGAGATTAGATCTGATAGAGTGCCTGAAGTACCAGGGATGGAGGTCCGTGACATTGTACAGGAGGCAGGGATCAAGACCATCCCCAAGAAAAAGAAATGCAAAAAGGCAAAATGGTTGTCTGAGGAGGCCTTACAAATAGCTGTGAATAGAAGAGAAGTGAAAGGCAAAGGAGAAAAGGAAAGATATACCCATTTGAATGAAGAGTTCCAAAAATTAGCAAGGAGAGATAAGAAAGGCTTCTTCAGCAATCAATGCAAAGAAATAGAGGAAACCAATAGAATGAGAAAGTATAGAGATCTCTTTAAGAAAATTAGAGATACCAAGGGAACATTTCATGCAAAGATGGGCACAATAAAGGACAGAAATGGTATGGACCTAACAGAAGCAGAAGATATTAAGAGGAGGTGGCAAGAATGCACAGAAGAATGATACAAAAAAGATCTTCATGACCTAGATAATCACGATGGTGTGATCACTCACCTAGAGCCAGACATCCTGGAATGTGAAACCAAGTGGGCCTTAGGAAGCATCACTACGAACCAAGTTAGTGGAGGTGATGGAAATCTAGCTGAGCTATTTCAAATCCTAAAAGATGATGCTGTGAAAGTGCTGCACTCAATATGCCAGAAAATCTGGAAAACGCAGCAGTGGCCACAGAACTGGAAGAGGTCAGTTTTCATTCCAATCCCAAAGAAAGGCAATGCCAAAGAATGAGCAAACTATCACACAATTGCACTCATCTCAAACGCTAGTAAAGTAATGCTCAGAATTCTCCAAGCCAGGCTTCAGCAATACGTGAACCATGAATTTACAGATGTTCAAGCTGGTTTTAAAAAAGGCAGAGGAACCAGAAATCAAATTGCCAACATCTGCTGGATCATGGAAAAAGCAAGAGAGTTCCAGAAAAACATCTATTTCTGCTTTATTGACTATGCCAAAGCCTTTGACTGTGTGGATCACAATAAACTGTGGAAAATTCTGAAAGAGATGGGAATACCAGACCACCTGACCTGCCTCTTGAAAAATCTGTATGCAGGTTAGGAAGCAACAGTTAGAACTGGACATGGAACAACAGACTGGTTCCAAATAGGGAAAGGAGTACATCAAGGCTGTATATTGTCACCCTGCTGATTTAACTTATATGCGGAGTACATCATGAGAAACGCTGGGCTGGATGAAGCACAAGCTGAAATCAAGATTGCTGGGTGAAATATCAATAACCTCAGATACGCAGATGTCACCACCCTTATGGCAGAAAGTGAAGAGCCTCTTGATGAAAGTGAAAGAAGAGAGTGAAAAAGTTGGCTTCAAGCTCAACATTCAGAAAACAAAGATCATGGCATCTGGTCCCAACACTTCATGGGAAATAGATGGGGAAACAGTGGAAACAGTGTCAGACTTTATTTTTCTGGGCTCCAAAATCACTTCAGATGGTGACTGCAGCCATGAAATTAAAAGACTCTTGCTCCTTGGAAGAAAAGTTATGACCAACCTAGACAGCATATTAAAAAGCAGAGACATTACTTTACCAACAAAGGTCCGTCTAGTCAAAGCTATTGTTTTTCCAATAGTCATGAATGGATGTGAGAGTTGGACTATAAAGAAAGCTGAGCATTGAAGAATTGATGCTTTTGAACTGTGATGTTGGAGAAGACTCTTGAGAGTCCCTTGGACTGCAAGGAAATCCAACCACTCCATCCTAAAGGAAATCAGTCCTGAATATTCATTGGAAAGACTGATGTTGAAGCTGAAACTTCAATACTTTGGCCACCTGATGACTCATTTGAAAAGACCCTGAAGCTGGGCATGATTGAAGGCAGGAGGAGAAGGGGATGACAGAGGATATGTTTGGATGGTATCACTGACTCAATGGACATGAGTTTGAGTAAACTCCAGGAGTTAACAATGGACAGGCAGGCCTGGCATGCTGCAGTCCATGGGGTCGCAAAGAGTCGACATGACTGAGCAACTGAACTGAATGAAACTGAGTGCAACACTTTAATAGTATCATCTTTTGGGATTTGAAGTACCTCAACTCGATGTCCAACTCTTGTGACCCCATGGACTGGGCTCGCCAGGCTCCTCTGTCCATGGAATTCTCCAGGAAGAATAGTGTTGTGGATAGCCATTCGTTTCTCCAGGGTCTCTTCCTGACTCAGGGATCAAACCTGGGTCTCGTGCATTGCAGGCAAATTCTTTGCATCTGAGTATCAGGGAAACTCCATTAATTATCATTAAGAAAATATATTAATAAAAGTTTAATGTATTTATTAAAGTAAAACATTCTTTCTATTAACTTTTTTGATTTATATAATAGGAGTACTAGAGATAGATTCAAACCTTACCTCTTTCTCCAACTCTATGCTTTTTCCCTCCCTCTTTACCCAACTCATTAGCCTTTTAATCATAGTAAGAGGACTTTTTCTCTTTAAAACAATAACACTAACATTTCGCTAACACCCTATATGTACTAGGTTGCTTACCTCATTCAGTCCTCATGAAAAAATAGTGAAATGAGTCTTATTATTATCCCCACTCAAAAGATGAAGCAATGAAGGCCTTGAAAGATATGTAAATTATCCAAGATAACAAAGTTAGTATGGAACAGAACCAGGATTAGAATCCAGACAGTATAGAAGTTTGCTTCATAGAAAGTAAATATACTACACCAGAAAAAATAAATCCGTGTTGAACTGACCACTTACAAGACTAATCCTCAGGATTCCCTGGTGATCTAGTGGTTGAGAATCCGTCTGTCAATGCAGGGGTCACAGGTTCAATCCTTAATCCAGGAAGACACCTAATGCCGAGGAGCAACTAAGCCCATGTGCCACAACTGCTGAGTCTATGCATCGCAACTACTGAAGCTTATACACCAAAAGCCTGTGCTTTGCAACAAGAAGCCGCTGCCGTGAGAAGCCCGTGCACTGAGAAGAATAGCCCCTGCTCACCGCAACTAGAAAAAGCCTGCACGCAGCAATAAAGACCCAGCACAATAATTAATCTTAAAAAAAAAAGACTAATCCTCATTCAAAATTCCCTCCTACCTCTACTCACTGTATACCACCTAATACCCAGGCAATCTGCATATCCCTGAGAACTAATGATTGCTGTTTTAAGCCACTGAGTTTGGGCTTAATTTTACTGATAAGGGTTTTGTATGCTTTTAATAAATGGAAACAAAATTGAATTTGAAAATGCTTTTAAAATATTAAACAAACATATGTTGAAAGACTGTATATTTTCTTATAAGAGTATATACACGCACACACATGCACAGATTTCAGGCCAATTGTTTATACAGCTTAAATAAAGCTTCTCCTAGAAAATCAATTATTTTTCCCAAAATACTAATGTCTATACCCACATTTCAGATTAACATGCTTTTGTAAACAGCAAAACAAGACTGCAAATCTTACCTAAAATCCAGGATTCCATGAAGTCAAGGGACATACTGTCATAAGACTTTTCATAGCACCTGCAAAGCAACTGTAGAGTTAAACCAGTCAATTGAAAAACAGAAATTTCAACAAGTATAATGACTCCATGTGTTTCTAAAGAGATAGATTCAAATATCAAAGAATGAAGGGATGCCTATGCGAACACTGACAAAGTCCTTGAATAATTTTACAAAAATAATTTTTGATAATTATACTATGCAAATAAGGCAAGAAATGAGCTCTTCCTCCAGGAGGCGGAGCTGAACCAACAAAACACAAACTAGATTCTGTCCCCCCTCCTCCCAAAAAACTTGCTTCATTTTTTTGGTACATAGTTAAAATAAAATCTAAATTTGGTTAAAATATAAGGGAAATTGAACACATTTTTATATATAACTGTTAACTTTATTTTTCAGGATAAAGCCCACTCAAGCCTTTTTTTCCTGATTACATTTTGGCCAGCATTTTTAAATGGATTCACTCAAGAAGGCTTTTTTCTCTACTACCAATTATCCTCAGAGAAAAGCAAAGAGGATTTCTTATCCCACATTTCTCTATCAAAGAATCTTCAAAAAGTAAAGCCATCTAAGTCATAAAAAGATTTTAAGAGTAATTCTGCTATCTGGTGGCAAAATGCATAAACAACCAGCGCAAGTGATGGGATTACAAGTATCAAAGAATAGGTCTGAATTTTTCTTACATTTTCCAAAAAAAAACAGACTTTTCTAATCTGAACTAAAAGTAAAACACTTAAATTTTGTCAAAGAATCATTAATTTAGGAATAAAGAAAGGGAAATGATAGAGTATTATTGAATATTGTGTTAGCAACCATTAAAAACTTTGCATTCAATTTCTGAGAAAATTTGAATCACTAAGACTTTCCTTCAATGATAAAGAACAACTCTCCAAAGCAGTATAATTGTCCCAAAGATAAACTGATCAATTGCCATTGTGATGCAAATACTCCCTGAGACTTAAAATCATACCAAATGAATTTTAAAGCAGGAAGAGATCCTAAATATTACATAGCCTGACATTCTCATTTTACAGATGAGAAAACAGAATCCAGGAGATTAAGTGACTTGTCTAAGACCACACAACTAAGTTAAAGTCAATCAAGGGCCTAGAATCTAAGTCTCTTGACTTAAGGGCCAAAAATATTTCTCCTCTTCTTGGGTTTCCCCCATGGCTCAGAGGTAAAAGAATCTACCTACAATGAAGGAAATGCAGGAGGCTCCAGTTCAATTCCTGGATCAGGAAGATCCCCTGGAGGAGGGCATGGCAACCCACCCCAGTATTCATGGACAAGGGATTCTGGTGGGCTACAATCCCTGGGTCAGGAAGATCCCCTGAAGGAGGGCATGGCAACCCATTCCAGTATTCTTGCCTGAAAAAGCCCATAGACCAGGGGAGTCTGGTGGGCTACAATCCATGGGACTGTAAAGAGTTGAACATGACTGAGCTACTGAGCACACATACACTTCACTGAGAAACAGTAGCAGTTATGAAAAAGAATTTCAACCAAAGCCTATTGCATCCCACATGTTTTCCTCATTAAGTCTATTTCCCCTCTTTGAAAAGAATAGTGGGTTTTATCGACAGTGAGTTTAATATTGTTTTCCATACTTAAATGTAACAGAATCTTAAACCCTCAAAGCAGGGCTGCAGGGGCTCCTTGATGGGACTTCCAGGCAAGACAACCTGTGGATTTCATCCTCCGCTCACCCCTGTTGCCAGGAGTCCTAGTGCAGAACACCACCTGCACAACAGTTCTCAAAGTGTGGTCCCCAGAACTACAGCATCAGCTTTAACTGGGACCTGTTAGAAATGCATATTCTTGAGTCCAATCCCAGACCTACTTGATCAGAAGCTCTGAGAGTAGGACCCAAAACAATGTGTTTAACAAGACTTCAGCTGTTTCTGCCACACTGAGGTCTGAGAACCACTAGCCTACACAACCAAAGCCGTAGCTACCTTAATAAAATCTGATGTTCTCCACCTGAGAGGCCCTTCTCTATCATATAAAGAAATGCCAGCTCATTTTAGAGTATGTCTTGTTACCTAAATTTTGAAGCACTGGCACAAAACTTTCCTGACAACAGTTGTTCAGTTTACTAGTGGAATCCCATTCCCAGCTTTATTCAAGACTTTGAGGGTTAAGAATGAAATAATGCCATTTGCAGCAACATGGGGTGGACCTCAGGATTATCACACTAAGTGAACTGTTAATAAGTCAGACAGAAAAAGACAAATATCATACAATCTCACTTATATGTGGAATCTAAAATATGACACAAATGAACTTATCCATGAAACAGAAACAGACTCACAGACATAGAGATCAGACTTACGGTTGCCAGAGGAGGGCTGGATTGGGAGTTTGGGATTAGCAGATGCAAACTCATACATAGAATGAATAAGCAACAAGGTCCTATTGTGGTGCACAGAGAATTATATTCAATTTCCTATTTTAAACCACCATGGAAAAGAATATGCAACAGAATGTATCAGATGGTAAAGAATCCACCTGCAATGTGGAAGACCTGGGTGCGATCCCTGGGTTGGGAAATCCCCTGAAGGAGGGCATGGCAACCCACTCTAGTATGCTTGCCTGGAGAATCCCCATGGACAATGGAGCCTGCTGGGCTACAGTCCATGGGGTTGCAGTTGGACACAACTGAGCGGCTAAGCACAGCTCAGCACAGAGTATAACGGAATCACTTTGCTGTAAAGCAGAAATTAACACAACATTGTAAATCAACTATACTTTAATAAAATAAAACTTTTAAAAAAGACTTGGCAGGTTTTTGTTTTGTTTTGTTTTGCTTCATTCCCCAAGGACAATGAGTGTTCCTATCAAAGCAGAAATGAGAGAGAGGAGAAAATGTTGCAAGAGCACAGAAATGAGGGCGAGGATATCTTCTCTTCCTCTTCCTTTTCTACTTCCTCCACCCACAGCTCCAACTTAGCCGTCCCTTCAACCACTATCGGCCCTTGTCTTACTGGCCCCTTATTGGCACCCTCATAACTGCTACCTCTGTCGTTCCTCTCTCCGCTGTTTACTGCCTTGCCTTCTATTTAACTGCCCATTCCTTAGCTTTGGAACATCAAGAAATCTCAGTACCTAGAAGAGAAGTAACATCTAGTCAGGTCCCTCTAATACAGAAGAGAAAAAACTGTGGTCTTGGAAAGTTAAAAAATATTATTCTCTGCTATACAACTCTTTCAACTCAATAAATGAGATTATATATTTTTTCTATTATGCTTTAACTTTCTTGCTTGAGTTCAGCATTTTAAGCCCCTCCAAAATCAAGTCAAAGTTGGTTATGTCATTGTATAGCAGTTCCTCCTTGCTTAGGTTTATCAGAAAGTTTTTCTCAGCCTGCCTTTTGTATTTTCAACAGCCTTTCGTGAGAATAATCAGAGCTATAAAGTACCTACTGCACCCAAGACCTTTCTTGAGATTGTCTTTAGGACAGTGATCATTCAATCCAAATAACAGTATTATCATTCAGTCTGTATTTCAATATCATCACAGAGATATTTCTGCTTTCAGCACCCAGTATGTAGCATGAACTGTCCTAGATGCTGAGAATACAGCAGCTAAGAGAACAGCGTTGGGGAAGGGGGAACACCTTTCTTAGTGTAGTTTACATTCTAGAGGGAAGCACAAAATATGTAATACAATAGGACCTCAGATGACAGAAAGTGCTAAGAAGAAAAATGAAGCAGGGTGGAGTATACAGAATGTTACAATTCTAAGTAGGGTGATCTATAAAGGCTCCTTAAGGTGGGAATATTTTAATATCTTGGGAGACTCTCATACCTTTTATTAATTTGTTGAGTTCTAAGAAGTACCAAAAACCATTTCCTTTTCAATTACTCAAAAATGATTTATTTAGCCACACATTCTGGAATTTTCTCAGAGTTAACATCAACCTTACAAGTTATATTTTCTCGAATTAGCCCTGTGTTTTCCCAGAACCAGTCATGTCACTGATACAAATAAGAAAACAATAAATACCAGCATATATAAAAACAGAAATGTAAAGCCACATCTATACAACTACATGGAAGAATATGATGAAATTTGTTTAAAAAAAAAAAAAAAGGTTTTTTCCTTCTGCACTTTTATCTACTAAAAGAAAAAAATCCATGTTTATTATTATTATCAGCTACCCAAGTTCCTAAGAAGTCAGCAATAAACTGTGAAGTGTTCACCTGGGTAGATGAGAAAATTTGGGGGAGGAAAAACAGAATGAACCTTTAAAACATCTTTTGCAGAGAACTGAATTTCATCTTTTTGCCCCAGACTGAACTAATAAAGACATAATTTATTTAGCCGAAGCACCTCAAGTCAAATACAGAGTTTTCGGGGCCCAGGGAACATCTTTTTCATGCCATCTTACACTTGGATCACAGAAGAACAATGAGTTCAAATAATTTGGCCGTGCCGAGTTTGTGGTTTTGTCTGTTTTAAAACTGGAAAACAATGTTTTCCCCTTCTTATTATACTCACCAGAATCCATTGTCTCTTTCTTCACTTCTCTGCCCAGTTCTGCAGAAAACACTTAAAATCTTTAAATGCTTTGGTCATTTTAGTTCTTCCAAATTGGGCAGTCACACAATTGCTTCATGTCCAAAATAGTTACTATAAAATGTCCAGAAATAATGGGCATTGTTGCTATAAAAGAAAAGGGGGGGCGGATGTTAATGTGGTTACAGGGTAAAATAAAATGAAAGCAAAATCGAATGAAAAATCTTTATATAGAATAAAAATTAATAATATCTTTGAATCACACTTCCCAGGGTCATGCACAAAATTCGATGATTTATTCAGCTCTGTTTAGGGAAAACATCAATGATGAGTCAAAAAATTAAGCTATCCCCTCTTCCCAGTAAGTTCTATTAAAGAATCCATAGCCTGCTTATTAAACTTCAAAGTATATTGGCCTTTGTATAATGTAAAATCTTTACTTTTAGCATTCTTTTTATTTAGCAATTTTTCAAGGTGATTAATTGTCCTTCTACACATATTAGAACTTACCATCTAGAATTTCTTTTCTCCATGTTTGAATTCTCACCTCTGTTTTTTACTAGGTTTTGTAATCGGTCCTAGATTCAAATCCTGTGTCTTTTGGTTGTGTGCTGAATGTTGTGTGTGATGTGGGCTTATTTATCTCTCTGAAATTCACTTTATGCTTAAACAGCAACAAATAGTACCAAACTCTTCAAATGGTTATTTTGAGAACTAGATAAATAATAAATATGATACCACTCACAGTTATTGTTAAATCAATATTAGTTTCATTTCCTCCTCACCAGAAATTTTCCTTGTTTGCTTAAAACAGTACTTCTTCTTGAAAAAATTTTACAGTATAATTGTCAAACATCTAGAAAACAGAGGCAACTAAAATAAGAAAATTGAAATTATTCCTATTCCTCATAATCAAAGATAATCAGATTAACATTTTGTATATATCTTTCTATTCTTTCCTTCTTTAGATATATAGAATATTTTTTAACTGTAGCACTATCAGATACATACAAAAAATTGCATAAATCAAATTCTCACAAAGTAAACACACCTAATATTACT
The DNA here is from genome assembly GCF_019923935.1 of Bubalus bubalis. Taxonomy (NCBI): domain Eukaryota; kingdom Metazoa; phylum Chordata; class Mammalia; order Artiodactyla; family Bovidae; genus Bubalus; species Bubalus bubalis. Next base: position 42,378,033 of record NC_059169.1, on the reverse strand, counting down.
ACATTTGATGTGTTTTTGACCTTGACAATGCATCACAAAACCATGGGAGCCAGACTCTAAGGCCATATCTCCTGAGGTTGAGTTCTGCTCTCCAGTTTCCTGGTGATGTGACCTGGATAAACTTTTAAAGTCACAGTTAGCTGCTAAATAGTAACAGTTTATCCAGTTATGAAGATTACATGAGTTAATTTATGTAATTGACTTAGAATAATATGAGACATATAGCATGTACCCAGTAAAGTAAGACATTGTTATTATTATACACTATCTGAAGAACCTTTTCTTTCCCAATCGTTACACATTCCCTGGGTGCATGGAAGTCATTTTTCTCTTGAAGAATTTAGTTAGCTCCCTTAAAGTCTTCTCTGATTTCCTCACATGCAATTAATCAAATGGAAAGCAATCACCATCCTCACAATAAGCGACATATTTCCATTTGCGATCACATTTCCTCAGCTGGTACCAAAACTGCAAAGTGCCCCCCATTACACCCTAACCTATCTTCCCAAACAGAAATCTTTTTACTCCCTTCTATAAAGACTTCTCTCAGGCAACTCATTCTCCTTTAAACATCTTATTCTTTTCCACCTCCAGCTTTGGGTTTACATCTCCCAGCTTTCTTGATATGCCTTTTTTTTTTTCCATCAAGCTTTCAGTATTTCCCCATTCCTCCCGGAAGAGCTTCCTCTCACCTCCATATCGCCCTCACCTGGCAGTAATCAGGCACTGCCTTCCTCACAACAAAGCAGTTCGCCTATATGTATGGCACTTCACAGCTCACAAAACGCTTTCACATCACCGTCTCTTTTGATCCTCACAGCAATCTGATGAAATAATAAAACAGTGACTATTATCCACATTTTTACCAAGGAACTTAACTCTTCATTATGAAAATATATCCAGTCCCTGCCTAGTATGAAAGCTCCTCCAGACCAAAGACATTACACTTTTCGTTTTCTTGTCCTCGAGACATATTTACTCGGGAATTGATCTACCTCCCAAATCATTGTTATCAATAAAAATAGCAAACACTTTTGAGTGCCTTGTAACATATCTCTGGGCTAAATACACACGGTTACTGTTCATTTATTTAGCAGTGTCTTCAACATCTGTGATGTCCCAGCTCTCTGCTCCATCTTGGGACCCCTTGCTAGGAGTTTCTTTGATTCTCTCTATATATTGAGATTATGGGAAAGAGCACTGGGGTGCCTTCTGGAAAACCTTGTGTCAGGTACTGCCTCCACTAACATACATGTAGGGTTATCTTGGGCATCTCTGGACCTGAGTTTCCTTGTCTATGATATCTCTGATCTGACCCCCTCATGAGATTATTATGAAGATCAAATAAGATTTGCAAGTACTTTATATAGCTTTATGAAAATATAAAGGTATCAATGTTGCACGACTATTAAAAAATGGCTCTTGCCCTTGCCTTCCCACAATCCCGTTGGGAAGATAAGGAATATACACAAGACGAGTCTAATATATAATGATGTATTTTTATTGACAGAAGATGCCAATGTATAATAACCGAGAGAGAGAACATGAGAAAGTAACATTGCACTTGTAAATTCAGAAGATTAAAACGTTCTTCCAAATCTTAGTTTGTCCTCTACTTTATCAATGGGAAAATATTAATTCTTCTTGTGGGAATTAACTTTCCATCAGAAATTGGATAACTCATTTGGATTCTTTAAATGTTTTTAATGCCATGGATCACTGTGGCAGTATGTTATCCAGGTTCATTTCATTCTTTTACACTTATTCCAATGAAATAGTAAGTTATTGCCCCCCGATTTCTGAGGGAGAAAGAATAGGAGCAAATGTAAGGAAGCTGCTCTTTGATCTCTGTGCACATCAATTACAGGTAATAAATCCCCCTGCAGTTGGAGCTAAGACAGGATCTCAAAAGCACATGGACTTTCCTATTAGAAAATATAAACCAAATAGTGACTATTTGTTGTTTAGATTTATTTTGTGAGTAATGTAACTGAAAAAACAACCCAGCATTGAAGGATGTATCATTTTTAATCTCAGCACTTTTAGCTACTGCCAACACCAGATAGAGTATCTTATTGCAATAATTCAAGGATTTCTCTATTAGTTTCTCTAAGCCCTTAAAGCAAATGAAGCTCTTATGATATAAAACACCTTCTTTCTCTATTTTTTTCTCAGCTCTCAAGCCTAAATGCATTTCAGGGTAGAATTTTAAATGAACTAGATAAATGAAATTCTATCTAACTGTATTAATTTTTGACACTCTTTTTATGATTCTTTTAAAAAGAACATAGAAACGAATTGCAGCGCTGGCTGCCGTACAGTCATGATGAATAGCATGCTACAAATAATTTTTTTTTTCAAACTTTTGAAAGAACAATTTAGATGTTTAATCTCTTAGGTGGCTTTACAAATACCCTCCTTTGATAATTGACCAACGAGCTAGCAATGAGGTTTCTTAAACAAAGAAAAGCACTCGTATATTAAAGAAAGCATTTTCATACTTTTTCTCCCTATTGTTTAACCTTTTGTTCCCATCACGAATACCTACCCGTAGTTCTTATCTCTGACCTTGAGGAACTGTATAGCTTTATCGAGACTTCCTTTTAGCTCACAGATGACCTTCAGCAGATGTCATTGAGCTCTGACCTGCCTCAGTGATCAGCTCACACAAAATACATATGCTGAACAGTGCTGGTGTGTGCAGTAGGGGTAAGTGAATTATTTACAAAAATTTGAGTTGACACCTTTTATCAAATGTGGAAAGATGAAGACAAAACAGCTGCTATTGCTGTCGTAAGCAATCTGCTGGTGATTGAATAAAAGTGTCAAGAAAATGGCTGCTTGATGGCCTTTTGTTCTCCCTCATCCAGCTTGATGTTAGTTTGAGCTGTCAGTTAGGAATCACGGCAGTGTGATTTATCAATAGACTGAGTGACCTTCTCTTTTAGCTTGAGGTAGAACTGGAAGACAGCGCCCTCTACTGTGAACACACAGCGCTTCCTCTTACTGTGCCATTCTGGTGATGGGTTTGCATTTGCTGGAAGCGACTCACTCTTTTGATAATGAAGGCTTTTTCAATTTTGTCCTGTTTCCATTGCCGCCACACGTTTATTTAAAATTAGAAAAATAAAAATAGAAAACCTTCAATCATATTTCTATACCTTCCAGCAAACTGAATTAGAAAATCAGTATTTCAGATAAAATTCTTCCTCCTTGCTAATTAAACTCCAGAATAAGGAAACATTATCTTTGATAGCAAACTGAATCTTTAAATAATGTTTGGACTATACTGATATTAATATCCGTTAGTATTAACTCAAATTATTTTATAGCCTCTATAAAAAGATGGATTTAGACTTATTTTTCTGTCATACTATTGTGGTCTCCTCAAGAAAGATATTATTATCAATCAGAGCTTTGTGGATCTTTGAGTGGTATGAAACTATAGTGGAAAAGGGCATTACAAATTAATATTCCCACTGCCATTGTGTAGATATATGTGTTTATTTAAACTAGGACTTTCTAATTTAATAAATATTTCTTTTATCTAAAATTCAAAGGAGAATAAGTTTTTTCTAGCAGCTATTGAAAAGGAAATAGTGAATCTATGTAAAAGAATTAGAATAATATTATCTTATTTCCAAAAGCACATAATCTTTTCAGAGCAATGAGATCGAATTTAACAGGCAACAAACTTTTGTGCTTTTAAAAACTGTTAGATATACACAATTTAAATACATTTAATTTCTCCCTTAGGTATTCCACAACAACTTTTTAACTTCTTATTTTGTGTTTTTATATCAGACATGAAAAATCATTGTGGAAGCATTATCTTGTCAGCCAAATCACAGACTTAACTATCCAAAGATACTTTGTTAGGGCAGTCTTTCCTCAGCCTCTCTTGCACCTCTCTTCCGTTGCACGACAGATTAGGGCAGACCAGGTTAGGAAACTAAAACGATGTGCTTCCCCATTTCACAAAATGTCCTCTTCGGCCTCCCTGCCTTTTCTTCCCTAATTTAATTTCAGCCATTAGGTGGTGAACTCACTCTCTCGTAAATGAACAGAAGCACCAGGCTTGGGGTTCAAACTTCAGTTCCTGGCACAAGCTTTGACTTTTTCCTCTCCCTCCTGATATACATACACACCATGACTTGTTCATAAAAGATCTGCAGCAAAGTTGAATAATATGTAAATTTTATGTTGTAATGAATTAGGTCCTAAGATCTTTAAAGGTCAGACACCTGGTATAATACATCACATTCTTTAATATCAACTACAAAATAACTGTAATAAATTTTTCCAACACCACATCCTCACATGCTGCTACCCACAAGGAAGCACCAAAGGAAATGTGTCATTTGTCAAAACATGCAAAAAAACTGGCATGTGTACAAGTCACTTTAAAAATAATTCTCAGGTTAGAAATAGCTTTCCAAATGAATATTTTGTGGTTAAACAAAGAAAAACACATTAGTGCTTGACTGAAATCATCTCCTGATATGTTAAAAGAATGAGGAGAAAGAAACAACTAACATTCTAGGATATATGATCAAATCATTTTAATTAGTTACAGGATAAATGTACAATTTATAGGCAAAGAGCCTTATTTGATTATCTTTAAGGAAAAACTCAACAAGCATGGAAATTTAAGTATGGATGAGTGAGTGGTCTATTATAAAAATGTATAGCTTCTTGAGTTATCGAAATTTTATAGTTGCTATTAAAATTAAAATATTTATTTCTTTTATAATGCTATTTGCAAGCTTCAATTACAAGTCTCTATTATAGGAACATATCTCTTAGCAAGGGAAGGAAAAGAGATTTGCTCACTGAAAGGGCAGACTTCAGAGATTTTTTTTAAAGTGCAAACCCACATGAATACGTGCTCTCATTCCCACCCACCCCATGTCCCTATACTCAAATAGTGTATTTTATTGACTTAAGGTACAGTGAAATGGACATATAAGCAGAAATGTTCATCTTTAGAATTTCTAGTGTGACTCCAGGTAGGCCTCTGATATGTATTTGTAAAACTGTTGAAGGCATGCCCTTAGAAATATACATTGGTGGGACTTCCCTGGCGGGCCAATGGTTAAGAATCTGCCTTGCAATGCAGGGGACATGGATTCCATTCCTGGTTGGGGAATCAAGATCCTACATGCCAAGGAAAAACTAAGCCCGTGGCCAGTGAAAGATCCTGAATGATGCAACAAAGATCCAGCATGCCATGGCTAAGACCAGATGCAGCTAAATTAAAAACTTTTGCAAAAAAATATACATATATATATAAATAAACTTTATTTTAAAATACATATACATGTGTGTGTATATATATACACACACACAAAGTAGTTATTTCATATACCTCACCACTACCACCAATCTGGTGAATTTTCAATAGGAATTGAGACTCTATTTGAGAAATAATTGAAAGGTTGATTAATTTAAATAGGATTCATGTTTTAAAATTGCATATGCTTACTGAAACACTGTGATCACCTGAAACACCACTTTTATTTTTTTCAACCTATTCGATGGTTGAAAACAGGACCTATTTATGGTCCCGTTCACATGTATATATGGCATCAGTCAATAGTTAAAAAGTGAAGTGGAAATTTTGTCTAGATCATTAAGAGGTATCGTATAAAAAAGAATGAACCCAGTGTAGTTTTAGTACTTGAAAGTTTCTGGAAAACTGCCCAAATCCCACCCTTTTTAATATATATACATAAAGTTAATCAAAATATTCATAACCTTTATAGCCAGATATAAAATGGACTTTCTAGGCTGGGGAGAATGAACAAGCAGCTGAACACCTGTGTTCTTGCTCCCTGTAAGTCAAACATAGAAGTCCTTAGACAAACTGAAGGGACTAAGGAACTCTAGAATGAAACTTTCTGGGTTTCAATTAATTTGTTCAAAGTGGGAAGAGGATGTAAAGAAATAGTTTAAAGAAAAGAAATGCACAGTAATCAAAGAAAAGCAATTTAGGTAAATTGACTAAAATAAAATTTTAGGCCATTGACACATAATGGTCATGAAGGTGTTATAAAAACTGCATGTTCATCCTCTGCTGGTGGAAGTGTAAATTTCCTTAGCTTTCTGGAAAATACTTCCAGAGAGTAAGAATTTGGTAAACCATTTGGCAGTATGACCCGTTCATTCATTCATTCAACAAATGTTTATCGAATGTTTGGTTTGGGGCTAACAGTAAGCAAACACAAAAATATCCCTGCTTTCTTAGAACTGATATTCTGGTGCAGGAGATAAACAATAAGCAAGCAAATGATTAAATAGTCAGCATGTCAAATCTTGGTAAGAGTGATGGAGAAGGAAAGGAGTAGAGGTGTGTGACTATTTTAAGTAGAATGGTCAGGGTATCTTCCCTAAGAAGGTGGCATTTGAGCAAAGACCAGAAAGAAGAAAGGGTTATTGAGGGAGGAGCCCCAAGCATGGTTGACCTTTAAATCCTACCTAGACTCGGCTCCATGCCATCAGATTGGTTTACTGCCAGTCACAGGGATGGCGGAACACCCCTCCCAGCCTGCTCTCTGCTGTGGTGACCAAGCGGCAGACCCACCACCTGAATATCCCTGTTTTGGAGAACCCACCCATCTCAGCCAGTGAGATGCTGGTACCCTGCATAGGGTGCCCAGGCCCTCGGGAACCATCTTCAGAGTTGACAAGCAGCTGGGCCCTGGTGCTGCAATAGGCAGCAGGACAGAACTAGCCCCTTGTAAGCCTCTGAGCAGTAGGGGAGCTGGGGGGAGGGGGAGCACTAAGCCCACTATGCTTATTCCCGTAAGTACTCACCTTGGCTTTCCCCTTCCTGTCCTGGCTCTGGGTTTTCTCTGAAGGAACTCACATTGGTCTGTCTCATTTATCCTAGGGAAATAAGCAGAAGTCAAAACCAAACATGGGCTTCCCTAGTGGCTCAGATGGTAAAGAATCTGCCTGCAAGGCAGGAGACCAGAGTTCAATCCCTGGGTCAGGAAGATTCTGTGGAGAAGGGAATGGCTACCTACTCCAGTATTCTTGCCTGGAGAATCCCAGGGACAGAGGAGCCTGGCGGTCATGGAGTTGGACACGACTGAGCAACTGTCAGATCTCTGCCTAAATTCTTTATCAGTTATTTACAATAGAAATATCCAGACAATAGAAATATCCAGTGAAAGGGAGCACTACAACTTATATTTACGATGATTTAAACATCAATATTCATAGAGAAAGACAGAAAACAAGTTCAGTAATGTGTCAGGTTATAATTTATAGCCTGTGATAAAGTAGGTTAGCAAACTATAGCCCAAGATGGCAAATCTGACCCAAGGCTTGTTTTTTTTTTTTCCTTTTCTTTTTCTTTTTTAAGTTTTCTTAAACACAGCCCTGCCCATTCATGTAGCTGCCTTTGTAATACGACAACAGAGCTGGGTGGTCACCACAGAGACCACGTAACCTACAACACTAAGTATTGACCATCTCACCCTAACAGTTTGCTAGTCCTTGATCCAGTCACAGATATTTTCGGTTCTTCCTTATTTCTCTGTATTTCTATATTCTTTACAGGTAAAAATATATGATACTTACAGTCAGAAAAGAAAGATAAATAAACAGCTTTGTTCTTTTCTATTGTCTGGGAATATTTTCATACTATAAAATGATAGGCAGCTATTTATCAGATCCAGCTTGGTCCTCAGCCATAGTTAAATAGCTTGTTGAAAGTGTTAGTCACTAAGATATGTCCAATTCTTTGTGGCCTCAAGGACTGTAGCCCACCAGGCTCCTGTGTCCATAAAAGTCTCCAGGAAAGAATACTGGAGTGGGTTGCCATTCCCTTCTCCGGGCATCTTCCTGACTCAGGGATAGAACCCAGGTCTCCTGCATTACAGGTAGGTTCTTTACTCTCAGAGCCACCAGGGAAGCCCTTCAAACAGCTTTATAATAGGGACTATAAAGTTACTATTTATATCACCAACATCTGTAGCTCACAGTTACCACATTTCAGGGATTTAAGTGCTTTCCAACTATTAAGTTTCTATGAGATAGAAATGATTCTTATCTCCTTTTACAGATGAGGAAACTAAAAAACAAAGGAGTTGGATAATTCACCCCAGGTCTCACATTGGTACACAGGAGCCAGGGTTCAAATCCAAGCAGGCTGGAGCCAAGATACGTACTCTAAATCCTGTCCTGTGCTGCGTCCTTGTGACTGTCTTCTCTTGTCTGTGACTGTCTAATTCTTGTACTGTCTTCTCACAGGAAGCAAGTATTTTGTTCAGGGTAAAAATTAGTCATCTCAAGTTAATACCTGAGGTCCAAAAACTTCTGCAAAGGCTGAAAGGGGAAAAGAGATGGATGGGGAGAGAAGAAAGAAGGAATAGATGTGGAAGTTTGACTTTTCATAGTCCTGACGGTTTTATCAAAAGTAGGTCATGGAAAGTAGTCTGGTGTATTTACTACTCAAGGTTTTCCAAAGAAACAGAACCAACAGAATATGTGTGTATAGAGAGAGAGATTTAATTTTTAAAAATTGGCTCTCATAAGTGTGGGAACTGGCAAGTCATAATTCAATGGGCAGGCCAGCAGGCTGGAGACCCAGGGAAGCTGTAATGTTGAGCTTGAGTCTGAAGGCCATCTGGAGGCAGAATTCCTTCTTTCTTGGAGAATCTTGTTCTTTTTCTCTTAAGGTCTTCAACTGATTGGACAAGGACCACTCAACAAAATTAAGGGTAATCTGCGTTACTCAAAGTCTACTGATTTAAATGCAGATGTTACTGTGAAGGTATTTTTTTTTTTTTTAGATTAGATTTAAATGTTAATCTCATCTAAAAAAAAAAAAAAAAAAAAAAACCTTCACAGTAACATCTGCACTGACACTTGACCAAATATTTGGGTACAATGATTTAACCAAGTTGATACATAAAATTAATCATCATCTCTGAATTATGATGCAGGAGAAGGCTCTTAAGAGTCCCTTGGACTGCAAGGAAATCAACCAGTCAATCTCAAAGGAAATCAACCCCAAATATTCATGGGAAGGACTGATGCTGAAGCTGAAGCTCCAATATTTTGGCCACCTGATGTGAAGAGCCAACTCATTGGAAGAGATCTTGATGCTGGGAAAGATTAAAGGCCAAAGGAGAAGAGGATTGCAGAGGATGAGATGGTTAGATAGCATCACTGACTCAATGGACATGAGTTTTAACAAACTCTGAGAGACAGTGGAAGAGAGAGGAGCCTGGCCTGTTGCAGTCCATGGGGTAGCAGAGAGTTGGACATGACTTAGTAACCAAACAGCAACAGCTGAGTAAACAAATTAGAAGAAGGAAAAAAATAGAAAGATGAGAGAACTAAGGGGCACAGTTACAATAGGATTTGGGGTTCTAGAAAGGAGCACACACTTCTCTTCCCTCAAGAGTTTCCAATCTATCAAGAGAAATAGACAAGCTGCAAGAAAAGTCACAGTGGTAGATAGACTGGTGCCTTGAGTCCAAACAAGGATTTTGACCCATCTAAGCAAAGGTGTTCCGTGGGGGGACAAGCAGACCAGGAAGCAGGCTGGACAATCAGCCTTAGGGTTTAGCTTGGAGGGGTAGGGAAGCTTGGCCAAGAGGGATTGTGGGTGGGATAGGAGTTGGAAAGGACAGCCAGGAGTCTAATATCTTATCCTGTGTCCTATGCTGCAAATAAAAGCAAAAAAACATTTCTTCATAAGACATTCTGTGATCTTCAGGAACATCAACCATGCTGCCTTGGTCAATAGGAAAGCATGTATTGAAAATGGAGCAGTGAAGCCTGGCTTCAGCTTCCTTTTGATGAGGGCTTCAAGGACCCTCTTCACCACTTTTATCCTTTAAGGATTTACAGCTTGGGTAGGGTAGATGTCCTTTTCATCAGAGGGGCTGCTACTGCTGCTAAGTCGCTTCAGTCATGTCCGACTCTGTGCAACCCCATGGACTGCAGCCTACCAGGCTCTTCCATCCACTGGATTTTCCAGGCAAGAGTACTGGAGTGGGTTGCCACTGCCTTCTCCTCATCACAGGGGACTGGAATCCAAAAGTAGGAAGTCAAAAAATGCCTGGAGTAACAGGCAAATTTGGCCTTGGAGTACAGAATGAAGCAAGGCAAAGGCTAACAGAGTTTTGCCAAGAGAATGCACTGGGCATAGCAAACACCCTCTTCCAACAACACAAGAGAAGATTCTACACATGGGCATCACCAGCTGGTCAATATCGAAATCAGATTGATTATATTGTTTGCAGCCGAAGCTGGTGAAGCTTGATACAGTCAGCAAAAACAAGGCCAGGAACTGACTGTGGCTCAGATCATGAATTCCTTTTTGCCAAATTCAGACTTAGATTGAAGAAAGTAGGGAAAACCACCAGCCCATTCAGGCATGACCTAAATCAAATCCCTTATGATTATGTCATAGAAGTGACAAATAGATTCAGGAGATTAGATCTGATAGACAGAGTGCCTGAAGAACCATGGATGGAGGTTCATGACATTGTACAGGAGGCAATGATCAAGACCATCCCCAAGAAAAAGAAACACAAAAATGCAAAATGGTTATCTGAGGAGGCCTTGCAAATAGCTGAAAAAGAAGAGAAGCTAAAGGCAAAGGAGAAAAGGAAAGATATACCCATTTGAATGCAGAGTTCCAAAGAACAGCACAGAGAGATAAGAAAGCGTTCCCCAGTGATCAATGCAAAGAAATAGAGGGAAAAATAGAATGGGAAAGACTAGAGATCTCTTCAAGAAAATTAGAGATACCAAGGGAATATTTCATGCAAAGACGGATACAGTAAAGGACAGAAATGGTATGGACCTAACAGAAGCAGGAAATATTAAGAAGAGATGGTAAGAATACACAGAAGAACTATACAAAAAAAATATCTTCATGACCCAGATAACCACGATGGTGTGATCACTCACATAGAGCCAGACATTCTGGAATGTGAAGTCAAGTAGGTTTTAGGAAGCTTCACTATGAACAAAGCTAGTGGAGGTGATGGAATTCCAGTTGACCTATTTCAAACCCTAAAAGATGATTCTGTTAAAGTGCTACACTCAGTATACCAGCAAATTTGGAAAACTCAGCAGTGGCCACAGGACTGGAAAAGGTCAGTTTTCATTCCAATCCCAAAGAGCAATGACAAAGAATGTTCAAACTACCACACAATTGTACTCATCTCACAGGCTAGCAAAAGTGAAAGTGTTAGTCGCTCACTCATGTCCAACTCTTTTGCGACCCCATGAACTGTAGCTTGCCAGGCTCCTCTGTTCATGGAATTCTCCAGGCAAGAATACTGGAGTGGGTTGCTGTTCCTTTCTCGAGGGCATCTTCCCAACCCAGGGATCGAGTCAGGTCTCCTGCATTACAGGCAAATTCTTTACCGTCTGAACCACCAGAGAAGCCTGCTCAAAATTCTCCAAGCCAGTATTCAACAGTATGTGAACCATGAACTTCCAGATTCAAGCTGGATTTAGAAAAGGCAGAGGAACCAGAGATCAAATTGCCAACATCCATTGACTCACAGAAAAAGGAAGAGAATTCTGGAAAAACATCTACTTCTGCTTTACTGATTATGCCAAAGACTGTGATTGACTGTAGATCACAACAAACTGTGGAAAATTCTTCAAGAGATGGGAATAACAGAAAATTCTTACCTGCCTCCTGAGAAACCTGTATGCAGGTCCAGAAGCAACAGTTAGAACCAGACATGTAACAATGGTTTGGTTACAAATTGGGAAAGGGGTACTTCAAGGCAGTATATTATCACCCTGCTTTTTTAATATATATGCAGAGTACATCATGAGAAATGCTAGGCTGGATGAAGCACAAGCTGGAATCAAGAGTGCCAAGAGAAATATCAATAACCTCAGATATGCAGATGACACCACCTTTATGGTGGAGAAGAACTAAAGAGCCTCTTGATGAAAATGAAAGAGGAGAGTGAAAAAGCTGGCTTAAAACTCAACATTGAAAAAACTAAGATCATCGCATCTGGCTCCATCACTTCATGGCAAACACATGGGGAAACAATGCAAACACTGACAGACTTTATTTTCTTGGGCTCCAAAATCACTGCAGTTGGTGACTGCAGCCATGAAATTAAAAGACGCTTGCTCCTTGGAAGAAAAGCTATGACCAACCTAGACAGCATATTAAAAAGCAGAGACATTACTTTACCAACAGAAGTCCATCTAATCAAAGTATGGTTTTTCCAGTAGTCATGTATGGATGTGAGAGTTGGAGTGTAAAGAAAGCTGAGCACTGAAGAATTGATGCTTTTGAACTGTGGTGCTGGACAAAACTCTTGAGAGCCCCTTGGACTGCAAGATCAAACCAGTCAATCCTGAATGAAATCAGTCCTGAATATTCATTGGAAGGGCTGATGCTGAAGCTAAAGCTCCAATACTTTGGCCACCTGATTCAAAGAACTGACTGATTCTGGGAAAGATGGAAGGCAGGAGGATAAGGGGATGACAGGAGATGAGATGGTTGGATGGCATCACTAACTCAATGGAAATGAATTTGAGTAAGCTCCAAGAGTTGGTGGTGGACAGCAAAGCCTGGAGTGCTGCAGTCCATGGGGTTTCAAAGAGTTGCACATGACTGGGCAGTTGAATTGACTGACTGAGGGTAGTGCTACCAGGGAACAGTACTTTGCCTCTCCAAGGGGTATGGTAGGACCACAGACAAGTATCAGAAGAGTTGTGGAGCCACAGACATTTGTGAGGCCAGATAGGAGATCACCATATGTAAGCAGATGTCAGACAGACTCAGAGACTCTTCAGGATACTGGTGAACCTGTGTTTGGGGTTACAAGGATTTAGGGTTGAATTAATACTACTCTTACCTAATGAGGGTTAGTGCGCATAGGCTGAGGAGCTTTGGGTGAGAGTAATGTATGATACTTGTTTTGATGGACATAAGAACAGAGTGACACCGAGCAGGGAGGCTCAAGAGATCTTTGGAGTTGGGCTGTTGTGCATAATTCCATGTAAAGTGAACATGAAATATACATGGGTCTGAAGGTCGAAGTGGGAATTACAGCTTCTCTGACTCCATAGACTTTTTCAGATTAAGCCTTTTCCAGATGGAAAGTTATTGAACCACAATGATTCTTCTTTCCCTTTCCTTCCACCCATTACCCTCCCCAGCCCTCACTCCCATCCCTTCACTGAAAATTCATTTTCCTTATTGTGCACTCTCCCTCAGAAGAAAAGCTTCATGTTCCTTTGCAGACCAATAATTTCGTAATTTGTTGGACTGGAAACAAAAGAAGAATGTAAACTCCATTGAGGCAGGAGTTTTATTTTGGTTGTTCCCTATTTTATCCCTGGTGTTTGAAGAGAGTCTACAGATAAGACATATTGTTAAGAAAAACAGTCAACTCAGTTTCCTTTTATTTTGGAGATGATAACTTGTGACACTAAGGGGAAGCCCAGAAAGAGGTCAAATTGTTTAGCAGGGTACCAGGTATATGTTATTGTTGTTTAGTCACTAACTCATGTCCAGCACTTTTGTGACCCCCATGGACTGTAGCCTGCAGGCTCCTCTGTGTTGCTGCTGCTGCTGCTGCTGCTAAGTCGCTTCAGTCGTGCCTGACTCTGTGCGACCCCATAGACGGCAGCCCACCAGGCTCCCCCGTCCCTGGGATTCTCCAGGCAAGAACACTGGAGTGGGTTGTCATTTCCTTCTCCAATGCATGAAAGTGAAAAGTGAAAGTGAGGTCGCTCAGTCGTGTCCGACTCTTAGCGACCCCATGGACTGCAGCCCACTAGGCTCCTCAGTCCATGGGATTTTCCAGGCAAGAGTACTGGAGTGGGTTGCCATTGCCTTCTCCGCTCCTCTGTGTTAGTGGTCAGCAAATGTCCACTGCTATTATCTATATAATGAAAAATAAAAAGAACAAAAATTTACTTTCCAGTGAAATATTAAGTAGCTAGACATATAGGGGCCTGGTTATGAAAAGCCTCCATGCCATATTGAGGTGCTCAAATTTTATCTAAAAGCAAGGTTTTCAGAGAATTTTAAGCAAAGCAGTAAATGGTAAGGGTTCCATTTTAGAAAGGCTTCTTTTGGGTGGTATGAAGAACGAAATGGGATGGAATTTTGAAAGAGCAGAATGGAAAAGAGGTGGGAGATTGGAAAGGTATTTGGGAGATAAACTTGGCAGGAATTGTTAAGTAATTCAAGAAAAGCGGGAGTGGGGGGGTGGCAGGGGGGACAAGCTAAGAAAAAGTGCACCAAGAGTACTTTGGGCTCAAGAGAGCCTATCTTAGGAATAAGTTTGTAAGTGACTTACCAAGAAAAATCATACAATCTGCTTTTCTGGGGATCTTTAAAAATGAGATTGAGCTATCTGTGTTTGGTAGCTGAAAACTTGGGCTTGGTCAGAAGTTGGCCTAGGCTTTTGGTGTTACAATTACAACAGAAAGCCAAAAAAACAGACATTTCGGTATATAGAAATAATATATAATATTTGAAAGGTTTGAATCATACACATATCTTATCTTCACATCTTCTTGTGCTGTTTTTATTTACCTACAGAATTTTTTCCCATTCACCTTTAAATATGCTATCATTCTCTGCCCATGATTTTTTCCAATCATGTTCTCATTACGTCCCATCATTTTATGACAATGACATTGCTGCCTAGTGACTTCATTACTGTAAAGAAACAATATGAGTTTACACCTGAAAAAAGCATAATTAAAAGCGTAAATTATGGCTGCTGTCAGGACAACAGACATTAACACTGAAACTTAGAACATAATACTGAAATAGGTTAGGCTTATGCTACCTGAAATCACTGTGAACCTTGAGTGTTTTCTCTACAAATAATCCACCCAAAAGTTATGACATTTTTTAAAACTAGGAAACTAGGTGAATCATCCTATACTGCCTCTTTTTCAGGTCTTTTTTCTCTTGATACATGCCATGCTGATATTAAAAGGTGTTATGAGCTATATTAAAGGCTGCTGAAAAAGATATTAGTATAAAATGATGTCATAAAAAAAAAAAAACAACGAAGTTATGAATACAAGCACTAACAGAAATCTTTAATCTTGTATGAAGGTCCAGGAAATTTAGCCAACATCTAAGAAATGTGATGTTTCAACTACCATCTGCTAAGTAAAACCACAGCTGTGTCAATTCTCTCCTATTCTGAGATGGAGAGGTACCCCTGCTTTCACTTACACATCATCCTCTTGAATCATATTGAGGTTCAGAAGGCCACCCCTATTCAGACTACAAAGTAGAGACCAAAATTTCAACATAGGCATTCAAGAACCCTGCTTAGAGAAGAGAAGCATGGCAGAATTTTGGTCCTGGGAAACTTTGACAAACATGTTTTTGCCTGGAATGATAAGCCTCATAAACAGAGATCCACAACAAAGGCCTGTGTACAAATAAAGGCTACTTGACTCCTTCATTCAGGGTGGTGCAGTGGATCATTTTGAGGGGCTAGAATGGCTGAGGTCTAGAGACCTCAAGGGCTCCCCAGGTGACGCTCTTGGTAAAGAACCCACCTGCCAATGCAGGAGACATAAGAGATGCTGGTTCAGTCCCTGAGTTGGGAAGATTCCCTGGAGAAGGGCATGGCAACTGACTCCAGTATTCTTGCCTGGAGAATTCCATGGACAAAGGAACCTGGTGGGCTGTAGTCCAGGGGATTGCACAGAGTCGGACACAACTAGAGCAACTTAGCATGTAGTATCAACCACCACTCTGTCTTCAAATCTAAAGAAACACAAACACGCTGAAAATTTTGGCACTTCAGAGTAACAAACAATCTTCTCCTAAAATCTTCTGTGTTTTCCTTTGTGCGTGTGTGAGTATCTTTATCTATTTATCCATATGAATATATACTAGATATAGGGGGCTTCCCAGGTGACCCAGTGGTAAAGAATCTGCCTGCCAGTGATGGAGCTGTGGGTTCAATCCCTGGGTCAAGAAGATCCTCTGGAGGAGGAAATGGCAACTCACTCCAGTATTCTTGCCTGGAAAATCCCATGGACAGAGAGGCCCGGTGGGCTACAGTCCACAGGGTCACAAAGAGTCGAAAACTATTGAATGACTAAGCATGCACACACACACACAATAGGCAAAAGAAGGCGGCCGCAGAGGATGAGATGATTAGGTAGCATCACTGACTCAACAGACATGAATTTGAGCAAACTCTAGGAGATAGCAAAGAACAGACAAACCTGGCAGGCTACAGTCCATGAGGTGACAAAGAGTCAAACGTGACTTAGGAACTGAACAGCAAAAACAGCAACTATATATATATATATATATATATATATATATATATATTTATGATTTCTAGACTCTTGAGTATTTTATTTTATATATTTATATGTGTAAATAGACTTCCCTGGTGGCTCAGATGGTAAAGAATCTGCCTACAATTCAGGAAACCTGGGTTCAATTCATGGGTCAGGAAGATCCCCTGGAGAACAGAATGGCTACCCACTCCAGTATTCATATGTATAAATAGGTATATAGATTCATAAAATAAAAATATGCACCCTGATTCACCCATGCATTTGCACCTGTATATATACATGATCCTAACAAATAATAAAATGGTGTATCTTATCACGAAGAAGAATAATAATAGATAAGAAGATAGGAGGGAACTTTTGGGTATCATGAACACATTTATGGCCTAGATTGTGCTGATGGCTTGATGAATATATGCTTATCCCCAAACTCAAGTGTATACTTGAAACATGTACAGCTTTTTGTACGTCAAAAAAAAAAAATGCTTTTAAAGAAACGAAGTATTGTTTTATATGCTACATTTTATATGAAATCTCAAATGTTTAATGGTTTATTTGGGGTGTGTATTGGAGAAGGAAATGGCAACCCACTCCAGTGTTCTTGCCTGGAGAATCCCAGGGACAGGGGAGCCTGGTGGGCTGCCGTCTATGGGGTCACACAGAGTCGGACAAGACTGAAGTGACTTAGCAGCACCAGCAGCAAATGTTTACATGAAAATCTCTTATTTTGGTCAAAATATTTTTAAATTAGTATATGATAATTGAAGGGAGCAATTTTAATTTGTTCAAACCTTCTAAAAAGCAATTTGGCAATGTATTATACAAGATTTTTTAAAAGTTCATGTAATTTGATCCAATAAAGTTATTCATAATAATATTCTAAGGCAAAAATAAATATAAGAAAAACACATAGATATGAGTATTTTCTTTACAGTATTATTTACAAAATGGAAATGGAGGCAATAGAGCAGTATGAAATATTAGGCCGCCATTATAAAATTATTATAAAAACCCAGAAAATAATATAAAGAAAGTGTATCTAATAGTCTGAATTCCTAAATATATGAGAAAATTCTTGTCTTATCTACTCTCTGGCCTTGAGAACTGCAAATAGGACAATGCCCAATGTGATTATAATATAAGGAAATATCAGGTTATATATTATATGTTTTCAGAAATATTTTCCATTGTTTTTATTTTTATTTGTATATGGTAAAGTCCTGCATAGATCATAACTATTGGAGATTTTTGCAGACAGGAAGCTAAAACGATTATTCCAACTGAAACAAAGACATATTTTCCTAATGGTGAAAAGCAGATTATTTATTCCTGAAATTCACTTTTTCCCCACTAAAGAATCTGCATTTGTGATAAACAAGTAGATTTCTTGAGGAGTGATTTGCCATGTTTACCAAAATGTGAGGTCTAATTTCTGTTAAAATATTTTTCAGTATTTTTAATGAATTTTAATAAAGGTTTATCAGGCGCTTGTTATGGTGCAGAACTTTTATTAAATTCTGTGATCCATAAAAGGTTTTTTTTTTTTGAATGACACATAGTTTAGTTTTTCATTTAGAGGCTATAAAAGTGTTCACAAAAGTTATGTTGAAAAAAAAGTGATTGAAAGTGCTAAAACACTGTACAGAATATAAAATCCTTTCATAGACTTTTTATGACACATGAAACATGAGTCTTAAAGGTTTAATGTTACTGACTTTTATACAAGGCTTTTTAATTCTTGATTCCAGTTATGGTTCTGCAAATGAACTGTGACATTAAAAGGAATCAGGCTGGAACTGCCGGGGCTCACTTTCTAGATGAGTTCCCACAGGCCAGAAGAGGTTCTCTCCAGGACCCACCCCGCCCACAGCTGATTAACACACACTCGCTTTCCAGGAACCAAGGAGGGAGCATGCTTGACAGTTCTCTCCTCCCTGAATTCAGTATGAATATTGGGGAGGCCACCAGATTACTATTAGTAAACATGAAGTATTAAGGATGACTATGCATTCCTCCTTGCTTCCTTAATGTCCTACACCGTTTACAGCTCTAATTGTGATGTTATCTTGGCCAATCTACAGAACCAACATTGTTGTCTGTTCCATTAACATCATGGATAGAAATTCCCCTTGGCTTTACTTTTAGGGAATTTTGCATCACGGTACAGGCTTGAATCCAGTAGAGAAGACAAATTCACTCTTTTGCTAATTTCTAGTATTTAGGATCAACCATACAAAATTGCTATTTTGGTAACAAACACTGAAACCTTCAATTTATTTATGGCTCATCTTAGTCTTCCAAGAATGTCCAAAAATTAGTGAAAGTCACTGTGGCTTTTAAAAGCCAGCCACAGTGGTGATTTGGGATAAAGAGGAGAACAGATGGATGACTTGGGTCAATGTAGGAAGCCAATTTGTGGCATTCGGATTAGAGTTCGGAGTGATATGCTTAGCTTAAATGATCTTGAGTAGTGCCTGAACATTACACGTTATTTTGTAAGTGTAGACATCGTTCTTTTGTTGGTTAATTTCCTAGAGGACTCAAAGTTCCAGTTTCCATGTGTTGCTACTGCTTTGAAAATTGCACACAAAAATGCTTGTGTTTATAGAAGAGAATGGAAAAAGTATGATATTGAATAGCTATTCCAGATATCCTTGTGCTGCTTTAGGAGTCATCAATGGTATACTCCAAAAGGTTGAAATAAAATACCTGTGCCATATATGATATTCATGATTCATCTGTTTGTTTTAATAAAAAGTATCTTTCTTATTTCAAAAGTATTTTAATATGAAAGGGACTAGACATTGGATTTCTCGAAATGAGTCATAACTTAATATCCTGAATGTAACCAAAAGAATGATCAAATATAATGAAAATGTCTGCTTCATTGTAATCTGTGATGTTTCTAATTCAAAGCATGTGAGTTTAATTCAGCAAAAATTATAAAATAATTTCTTTCTCTGTATTCTTCAGCACTACATATTTTAAACCAAAAGCTCACAAATTTTACAATAATTTTAGTGTACTTTAGAAATTATTGAGACATATTTTTGATATATAACTATATAGTGCATTAAAGACTTCGCAAATTGTAATTTTTTCTTAAACTTCCATGATTCATGTATTATCCATTTGTAGCTTAGTTTATTATAAGTACTGTGTCTGTAAGATATTAAAACTGCAGTTCAGCTAGAATATCCCGTGTGAAGACTATTCTTTAAGACAGATCTGCCTTTCTCTCACGTATCCTAAATTAGTAAATTTTTACTAAATTGCCAAATGATTTCTGCACTTTCTGACCTTTGAATATTATTTACCTATCTATTAATCTAGAGATGAACAACACAAAATTCACAATACTTAATCCATTACAGCCAAGAGCTAATAAGCAAAAATTCTGCCTGAAACTCAAAAAAAAAAAAAAACAAAAAAAGAGAGAGAGAGAGAGAGAGAAATCTGTCTAAAGAGAGAAGTGTCTGAGGTACATGAATGGAAATCTGAGTGAGCAGGGGGAAGGAAAAGACCACTGTCAGCTTTACAAATATTAAAGATATTTTTAGAACTGCCAAACATTGCTAATTTTAAAAAGAGAGAAGCAGTAAGTTAAGAAAGTATAAGCAAATCTAACTTTTTGAAAAACAAACTTTCCAAAGAGGCAGTATTCTCTAAAAATCATATTTTAATCTTTCAGTAGGTATTAAATATAGATTTTTGGTTTTTTAGGACATAGTTATATGTCTCCTGCTTGGTGTGTCACTAGATTTTAAAATTATAAGCACGGTAGAATGAAGACACCTGCATTACTTCCACTTGTATGCAATATGATCAGGTGTGAGACCCCCAAGCTGTCATCCCCCCTTAGAAGCCACGGTGAGATGGCAGAGGCATAGAATGGAAGAGCCCTGCATCCCGGGGCTGCTGAGCAGAGAGGAGCTACTCTGGAGCATCACCTGACCTGCGTCGTAACTTGCAAGAGGAAGAAATAAACCTTGTTGTGTTCAGTCACTAATATTTCAGGATTTATTTGTTACTGTAGCAAAGCTTAACCTATCTTTTATTTTAATGTTGTTTATTGTAGTGAAATCACATAAATACTATATTAATCATATTTGACAGTACAGCTCAGCAGCACTAAGTACATTCACAATGTTGTACAACTTTCACCGACATCCATTTCCTGAATTTTTCACCTTCCTAAACTGAAACTCTGTCCCCATTAAACACTAAGTCCCCATTCTCCTCTCCACCCCACCCCTCGGCCCCTGGCATCTACCAATGTACATACTGACTCTAGGAATTTCAATATTCTAGGTACCTCATGTAAGTGGAATCAAACAGTATTTGTCTACACCTAATATATATTGGGGGTTTCCAGGTGGTGTTAGTGGTAAAGAACCCACCTCCCAATGCAGGTAGATGTAAGAGACTAGGGTTCGATCCCTGGGTCAGGAAGATTCCCTGGAGAAGGAAATGGCTACCCACTCCAGTATTCTTGCCTAAAGAATCCCACAGACAGAGAAGCCTGGCAGGCTGCAGCCCATAAGATTGCATAGAGTTGAATAGGACTATAGTGATTTAGTACACAATATATATTAGACTGCATTTTTAGGGTTACCTTACTATATGTCCTACAAAAAGACTGTATCTTCTATTTTTCTCCCCTGCACTATATAGTAAGTTCTCCTTAGTTACCTATTTTAAACAAAGCCGTGTATATATGTCATATCCCAATCTCCCAATCTTGAGAGCACTCTTTCTTGTAAGCTAGAAAACTCAAAGCCATCCTCAATCTCTGCCTCTTATCTCCTCGCCACATCAAATCAGTTCACATGCGCATTTAACCTATAACTAGGCTTCTCTAGTGGCTCAGACGGTAAAGCGTCTGCCTCCAATGCAAGAGACCCGGGTTCGATCCCTGGGTTGGGAAGATCCCCTGGAGAAGGAAATGGCAGCCCACGCCAGTGTTCTTGCCTGGAAAATCCCATGGACCATGGAGCCTGGTAAGCTACCATCCATGGGGTCGCAAAGAGTCAGACACGACTGAGCGACTTCACTTTCACTTTCATCTTATTACTATTCCACCAAATTATGCCATGTTCTAAGCACCAAGAGTACAAAAATAAAGAAGATAGAAGCTTACATTTTTGTGGGTGAGACATAAAATCTGACAAATTATTTGAACCCAGTGAGACTAGATGCAGTAACAGAAGTTGGTACAGTGGAGGCACGAAATGAGAGCTCTTACTTTCCATAAATCAGGTGAGACTTCTCAGAGAAGAAAATATTTAAGCACTGTCTGAAACGATGAATAAAAACTCATCTTACCCCCAGTGGCTGCTTAGCCTGGCCTTCTCTTAATCTTAAACTATTAGCATAGCCTCCTCATAGGTCTCCTTGCCTTCAGACTTCTACTCTAAGCATCAGTTCTCTCACATGCCAACTAGGTTATCTTTCTGAAACTCAAAATTAAGCAGGCCATTCACCTGCAAGAAAGCACCCTACAGTCGACCTCTCCATCTCATTTGCTACCGCACCTTCCTTGTGCTCACCGTGGTGTGTATGTGCTCAGTAGTGCCCGACTCTTTGGGACCCCATGGACTGTAGCCCACTAGGCTCTTCTGTCCATGGGATTTCTCAGGCAAGAATACTGAAGTGGGTGGCCATTCCCTTCTCCAGAGGATCTTCCCAGCCTAGGGATTGAACCCATGTCTCCTGTATCTCCTGCATTGACAGGTGGATTCTTCACCAGCTGAGCCACTAGGGAAGCCTATGCTCACCATAGACAACTCCTCATCTTTCCGTGAACACTCCCAACTTTTCACAAATCAGTGCTGTCTCTTGCTCCCTCTGATTTGATGGCCAAACCTCTCCTTCTGCTTCTCTGCCTTGGCAAATTCCTATAATAAAACATCAGTAATTCATAGATCCCTTGTTCAGATGGTAAAGAGTCTGCCTACAGGGCAGGAGACCCGGGTTCAATCCCTGGGTTGGGAAGATTACCTGGAGAAGAAAATGGCAACCCACTCCAGTATTCTTGCCTGGAGAATCCCATGGACGGAGGAGCCTGGGGGGTTACAGTCCATAGGGTCACAAAAAGTTGGACATGACTGAGTGACTAACACACTTTATAATAAAGCACTTCCTGGCACAAATCTGTCAGAATACATCCTACATTTTGCTTGTGCTCTGCAAATCTACCTCTTATAATAATAATTACTAATGTTTATTGAGAACTTCCTTTTTGCCAGGCACTTAAGCATTTTCTACAGAGATTATTCCATTCAGTTCTCACAAAAGACCTAGGTGGTAGCCATTATTATTATGTCCCTTTTACAAATGAGGAAACTAAGGCTTGAGTTAGGTAGCCAGCGTACATATATATACAGGCAATAAAGGATAGAACTTCCCTGGTGGCTTAGATGGCAAAGAATTTGCTTGCAATGCAGAAGACCCAGGGTTCGATCACTGAGTTGGGAGGATTCCCTGGGGAAGGGAATGGCCACACACAGAAGCCTGGTGGGCTACAGTCCATGGAATCACAAACAGTCGGACACAACTGAGAGACTAACACTTTCTCTTTTCACTTTTAAGGGCTAAAATCAGCATGAGAACCTGTCACAGTTGGACAGTTGGATTCCAGACTTGTACACTTCACCACTATGCCTCTTAGTCCCTATTCAAGTTAAAAATCCCTTGGTGTGCACTCTGCCTTAACCTCACTTCTTTTCTTGTTTTTCCCACATATACCCCAAAACCTAGCTATTGTTAGGTCAACACATGCTTAGCATCTTATTCCCTCATCTTGAAAGACATTTTCTCATTGTATTTGTCCAGTTTACTCCTGTTTCTTTCCATTCATCAGCCTTGGCATCCTCTCTTCTCACATTGCTGTGTGAATGCCTACATGGTGCCTTAACCACTGGTCTTTCTCTCAGTCTCTCTCTCTCTCTGTTCCATTCCCAAAGTGTGCTTGAGGGCCTCTTACTGTAGCACTTAGCTAAGTGTCTGGCATACAGTAAGTACTCAACAAATGTTTTTGAGAGAATGAATGAATGATGTAGGTTTTGCTCTTCGCATTTTACCACTATTAAAAATGTGGTCCTCCAAATGATTAACCTTTTATTTTTGAATGAAGGACATTTTGTCCTTTCTTAATAACTTCCAAATGAAAGATTCAATTTGTGAGTTATGTGACCCCATTCATATTCTATTTCTTAATTCATTATTTATTTCTCTCTTATATGTATGAGCAGATATATATTATAGAAAATTAAAGCCCCACAGTGAAAGAGCTATTTTTTCCTAAACTTTTTATTTCAAAACTTAAATTTTCAGACTTAACCTTAAAATGTATGTTTCCAGTCTTTCTTTTTTCTCTTGTAGTTTCCTAAAGGGTTCAAAAGTTACCTGAGCAAGCAATAATAATAATGGTTAAAAAGTATTAAACTCATTATATGTGACAAGCTCTGTTTTATATAAAATAGCTCATGCATTCTCACATCAACTCTATGAAGTTGATATTAGTATTATCTCCAATTGACAGATGAGGAAACTGAGGCCCTTTGAGATTAAGGAACTTATATAAGGTCACACAGCTAGTGAAAACAAAAGATGAAGACTGCTTTCAAACTCGAAGTCATCTGATAGCAGAGTATTTTGAAGGAGCTGATGTTTTACATGTTCATACCTATATTTCTAAATAAGCTAATAAGAATTAGAGGAATAAAAGTAACCTATGTTGGTAATAAAAGCCATATATGATAAACCCACAGCAAACATTATTCTCAATGGAGAAAAATTGAAAGCATTTCCCCTAAAGTTAGGAACAAGACAAGGGTGCCCACTTTCACCACTACTATTCAACATAGTTTTGGAAGTTTTAGCCACAGCAGTCAGAGAAGAAAAAAAATAAAAGGAATACAGATTGGAAAAGAAGAAGTAAAACTCTCACTGTTTGCAGATGACATGATCCTCTACATAGAAAACCCTAAAGACACCACCAGAAAATTACTAGAGTTAATCAATGACTATAGTAAAGTTTTAGGATATAAAATTAATACACAGAAATCCCTTGCATTCCTATACACTAACAATGAGAAAAGAGAATGAAAAATCAAGGAAATAATTCCATTCA
Source organism: Bubalus bubalis (assembly GCF_019923935.1). Taxonomy (NCBI): domain Eukaryota; kingdom Metazoa; phylum Chordata; class Mammalia; order Artiodactyla; family Bovidae; genus Bubalus; species Bubalus bubalis. The sequence goes on along the minus strand of NC_059169.1, from coordinate 42,353,600 downwards.
CCATTGCAACAAAAAGAATAAAATACTTAGGAATTAATCTACCTAAAGAAAAAAAAAACCTGTTTATAGAAAACCATAAAACACTGATGAAAGAAATCAAAGATGACATAAATAGATGGAAAACTATATACCACGTTCATGGATCAGAAGAATCAATATAGTGAAAATGAGTATACTACTCAAAGCAATCTATAGATTCAATGCAATCCTTATCAAGCTACCAAAGGTATTTTTCATAGAACTAGAACAAAGACTGTGGCTCAGATCATGAACTCCTTATTACCAAATTCAGACTTAAATTGAAGAAAGTAGGAAAAACCACTAGACCATTCAGGTATGACTTAAATCAAATTGCTTATGATTATACAGTGGAAGTGAGAAATAGATTTAAGGGCCTAGATCTGATAGATAGAGTACCTGATGAACTATGGAACGAGGTTCATGACATTGTACAGAAGACAGGGATCAAGACCATCCCCATGGAAAAGAAATGCAAAAAAGCAAAATGGCTGTCTGGGGAGGCCTTACAAATAGCTGTGAACAGAAGAGAAGCAAAAAGCAAAGGAGAAAGGAAGATAAAACATCTGAATGCAGAGTTCCAAAGAATAGCAAGAAGAGATAAGAAAGCCTTCTTCAGCGATCAATGCAAAGAAATAGAGGAAAACAACAGAATGGGGAAGACTAGAGATCTCTTCAAGAAAATTAGAGATACCAAGGGGACATTTCATCCAAAGATGGGCTCGATAAAGGACAGAAATGGTATGGACCTAACAGAAGCAGAAGATATTAAGAAGAGGTGGCAAGAATACACAGAAGAACTGTACAAAAAAGATCTTCATGACCCAGATAATCATGATGGTGTGATCACTGACCTAGAGCCAGACATCCTGGAATGTGAAGTCAAATGGGCCTTAGAAAGCATCACTATGAACAAAGCTAGTGGAGGTGATGGAATTCCAGTGGAGCTCTTTCAAATCCTGAAAGATGATGCTGTGAAAGTGCTGCACTCAATATGCCAGCAAATTTGGAAAACTCAGCAGTGGCCACAGGATGGAAAGATCAGTTTTCATTCCAGTCCCAAAGAAAGGCAATGCCAAAGAATGAGCAAACTACCACACAATTGCACTCATCTCACATGCTAGTAAAGTAATGCTCAAAATTCTCCAAGTCAGGCTTCAGCAATACATGAACCATGAACTTCCTGATGTTCAAGCTGGTTTTAGAAAAGGCAGAGGAACCAGAGATCAAATTGCCAACATCTGCTGGATCATGGAAAAAGCAAGAGAGTTCCAGAAAAATATCTATTTCTGCTTTATTGACTATGCCAAAGCCTTTGACTGTGTGGACCACAATAAACTGTGGAAAATTCTGAAAGAGATGGGAATACCAGACCACCTGATCTGCCTCTTGAGAAACCTATATGCAGGTCAGGAAGCAACAGTTAGAACTGGACATGGAACAACAGACTGGTTCCAAATAGGAAAAGGAGTACGTCAAGGCTGTATATTGTCATCGTGCTTATTTAACTTATATGCAGAGTACATCATGAGAAATGCTGGACTGGAAGAAACACAAGCTGGAATCAAGATTGCCCGGAGAAATATCAATAACCTCAGATATGCAGATGACACCACCCTTATGGCAGAAAGTGAAGAGGAACTCAAAAGCCTCTTGATGAAAGTGAAAGAGGAGAGTGAAAAAGTTGGCTTAAAGCTCAACATTCAGAAAACAAAGATCATGGCATCCAGTACCATCATTTCATGGGAAATAGATGGGGAAACAGTGGAAACAGTGTCAGACTTGATTTTTTTGGGCTCCAAAATCACTGCAGATGGCGACTGCAGCCATGAAATTAAAAGACGCTTACTCCTTGGAAGGAAAGTTATGACCAACCTAGATAGCATATTCAAAAGCAGAGACATTACTTTGCCAACAAAGGTCCGTCTAGTCAAGGCTATGGTTTTTCCTGTGATCATGTATGGATGTGAGAGTTGCACAGTGAAGAAGGCTGAACACCAAAGAATTGGTGCTTTTGAACTGTGGTGTTGGAGAAGACTCTTGAGAGTCCCTTGGACTGCAAGGAGATCCAACCAGTCCATTCTGAAGGAGATCAGCCCTGGGATTTCTTTGGAAGGAATGATGCTAAAGCTGAAACTCCAGTATTTTGGCCACCTCATGCGAAGAGTTGACTCATTGGAAAAGACTCTGATGCTGGGAGGGATTGGGGGCAGGAGGAGAAGGGAACGACAGAGGATGAGATGGCTGGATGGCATCACTGACTCGATGGACGTGAGTCTGAGTGAACTCCGGGAGTTGGTGATGGACAGGGAGGCCTGGCATGCTGTGATTCATGGGGTCGCAAAGAGTCGTACACGACTGAGCAAATGAACTGAACTTAACTGAACAAATAATTTCACAATTAGTATGGAAATAAAAAAAACCTCAAATAGCCAAAGCAATCTTGAGAAAGAAGAATGGAACTAGAGGAATCAACTTGCCTGACTTCAGGTTATACTACAAAGCTACAGTCATCAAGACAGTATAGTAATGGCACAAAGACAGAAACATAGACCAATGGAACAAAATAGAAAGCCCAGAGATAAATCCATGTGCCTATGGACAACTTATCTTTGACAAAAGAGGCAAGAATATACAATGGGGCAAAGACATCCTCTTTAACAAGTGGTGCTGGGAAAACTGGTCAACAAGTGGTCAATCACCTATAAAAGAATGAAACTAGAACACTTTCTAACACCATACACAAAAATAAACTCAAAATGGACTAAAGATCTAAATATAAGCCCTGAAACATAAAACTCCTAGAGGAAAACATAGGCAAAACACTCTGACATAAATCACAGAACAATCCTCTATGACCTATCTCCCAGAGTAAAGGAAATAAAAGCAAAAATAAACAAATGGGACCTAATTAAACTTAAAAGTTTTTGCACAATGAAGGAAACTATAAGAAAGGTGAAAAGACAGCCTTCAGAATGGGAGAAAATAATAGCAAATGAAGCAACTGACAAAAAATTAATCTCAAAAATATACAAGCAGCTCATGTAGCTCAATACCAGAAAAATAAATGACCCAATCAAAATATGGGACAAAGACCTAAACAGACATTTCTCCAAAGAAGACACACAGATGGCTAACAAACACATGAAAAGATGCTCAACATCACTCATTATCAGAGAAATGCAAATTAAAACCACAATGAGGTACCATCTCATGCCAGTCAAAATGGCTGCTATCAAAGAGTCTACAAACAGTAAATGCTGGAGAGGGTGCGGAGAAAAGGGAACCCTCTTACACTGTTGGTGGAAATGCAAACTAGCACAGCCTATGGAGAACAGTGTGGATATTCCTTAAAAAACTGGAAATAGAACTGCCATACAACCCAGCAATCCCACTGCTGGATGTTCACTCTGAGGAAACCAGAATTGAAGGAGACCCATGTACTCCAGTGTTCATCACAGCACTGTTTACAATAGCTAGGACATGGAAGCAACCTAGATGTCCATCAGCAGACAAATGGATAAGAAAGCTGTGGTATATATATACAATAGAATATTACTCAGCTACTAAAAAGGACACATTTGAATCAGTTCTAATGAGGTGGATGAAACTGGAGCTTATTATACAGAGTGAAGTAAGTCAGAAAGAAAAATAACACAGTATATTAACACATATATATGGAATTTAGAAAGATGGTAATGATGACCCTATATGCAAGACAGCAAAAGAGACACAGATATAAGAACAGGCTTTTGGACTCTGTGAGAGAAGGCAAGAGTGGGATGATTTCAGAGAACAGCATTGAAACATGTTATTACCATATGTGAAATAGATCACCAATCCAAGTTTGATGCATGAAACAGGGTCACTCAAAGTCAGTGCACTGGGACAATCCTGAAGGATGGGATGGGGAGGGCAGTAGGGTTCAGGATGGGAAACACATGTACAGCCACTGCTGATTCATGTCAATGTATGGCAAAAACCACCACAATATTGTAAAGTAATTAGCCTCCAATTAAAATAAAAATTTAAATTAAAAAAAAAAGTAACCTATGTTGGGGTCGTGAGGGTATTATGGGGAGATGAAAAATTCTCACACATTGCACTAGACCCTGATTGTGGGTCTATGATGCCTTGGCAAAGTGTAGTATTGTTAATCAACAACCCCATCCTTCAATCTGAGTGTGAAAAGCTAGGTTTGTAAATGATTTCTTTTTCATTCCTGCCTCAATGTTGTGCTTAAGCCTTTTGCTAACTGATTGACTTGATAATTTGTATAGAGAGATTCAAGAGGACCAAGACCTCATGATCAAGTTCATTATTTTGTTCATCACTTATCTATGGCAGTTCACTGATCATGCACATAACCAGTACTGCCTCTGATCTTGTCCTCAAAGACCTTAAAATCGAGCAGGAGAAATAAATAACTGGAATCTAAGACAGGAAAGTGGACATACAATAAAGATACAGACTATAGCTAAATAGGCTTGCCAGGTGGCACTAGTGGTAAAGAATTCACCTGCCAATGCAGGAGACACAAGAGATGATCCCTGGGTTGGGAAGATCACTGGAGTAGGAAGTGGAAACCCCTCCAGTATTCTTGCCTGGAATATTCCATTGGTAAAGCAGCCTGGCAGGCTACAGTCCAGGGGGTCATAGAGTCAGACACAACCAAGCACACACATAATAGCTAAATGCAACTGGGAGAGGGAGACAGGATTTCTACTCTGTGGAACACATAGAATTTGAGATGGAATTTGAAATCGGAGAAGAGGGCAAAGGGTAGAGGAGAGAAACATGAGACCTACTGAAGAAACAGAAAGCAGTTCAGATGGCTTTCTGAATTCTGAATTCAGATGGTGAATGGAGTGTCTGCTGAGGAGGACTGGGAAACAAGAGGAGATTTTCTTTGAAACCCTTTCATGGGGTCTTGAGTAACAAGCTAAAATGTGGAATAATATTCTTCAGGATTAGAGAAATCAATGAAGGCTTCAGGAAGATATTTTCTGGCAATGGTGTCTAACAGGGAGAAGGGAGAGGTCTAAGCCCAAACATTTTGAGGATATAGCAATACTTCTAGTTGATAGATAATAAGGATTTAAAAGGAACGAAATGAGAGAGAAATTCAGGAGATCATATGGAAATGGAAGCTACGGGACTTATAACTCTCACCATGTCATCAGAGAACACTCATGGTTTCATCTCTTATTGATTTGGGGACTATTGATGGCTTTATTCATCAATAGTAGGAAACGTAACAGCAGAATAAATAAATCTCAATGGGAATGATGACTTTCACATCTGGACATGTTCCACCCTGTGAGGTAGGAACAGTCCAGGGGAGATAGATGCCGAGCAGACAGGATTTCAGAAGAGTCGGCACTTAGACATATGCATTTCTCAGTACTCAGAAAGGAGTGCCTTGAAACCACGAGATGTGGACAGATGTCCAAAAGAGAAAAGATGACTGATAGAAGGTGGACATTAAGAAAGAGGCAAAAAAAAAAAAAAAAAAGAAGAAGAAGAAGAAGAAAAGAGCAGGCAAGGAAGAGATGATCACCCTGGGGAGAGCAGAATTATGGACAACAAGAAGATAGAAAGTATGGGCAGGGGTGTCAAATGTTGCAAAAACATCTCTGAGAATTACAATTAAGCGTAAAATGAGATGCTGACTAATGGGACATGAGAAGACAAAATCTGGGACTGTGGTCACCCATTACTTCTTTAACTTTTAACCCAGTAATAGTTAAAGAAGTAATCTGTAAATTTCAAGAGATTTTCTGCTCAACTAAATCAAGTGAGATATTTCATAGCAGACCTTATTACCTAGACTCTATCACAGTGTTCTTTCCCATTACATGTCCGTGAAAGAAGACAAAGATACAGAAACAGGAGAAAATGACTTAAGACTAAGAAAGTGATATGAAGTATTTTTTTAAAAAAGAAATGAAAAAAATTATTCTTCAGCAAGTATTTGTTGAGCAGTTAGTGCAGGAGACCTGGGTTTGATCCCTGGGCCAGGAAGATCCCCTGGAGGAGGGAAAAGCTACCCACTCAAGTATTCTGGCCTCAAGAATTCCATGGACTGTATAGTCCATGGGGTGGCAAAGAGTCAGACACAACTGAGCGGCTTTCACTTTCACTTTTAGTGTATGTGAGACTTAGATGATAGAAATTGATATAAAAATTTATTTCTAGGTATTTTATTTCTTTAAATGCCATTGTAAATGGGACTTCTTGATTTTGATAGTTCATCTTTAATGTTTAGAGATGCAACTGAGTTTTGTATGTTGATCTTGTATCGTATAACTTTATCGAATTTCTTTATCTGTTCTAATTATTTTTCTGTGGAGTCTTCATGGTTTTCTACATAAAAGATCATGCCATGTGCAAAGAGAAATAATTTTACTTAGTCATTTCCAATTTGGCTTCCCTTGTGGCTCAGACAATAAAGAATTTGCCTGCAATGCAGGAGACCCAGGTTCAATCCCTGGTTTGGAAAGATGCCCTAGAGAAGGGAATGACTGTCCACTCCAGTATTCTTCCCTGGAGAATTCCATAAACAGAGGAGCCTGGTAGGCTACAGTCCTTGGGGTCACAAAGAGTTCACATGACTGAGCAACTAACACATTTTTACTTCTTTTCCTTGCCTAACTTGCTCAAGAAGATTTCCAGTACTATATTAAATAGAAGTGGCAAGAGTATGCATTCTTGTTTTAAATTTTACAGGAATGCTTTTAGTTTTCACTACTGAGTATGAAATTAGTTGTGAGCTTTTCATATTGACTTTTGCTATATTGAGGCAAGTTTCTTCAGGATCTAATTTATTGAGAACTTTTATCGTGGAAGGTTGTTGAAGTCTTTTGAATGCTTTTTCTACATCAACTGATATGATCATATGATTTTTATATTTCATTTTATTAATATGGTATATCACATTGATTTTTTGTGTTGAACCATTCATGTATCCCAAGAATAAACCCTCTTGGTCATGATTTATGATCCTTTAATGTGCTATTGAATTCTGTTTGCTAATATTTTGTTAAGAATTTTGGCATCTATGTTCATTAAGGATACTGGCCTATAATTTTTTTTCTTATGGTGACTTTTTCTGGATTTTGCCAAAGATGTAAAAGCTTGTACACTGAAAAATATGAAAGAGTAATGAAAGAAATCTTAAAAGACACAACTAAATAGAAAAACATCTCATGTTCATGAATTAGAAGAATTAATAATTGTTCAAATGTTCATATTACCCAAAACAATCTACAGATTCAGTGCAATCTCTATCAAAATACAATGTCATGTTTTATAGAAACAGGAAAAAACAATTCTAAAATTCATAGAGGACCACAAAAGATGCTGAATAGCCAAAGGAATTCTGAGCAAGAAGAAAATCAGATGTCCTGATTTCAAAATATATTATAAAACTACAGTAATCTAAATAATATAGTACTAGTGTAAAAATACACACATAGACCAGTAGATCCAGAAATATACCCGCACATGTATCACCAACAGATTTTCAACAAAAGTGTCAAGAATAAACAATGAGAAAAAGATGATCTCTTTGATAAATGGTGTTGGGAAAACTGGACATCCACATGCAAAAGAATGAAATCCCTTATCTTACACCATACTCAAAAATCAAGTCAAAATTGTCAAAATTGATAAAAGACTTAAATGCAAGATCTGAAATTATTAAACTCCTAGAAGAAAGCACAGAGAAACTTTGTGTTATTTTGACATTGGCCTTGACAATGATTTCTTGAAAAGCATAGGCAGCAAGAGGAGAAACAGACAAATGGAACTTGTCCATTAAAAAGTTTCTGCACAGCAAAGAAAGCAATCAACAAAATAAAAAGGCAACCTACAGAATGGGAGAAAATATTTGCAAACCATATATCTGATAAAGAGTTAATATCCAAAATCTATAAGGAACTTCTGCAACTCAATGGCAAAATAATAATAGTAATAAACCAACTAAAACACATAGAACCTGAATCGATACATGGGTACATGAAACAATGCTCAACATTAATAACCATCAGAGAAATCCAAATCAAAACCACAATAAGCTATGGCTTCATACCTTTCAGAGTGCCTATTATCAAAAAGACAAGAAATTAACAGTGTTGGTGAGGATGTGGAGAAAAGGAGACCCTTATACACCTTATCACTGTGCTAGCCTAAATATTACCATTAAATAAAAGACATGTACAATATGACAGAATACTACTTTTGTGATTTGCATTAACATATAAATGTATTCTTTATGGCTTGACATAAGCTTATAACATTCATTGGAACATGGAGAAAGTAAAGGAAAACATCTACTTCTGCTTCACTGACTACACTAAAGCCTTTAACTGTGTGGATCACAACAAACTGTGAAAAATTCTTAAAGAGATGGGAATACCAGACTACCTCACCTGTCTCCTGAGAAACCTGTATGTGGGTCAAGAAGCAACAGTTAGAACTGGACATGGAACAGCTGACTTGTTCAAAATTGGGAAGGAAGTATGTCAAGGCTCTATACTGTCACCTTGCTTATTTAACTTACATGCAAAGAGTGTGTGTGTGTGTGGATGTGTGTGTGTGTGTGGATATGTGTGTGTGTGGGCTGAGTCGTTCAGTCATGCCCCACTCTTTGTAACCCCATGGACTGTAGCCCACCAGGTTCTTCTGTCAATGGAGTTTTCCAGGCAAGAATACAGGAGTGGGTTGCCATTTTCTCCTCTAGGTGATCTCCCCAGACCAGGGATCAAACCCTCATCTACTGTGGCTCTTGCATTGGCAGGCAGATTTTTTACCACTAAGCCAATTGGGAAACATGTGCAGAGTTCAGTTCAGCCACTCAGTCGTCTCCGACTCTTTGAGACCCCATGGACTGCAACACCCCAAGCCTCCCTGTCCATCACCAACTCCTGGAGTTTACTCAAACTCATGTCCATTGAGTCGGTGATGCAATCCAACCATCTCATCCTCCATCGTCCCCTTCTCCTCCTGCCTTCAATCTTTGGAAAAGAATCAGGGTCTTTTCCCAGGAGTCAGTTCTTTGTATCAGGTGGCCAAAGTATTGGAGTTTCAACTTCAGCATCAATCCTTCCAATGAATATTCAGGACTGATTTCCTTTAGGATGGACTGATTGGATCTCCTTGCAGTCCAAGGGACTCTCAAGAGTCTTCTCCAACACCACAGTTCAAAGCATCAATTCTTTGGCACTCAGCTTTTTTTATAGTCCAACTCTCACATCCATTCATGACCACTGGAAAAACCATAGCCTTGACTAGATGGACCTTTGTTGACAATGTCTCTGCTTTTCAATATGCTGTCTAGGTTGGTCATAACTTTCCTTCCAAGGAGTAAGCGTCTTTTTAATTTCATGGCTGCAATCACCATCTGCAGTGATTTTGGAGCCCCCAAAAATAAAGTCAGCCACTGTTTCCCCATCTATTTGCCATGAAGTGATGGGATGGATGCCATGATCTTTGTTCTCTGAATGTTGAGCTTTAAGCCAACTTTTTCACTCTCCTCTTTCACTTTCATCAACAGACTCTTTTTAGTTCTTCTTCACTTTCTGCCATAAGGGTGGTGACATCTGCATATCTGAGGTTATTGATATTTCTCCCAGCAATCTTGATTCCAGCTTGTGCTGGAATACACAGAGTACACCATGTGCAGAGTACAACATGCTAAATGCCAGGCTGACTGACTCATAAGCTGGAATCAAGATTGCTGGGATTATCAACATATCAACAACCTCAGATATGCAGATAATACCACTCTAATGATAGAAAGCAAAGAGGAACTAAAGACCTTCCTGACGAGGGTGAAAGATGTGAGTGAAAAAGCTGGCTTGATACTGAGCATTAAAAAGCTAAGATCATGGCATCCAGTCCCATTACTTTATGGCAATTAGTAAAAAGTGGAAGCAGTGACAGATTTTATTTTCTTGGGCTCCAAAATCACTGTGGATGATGATTACAGCAAAGAAATTAAAAGATGCTTGCTGCTTGAAAGGAAAGCTATGACAAAAAAGCAGAGACATCACTTTGTTGACAAAGGTCCATATAGTCAAAAGTATGGTTTTTCCAGTAGTAATGCATGGATGTGAGATTTGAACTATACAGAAGGCTGAGTGCCAAAGAATTGATATTTTTGAAATGGGGTGCTGGAGAAGACTCTTGAGAGTCCCTCGGACAGCAGTAAGATCAAACCAATCAAACCTAAAGGAAGTCAACCCTGAATATTCATTGGAAGGACTGATGCTGAAGCTGAACTCCAATACTTTGGCCACCTGATGCAAAGAGCTGACTCACTGGAAAATACCCTGACGCTGGGAAAGACTGAAGGCAAAAGAAGATGGGGGCAGCAGAAGATGAGATGCTTAGATAGCATCATTGATTTAATGGACATGAGTTTGATCTAAATCTGGGAGTCAGTGAAGAACAGGGAAGCCTGGTGTGTTGCAGTCTGTGGGGTCACAAACAGTCAGACAGAACTTGCTGCTGCTGCTGCTACTGCTGCTAAGTCGCTTCAGTCGTGTCCGACTCTGTGCGACCCCATAGACGGCAGCCCACCAGGCTCCCCCATCCCTGGGGTTCTCCAGGCAAGAACACGATGAATACACTGTTAGTGGAATAATACACTGTTAGTGGAAATGTAAAGTGATTTGGCTACTATGTAAAACATTATGAATATTCCTCAAAAAATTGAAAAAAGAACCACCATTTTTCAGTCCATGGGGTCACAAAGATTTGGACTTGACTAAGCGACTGAACAACAACAAGTTTATGATCCACTGATCTCCCTTCTGGTTATATAGCCAAAGGAATTGAAATCAGGGTCTTAAAGATATATATCATGAACATTGCCATGTTCTTTGTAGCACTATTCACAATAACCAAGACACAGGGAAGCAACTCAAAGGTTAATTGAGAATGAATGGATAAAAAAAAAACTATGTTATTTACATATAATGGAGTATTAACATGCACATATAATGAAACATAATATTATAATAAAGAAGAAAATCTTGTCATTTGCAGAAACAGATGAATCTGGAAGACATAATACTAAGTGAAAAAGCCAGACATAGAACAAATACTATGAGTCCACTTGTATGAGGTATCTAAACTAGTCAAACTCATGAAAGAGAATAGAATGGTGGTTACCAACAATTGGAGGCATGAAGAGGAACGGGGAGGTGTTGGTACAAAAGTACAAGCTTTGGAAGGTGAGGAAGTTCGAGAGGTCCATGTACATCACAGTGCCTAGAGTTAACAATACCATGCTGCTGCTGCTGCTGCTGCTAAGTCGCTTCAGTCATGTCCGACTCTGTACGACCCCATAGGTGGCAGCTCACCAGGCTCCCCCGTCCCTGGGATTCTCCAGGCAAGAACACTAGAGTGGGTTGCCATTTCCTTCTCCAACGCATGAAAGTGAAAAGTGAAAGTGAAGTCATTCGGTCATATCCGACTCTTAGCGACCCCATGGACTGCAGCCTACCAGGCTCCTCTGTCCATGGGATTTTCCAGGCAAGAGTACTGGAGTGGGGTGCCATTGCCTTCTCCTAACAATACTATAGTGTATCCTTAAAACATTTGCTTAGAAGGTAGATATTATGTTTAGTATTCGTATTTTTAACCACAAAAGTAAAGATGGCAGGAAGAAACTTTAGATGTGATGGATATATTTATGCAGTTGATTGTTGTGATGGTTTCACACTTCTAAACTCAGCATCACTACGAACTTCTAAACTCATTCTTCTAAACTCCGCAATACTATGAATGACGCTAGTAGAGGTGATGGAAGTACAGTTGAGCTATTTAAAATCCTGAAAGATGATGTTGTGAAAGTGCTGCACTCAATATGCCAGCAAATCTGGAAAATGCAACAGTGGCCACAGGACTGGAAAAGGTCAGTTTTTATTCTAATCCCAAAGAAAGGCAATGCCAAAGAATGCTCAAACTACCACACAAGTGCACTCATCTCACAAGCTAGGAAAGTAATGCTCAAAATTCTCCAAGCCAGGCTTTAACAGAATGTGAATCATGAACTTCCAGATGTTCAAGCTGGATTTAGAAAAGGCAGAGGAACTAGAGATCAAATTGCCAACATCCATTGGATCATCGAAAAGCAAGAGGGTTCCAGTAAAACATCTACTTTTGCTTTATTGACAACGCCAAAGCCTTTGACTGTGTGGCTCACAACAAACTATGGAAAATTCTTAAAGAAATAAGAATACCTGACCACCTTACCTGCCTCCTGAGAAATCTGTGTGCAGGTCAAGAAACAACAGTTAGAACTGGACATGGAACAACAGACTGGTTCCAAATTGGGAAAAGAGTACATCAAGGCTGTATATTATCACCCTGCTTATTTAACTTATATGCATGGTACATCAGCAAAATGCTGGGCTGGATGAAGCACAAGCTGGAATCAAGATTGCTGGGAGAAATATCAATAGCCTCAGATATGCAGATGACACCACCCTTATGGCAGAAAGTGAAAAGGAACTGAAGAGGCTGTTGATGATAATGAAATAGGAGACTGAAAAAGCTGGCTTAAAACTCAACATTCAGAAAACTAAGATCATGGCATCCAGCACCATCACTTCATGGCAAATACATGGGAAAACAATGGAAACAGTGACAGACTTTATTTTGGGGGGCTCCAAAATCACTGCAGTTGGTGATTGCAGCCGTGAAATTAAAAGATGCTTGCTCCTTGGAAGAAAAGCTATGACCAAACTAGACAGCATATTAAAAAGCAGAGACAATACTTTAACAACAAAGGTCTGTCTAGTCAAAGATATGGTTTTTCCAGTAGTCATGTATGGATATGAGAGATGAACTGTAAAGAAAGCTGAGTGCCAAAGAATTGATGCTTTTGAACTGTGGTGTTAGACTCTTGAGAGTCCCTTGGACTGCAAGGAGATCCAACCAGTCCATCCTAAAAGAGACCAGTCCTGATTATTCATTGGAAGGACTGATGCTGAAGCTGAAACTCCAATACTTTGGCCACCTGATGCGAAGAACCGACTCATTGGAAAAGATCCTGATTCTGGGAAAGATTGAAGGCAGGACAAGAAGGGGATGACAGAAGATGAGATGGTTGGATGGCATCACTGATGTGATGGACATGAGTTTGAATAGGCTCCAGAAGTTGGTGATGGACAGGGAACCCCGGTGTGCTGCAGTCCATGGGGTCGCAAAGAGTCGGACACGACTGATCAACTAAACTGAACTGAAAACTCAGCAAGCTGTATACATTAAATATGTACAGTTTTCTGTATGTCAATCATACCTCAATAAAATTTTTTAAATTAGAATAAAAAGTGGTCTCTACCCTTGGGGAACTTATTATGCAATTAGGAAAGAATATGTTAAATCAGGCTCATAGATACAAAGAATAGATTAGTGGTTATTAGAGGTGAGGATGAAGTGGGTAAAATGGGTGGAAATGAGTCAAAACTTAAAACCTTCCAGTTATAGAATAAATAAATCATGGAGATATAATGTCACAGCATGGCGACTATAGTTAGTAAACTATATTGCATGTTTGCAAGTTTCTAAGAGAATAGTAATCTTAAAAGTTAAATCTAATACAGTTATGTAAAGTTTAAAAATAAAATAAAATTTCAAAAAAAAAAAAGTTCTCTGTACCTATATATGGTGACAAATGTTAACTAGGCTTATTGTGGAAATCATTTTACAATATATACAATATCAAATCATTGTTGTATACCTGAAACTAACATTTGTTGTTGTTCAGACACTAAGTTGTGTCTCACTCTTTTGAAACACCATGGATTGTAGCCCACCAGGATCCTCGGTGCATGGATTTCCCAGGCAAGAATACTAGAGCGTGTTGCCATTTCCTTCTCCAGCGGATCTTCCTGACTCAGGCATGTAACCCACATCTCCTGCATTGGCAGGCAAATTCTTTACCACTGCCACCAGAGAAGCCCTAAACTAACATAATGCATGTCAATTATACTTCGGTAAAAAAAAAGTGTTTGTAGTTAGAAATGTGAGAAACCTTTAAATAAGATTCAGAAACTTCAAATTAATAGAGGAAATGAATCAAAGAGAAAAGGATATTTTAAAATATTATTATTCAAGCAGGATTAAAGAACACATCTGAGATAAAGATGAGAGTAGGCCCCTTAAAAGGGAAAATGGTTACTTAAGCAAAGTAAGACACACAAAGAAATTTTAAAGAATGTTTATGCTACCTTAGCTTGAGTTAACATGTTCTCATATTTTCATCATTAACAGCAAAAACAATATCACAAGCACCTAGTCTCTTGAGAGCACTTGATATCTGTGACATATGAACTAATTAATTAATTGAACATTGAGTTGCATAGCATTGTTAAACCTAAAATGTGATTTGGGAATGTTAGGATCTCTATTTAAAGTACAGTCTTCTGCAAATGATTTAAATATTAATAGCTGGTAATGATTGTTCATATCACACAATTGACTAGCTTTTAGAATGTATCAGTAGTCTCGTATACCCACGGAAAGCAAAAAGTAACAAGCCCTGAACTTCTAGGAATCTCTAGTGAAAAAATTTTAATGATATTAAAATAAATAGAGTCAGCAAAAAACACTTCATATTCTCCAGACTTATTTTTGGAAAGGGTAAGCAAATGAATTAAACTGTAGGTAAATACATCTGAGATGCAAAGTAGTAATGCAGATAACAATCTATTTTTTATAATTAAAGCTTAGCTAAACTATCATTTGGCCACAATGATAATTTTGTATCAAACTATAAATAACAACAAGAGATCTGTACAGAAAAATTGCCTTGCAGCATTTTTGGAAAAATTAATGTATATCCAATATTGATCTTGATTTGTGCATGTTAAAGTGTTCCTCCCTGAGTAAAGTATTCTTGAAGTCAATAATATGCCATAATCTCATATGACACTAATAAAATAATGCAAATGACAATTCATTTTTGTTAACTTGTCTATGACTTAATGGATGGATAAACTTTGTTAAAAGAGGAAGCAAGAACTTAGTGCATAGTAGGCATATCTGTAAAACAATTGTGATTGATTTTGGGGGGGAGTAACTTTCCTAAGATAGAAAGTGAAGCAATCAATCTCTTGAAATTTTTCCCAAAAAGTGTTTTTATAGCTGATGATACAAATTTCAGAAAACCTAATCCACGTACATTAGGTAGTTTGTTTTGTTCACTAAGAATATAATAGAGTAATGGTGTTGCCAATAAAGTCCAAGGAAGCTAAAAATATGCAAAACAGCAGCATTAGAATGATTTTATGTATGATACTTCCTTAGTGACTCAGTTGGTAAAGAATCCGCCTACAATGCAGGAGACCCAAGTTCCATCCCTGGGTCAGGAAAATCCACTGGAGAAGGGAATGGCAACCCATTCCAGAATTCTTCCCTGGAGAACTCCATAGACAGAGGAGCCCGGCAGGCTACAGTCCATGGGGTCGCCAAGAGTCGGACACGACTGAGCGACTAACACACATAGTAATTTTATTACTCAAAATTGTTGAAATTAGTAACACTAAAGTTGTTTTCTTGTACTCAAGGGACACTAATAAGGGAAAAGAATAGCAGAGCAGTGAGAGAGCTAGGTAAAGTCTTAGATTCAAGGAAAAATATAGAGCAAGGAAGAATTATTTTCCATCCAATCCAGTTTTCCCGTGTATTCATTATGAGAAAGCAATGAACTAAAGACCTGTGTTTGCACAGTACACCAATTAAATTTGCAGGAAAAAATACAAGCAGTGTAACTTAAGAAAATAAATTTACGTTTGAGTCTCCCTGGTTATTTCCTAGCCATCATTTAAACTCTTGAAAATGCACCTTAACTCTTTCAAGGCACTTACAATCCATTTAGGCAGAGGCAGATACTTTACAGTGAGAGCTAAGGTACCATTTAATCCAAAACTTTATAACCCAGGAGTGCCATGGGCAATGAGAATTCCTCTGAGGCATGCTTTCTTTGGAGAAAATATTGTTTGATCACAGTGTGAGTTTGGTCATGATGTATACAGAACCGGAATGTTAAACAGGATGGTAACTTAGGTAAAAGGTCATTTATTGGAAAAAAAAAAAAATTGGCTCAACTATGTAACTCTAGGGCTTAAAAATAAGAAGAACGTCCTGCCCCTTCTTGCCTTACTGGGTCTCACAGATGAAAGGGAAAATTCAAATTAGTAAATTAGTTATCCAAATTAATAAATCTTTTTGCCATATAAAATACGTTACTCAAAATGAATCATAGACCTGAATGTGAAAACTAAAACTATAAAATTTCCAAAGGAAAATTTAGAAGCAAAAAATTCTTTGTGACTTTGGGTTAGACAAAGATTTCTTAGATGCAACACCCAAAACATGATTTATAAGAAAAAAAAATGGACTTTATCAGAAGCAAAATCTGCTCTTTAAAAAGACAGTCTTAAGTGAAGGAAAAGACCAATCATAGATCTGAAGAAAAATTTGCAAGGTATATAGTTGATGAAGAACTTGCATATCTATAATATATAAAGAACTCTTAATAATAAAACAACTCAATTTTTTAAATGGACAAAAGATTTGAACAGACATTTCACTAGAGGAGATTGCAATATTGATTGCAAATAAACTTGTCAAAAAATGCTAAACATTAGTCATTAGGGAAATGCAGACAAAAGCTCCAGTGAGATACTACTACATACCTGTTAGAATGTGTAAATTTTTAAACTTTTAAAAGCTAACCTTGGCAAGCATTGACAAGAATATGGGGTAGCTGGAATTTCATATGCTGCTGCTATTTTCTATGTGCTTAGTCGCTCAGTCGTGTTTGACTCTGCAACCCCACGGCCTACAGCTAGGCCCTTCTGTAGATGGGGTTTTCCAGGCAAGAATACTGGAGTAGGTTACCATTTCCTCCTCCAATGGATCTTCCCAATGCAGGATCGAATCTGCATCTCCTGCATTGGCAGGCATATTCTTTTACAACTGAGCCACCTGGAAAGCCCACAGTACTGATGGGAATGTAAATTGGTACCGTTACTTCAGAAAACAGTTTGACAGTTTCTTAAATGATGCAGCCATCCTAATCCTAGATATTTGCCCAAGAGAAATGAGAAGCACACATCTGAACAAAAACTTATATAGGCTACTAGGAATCACAGTCTGGGGAACAGGCAATGTCCATCAAGTATAATAAGGTGGAAAGGGCTTAATAGAGGTTTATATAGAATGCTACTGGGTCCAGAAGAAAGCAAGTTACTCAGGTAAGGGGATAATAATCAAGGAAAGCCTGAGATTGTTCTTAAAAGACCAAGTCTTGCATGACAACAAAAATTAGAAAGTGTTTCAGAATGTGCAAAACTGAACTCAAAACACCCCAAACTAAACCCCCATTTTTCCCAAAATCTGCTGTACCAGGAGCTGTCCCTGTGTCAAACAATAGCAACTCCATCTTTCCAGTTGCTCAGAACAGAAAACTTAGAGTCATTTTTGACTCCTCTCTTTCCCTGGTATCTCTATCCAACCCATTAGGAAGGACTGCTGTCTCTGCTTTCAAAATATTAATATATTCACAGTCTGTCAACATTTCACCATCTTTGCTGTTCCCAGCTATCATCATCTCTCACCTGCAATAGGCTCCTACCTAGTCTTGCTGCTTCTAAATTGGCCACTGTCTGTAGTCCATTCTCAACACAGCATCCAGCATTATCATTTTAAAATGTAAATCAAATCATGGGTGTCCTCTGCAATGGCCTCCCAATCCATTCAGAGTAAAACTAAGGCCTTAAAATGATCTAAAAGGCCTTCACAAGTTAGCTCCTCAGTTTCTCTCACTCCCTTTCCCGGCACTGTTCTTTCAGTGACTCCTTGCTTCTCCTCACTCTTCTATCCCTTGCCACTCCCCAGCCTCACTGATCCCCTTGCTGCTTCTAGAACAGGACAGGCAGATTTCTATGCTAGGGTTTTTGCACTACTGTTCCTTGTACCGGAGCTCTTTTCTTCCGCATCTCCAGGTGGCTAATTCTCATACCTTCTGCAAGTCTTACTCAAATGTCACCTGCCCAAAACACTCTATATGAAATTGCATCTTGCCTTTCCTCCCAAACTACCACCTCACATTCTCAGTTCCCCTTGGTGAGTTGCTCAGTCATTTTCAACTGTTTGTGACCCCATGCACTGCAGTGCCCCAGGCTCCCCTCTGTCCGTGGGGATGTCCCAGAGGAGCCTGGCGGGCTGCATGTCCCAGGCAAGATACTGGAGGGAGTTGCCATTTCCTTTTCCAGGGGGTCTTCCCAACCCAGGGATCGAACCTGCATCTCTTGCAAGTCTTCTGCATTGCAGGTGGATTCTTTACTGTTGAGCCACCAGGGAAGTCCTCAATTCCCCTTACCTTGCCCTAACCTTTTCCCTATAAAACTCACCACCTGCTAACATACTGTACTTATTTATGATGCTCATTGCTAGTTGGTCTTTCTGCACTGGAATGCAAGCCCCATGTTCTCTTAATTGATGTATCCCTAGATACACTGCCCATTACATAATAAATGTTTATTTTTTTGTGTGTTCAATAAATGTAAGGTTCATGAAAATGAGAAAAATAGTAATTCCAATGACTGCAAATACTCAGTGTCACTAGAGTGTTAAGAGCACATGAGATAAAGGCACATGAGAAGGTAAAATTAGAGTTGTAGAAGATCTTTCCATCCTCTGCAACGAGTGCCAGCAAGTGGGGAACCACTGACAAGATTTACACATGGAATTAACATGATTATATTTACATATTAGATCACTCTTGCAGCAGTGTGAATCCGACATCTCCAACTTTCCTGGGTCACAAAATAAAATTTTAAAATAGCTTCTCTCTGTTGTCATAATCCTGACCCTTCCTGAGTGCTATAGAATCATAATTGTTAGAAAATGGATTCTGGAACAGACTGCCTGAATTTACGTTCCTTTTCTACCAGTAGCTCTAGGATTTAGCAAATTACTCAGCCTTTCTTTTCTTTATCTGTAAAATAAATAAATAATTCTTTTTAAAATGTTGTTGTGGTCCTTTAAGAGTTTTAACAAATAAGGCAGTTCATGCTTGAACATGGTAAGCACTATAAACGTGTTTTAATATTTTTAATATTAAAAGGAAAACACATTTCATAGATGCTTTATTTAATGGCAAACTATTGCTTCATCTTTCCTCCAATAGTTTTGCATTTTCTAAATTGAGCAATCCTTTCATACATAAATATTGGCAGTATTTTCATATATTTTAAGTTA
Source organism: Bubalus bubalis (assembly GCF_019923935.1). Classification (NCBI taxonomy): domain Eukaryota; kingdom Metazoa; phylum Chordata; class Mammalia; order Artiodactyla; family Bovidae; genus Bubalus; species Bubalus bubalis. The sequence continues at coordinate 42,334,301 of NC_059169.1, read as the reverse complement.
GTAAAACTTAGAGATGTGATCATAAACGAACACTTCAAAGAATAAGTGTTCTGTTGTGTTTTGACTTTAATCGACTCCTGTCTCATATTTCCACGAATTCCAATCTAGATGAGCAATATTCATTAAAATACCCACCGCTTGTTTTATTATTTATAGTTTATATGTCTTTCCATTGAAACAAAGAGACAGATTGTCTTCTAGCTGAGACACCTGGAAGGTGCTTGAAGCACAAAGGCCATGATTCAAAAGTCTGCAGTACAGTCAACAAGCAATTACTTTTGCATGTGATGGGAGACTGTCAGCTTCAAACACAGGACATTCTTTGGGAAGATTAGTCCAAATTACATTTTATTACATTGGCCCACTTGAATGGCCTAAACTTCATATACTTCTTATTCTAATGGAATTCCAACTGAGGCATTAATATATTGTTTATGACATGTTTGGAGTTCTTGTGTTATCAGCAGGCATTCATGAGAGAAGCTTCAAACAGTATCAGATAACAGTGAGCTGGATGTTGGCTGTTGTACAGCATAGGGGATTTTATCATCTTGTTGAACCAGTGGCAGTGATTAAATTAAACTGTCTGAACAAAGCTTTTGCATGTCAGACTGTTGAATGGCAAAATGAAAGAGTGACACACTTCAAAGATCAGAGGAAAGGAGACAGGGCTAGAAAAACACAGTTATATAACTGTTTGTTTACAACATTCAGAGACAAAATCAATAGTTTTAAACTGTTGGTTTTCATTTTACTTCATCTTTAAACTTTTCAGTATCATTTTATACGTTTTCGAAGCATATTTCCCCACATTCTTTTTCATGTAACATACTTAATTTAACTTGGAATGTTGATTGAATGATTAGGTAGTTAGGGGAGGATTTTTTTGTTCTGTTTCTTTGTGCATGGATGATTTTTAATTTGGTATAATTTCTAATTTTTCTCTTATTATTCCTAATGAGATATTTTAGAGAAAAAAACTGTCCAGGAAACTAAGATGGTTTCATAATTTTTATCTGGGGAGAGAAACACAGGGCTTCTATTTTTCCACTTCAAAAGACAAATCAGAATTTTAAGGGAGAAGTTTAATACAGTACAACTAAACTGAAATTATTTTTATAAGCTGAAACATTATAATATATGAGCTCTCTGAAGGAGTTTATGAGTAAAAAATTTTATGAATATAAATGTATCTGAGATACAAAGTTAGCTTTAGAGGAATCCACATGTTTTCCATCCAACAAGATTTGTAAATCAACAGACTGGTCTGGCACTTATTTATAATTATTATTTTTGTTAGCAAAAAAAAAAAATAGTTTTGTTAGTCTTGAGAAAATGTTATTTCCTCTCACACAAAATAAAACTGGGAAAATATCCAGAAAAAGCAAATTGAGTTTTAGTGCTGTTTCCATTACAAAGTCTACATAGTTTTAGATCATTGTTTAGACTGGTGATTTCCTTTTTATTTAAAGACTCTAAGTCAACCATTTGGAAACATTTAAGAAACTTCCAGTGTCTCAAGGTAGTTATAGAAGATAGGTATTCAGATGATACTAACCCTTGTACATTAGTTTCTTCAATTTTGATTTACACAATTTCCAGAGCTTTAAGATAATGCTTATTTTGAAATAAATGCTGGTTCTTAATGCATCTTCACATTTTGTTTTTCATTTTCATTTATCATGGAAGGTGATAGACTTTCAGAGAGACTCTAAGAACTCAGTGACATCCACTAACATTTTAAAGTACAAAACACTTTAAATTCAATTCCTCTTGAGACACTTAGTGATAAGGGGAGAAATCATAGAAAAAATGAAAACAAAGTCAACGTGTCCTTTTGGAATATTTCACCACAAACAACCACAACAGTATGCATCCTTTACAAATTTACTTCTTCAACCCACCAAATATTTAGGACATGCTGATTGCAGTTGAAAGACAAGGAAACCAACAGAGGACAATCAGGATTATCTACAGATACAAGAAAAGATGAATTTTTACTTAGTTATGTGGCATACTTTTGGAATTGGGTTAGAAACATTCTCCAATTAGAAATTTGTAAAGACAGCAAAACAATTCCTAAATTCATAGATTTCAAAATCCTAAAATCCATATGAAATCTATATGATTATAAATTTATTCAGAGTTTCATTTATAAATTATATTTTTATAAACTATATTTTTGATTAAAATATAATTAGGAAGAAGTTACTTCTGGCATTTTCTATTATACAGAATGATAATGTTTATTCAAAATATTTTTGAAATTTTCTATTTACTCAAAGTCTACTATGATCTAAAAAAATTGAGACTTTAAATATTGTAAGTAATGAATTGTTATTTAATCAATATAATAGTGTCAATTATCTTCAACTAAAAAAAGTTACTATATAACATCAATATTTATACTCTAAAAACAAAAAGTAAACTTTTCAATTTCTCACTGCACTTTATAAAAATTATTCATGAATTAGACAATGAAGTAAACCTCTGTGAAGTCATAAAAACAGAAAAATGTTCATGTACATTACCTGGTAAAAATACAATAAAAATTAAAAATAAATAACAAAATTTACATAAACACTCAACATATTGGAAATTTTAAAACACTCCTTAAGTAAATTTTGCCTCAAATAAGATATTATGAGAACAACATGAGTCAAAACTCATGAGATATCTTCAAAGATTTTTCAAAAGAAAGTTATACTCCTGGATGTTTATATCATTCAAGAAAGGAAAATAAGAACATATATTAAATCAGCACTCAGCTAAAGAAGTTAAAAGAAAAGCAAAAATGTCTCTTAAAATATAAAATGAAATTAAGGACTTAAGTTTAGAAATTAATAAATGAAAAAAAACTTTGAAATTGATCAGATCAGATCAGATCAGTCGATCAGTCGTGTCCGACTCTTTGCGATCCCATGAATCACAGCACGCCGGGCCTCCCTGTCCATCACCAACTCCTGGAGTTCACTGACACTCACGTCCATCGAGTCAGTGATGCCATCCAGTCATCTCATCCTCTGTTGTCCCCTTCTCCTCCTGCCCCCAATCCCTCCCAGCATCAGAGTCTTTTCCAATGAGTCAACTCTTCCCATGAGGTGGCCAAAGTACTGGAGTTTCAGCTTTAGCATCATTCCTTCCAAAGAAATCCCAGGGCTGATCTCCTTCACAATGGACTGGTTGGATCTCCTTGCAGTCCAAGGGACTCTCAAGAGTCTTCTCCAACACCACAGTTCAAAAGCATCAATTCTTCGGCACTCAGCCTTCTTCACAGTCCAACTCTCACATCCATACATGACCACAGGAAAAACCATAGCTTTGACTAGACGAACCTTTGTTGGCAAAGTAATGTCTGTGCTTTTGAATATGCTATCTAGGTTGGTCATAACTTTCCTTCCAAGGAGTAAGCGTCTTTTAATTTCATGGCTGCAGTCACCATCTGCAGTGATTTTGGAGCCCAGAATAGCTTCATCTATAAACTGATATTTAGAAAAGAAAGACAATTCCTTAACAAGTCTATTCAAGAAAAATAAGGAAAAAGCAGATACAATGTTAAGAATCAAAATGGATCTATACCAATTAAATTCTCAAATTATAAGGGAATATTATTAACACACAACTCAGAAGCCAAAAAAAGAGAGAGAATTGTTGATGTTACTACATCAAAACATAAACATTTTGTTTGGCAAAAGACGTCCTCAGCAAATGTATAAGACAAATTACAGAACTACAATGTGGGAGAAAATTTTGCAACCTACATGAAAGACAAAACAAGTGAAATAAGAATAAACATAGTTCAGAAGAAATAAATATGGTTACAAAGCTCTAAAAACATCACTCTTCATTGATCTAGCAGTTCTATTTTTAGTAATTTATCCTGTAAAAATGTTTCAAAAGATACAGTCAGACATTACATTTAACTTAAAATATAGAAAAATGAGAAACAACTATATTGGTGAAAAAGTCATAATACACACAAAGAAATAATAGCCAATCATTAAAAGAGTTTAGTTCAGTTCAGTCACTTAGTCATGTCTGACTGTTTGAGACCCATGGACTGCAGCATGCCAGGCCTCTGTGTCCATCACCAACTCCCAGAGTTCACTCAAACTCATTGAGTCAGTGATGCCATCCAACCATCTCATCCTCTGTTGGCCCCTTCTCTTCCTGCCTTCAATCTTTCCCAGCATCAGGGTCTTTTCCAAGGAGTCAGTTCTTTGCATCTGTGGCCAAAGTATTGGAGTTTCAGCTTCAACATCAGTCCTTCCAATGAACACCCAGGACTGATCTCCTTTAGGATGGAATGGTTGGATCTCCTTGCAGTCCAAGGGACTCTCAAGAGTCTTCTCCAACACCACAGTTCAAAAGCATCAATTCTTTGGCACTCAGCTTTCTCTATAGTCCAGCTCTCACATCCATACATGACTACTGGAAAAACCATATCTTTGACTAAACGAACCTTTGCTGGCAAAGTAAGGTCTCTGCTTTTGAATATGCTATCTAAGATAGTCATAACTTTTCTTCCAAGGAGCAAGTGTCTTTTAATTTCATGGCTACAGTCACCATCTGCAGTGATTTTGGAGCCCCAAAAAATAGTCTGTCACTGTTTCCACTGTCTCCCCATTTATTTGCCACGAAGTGATGGGACCAGATGCCATGATCTTAGTTTTCTGAATGTTGGGCCTCAAGCCAACTTTCTCACTCTCTTCTTTCACCTTGCCTAAAGTGTGATGTCATCTGCATATCTGAGGTTATTGATATTTCTCCCAGCAATTTTGATTCCAGCTTGTGCTTTATCCAGCCCAGAGTTCAGAAACAGATAAATACAACATAAAATAAATAAAACAGATAAATAAAAGATAAAAGAGTTCAGAAACAGATAAATAAAAACATCTCCAAATCTATTGTTTAATGAGAACTAAGAGGGAAGCAGAGGAACCAGAGATCAAATTGCCAACATCCGCTGGATCATCAAAAAAGCAAGAGAGTTCCAGAAAAACATCTATTTCTGCTTTATTCACTATGCCAAAGCCTTTGACTGTGTGGATCACAATAAACTGTAGAAAATTCTGAAAGAGATGGGAATACCAGACCTCCTGACCTGCCTCTTGAGAAACCTGTATGCAGGTCAGGAAGCAAGAGTTAGAACTGTGAATGGAACAATAGACTGGTTCCAAATAGGAAAAGGAGTACATCAAGGCTGTATATTGTCACCCTACTTATTTAACTTATATGCAGAGTATATCATGAGAAACACTGGGCTGGAAGAAGCACAAGCTGGAATCAAGATTGCCAGGGGAAATATCAATAACCTCAGATATGCAGATGATACCACCCTCATAGCAGAAAGTGAAGAACTAAAAAGCCTCTTGATGAAAGTGAACGAGGAGAGTGAAAAAGTTGGCTTAAAGCTCAACATTCAGAAAATGGAGATCATGGCATCTGGCCCCATCACTTCATGGGAAATAGTTGGGGAAACAGTGGAAACAGTGTCAGACTTTATTTTTTGGGGTTCCCAAATCACTGCAGATGGCGACTGCAGCCATGAAATTACTCCTTGGAAGGAAAGTTATGACCAACCTAGATAACGTATTCAAAAGCAGAGACATTACTTTGCCAACAAAGGTCCGTCTAGTCAAAGCTATGGTTTTTCCTGTGGTCATGTATGGATGTGAGAGTTGGACTGTGAAGAAAGCTGAGCGCCAAAGAATTGATGCTTTTGAACTGTGGTGTTGGAGAAGACTCTTGAGAGTCCCTTGGACTGCAAGGAGACCCAACCAGTGCATTCTGAAGGAGATCAGCCCTGGGATTTCTTTGGAGGGAATGATGCTAAAGCTGAAACTCCAGTACTTTGGCCACCTCATGCGAAGAGTTGACTCATTGGAAAAGACTCTGATGCTGGGAGGGATTGGGGGCAGGAGGACAAGGGGACAACAGAGGATGAGATGGCTGGATGGCATCAGTGACTCGATGGACGTGAGTCTGAGTGAACTCCAGGAGTTGGTGATGAACAGGGAGGCCTGGCGTGCTGCGATTCATGGGGTCGCAAAGAGTCGTACATGACTGAGCAACTGAACTGAACTGAACTGAAGAGGGACGCAGGTTCCAGAACAGTATGCAGAGAATGATCAAAATTAGGATTTTATAAAAACGAAGTAGGAGAGGTGTTGCATATGCCTAAGCAGGCCTGGAAGACTACACACCAATCCAGTAACTGTGATTTTCTCTGAGAACTGACATTATGATTATGCAGGTTCAATTTCCTTCCATCTAGAGCAATCTGCCTTTGTTTGTCTGTCACTGGTTGAAGCGATCTTAGCCACTTATGGATGAGAATGTCCCACCTCAGGACTTCCCTGGCAGTCCAGTGGTCAAGACTCCACATTTCTGATGCAGGGGTGTCAGTTCAATCTCTGGTTAGAGAACTAAGGTTCCACATGCCATGCAACATGGCCAAAAAGATATAAAAAATAAAGAATATCCCTAGATCCAGGATATACTTCTGATCAACTTGTTGTTATTTGACTGTTCCATCTCTCCTCCACTGTGTTTTCTGTAGCTAGAAGCTAAGTCTGCAAACTTGATTAAACATTTAAATTAGACATTTTTGGCAAAATATAAGCAGTTTACTCTGAAGACTAGGATTATAGTGAAGGCACAGAGAATATATTTACTTTCTACAAAACATATTTCCATATTATCTCAATTTTTGCAATAAAGTACATGAGCAACTTTAAAAAATAGAGACATTTGCACTGACACAGAAGAAACTTAATAATATACCGATCAAATATTTAAAAGGAAAAAAGAAGGTACAAAGTAAAATCTTCCTTTTAAGAAAAAAAAGAAAGGATTGTGTATGTGTGTGTGTGTGTTTCTGTTTATACGCACATGTATCCATGCAGGCTTTTATCAAGAAAGAAGTAAAAAATGTTAACAAAGGTTACTTTTGAGGGTAGGGTTATTGATTTTCTATAGTGCTTTATTTTATGCTTTTGCTTAATTCTTTTTTATTCCATAAGCACAAAATGAGGTTGTGAAGGGGTGAAATTTGTGATTATTTAATGAAACTAATTATTTTAGATGTAGAAAATAACAACTTCTAACAATGAGGAGGAAGAAAGAACAAATGGAAGAAGTATACACAGGAACTCAAAAACAGCAATGTTTGAAGCAATGGCCTGATTTTCCAAGGAAATACCAAATTATATTCAATATAAGTGACTCTTATTTTCCAAAACTGTGCATTCCCAGAAAATGCATTCCTAAACATGTCTTCACTAAGCAGGTCATATTTCATAATATCTTCATTGAAATTGTATTTGGGGACAGGAAGCAGGGTAATATATTTATTCCATGGAACTTTGCTGACCAAGTTTCAGTAGAGTCATAGCAGTAATCGTGATCTGTTAAAATAATTTAAAATATAAATTACATTCCAAATAGTAAAAAAAAAAAAATGGCTGTAGTGCTTATTAGGTCACAAGAGTCATAGAGGAGGATAAATTAACACATAAATATGTTTTAAGTTACAAACTTAACCTTTTAACCTTTATTCTGTAATTTATAGTTACAAAAATTTTCATAAACATCTTTCTATACCAAGGAATGGTGTTCAAATCATTCTGACTTAAGCTGGCATCTAGACCATTCATGAAAGTATTAACTAGGCATTCCAATGGAATCTTTAAAGTGTTTTTTTAAAATTTGAAGATATGAAGTCTTGGGGAAAATGAATGGGTAAATCTTTTCTACTTTTTCTTCTTTTCTTGATATTTCCTACCCTTAACAATGTGTGTGAGCTCAGTTGCTCAGGCAAGTCAGATTCTTTGTGACCCCGTGGAATGTAACCCACCAGGCTCTTCTGTCCATGGAATTTCTCAGGCAAGAATACTGGAGAGGGTAGCAATTCCCTTCTCCAGGGGATCTTCCCAACCCAGGGATTGAACTCAAGTCTCCTGCATTTCAGGCAGATTCTTTACCATCTGAGCCACCAGGGAAGCCCAAAAGTGAAAGTGAAAGTAGCTCAGTTGTGTCTGACTCTTTGCAGCCCATGGACTATATATACAGTCCATGGACTATATACAGTCCATGGAATATATATGCAGTCCATGGAATTCTCCAGGCAAGAATACTGGAGTGGGTGGCCTTTCCCTTCTCCAGGTGATCTTCCCGACCCAGGGATCGAACCCAGGTCTCCCGCAATGCAGGTGGATTCTTTACCATCTGAGCCACCAGGGAAGCCCAAGGAAACCCAAATTAGCCCCAAAACACTGGAGCCCAAAATAACAGACACCTATTGTCTCACAGTTTCTGTGAATTAGAAATCTTGGAGCATTTGGTCTGGGTGATTCCAGCACAGAACAGGCTTCGCAGGTGGCACTAGTGGTAAAGAATCCACCTGCCAGTGCAGGAGAGGAGACTCCAAAGACATGGGTTCAATCCCTGAGTTGGGCAGATCCCTTGCAGGAGGAAATGGCAACCCATTCCAGTATTCTTGCCTGGAAAATTCCATGGATAAAGGAGACTGGCAGACTAAAGTCCACTTTCACTTTCACTTATCGAGTTAAAGAAGGAGGAGCGGGGAGTGATTTTTTTTAAACCCAGAATTAATGTAAGGATTAACAGTCAATTTCTGCCTTTTAATTCTCATTTCATAAGCTTTCCTATCTACAAACCATTTTCTGCTTGTCCACTGTTCTTGTTCTTCAGTTTTTTCTGGCAACATTTTGAACCAGTTTCCTAGAGGCAATAAAAGGTATTCAATTTAAAGAATTTTTTAAAAAGAACTACTTCCTGGTGAATGGCACTATGCCATGCTTTAGTTGACATCCCAATTTCAACCGATTCATCAGAATTCATCAGAACTGAGCCTGTGTGTGTGTGAAAGCTGCTCAGTCATCTCTGATTCTTTGAGATCCCATGGACTATACAGTCCATGGAATTCTCCAGGCCAGAATACTGGAGTGGGTATCCGTTCCCTTCTCCAGGGGATCTTCCCAACCCAGGGATCCAAACCAGGCCTCCCGCATTGCAGGCAGATTCTTTACCATCTGAGTCACCAGGGAAGCCCAAGAATGCTGGAGAAGACTATCCCTTCTCCAGCAGAACTTCTTGATCCAGAACTGAACCTACTATTAAGTAATTCCTGATGACTCACTTAGGTGTCCCCAAGGATCTTTGGCTCAGCCTGTAGTTCCATCTTAGAACTTGCCACTTGTGTTGCAAAAACACAAGTGCTGAAGAGACAGTCCAGCACTGAGGAGGAGAGTTTTTGCTGTTGTTGGTGTTTTACTTTACACAACAGTGACACTATCTTCTTCCAGCTGTGTCCAATCCTTTGTGACCCCATGGACTGTAGCCTGCCAGCCTCCTCTGTCCATGGAATTCTCCAGGCAAAAATACTGGAGTGGGTTGCCATTTCCTCCTCCAGGGGATCTTCCTGACCCAAAGATTGAACCCGCATCTCCTGAGTCTCCTGAATTAGCAGGCAGATTCACTCTCCTCTCAGAGCGAAATATTTCACTAGAATTATCTCATAATTCTAGTAGATAATTCTTGTGAAAAATGAATTAACAGGTACCACACTTATGATTTATTCAAGAAATAAATATGGTACTAATAGTAACCCTTAAAGATTGGTACCCCAGTTAGCTATCCAACCAGCTCATCACTTAGCCCATTCTCAGTTTTTGAGAGGGAAGTGCAGAGACCAGAGAAAAGGCTGCAAGGAGAAGTCTGAGATAGTGCCCACTATGCATAAGAAACCATGAGACAGAGAAAAGAGCCAGCCAGTTGATTAATTAGTTGCTGCAAAAGTGAAGCAGGGTGTTGTTGCCTCAACAAAATTATTAACCCTAGAGGAGGAGGCAAGACGAATCCATTGCCCAGGGAACATCCACTAGGACCATGAACCATCGAGTCACTGGGGCTGTGACTGGATGATCAAGACCACTGCTGAGTCCTGATTGACTTTGCAACATCCAAGGGATTGTTCTCCTACTTCTCCATGTACCTTTAAAACAAGAGCCTAAAATTTGGTAGAAATTAAGCATGTCTCTGTTGGAGAAGGCAATGGCAACCCACTCCAGTACTCTTGCCTGGAAAATCCCATGGATGGAGGAGCCTGGTAGGCTGCAGTCCATGGGGTCGCTAAGAGTTGGACACAACTGAGTGACTTCACTTTCACTTTTCACTTTCATGCATTGGAGAAAGAAATGGCAACCCGCTCCAGTATTCTTGCTTGGAGAATCCCAGGGATGGGGGAGCCTGGTGGGCTGCTGCCTATGGGGTCACACAGAGTGGGATAATACTGAAGCGACTTAGCAGCAGCAGTAGCAGCTATTACTTACACCTGTAATGAAATCAACCAATGCAAAAGCTTTAGATATTGTCTGATATTGAAAATTATGAATACGTTTTCACTTCAGTCCAGTTTGAGGAAGAAGATTATTTTCAAGTATCAAAAACAAAGACTATTTTAAAGCCTAGAACTAAGGTAAACCAGCATCAAATAATGCTTTATGGTTTATAAACCACTTCCATGCTCCTGCTGCCATGTAACCTTCACAGAGTAATAATGTTGCCATCATTATCTCTACTTTACAGATGAAAAAACAAGCACAGTGTATATTGGAAGGGGGAACAAGCAAGGGATGGATGAGTATTGTATACTTTACACAGGATTTTTTAAAATTGCTATACCAGTTGAGAAAAACTAAGATCATGGCATCCGGTCCCATCACTTCATGGCAAATAGATGGGGAAACAGTGGAAACAGTGGCTGACTTTATTTTTGGGGGCTCCAAAATCACTGCAGATGGTGATTGCAGCCATGAAATTAAAAGACCCTTACTCCTTGGAAGGAAAGTTATGACCAAACTAGATAGCATATTCAAAAGCAGACACATTACTTTGTCAACAAAGGTCTGTCTAGTCAAGGCTATAGTTTTTCCAATGGTCATGTATGGATGTGAGAGTTGGACTGTGAAGAAGGCTGAGCACCGAAGAATTGATGCTTTTGAACTGTGGTGTTGGAGAAGACTCTTGAGAGTCCCTTGGACTGCAAGAAGATCCAACCAGTCCATCCTAAAGGAGATCAGTCCTAGGTTTTCATTGGAAGGACTGATGTTGAAGTTGAAACTCCAGTACTTTGACCGCCTGATGCGAAGAGCTGACTCATTTGAAAAACCCTGATGCTGAGAACGATTGAGGGCAGGAGGAGAAGGGGACGACAGAGAATGAGATTGTTGGGTGGCATCACCGACTCAATAGACATGGGTTTGGGTGGACTCTGTGAGTTGGTAATGGACAGGGAGGCTGGCATGCTGCGGTTCATGAGGTCACAAACAGTCGGACACCACTGAGCTACTGAACTGAACTGATACCAGTTGAAATATATCTTACGCAAATATTTTGTGTAAGAGTTTTGTAAGAGTTAGATGGATAATATTTTTAGTAAGCCGTTTCCATTACTCCAGATCAAACTGAGATGAATGAACATCTAGTAAGTTATAAGTGATACATATGTATAAACCATTCAGGAGAGACTTTTTAATCATTTTGACTACAGCAAGAAGTTTACAATATTATTAGTGATTATTATTAGGGCCATAATAACACATAAACAGAAGTCTTCATCTTTCCAAGGATTTTAAAAAAACAGTTAATATGTAATCCTCTCTGGGTCTATTGGAAGTTACTCTTTTTACTTGGTGTTTTTATCAACATAATATTTTATCAAGATACTACTCTTTAAAATTGTCTTTAATGGCTTTTCTGACAAGAGTTTCAGTGTGGTGCTTAAAAGCATAGATTTTGATTCAGAATACTTGGGTTTCAATCCCAACACAAACACCTTAGGCAAATCATTTTATTTCTCTGCATCAACTTCCTCATTCATAATGTGGGAGGGATTATAATAGTATAAACCTAATAAGAGTTTATGACCAACCTAGATAGCATATTCAAAAGCAGAGACATTACTTTGCCAACAAAGGTCTGTCTAGTCAAGGCTATGATTTTTCCTGTGGTCATGTATGGATGTGAGAGTTGGACTGTGAAGAAGGCTGAGTGCCGGGGAATTGATGCTTTTGAACTGTGGTGTTGGAGAAGACTCTTGAGAGTCTCTTGGACTGCAAGGAGATCCAACCAGTCCATTGTGAAGGAGATCAGCCCTGGGATTTCTTTGGAAGGAATGATGCTAAAGCTGAAACTCCAGTACTTTGGCCACCTCATGCGAAGAGGTGGGATTGGGGAGCATCAAGGGGTCATGGAGAAGATGGGGGGGGGGGCGCTGTGAGGACAACAAGGCTCCAACAAAGGATGTAGGAGAACTCTTCCTTCTGATGCTTGAAGAAGGCTAAAGATCCAAGACTCTAAGGGTTTCAGTTGCAAGAAAAGACTCCAGATTGCTGGTACAATAGCACACATGTGTGTGTGCGTGGTAAGTCACTTCTGTCATGTCAGATTCTTTGTGACCCTGTATATGGACTGCAGCCCGCCAGGCTCCTCTGTCCATGGGATTCTCCAGGCAAGAATCTTGGAGTGGGTTGCCATGCCCTCCTCCAGGGGATCTTCACCACCCATGGATCAAAGCCACGGCTCTTATGTTTCCTGCATTGATAGGCAGGTTCTTTACCACTAGCACCAACTGGGAAGCCCACAGTAGCATATTCAATGATTTGTAGATGTAATTTACTGAACTATCTGCTGCTAGCATTATAATTTTCAAGATGTCAAAAGGAAGCACCAAAGGTCCCTGAAGAATTACTTTTGATTTTTGTTAAAAGGTAGGTTGCATAGGAGGTTGTGGGGGGGCGTGCAGGGAGGAGCATGTTTTCTCTTGGCAACAAGTCTTAAAATAGGGTTATGAGTGGAAGAAAAAGGAGGGAGATTTCGATAATCTTCTGGGTTTGGCACTTTGTCTCCTTATATCATGGGCTTCCCAGTTGGCCCTAATGGTAAAGGATCTGCCTGCCAATGCAGAAGACTCACGAGACACGGTTTTGATCCCTGAGTGGAGACGATCCCCTGGAGGAGGAAATGGCAACCCATTCCAGTATCTTGCCTGGAAAATTCCATGGATAAAGGAAACTGGTGGGCTATAGTACACAGGGTCATGAAGAGACAGACACAACTGAACACACACACTCCTTAATCACAAGTTGATGTGTCCTGGGCATAGTACTGTTTGTCATGCTTTTGTCTCCTCCATTTTTCTCAGACCTTTTAGGAAAGAACCTGGACAGACCAGAAGGACATACAGTGCAGCATGGAAGTAACAAAGGGTCTGGGCTTTTGCAGGTGCTGTTTCCTCTGCCTGGACACATTTTTCAAACCAAACCTCTCTCTATCTATCTACCTATCTATCTATCATATATATATATATATATATATATATATATATATATGTGTGTGTGTGTGCGTGTGTGTGTGTGTGTGTGTGTGTATGGGCTTTGGGTCTTATTTAGAAATCCCTGGTTCCAGAAAACAACTTTCCAGATCCCTCCAAACTAGTATGCATTTCCTCCACTATGGCAGTTGTGCACTGAATTGGAATGTCTTGTTTGGTGATCTTTTCTGAGGTCCTGAGAATAGAGACAATGTTCTACTCACCTTTCTATCTGCAGTACCATGTGTCATGACTTTCATAGGAGGGACTCAATAAATCCCGGCTATCTGAGTGAAGGAAAGCGGGAATCTCAAGGAGATAGAAAGATGGATTCCTCAGACCTTTCTTGTTCTCCTTGCTTTGTTTTGAGTTGGAACTGAGTGTATCCAGATCCTTTTCACCTATAAAGTGGAGCTAATAGATGGTCCAGAGAAAAAAGCAAGAAACGGGTGCTAAGGGCCAGTTCTGATCCAGGCTGTAAAGGGGAAGGATAAAGAAGGATCATGGATCCTGCAATATCCAGACAAGTTGACTAGAGAATGAAATTGGAATTGTCAGAGCAAAACTGCTGCCTGGGAAAGAGCTGATATCCAATTACAGTAACCTTTGCCTTCTGTGTCTTTAAGGAATGCAAGCTTAGAACCAGGCAGATGAACAGACATTGATCAAATAGAGGAATGAAATCCTCAACAGTGGACACTCAAAGCTCACTTCTGCAGAAAGGGGATCTGTCTTCCACTGACACCCTAGGTTATGTGAGCATTGGGACTGAGGAAGGAGAAAATCTAATTACAGAAAGAAAGCTGGGTGTTCTGGGTAAGTTCTCTCCTCACTTGCTAGGTGGACCATCTGTGAGTCCTGCCTGTGGAAACATGAAAGTTATTCTTCTTAGTGCTGCTAAAATAGCTTCAGGTCATTCAGCATATTAATGGAAGGAGCTGGTCTCAGAATTAGAGATAAGCAAATGCCACTACATGCTAATGATGGAAATCAGGGCTGTGAAGTTAAATACCACTCAAAGAGATGATTTGCTAGCTCAATAGAACTAAGGAATGCTTAGCTTTTAAACTTGGTTGTATCAGATGGAAGGAAGTATTATTGGAGAACTGGGAGAGTCAATGTCAAGACTAAAGCCATATCTACATAGAGCAAGTGTATTAGCCAAAGTGAAGTGAATCCAGTATACTTTGTTGCCTTCATGATGAAGCTGTGCAGTGATCAACCATGCCAACTGTGCTGTGATCTAATTCACATTGTTAGAAATAATCTAATCAGCTCTAAGCAAGCTAGTGACTTTGATTATGATTTTAAATTGAGAGTCTCTGGTATTCCTTTAAAATCTCAGAGAAACAATTTAGTCAAAATAGTCAAATCTTTTCTCAAATATTAGAAAAAAAAATGTATTTAAAGTGAAGAGGAACTAAAAGCCTCTTGATGAAAGTGAACGAGGAGAGTGAAAAAGTTGGCTTAAAGCTCAACATTCAGAAAACGAAGATCATGGCATCTGGTCCCATCACTTCATGGGAAATAGATGGGGAAACAGTGGAAACAGTATCAGACTTTATTTTGGGGGGCTCCAAAATCACTTCAGATGGTGACTGCAGCCATGAAATTAAAAGATGCTTACTCCTTGGAAGGAAAGTTATGACCAACCTAGATAGCATATTGAAAAGCAGAGATATTACTTTGCCAACAAAGGTCCATCTAGTCAAGGCTATGGTTTTTCCTGTGGTCATGTATGGACGTGAGTTGGACTGTGAACAAAGCTGAGGGCCGAAGAATTGATGGTTTCAAACTGTGGTGTTGGAGAAGACTCTCGAGAGTCCCTTGGACTGCAAGGAGATCCAACTAGTCCATCCTAATGGAGATCAGTCCTGGGTGTTCATTGGAAGGACTAATGCTGAAGCTGAAACTCCAGTACTTTGGTCACCTCATGCGAAGAGTTGACTCATTAGAAAAGACCCTGATGCTGGGAGGGACTGGGGACAGGAGGAGAAGGGGATGACAGAGGATGAGATGGCTGGATGGCATCACCGACTAAATGGACATGAGTTTGAGTGAACTCCTGGAGTTGGTGATGGACAGGGAGGCTTGGCGTGCTGTGATTCATGGGGTTGCAAAGAGTCGGACACAGCTGAGCAACTGGACTGAACTGAAAATGTAAGATTTCTGCAAACCACACATGCATTCTAGAAAAGATTGCTTAGTTAAACATATTCATTATAGTTTATATTTTTGTTTTAATTACTGTTATTTCCCCATGTTACACAGTTATTTCTTCAAGTATAAGTTTTATCACATTTGCCAAATTGCCTAATGAGCAAAATGTTGGGTTTTGGCTACATTTTATCTATTATTTTTCATAACATGATTTACATACTCTTCTCACACATAGCATAACAATAGAAGCAAATGTGTAAAAACTAACAGTAACATGGGTGACCATAACTGGGAACTGACTATTTAGATAAACACAAACAATCCACTCCTTATACCTTTTTTAAGAATTTAGAATTTAAATTAATTTTACTGCCTTTTGAAGCCTTAATTTTCTCTCCAGTTCTCATATCACTTAGCTCTTGCAACTTTCTTACTTCCCCATACACATTCAAAAGAAGTTAAAATAGATGGGGAAAAAGTGGAAACAGTCTCAGATTTCATTTTCTTGGGCTCCAAAGTTAATGCAAATGGTGACAGCAGGCACAAAATTAAAAGATGCTTGCACCTTGGAAGAAAAGTTATCACAAAGCTAGACAGCATATTAAAAACCAGAGACATCACTTTGCCAACAAAAGTCTGTGTAGTCAGAGCTATGGTTTTCCAAGTAGTCATGTGTGGATGTGAGAGCTGGACCATAAAGGAGGCTGAGCACCAAAGAATTGCTGCTTTCAAACTTCGGTGCTGGAGAAGACTCTTGAGAGTCCTTTGGACAGCAAGGAGATCAAATCGGTCAATCCTGAAGGAAATCAGTCCTGAATATTCATTGGAAGAACTGGTGTTGAAGCTCCAATATTTTGGCCACCTGATGTGAAAAGCTGACACATTGGAAAAGACCCTGTGCTGGGAAAGATTTGGGGCAAGAGGAGAAGAGGGCAACAGAGGATGAGATGGTTGGATGGCATCACCGACTCAATGGTCATGAGTTTGAGCAAACTCAGGGAGATATGAAGGACAGGGAAGCCTAATGTGCTGTAGTTCATGTGATCACAAAGAGTTGGACATGACTTGGCAACTGAACAACAATAACAGCAACATTTCTTGAATACTATTTATGTTCTATCAATGGTATCATTTTCTTTGTAGACTATATCTTTTCCCTAATAACCCTATTATTATCATCTCTGTATAAGACATGAGAACCTTTGGACTGATTGTTGTTATTCAGTCGCTCAGTCATGTCCAACTCTTTGTGACCTCATGGACTGCAGCACTCCAGGCTTCCCTATCCTTCACTATCTCCCAAAGTTTGCTCAAACTCATGTCCACTGAGTTGACAAGGCCATCCAACCATGTCATCCTCTGTTGCCCCCTTCTCCTCCTGCCCTCAGTCTTTACCAGCATGAGAGTCTTTTCTGATGAGTCAGCTCTTTGCATCAGGTGGCCAAAGTATTGACATTGAGGGACTGACTGAGGGCAAGCTATTTATTCAACCACAGATAGAGAGGTTTCAAATTATTGATCAGCAAATAATCTCTCTCCTTCCCACTCTGTGAAGAGTAGACTTCCCTGCATTTCTGATATAGGCTTTGACCATGTCATGATATTGGACTTACTGGATTTATGGAATGTTAACAGATATGAAGTAAGCAGATATCTTAAATGTGCTTCATGGGTTTGGCTTGTTTCTTGCATCCTGGCTATCTTCCATGAGAAAACATGATCCAGATGGATGCCACCCTTTAGCCTGGGTTGTGTAATGAATACACAGGGCAGAACCCCTGCTCCAGGAAGCTGTTAATCCTAGAAGTATCAAGACAGGTAGTGTAAGCTTCAGTTAAACCTGTAACATAGCCTAGAACCTAGCCCAGCCACTGACTTGCAGATCTGTGAGCAAGAAAATCAGTTGCTGTTTTATGCTATAAGTCTGAAAATACTTTGTTGCTATAGACTGAATGAATGTTTGTGTCCCCCTGCTCCATATTTGTATGTTGAAGTCTAATTTCCAATGTGATGGTATTTGGAGTTGGGGCCTTTGGGAGGTAATTAGGTCATGAGATTGAAGCCCTTGTGAACCTGAATACAGGTCAAGAAGCAACAGTTAGAACCAGACATGGAACAACTGACTGGTTCAAAATTGGGAAAGGAGTATGTCAAAGCTGTAGACTGTCACCCTATTTATTTAACTTATATGCAGAGTGCAACATGTGAAATGCCAGGCTGGATGAATCACAAGCTGGAATCAAAATTGCTCAGAGAAATATCAACAACCTCAGATATGCAGATGATACCACTCTAATGGCAGAAAGTGAAGAAGAGCTAAAGAGCCTCTTGATGAGTGTGAAACAAGAGAGTAAAAAGGCTGGCTTAAAACTCAGCATTCAAAAATCTAAAATCATGGCATCCAGTCCCATCACTTCATGGCAAATAGATGGGGAAAAAGTGGACACAGTGACAGATTTTATTTTCTTGGACTCCAAAATCACTGCAGACCATGACTGTAGCTACAAAATTAAAAGATGCCAGCTACTTGGAAGGAAAGCTATAACAAACCTAGACAGCATATTAAAAAACAGAGACATCACTTTGCCAACAAAGGTCCATATAGTCAAAGCTATATTTTTCGAAAGTCATATACAGATGTGAGATTTGAACGAGAAGGCTGAGCACCAAAGAACTGATGCTTTCAAATTGTGCTGCTGGAGAAGATTTTTGAGAGTCCCTCAGACAGCAAGGAGATCAAACCAGTCAAACCTAAAGGTTTGAATGAATATTCAAACCCTGAATATTCATTGGAAGGACTGATGCTGACGCTGAAACTCCAATACTTGGCCACCTGATGTGAAGAGTCAACTCATTGGGAAAGATCCTGATGCTGGGAAAGATTAAAGGCAAGAGGAGAAGAGGATGACAGAGGATGAGATGGTTGGATGGCATCATCGATTCAATGGACATGAATTTGAGCAAAATCTGGGAGCTAATGAAGGACAGGGAAGCCTGGAGTGCTGCAGTCCATGGGATGGGGTCACAAAGAGTTGAACAGCAACAGGAAGAAACATGAGTGAGATTACCTCTCTCCTCTGCCGTGTGAGGATACACTAAACAGGCATCAACTTACAAACCAGGAAAAGAGCCTTTACTAGGAGCTGACTGATCTTGTAGTTCTCAGCCTCTAGAACTGTGAGCGATTTGTTCCATGCCAAGACATTTGTTGTGCAGCATTATTGAGATAGTGTAGATGTTAAGTTGCAGCAGTAGGATTCACATCCATATCTGTAGGTACTAACACTGGAGCTCACTTCTTACTCAACAGTGCCTATCTGTGAAGTGATAGACTAGTAAATGGAGCACAAGATATATGGCTCCAAAGTCTGAGGATTACAGGCTGAAGAATTTAGAAAGGCAACTGGAAAGGAAGCTAAGATATTGAATAGGGAAGCTGTAGGCCTTAAAAGTACTTAAGGGGAGGAGATAATCTATGTGACCTAGTTCCTTTTCCTCCTTATGCTCAGTCCCCAAACCCACACCTCCTCTTTTACCCTCCTGCCCCAACTCTCACCTCTGGATAGTGCAGAGAAGATAGAACCAATATACGTGCCAATGCAAAGAAATCAAACTGCTCCAGAAAAATCCTCAAGTGTCTGTTTTATATATATTTCCTTCATCTTTTGTTTTAAAAGAATAAAGAATACTTCTACCCATATTTCCACTGATTGCAAGGATCCAGAAAACCACTTATGAGTCAGTATTTCACAAATGTTCAAATATAAGTGGATTCTTTTTGATAGCAATATCACTTTCTGATGAGATGGAGACCCAGAAAGTCACAACAGGGGTTTTCGTTAAAGAGCATCGTTGGCACTTTTTATGGCAAAAATTATTAGCAATTGACTTTTGGCAAAATTCCAAGCCAAGAAATTATATTATACCTGTTCATACTCATCTCATGATTTCAAATGTCATTCTTCTTGCTTTCTTCCTTGAAACGATGTGATGTTACTGTGAATGTCTAATTCAATTCCAGAAGTCAGTGAGTCATGGTTTGTCTTTTCTTAATACCACGGCTTTTAGAATTTAATTATCTAATTGTTATAAAACAATCATATAAAAGAAAATATGGTATTTAAAACATTGATATCAACAATATTTGATATAAAATTTGATATAAAATTCCTAATATTTTAAAGCCAATAAGACCATCAGATCAGATCAGTCGCTCAGTCCTGTCCGACTCTTTGCGACCCCATGAATTGCAGCACACCAGGCCTCCCTGTCCATCACCAACTCCTGGAGTTTACTCAGACTCAAGTCCATCGAGTCAGTGATGCCATCCAGCCATCTCACCCTCTGTCATCCCCTTCTCCTCCTGCCCCCAATCCCTCCCAGCATCAGAGTCTTTTCCAATGAGTCAACACTTCGCATGAGGTGGCCAAAGTACTGGAGTTTCAGCTTTAGCATCATTCCTTCCAAAGAAATCCCAGGGCTGATCTCCTTCACAATGGACTGGTTGGATCTTCTTGCAGTCCAAGGGACTCTCAAGAGTCTTCTCCAACACCACAGTTTGAAACCATCAATTCTGCGGCACTCAGCTTTCTTCACAGTCCAACTCTCACATCCATACATGACCACTGGAAAAACCATAGCCTTGACTAGACAGACCTTTGTTGGCAAAGTAATATCTCTGCTTTTCAATATGCTATCTAGGTTGGTCATAACTTTCCTTCCAAGGAGTAAGCGTCTCTTAATTTCATGGCTGCAGTCACCATCTGCAGTGATTTGGGAGCCCCAAAAAATAAAGTCTGACACTGTTTCCACTGTTTCCCCACCTATTTCCCATGAAGTGATGGGGCCAGATGCCATGATCTTCGTTTTCTGAATGTTGAGCTTTAAGCCAACTTTTTCACTCTCCTCTTTCACTTTCATCAAGAGGCTTTTTAGTTCCTCTTCACTTTCTGCCATAAGGGTGGTGTCATCTGCATACCTGAGGTTATTGATATTTCTCCTGGCAATCTTGATTCCAGCTTGTGTTTCTTCCAGCCCAGCGTTTCTCATGATGTACTCTGCATAGAAGTTAAATAATCAGGATGACAATATGCAGCCTTGAGGTACTCCTTTTCCTATTTGGAACCAGTCTGTTGTTCCATGTCCAGTTCTAACTGTTGCTTCCTGACCTGCATATAGGTTTCTCAAGAGGCAGGTCAGGTGCTCTGGTATTCCCATCTCTTTCAGAATTTTCCACAGTTTATTGTGATCACCCCCTCTAGGGCCCTCATATTCCCACCTCTAAACTGTTTTCCCAGTTTACTTCCACATCAGGGACATCAGCTTGAATTCCTCTGAGTTCTCTGCCTTCCATCTGGATATGTTTTCCTTCATTTGAAACAAGAGGAAAGAAGGAAGTGTCCCTTCTCTTTTTGAAGGCTAGCCCTTCCTTCTTTTCCTGTGACCTTGCTGTACCCACAACTCCTTCTCTTTCTTCCAGATCTGCTCATTCCTTTCTACTGGGTCCTCTTCTTTCCCAAGCAGAAAAAGGCACCACTCACTCTTAAACACAAGTCACATCCTTAATTTTGTTACAGCCACAAGCCAACACGTTCCCTTATTCTTTCTTCTGATGTTGAATTTCAGAACAATGATGTCTTCAGTCAACTCCACTTCCTCTCCACCCCTTCACTCCTTCACCCTAGTGGAGAAGGAAGGTCTTTGACTGTTTTCTAATATACAAGCCGAAGTATTTCCCCACTTTTTATATGATCCAGTTAAAGATTTGAGACTCACTCCTCGTGAGTTCCTTCTTCCTTAATTATATCCCCCAGACTTACTTGCTACCTTTGTGCCATCTTGATTTTTTTTCTCATCATTCCTGACCCTCTGAAGCATGGGGTCTTAAACTTTAATGTTGGGACTTCCCTGCTTGGTTCCGTGGTTAAGACTCCAAGCTTCCCAGCTTTATAGCAAAAGGAACTCAGCTTGGTGCTCTGTGATGACCTAAATGGGTGGGATGGAGGGTGCTGGGAGGAAGGCTCAGGAGGGAGGGGATATATATATATATATATATAGCTGATTCATGTTGTTGTACAACAGAAACTAACACAACATTGTAGAGCAATTATCCTCCAATTAAAAATAAATGTTTTAAAAATATATTACAATTAAACGAAGACTCTGAGCTTCTATATAGGGGTCACAGTTTCAATCCCTGGTCAGGGAACGAAGATCCCACAATTTGGTGAAACAAAAACAAAATGTAATGTTTGTTAGATAAATGTTGACAACTTGTTAAAAATATAGAGTCCTTAATGTTATCCTCACATTCCGATTGAGTAAGAATGAATGGAGTCTAGGAATCTATATTCAATAGCCCTTTCCATTGTGGTCCTAAGGCCTTCCTCCTACCCAAGTGAAATACTCTGTGATCCTGTCTATGCCGCACGCTTCAGCTAATACTGTATCTCTCGGTTTTCATCCTCCTTAGAGCTCTAAACTTGCATTCCCAACCAGATGTTAACCTCTCTTTCTCTAATTTTAAAGCTGATATTACTCTACGTAACAGAAGAACCGTACAAAATAGATCTTCATGACCCAGATAATCACGATGGTGTGATCACTCATCTAGAGCCAGACATTCTGGAATGTGAAGTCAAGTGGGCCTTAGAAAGCATTACTACGAACAAAGCTAGTGGAGGTGATGAAATTCCAGTTGAAGCTATTTCAAATCCTGAAAGATGATGCTGTGAAAGTGCTGCACTCAATATGCCAGCAAATTTGGAAAACTCAGCAGTGGCCGTAGGACTGGAAAAGGTCAGTTTTCATTCCAATCCCAAAGAAAGGCAATGCCAAAGAATGCTCAAACTACTGCACAATTGCGCTCATCTCACATGCTAGTAAAGTAATGCTCAAAATTCTCCAAGCCAGGCTTCAGGAGTACGTGAACCATGAACTTCCTGATGTTCAAGCTGGTTTTAGAAAAGGCAGAGGAACCAGAGATCAAATTGCCAACATCTGCTGGATCATGGAAAAAGCAAGGGAGTTCCAGAAAAACATCTATTTCTGCTTTATTGGCTATGCCAAAGCCTTTGACTGTGTGGATCACAAGAAACTCTGGAAAATTCTGAAAGAGATGGGAATACCAGACCACCTGACCTGCCTCTTGAGAAATCTGTATGCAGGTCAGGAAGCAACAGTTAGAACTGGACATGGAACAACAGACTGGTTCAAATAGGAAAAGGAGTACATCAAGGCTGTATATTGTCACCCTGCTTATTTAATTTATATGCGGACTACATCATTAGAAATGCTGGACTGGAAGAAACACAAGCTGGAATCAAGATTGCCGGAAGAACCTCAGATATGCAGATGACACCACCCTTATGGCAGAAAGTGAAGAGGAACTAAAAAGCCTCTTGATGAAAGTGAAAGAGGAGAGTGAAAAAGTTGGCTTAAAGCTCAACATTCAGAAAACGAAGATCATGGCATCTGGCCCCATCACTTCATGGGAATAGGTGGGGAAACAGTGGAAACTGTGTCAGACTTTATTTTTGAGGGCTCCAAAATCACTGCAGATGGTGACTGAAGCCATGAAATTAAGAGACGCTTACTCCTTGGAAGGAAAGTTATGACCAACCTAGATAGCATATTGAAAAGCAGAGACATTACTTTGCCAACAAAGGTCCGTCTAGTCAAGGCTATGGTTTTTCCAGTGGTCATGTATGGATGTGAGAGTTGGACTGTGAAGAAGGCTGAGCGCCGAAGAATTGATGCTTTTGAACTGTGGTGTTGGAGAAGACTCTTGAGAGTCCCTTGGACTGCAAGGAGATCCAACCAGTCCATTGTGAAGGAGATCAGCCCTGGGATTTCTTTGGAAGGAATGATGCTAAAGCTGAAACTCCAGTACTTTGGCCACCTCATTCGAAGAGTTGACTCATTGGAAAAGACTCTGATGCTGGGAGGGATTGGGGGCAGGAGGAGAAGGGGATGACAGAGGATGAGATGGCTGGATGGCATCACTGACTCTATGGACGTGAGTCTGGGTGAACTCCAGGAGTTGGTGATGGACAGGGAGGCCTGGCGTGCTGCGATTCATGGGGTTGCAAACAGTCGGACACGACTGAGTGACTGAACTGAACTGAACATTAGAAACAAATCCATCATCTTCCCTCCAGCCCTGTTTCTGCTTCCGTCTTCCTTGTCTTTATTAACCACCATTTTTCCAATTATGTGGGCTCTGAAATCTCAGGAAACCTCGGTCATCAGCAATCACTTGTTGTCCCAAGAAAATGTTCATGATCGTCCTCTCCTTGGAGTTCCAGGGGATGATCACCTTTCAGCTGATCTTGCCAGCATCCTAAGTGGTCTTTATTCTCCAAATAACCCGACCTGCTGCTGCCGTATTAATCTTCCTTAGGAACAGTTCTGTTTCTAGAAAACTTTAACGACACTTTCTTTTCAGTCAAATGTAATTCAAACACTTTAACTTGCAACCAGAATCTTCCTCTGAGGCTCTAAGATTCCTCTCCTAAAGGTGTCACATGTGTACATCCTCCTCCCAGTTGTCCTAAATGCAGGATATTAATCCTTTGTCAACTGAAGGTGTTGCAAGTGTTTTTTTGTTTGTTTTGTTGCCTGTGGATTTTTATGGTATTTTTGTGTTTGTCTGAAAGTTTGAATTTCTATGTCACCAAACTTGTCCACCTTTACTGTTTCTTTTTTAAATTAATTTATTTTTTAATTGAAGTACAATTGTTTTACAGAATTTTGTTGTTTTCTGTCAAACATCAATAAGAATCAGCCATAGATACACCCATGTCCCCTCCTTCCCAAACCTCCCTCCCACCTCCCTCCCTGACCCACCCTTCTGGATTGTCACAGAGCCCTTGTTTGAGTTCCCTGAGCCACACAGCAAATTCCCATTGGCTATCTACTTTACAAATGATATTGTAAGTTTCCATGTTACTTTCTCCATACATCTCACCCTCTCCCTCTTCCCCTCCCGCCATGTCCATAGGTCTGTTCTTGACGTCTGTTTCTTACTTTGCTTCAAGTGGCTTTTTTGTTCCAGGTTTTTGCAGATCACTCTAAGATCAACTCTTTCTTGTTTTATGTTACTCTTATACCTGTCGTCTCTTAGACCTTAGATTGTAAATTCCCTAAAGGTAATATGTTATCTTCTTTATAGAGGTAATGAGCATATTAATGAACACTTATTTTGAGCTATTATTATTATTTTTAGTCCCTGACAAGTATGAATTGATTTAATCCTCATTTCAACCCTATGAGGTAGGTACTACTATTGGGCCTTTTATATTGATGTGGAACCTTAGGTAATTTGTCCTAGGTCAAATAACTATGACATAACAAGGTCACACAGCTAGTAATCATGGTGGAACCCGGTTTAGAATCTGAGCAGTTTGACTCTGGAAACTGATTGGCACTACTACCTTATGCTGCGTTCTCATATGTGGAAGTGTTAGTCCCTCAGTCATGTCCAACTTTTTGTGACCCTTTGAATTGTAGCCCATCAGGCTCCTCTGTTCATGGAACTCTCCAGACAAGAACACTGGAGTGGGTAGCCATTCCCTTCTCCAGGGGATCTACCTGATCCAGGGATTGAACCCATGTCTTCTGTATTGCAGGCAGATTCTTTAACATTTGACTCACCAGGGAAGCAGGAGATGGAGGTTCAATCCCTGGGTTGGGAAGATCCCCTGGAGAAGGGAATGGCTACCCACTCCAGTGTTCTTGCCTGGAGAATTCCATGGACAGAGGAGCCTGAGGGGGCTACAGCCTGTGGGGTTGCAAAGGGTCAGACATGACTGAGTGACTAACACTTTCACTTTCATATGTGGAAAAAAATAATGGGTATTCTATGAGTACTTGCTGAATGAATAAAATTTAATATGTAGGCTGGGTGCGTATTTCTAGGCTATATACAGTTTCTTAGAAGACCTCATGAGAGCTTGAGAGGTCGTGAGAAATGGTTGAGCAGCCATAATGTGAAATGCCAAAGGACCCAGAATTGAAACTCCAACTTATGAGGCTTTTAGAGTACCAGTCTGCTCGCACCCTGTTGGCTAAGAGGGAAATCCGATGATGAATGGGAAGAGCAGAAAAAATGTGGAATCCAACGCAATGGGCAGTTTTCCACATCATTATAGCAGTATTTTGTAACAATTTCTTTGGCAACTGACAGCAGGCATTTAAATCAGCTATTTCCTCCTCAGAATTCCTCTCCAAAGAATAATAATGGCCTGTGCGACTCTGAAGGAAATGTAGCCCCTACTCGGATACAATCTTATCTGGGAAATTGCCATGGTATTCGTTACAGCTGTCAGCGTTGAGCCCATTAGAGATGTGCTGAATGGAGATCTACAGGGTTGTGGGCTCTGAGTGCTCCCACTCCACAATCTTCCTGGGTTTCAACAGGAAAACAAACACCACCCAACATTTTGGGGACAGAGTCTCCTCAGAGTGGGGTCAGCATGAGAGCCATTCATACAGCTCTAAGCCCATAGAAGTTACTCTATGGCTTGGGTCGTAGATTTACAGGGACATTCGCAGTGATAGGGCTTCCCTGGTGAGCAGAACATGAGAGAGTTCATGGAGAAAGCCCAGATTTCTACTTTTTTAATTGGAGAGCATGAGGGGAGCTAAAGAACTAAAAAGTTGGGGTATTTGGGGTCAGAGGTTGGCACTGGGACCTTGGACCCAGTTCTTTTTGGGTTTGTTTTGGTGAAAGAGTGAGCTGTTTACTGTTCTTATTCTTCTCATGCAGAGAGTGTTAGAGCAGAAAGTATAATTCTGGATGATATATGATTTCAGAAACTTGGGCCCAGAGATGTCCAGTGACTGGGCAGTGTCCCATATGCAGCAGGTGGCAGGACCCACGATGCCTGGATTTGGGCCAGGTGGGACTTATTGAAATTTGGTTCTGTGAGGGAATACTCCTAAAAATCTAATGTAAGTTTTCTTCATTAAGAGATAAGGACTAGGGACTTTCTAGTGGTTCAATGGGTACAGCTTGGTGCTCCCAATACAGGGGGCCCAGGTTCAATCCTTGGCCAGGGAACTAGATCTCGCATGCTGCACCTAAGACCCAGTGCAGCCAAATTAAAAGAAATACATACTTTTTAGAAAAATAAAAAATAAGGACTCCAAATCCAATTCTCTTTTATTTTCAAATTAATTTTGTTTTTAACCCACAGTTGGCTTTACAAAGAAATAGACATAAAAATAGTCTTCTGTTCAATAGACTAAGGGAGACAATTTATTCCAAAATTGCACTGTCCTAGAGACTAACTTCGAAGAAGGCAATGGCACCCCGTTCCAGTACTCTTGCCTGGAAAATCCCACGGACAGAGGAGCCTGGTAGGCTGCAGTCCATGGGGTCGCTGAGGGTCAGACACGACTGAGCGACTTTACTTTCACTTTTCACTTTCATGCATTGGAGAAGGAAATGGCAACCCACTCCAGTGTTCTTGCCTGGAGAATCCCAGGGACGGGGGAGCCTGGACGGCTGCCATCTATGGGATCGTACAGAGTCGGACATGACTGAAGCGACTTAGCAGTAGCAGCAACAGACACTAACTTACTGCACCATGGGAGTTGCTTAGTCTCAGAAAGTTGTTTACCCACTTTGACTCAAAACAAGGTCTTTGCCATACACAGCACAGTATGGGATTTTCTAAATTGGAGACTGGGTATCCCTTACCTTGCACAGAAGCAAGTTACTGGGGTGGGCGGGTGGGGGGGAGACACTTCCTGATGTGGTTTCTACCTTTGGCCCTTTCCTTCTACCTAAAGACCCTCCTGAGGCTCCTGAAGACCATGGGCCTTACCAGCAGGATCCGGTTTCCCTTTTGTTTTTGTTTAGTGAAGAGGTGTGTTTCCCCAGTGGCTCATCTGGTAAAGAATTCGCCTGCAGTACAGGAGACAAATGAGACACCTCTTTGATCCCTGGGTCAGGAAGATCCCCCAGAGGAGGAAATGGCTACCCACTCCAGCATTTTTGCCTGAAAAATCCCATGGACAGAAGAACCTGGCAGGCTATAGTCTATGGGGTCAGAAAGAGTCAGATACCACTGAGCGCAGGAAAGAGGCAATCAGCAAAGGCAGAGAGAGGTGAGGTAGCTTAACGACATCATGGCAACTGTTCCATTATCTCATCAATTCTTATATTTCTTCCCATTTGCTCACCTAATATCTCCCCTCTTCTATTACTTGCTCTCATTTTGAGCGAAGAAGCCACGTTTCCATCCCCACCCCACTGCTTGACTGAGAACAAGCACTCAGCCAACCGTTTGTGGATTACACCAGTGACCTGACTTCTTTCCATCACTTCCCATTTTCCATCCTTTATTTTTTTCTCCTCTTTTGCTGATGGTCTCAGTCTTCAACTTTTTGAGAACCAGTTGTGAGATAAACACAAAACAATGACTGAAACAGGGACAAAATTTCTTTGAATCAGTTTTTATTTTCTAATTTGTTATTACATTTTCAAATGATGTCTGTGTTTTCCAATGCATTTTGTAAAACTCACTTCTTAACCATTTTGCTCTTTTCAGGTCGATAGAATAATTTTTTCTTTCATGGTAGATGAACCAGAACAAGGGTACAACTGTTTGTGTAACTCTTCTCAAGTGCTTTGCAAAGTGTTCTGATGACAAATACCCCTGAAATATTATTATTGATAAATGGTAACATGACACATGAAATCAGAGTAAAAAAATAAGAGCCACACTGAAATTATTAACATAGAGAGAAAAAGATATACCATGCTTAACTTTTGTGCCACGTTTACCTAGATCATATAGTTTTAATTCTCTTTATTAAAAAAGCATTTTGAGTTTATAGCCATGAATGTATAATCAACATTTTTAATAGTATTACTACGATTATCTTCAATGTATCATAATTAAATATAGTTCAATGTTACACCTAATTATATCCAAGTATATTTTAAAACTTTCTGTACAAGTTTAAAAGTATATATAAATACTATCTTTAATAAAATAAAGATTAAAAAAAGGTAAAAAAATAAAAACTTGTATTAAAAGAGCTTGGCAGTATGCTAAAGCCAATGAAATTCCATCATGTATATCTTAATTGAGTTGTGTGGACATATATGTACATATATAACCACAAACTAATTTAAAGTTTTCTCTTTAATTTTAAGCTTAATATGATTAAATTAATTGTAAAATAATCAGTTGTCTTATAATCATATTCTACTATTCAAACTAAAATGAAATATATCTCCCTTTATTAAAAAAAAAAAGTCTATGGAACTGATTAAAGAGATGACAATGTAATTTCCATTACAAGTGCTTTTTCTGCCATCTAGTGGAAAAAATGAAATCCATGAAGGGTCACAATTTAAAGTTTTAATTCTATTGTCTCAAATTATTAAACAAGGGCTTATTTGAAATCTCAAGAAAAGAAAAGAATGTGTTCTTTCCCTGATTCTGGTCTGATCTGCAGGTGGAACAAATGTGGGTAATCCTGAACATTCTTCATATTGCCAAAGGGAGTACAAACAAAAATGTAAGGGGTGCTTTGGACTTTCTATAAAAATCACAGAAGCCATGGATTCCGAACAAGGAACTAGCACCCACTATATTATGTAATTGGATCATTGTTCATTGTCAAGGTGATGAAAGATGCCTCTTACCTTTCCATTCCTTTCTGTTCATGTCTCACTGCTCTAGTCCTATAAACTGAAGGAGAAAGTTTAGACTAGACAGATGGTTTGTTGAGCACTGTCTAGATCAGTGGCTCTCAAGCATTTTTAAACTGGAAACTCACGCTAAGATGCATATTTGACATTGCAACCCAGTGTGTGTACATAAAAAAGAAGACAAATTTCCACAAGTAATAACCTTTAAATGAGTGATCACTGTGATATTTCACATTCTGCTCTGCTTTATTCTGTTTCACTTTTGGGTATTTTTTAAATAATATTTTTAATTGATTTCATGATCCACTAATGGTTCTGAAGATTGAAAAATCACTGGTAAGAATTTCCTGAAAGTGAAAGTGGCTTAGTCGTGTCCGACTCTTGTGACTCCATACAGTCTCCAGGCCAGAATACTGGAGTGGGTAGCCTTCCCCTTCTCCAGGGGATCTTCCCAGCCCAGGGATTGAACCCAGCTCTCCCCACGTTGCAGGTGGATTCTTTACCAACTGAGCCACACCTGAGAAGTCCTAAATGTTTACTTCCCCTGCCTTAAAGATATATGATTCTACACCTGAAAAAAAGTTAACAAAATAAAAGTTAAATGAAAAAAAGATGATAGAGATTGGTTAGTTAGTACAAAGACCTTTGAGATATTCTCAAAGGTATCTTATTTGGTGAATGTTCTCTATTATACCACTAGAATCATCCTGTCACTCAGAATAGAAGGCTTAGCTTCATTTTCATAGCCACCTCTCTCATTGAATAAATCATCAAATTCCATGTATCATATCATCACAATGTGTCTCATATCTTTGTTCCTCTTTTCATCTGGTTTAGAAGCCTTCCCATTTGTCCCTGGATGGTCACAGAAGCTTCCATACTGCTCTTCCTGACTCCATCACTCAACCCTCTGGACCATCCTTCACACAGCTGCCAAGACTGATCCTCCTCCTTACAGATCAGATGACATCATTCGCTGAATTCCGTAACTAATGAAGGATGGCATTAAAAACCCTCCTTGCTTAGTGCTTTGTTGGAATTTAATATTTTAGATTAGATTATTGTTCTCTCCATTGCATTCTGAACTAGGACTGTATCTGTATCTCTTTTTAAACGCATTATATTTGCCCCAGCAGATACTTAATAAGTATATGTAAAAGGCACTGAACAAAACAAAACAAAAAACCAGCAAAATAAAAAGAACAACAAGAACAAAAGAACACAATGAAACAGCACTGAACAAAATTTCCTTTCTTAGTATATTAGGTTTTTTAAATTTTATTTTCTTTTTAATTGAAGTATAGTTGATGTAAGGGCTTCTGTAGTGGCTTAGTGGTAAAGAATTTGCCTTCCAATGCATGGGTTCAATCCTTGGGTCAGGAAGATCCCCTGGAGAAGGAAATGACAATATTCTTGCCTGGGAAATCCTAGGAACAAAGGAGCCTGGTGGGCTACAGTCCATGGGATCACATAAGAGTCAGACACAATTCAGTGACAAAAGAACAATAGCTGATGTATAATACTGTATGTTACATGTGTACTATATAGCAATTCACAACTTTTAAAGGTTATACTCCATTTATAGTTATGATAAAATATTGGCTATAGTCCCCGTGTGGTACAATATATCTTGTAGCTTATTTTACACATAACCTCTTAATTTCCTACCCCAGTATTGCCCCCCCCAACTTCCTCTTCCCACTGGTAACCAGTAGTTTGTATGTATATCTGTGAGTCTACTCTTTTGTTATCTTCACGAGTTTGTTGTAATTTTTACATTCTACCAACAAAGTGATATCAGAAAGTATTTATCTTTCTCTGTCTGGTTTCTTTCATTTAACACGACGTCCTCTAAGTCCATCCATGCTGCTGCGAATGGCAAGATTTCATTCTCTTTTGTGGCTGAGCAATGTTCCATTTTATATGTACACGCCACATCTTTGTCTACTCACCTGTGAACAGACATTTAGGTTGTTCCCATGTCTTGGCTATTGTAAATGGTGCTGCTACGAACATTAGGGTGCATGTATCTTCTTGAATTAGAGTTTCTGTCTTTTCCAGATATATGCCCAGGAGTTGCTAGATCATTATATTGCTAGATCATATGGTAGTTCTATTTTTAGTTTTTTAAGGAACGTTCATACTGTTCTCCATAGTGGATGCACCAGTTTTCATTCCCAGCAACAGTGTAAGAGGGTTTACTTTTCTCTACATTCTCTCCAGCATGTATCATTTGTAGACTTTTTGATGTTGCTTATTTTAAAGAATATGCATATGCTTAAATTTTTCTTGGACTGCCTTACTTTCTATGCTCTGCCTACAGAAAGCCTTGTCACCCTTTAAATACCAGTTCAGATATCATCCCTTGCAAGAAACTCTCTTGGTCCCCAGCAGACTGAACACCCACAGTCTAATAGTAACTTCAGTATCTATTCAATGCTTAATGTGATTGTGCCAAATTTGAGATTTTTGTGTATGTGTGTATGTGTCTGTCTCACTTGACTGTGAACATCTTGAGGACATGGAGCATGCCTTGTGCATTTTCCTAGCCCTTAGGGCTATTCCAGGTGTCAAATGTTTGTTCATTTACTTGAACATACTTGTTATGTGTATCGTTTTAAATAGGAACTGGCGACTGCTGATAATGATGTTTATGTAGGCCAGCCATGTCTTAGATGGGCTGTTTTAAGTTTCAGAAAAGGGTTTGACCAAACTTTTCAGTTTGAATTATTGGTCTACCCACCAACAGTTTTTTTTTTAGTATTTACTAAGCACTATATAGGGCTTCCCAGGTGGCTGTAGTGGTAAAGAACCCACCTGCCAATGCAGGAGACATCAGAGACACAGGTTTGATCCCTGAGTCAGGAAGATCCTCTGGAGGAGGGCAAGGCAACCCACTCCAGTATTATTGCCTGGAGAATCCCAAGGACGGAAGAGCCTAGTGAACTGCAGTCCATAGTGCTGCAAAGAGCCAGACACAACTGAAGTGACTTAGCACACACACAAGCACTATATGCTTCTGAGAAGAAAAAACAAACAAACAAGAAATTGAAGAGCCATCTCCCAATGCTCGGTTGAATGGCTCTTCACCATGTTGCCAGAATAATCTATATTTTCCTCTGTCACTGAACTTCCTCCTTGCATTGTATGACGATCTGTTTCCACGAGATCCTTGAAGGTAGGGAAGCTCTCATTCATTTGTATACTCAGAAACCTATGAACCACTTGCACCTAGAAGATGTGTGTTAATCGCTCAGTCGTGTCCAACTCTTTGCAACCCCATGAACTGTAGCCTGCCAGGCTCCTCTGTCCATGGAATTCTCCAGGCAAGAATACTGTGGGTAGCCATTCCCTTCTCCAGGGGATCTTCCCTAGCAGATGGTCAATACATATTTGTAGAATGAAAGAACAAGAGACACAGAGAATTATAATGGATAAAAAAGAAGTATTAGATATTATGTCCATCTTCAAGGACCTGATGTACCACTAAGGGAAATAACTACCTAAATATTCTGACGGTCATGTCCTACAGTTAATAGACATTTAATACATTTTAATGGATTACAATTAATAAAATCAGAGTTGATTTCTATGCTCAGGAAAAATGCGAAACACTCATTAAGAAGTACAAGTGCTGTCTGTGTCCTCTAGGAGAGCATAATCAAGTGTGAGGTAATAAAAATGTTCACAACACATTACTCAGCAGGTTGGTTTCCTGCCAAATGTATTTTGGAGATATCACTGTACGCTGGAGTGGTTAGATAAGACCTCTTCCCAAAGGAAGAAGGTCTTTGTCAAGAACTGTGGAAAGTTTGAGATGTTAGCCTATTTGCAAACTGAAAAGTTAGTCTGCCACATTTTTATAGATGCTGCCAGAGACCACAAAACCCTTGGGTCAGAGTTAACGGCCTCTGAACACAGCTGGCAGCAGGAGCTTTGCCTCTATACTGGTTCTCTTTATCCTCCATGGCCCAAGGAGGTGTTTAAGGAGGATGCTGTACACTCCATGGGTTTGCATCACAGCTGATGGACCTTGAGCTGAGGAAACCTCAATCTTCTACAAAGAGCCAGCTAGCAAACCTATTCAGTCTTTGTCCTGGAGGGACACATTATCCCTACTTTCCTGGTCAGAAAACAAATCTGTTTTCTCTCAGAGGGAGATTCTATCTTTGTGTCCCAGGGCTTTTTGCGGTACAAACATCCTTGAAAAAAATGGCCCAGAGCAAAAGCTGTCAATGCCTTTCCTCAGAAAATGGACAGAAACACAAGAGAACCATGGAGAATGTTTTTTCAACATTCTTAAATTGATTCTTGATTTGATCAAGTGTGTGATTTGATCAAGTAATAGGAAGAGAATAAATATTTTGGGAGAACAAAGAATTTCATGTGCACATATTTATTTGATGACAGACATCTCCAGGCCTTAGTTTCTCTACTTCTAGAATTGGAATCAGAGAAAGCGATGGCACCCCACTCCAGTATTCTTGTCTGGAAAATCCCATGGATGGAGTAGCCTGGTAACCTGCAGTCCATGGGGTCGTGAAGAATTGGACACGACTGAGCGACTTCACTTCCACTTTTCACTTTCCTGCATTGGAGAAGGAAATGGCAACCCACTCCAGTGTTCTTGCCTAGAGAATCTCAGGGACAGGGGAGCCTGGTGGGCTGCCATCTGTGGGGTCGCACAGAGTTGGACACGGCTGAAGCGACTTAGCAGCAGTAGCAGAATTGGAATACTGATTTCACAAGATTGTTGTAAAAATGACACGAGGTTATGTGTAATTACATGTAACATCCAGCCTGGTAACTGACACATAACAGGTACCAAACTGTTAGTTCTTTTCCATTTTCTCCAAGTATATATAGGTTGAGACTCTGTACACTGCCCTGACATTAAGAAAGGGAGAAAGAAAGGCCTTTAACCAGCAAATCTGCAAAATTTTTATTGCACATCTACTGTGTTTCAAGCACCTGGCTAGATACCATGCCTGTCCACTTAAAGTTTACCTTCTACTTCACAGAGAAACTAAAAGAATAGAATTATCTTGCTCCCATTAACTAAACTCCTTAAAGGTATACCCCAAAATTTTATGGCAATGTCATCTGACCAGGAAGCCAGGGAATTTGAGACAGACTAGCAGCATTAACATAAAATAAGAACAGAGAAGTGTCAAGAGTTCAATGAGAGCATACACCAGTCAACAGTGGCTTTTCAGGATGATGTTGAAAGAAGGATACTAACAATCACAGCAGGAAGATTTCACGTGAACGTTATCAACACATATGTATGATTGTTAAATCATTCATTTAACAAATGTTTATTGAACTTTCACTACATGTTATGCTATCTTTAGTAACAGGTGCTAGAATTCCAGGATCAAGAGCAGGGATCCCATTGAGGGTGAGATGGCCTCCAGGAAACAAGGGATTAATTTTTCATAAATTGGTGTCAGTGTTCATCTATATGGATGGAGAGAGAAGCGTGAGAATCTTGGAGCTACTATGGACAAGATGTTCAATGCAAGGATGATCAGATTATTGAATTATTGGACAATCTTAAATTAGGACTTGATTTAGGAAAAAAGAGAATTGTTAAAATTTCTTTCTTTATTGATAGAAAGGACAATTATTTGGTGATGGACAGGGAGGCCTGGCATACTGCGATTCATGGGGTTGCAAAGAGTCAGACACGACTGAGAGACTGATCTGATCTGATCTGATCTGAGACAATATATTTTGGAGAAGGAAACGGCAACCCACTCCAGTCTTCTTGCCTGGAGAATCCCAGGGACGGGGGAGCCTGGTGGGCTGCCATCTATGGGGTCACACAGAGTCAGACACGACTCAAATAACTTAGCTGCAGCAGCAGCAGACCATATATGGGCTTCCCAGGTGGCTCAGTGATAAAGAATCTGCCTGCCAATTCAGGAGATGCAGGAGATGTGAGTTCGATCCCAAAGTTGGGAAGATTTCCTGGAGTAGGAAATGGAAACCAGCTGCCAGATTCTTGCCTAGAAAATCCCAAGGACAGAGGAGCCTGGCAGTGCACGAACCATAGGGTCCACAAACCATGGGGTTAGCAACTGAGCATGTATGCATGCAGACCATATTTATGCCTGAACTATTTAATAGTAATAAAATAATAATTTTGAGAGAAAAAAAGAGAGTTTTAAAGACCATCCCTATTTGGGAGTGGAATGGGTCTTGATAATGTAACCACAATGTTAAGCCTGCTTGATGTAGAATAGTATATGAAAAAGCATTTCCAGTTGACTTTTCTGGAAGAACAATGGTAACAGTAGTTTTTTCCTATTTTGTTTCCAAAGTGAAGCAGACTAGATTTCAGTTATTTGTCAAGAAGCTACCTAAGGGGCTAGATTGTGAGAGATGGCACGTGCTGTTTGTCAGCTGAGTGATGGGGGCTAACCAAGAGGAGAAGTGAATTACATTTGAAATGAGAAGCTAAGACAAGGGTATGCAAGCCAAGCCAAAGGGAGCAGTGTTCCATCTTCAGTTTCTATTACTCATGGATCATGAGATGAACTTCAGCTGACACTGAGTTGGTCTTGCATTAGATGGCTTCAGAGAGTGTTGGGTCTAGCTGTCAAATGATTCAAAGGACCTTAAAACTCTCCATGAGCCAGTCTCATCCCCTCCCCTACTGCCTTGTACAGCTAGCTGGCAGCTAGCTGAATGCTTCTGCTAGGACTTGGCTTTCCCCAGAGAGGGGAGATGCATTATTAGTAACATCCTGGTTTGAATTCTTTTGCTCCGACCTGAGTTTGTGAGGGAAAACAAGAAATCTTGGCATAAAATGCTGAAAAGGAGAACAGAAAAGAGCTGAGACATCCCAGGTGTGAAAGCATCTTCTCTTTTCCACACATTGTTTTCCCTAGGGACTCCCTTGTTAACCAGATTTACTGCTAAATCCCAACACACATTCTAAAACCTCTCTGAACTGATGAAAGTGACAGTGGAGAAGTCATAATAATCCATCACAACAGCTCTCTTCCTTTCTAAGTCATGCTCATGGCTGCTACCTTGAAAGGTCAAGTCCACACCAGTTTTTCCTAAGGCTACGGAAACCCCAAGGTCTTTGCGCAATAGCATTTGAAGGTAAGAACAGGTTACAGAGTGCCATTTTTGTGAAATGGAAGCACTTTTGTCTCTGTTCCACACAAAATGCTTTTCTCTCACTCTTTCTGAACCTGGCCCTTTCCATTTCTATCAGGTAAAGACAGGTAAAAGCAGGAACTGTTTATCCAAGGCTGAAATGAAACCTTATAGACCTCCCTCTCCCTGACAATTTTCTATTAGCAGACTTCCAGGGAAGCTCCTATCTAGCCAGCTATTTGCTCCTGTTTTACATGATGATTGTCAGTGTTCACCAGGAACAAAGATCACTAATATTCCCACTGGGTTTTTTAGAAGCAACTGAACGTTGAGCTCTTTGTATGTTGAAAATAGAGATTTAAACATTATTCATACACTTTCTCCCAACACATTCTCATCCTTGTGGGCTTCCTTCACTAATTAGCTATGCAAGTCTTTGCACTAAAATTTAGCTACCTATTAATCCTTGATTTTCCTTGCTATGCAAACACAGTATATGTTTACATACAAATACATTTTGTCTATGTTTCCAAAAAAAGAGTATATAGAAGCAGAAGCTTACAAAAACATTAGGTCTGACTCCATTGGTGAGGAAAAAAAGGCACTTTGAATTTGTGTATTCAGAAACACTGAGCCACTTTGCAATACAGAGGAACAAATCTGACTCCATATAATATCTGTATGATATCTGTTTCTTTTACTGTAACCTTTTTATTCTATTGATTTTGCTTCCAGTATGTACAGTCCAAAGGGTTGCAAAGAGTTGGAAATATCTAAGCGACTAAACACACACACACAAGAATGTTGCCTATGGCTTGAATGTTACCTACACAGAATAGCCCATTCTCAAGGCTCTGACCTTTAAAGGTATAAACCTTTCCCATTCCGTACAGAGATAAAAAGTTGCAGGACAGAGCATAACACTTGTCTTGTTGGAGGTTTACAGGAACATCGTGACCTGAGATCAAGAAGTTTGCAACAACCAACCACACGCCCTACCCTGTTATTATGCTGTACTAGGTCCTGTCTGATTCTTGGCAGCCCCATGGATTTCACCAGGCTCCTCTGTCCATGGGATTCTCCAGGCAAGAATACTGGAGTGGGTTCCATTTCCTACTCTGGGGGGTCTTCCCGACCCAGAGATTGAACCCACATCTCTTGCATCTCCTGCATTGGCAGGTGGGTTGTTTACCACCATCGCCACCTGGGAAACCACCTTATTAGTGCGAAAGAAGCCAAATTCTGATTTGGGTAAGATGGTTCTCTAGGATATTAGTCTACTATCTTCTTGGTCTGTTGACTTTTTTGAATAAAGTTGTTATTCCTGGTTCCAACACCTTTTCTCTCAACTTATTGGCCTGTCCTGTGGCAAGTAGGACTCAGTAACAGCTCCTGAAATTAGATTGCTAAATAAGTCCAATTAATGTAACATGAAGATTAATTTTTATGAAACTCCTACGATGTGCCAGATGGTATGCTATGGGTTTTATGTGTATGTATGCCCACTTCGTAGTACTGTGAACTGTATATTATTATCCTTATCCCATAGATAAGGAAACCGAAGGTTGAATAATGCATATGGAACTCATGCCTGTCTAACCCCAAAGCTTGAGCTTTCTGATAAACTATGATTAGAGCCAAAAGGAATCTTGGGGATTACCTAGGATGGTGGCTTTCCAAAGTGTAGGATGGGTGTCAAAGGGGGTGGTACATAGGAGAGTATGTTTCAAATGCAATATGTGCCATAGTGAAGAACATTTTTTTCAACTCTTTTCATCTTTTTAATAACTCAGTTCTCTGTCTCTAAGACTTGTTTATCTTCTTTTCTTTCACAGAAACATTAGGTCTCAGTACCATTGCTTTTAAGGACAAAACCCAACTAAGAAGTAAGTCTATGTTTATTCTTCATTATAATTATTTTTATAGCTGCTTTCCAGCTAGGGCAAATAAGCCTGCTTTTCCTTTTTGTAGTCATGTAAATCTTTATTTTAAAAGTCAATATATGTAGATTATTTTAAGCAGGCTACTTAAAGAAAAAAGGTTATAAATAATAGCTCAGTGGTGTATACATGTGGTAAAAATCATGAAGATGCCCTAGGACAGCAATCCCCAACCTTTTGGTGCTTGGGATTGGTTTTCTCAGCCAATTTTTCCAGACAGAGATGACGCATTATGTTTATTATGTTGTTGCTGTTCTGACAGGAGGCAGAGCTCAGGCAGTAATGTGAGCAATGGGGAGCAGCTGTAAATACAGATGAAGCTTCACTCAGTCACCTACCTCCTGCTGTGTGACCCAGTTCCTAAAAGGCTATGGATGGTACTGGTCTTGGGAATTCCTTCCCTAGGAAGTCTAGACTTTGGGGGCATGGCTTTGTGGATTCTAGGCTAAAACTCACATGATACAATTGAAATTCATTTAGGCCCAGAGAGTCTTAATGACCCAGATAACTGTGTTGGTGTGGTCACTCACCTAGAGCCAGACATCTTAGAATGTGAAGTCAAGTTGGCCATAGGAAGCATCACTATGAACAAAGCTAGAGGAGGTGATGGAATTCCAGCTGAGCTATTTAAATCCTAAAAGATGAGGCTGTTAAAGTGCTGCATTCAATATGTCAGCAAGTTTGGAAAACCCAGCAGCAGCCACAGGACTGGAAAAGGTCAGTTTTCATTCTGATTTCAAAAAAAGGGAATGCCAAAGAATGTTCAAACTACCCTACAGTTACACTCTTTTCTCATACTAGTAAGGTTATGTTCAAAAGTTAGGCCTCAGCAGTACGTGAACCGAGAACTTCCAGATGTACAATCTGGACTTAGAAAAAACAGAAGAACCAGAAATCAAATTGCCAATATCACTGGATCATAGAGAAAGCAAGGGAATTCCAAAAAACCATCTACTTCTGCTTCATGGACTACACTAAAGCCTTTGACTGTGTGGATGACAACAAAGTGTGGAAAATTCTTAAAGAGATGGGAATACCAGACCACCTTACTTGTCTCCTGATAAACCCACATGCAGGTCAAGAAGCAACAATTAGAACCAGACATGAAACAACAAACTGGTTCAAAATTGGGAAAAGAGTACATCAAGGCTGTATATTGTCACCCTGCTTATTTAACTTATAAGCAGAGTACATCATGCAAAATGCCAGACTGGATGAATCACAAGCTGGAATCAAGATTACCGGGAGAAAGATCAGTAACTTCAGATATGCAGATGACACCACTCTAATGGCGGAAAATGAAGAGGAACTAAAGAGTCTCTTGATGAGGATGAAAGAGGAGAGTGTTTTCACTGGCTTTTCAGCTGGCTTAAAACTCAACATTCAAAAAACTAAGCTCATAGCATCTGGTCTCATTACTTCATGGCAAATAGAAGAGGAAAAAGTGGAAGCAGTGACAAATTTTATCTTCTTGGGTTCCAAAATTATTGCTGATGATGACTGCAGCCATGAAATTAAAAGATGCTTGCTCCATGGAAGGAAAGCTGTGACAAACCTAGACAGCATATTAAAAAGCAGAGGCATCACTTTGATGACAAAGGTCCATTTAGTCAAAGCTATAATTTTTCCAGTAGTCATGTATTGACGTGAGAGTTGGACCATAAAGAAAGGTGAGCACTGAAGAACTGATGCTTTTGAATTGTGGTGCTGGAAAAGAGTGTCCGTTAAGAGTTTTGTGTCCACTGGACTGCAAGGAAATCAAACCTGTCAATTCTAAAGGAAATCAACCTTGAATATTTATTGGAAGGATGGATGCTGAAGCTCCAATATTTTGGCCACCTGATGCCAAGAGCCAACTCCTTGGCAAAGACTCTGATGCTGGGAAAGATTGAAGGCAAAACGAGAAGAGGCAGAGGATGAGATGCATTGCCAACTCAATGGACATGAATTTGAGCAAAATCTGGGAGACTGTGAAGGACAGGGAAGCCTGGTGTGCTGCAGTCCATGGGCTTGCAAAAAGTCAGACATAGTGATTGAACAAAAACAATACAGGCCAAAAGAGGTGTAATTGTGTCCATAACATACCAGTTTACTGAATTGCTGAAACATGATCATTTACCTTTTTTCAAAAAAATTGAATATAGCTGATTTACATTGTTTCAGGTGTACAAAGTGGTTCAGTTTTATATAGATATAGATATAGATGTATTATTTTTCAGATTCATTTCCATTATAGGTTATTACAACATATTGAATGTAGCTCCCTGTGCTATACCATTTATCCTTGTTGGATCATTTACCTTTTAAAACATACAATGATCTCCCCACCTGTCAATTTCACTGTTGTTTTCCTGGTGGGGCTTCAGACATCTTTTGACTACACATACAAGCTAGAATGAAAGAAAACGGAAATTGTTTCCTTCTGGAGCAGTCACATAGTTTCAGTTTTATTCTGGTGCTAAAAAAGGTGTGAAATAGAAGTGGGTGGTATTTAAATTATTTGGACAACTGGGATTTTGAGCTTCAATGAGAATTAGATATTTCATATTTGTTTTTAAAAAATGTACATTAGTTTATTTAGGTATTTCAACATATATCGATAAGCATATTCAAGTATAAGCTGTAGCTGTTACAACAAAAAGGACTTTTACTGATAGGAGAGCAAGTAGATTGTCTAAAATATTTAACATGTGAAATAGTTTTCTAACATTCGCTCTTGAAAACAGAATTACCAGAACAATCTCTTCAAAGGGTTGGAGGTAACTTTACAAGTGTGCATCTAGCGATCTATTGTTTTCAGTAGCTGGAGGTGATAATGTGACCACTTCTGATGTAACATACCAGAATTTCCATTCAGTTCCTTGGGACCCACAAGAGACCCCAGTTTTCTGCTCTATTCTAACAGACAAAGCATTATTAGTTAAGAGGTAGACTTCCTGAGGCTTCTATTTAGGGCTGTCAAATGTACTTTTTCTTTTTTTTTACACACTTAAAATACCTGGTGTATACAAGCTCAATAGTGAATTTCCTAAGAGATTTTTGTTGTTGTTATTGTTAAAAATGGGATTTCCAAAGACAGTATTTCTGAAAAAATCAATGTTTTTAACCTGTTATTGAAAGGCAATAATGTAGATCTGCAAAGATGTCACAAAAGTTCACAAGCCCATTAGCATCATCAATAGCATGCTGGTTAGGAAAAGAACCCTGGAGAAGGTAAGCAACTATCATTAGTCTTTTGTTATATTCTCAGCATCTGCTTCTCGCTTCAGCTAATACTGTCAGGCATCTCATTTCCAGCCTCTTTCAGCTCCTCCTGTGTTGTCTCTTCACCCAAGATGGTGATGGATAGTGAGAGGGACATGGTGTGTGGGCTCTATAGTTAGTTCAGCTGGGTTGGAATCCTGGCTCTGTCACTTTCCTGAATAAGCTATTTCTTTACCATCTGTGCCTCAATTTCCTTACCTGCAATGATGTGGTGGTGGTGGTTTAGTTGCTAAGTCGTGTCCAACTTTTACGATTCCATGGACTTTAACCCACCAAGCTCCTCTGTCCATGGTGATTCTCCAGACAAGAATCCTGGAGTGGCTTGTCATTTCCTCCAGGGGATCTTCCCGACCCAGGGATTGAACCTGTGTTTCTTAGGTCTCCGGCACTGGCAGGCAGGTTCTTTACAACTAGTGCCATCTGGAAAGCCCCTACCTGCAATGATGGGATGATGCAATCTCCTACAGTAACAGTTTTGAGACAAGCCAAGCATCAATGTTTTACATGGAACAGGTTCTCCATGTGTGTTAGTCATTATTTTTCAAGCTCATGGTGGATATTGTTTCTTGGGTGCCGTGTCTACCAATGCTTTCAGCTAATATGTTTATTCAGCACTTACTATGTACCAGTTCAAGATGCTTGAGATGTATCACTGAACAGAACCCCCCAAATCTCTGCCCTTGTGGAGCTTCTTCAGGTAGAAGAAGACAGAGAGTAGTCAGTAAATATTATAACTAAGTAAATTGCATTAGATTGATAAATGCAATAGGAAAAAAAAGGTTATCAGTATGGGGATTGGGAGGTAGGCAAGGATGAGATTTCATACATATGTTCAATATGATATTCCTAAAATAAAACTCATTTTTCTGGAAAAATTAGATTCCCTGATTTTCATTTATTGATAAATCATTCTCTTTGCTGCTCAGGTTAAAAACTCGTCACTGGGAATTCCCTGGTGGTCCAGTGGTTAAACTCTGCACTTCCACTGTAGTGGGCGAGGGTTCGATCCCTGGGTGGGTGACAAGGGAGAATTCAGTTCCTGTAGTTTCTTTTCTATATTCCTCCTCACGTGCCACTACATTTCATGTGTCTTTCTTTATTGTCTCTTGAATCCACCGACTTGAGCCTTAGGCCTGTGTTACTGTCTGCTGTCACACCCTCCTAACCAGAGCCTGCTTCTGGTCTCATCCTGCACTTCACTTGCAAATCCCTTAACAGTTCACCCTGTCTCTTCCTTTCTCTGATGCCTATGGAATGAAGATGGAAGTCGTTCAGGGATGTAAATTCAGGGATGTTCATAATCTGGTTCATCCTGTCTTTCTAGTCCACTCCCACCCCGCCCAAATATCACTTTCCATTTCAGTAAGAATAACCTACTTCTATGGAGTCACCTTCTGTGCCTACACACCACACTAGGTTCCTTTCTGACACTCTATTGCTTAGTGTTTGCTTTCTCTTTGTACAAGTATTAGGAATGTCCTTAAATTTAAAATTCCATAGAAACTTTGTGTAGTTTGACTTATCAACATATCCCAATAAGACATCCCCA
Organism: Bubalus bubalis; assembly: GCF_019923935.1. Taxonomy (NCBI): domain Eukaryota; kingdom Metazoa; phylum Chordata; class Mammalia; order Artiodactyla; family Bovidae; genus Bubalus; species Bubalus bubalis. Next base: position 42,291,210 of record NC_059169.1, on the reverse strand, counting down.
TGAGGAAAGTGGTGTGGACCTGACCTCAGCAAGGTGGATGTGCTGATGGAGGGGGCTCACGGTTTTCTGGAAACTCCTTAAGCTTTTGATATCTTTATACTCAGCTTACTCAAGATTACCAGCTAACTAGTTTACACCAAAAATGTACAAATAACATCTTTTTCTAGACTACCTGCATTCTCCCCTGGCTTACAAATCCTGTTCTCTCCTGTTCTTTATCTCAATGATTTCCTCTTCTGAGCAATTTATGTAAAAGTAGTATCTGCTTTTTGAAATGTGTTAGTCATTCAGTGTGTCGGACTCTTTTTGATCCTCTGGACTGTAGCCTGGCAGACTATGTCCATGGAATTTTCTAGGCAAGAATACTGGAGTGGGTTGCTATTTCCTATTCCAGGGAATCTTCCCGACTCAGGGATTGAACCCAGATCTCCTGCAGTGCAGGCAGACTGTTTACCACCTGAGCCACCAGGGAAATACACATAGAAATTATTTTACATTTTAAAATGTTTCAGGCTTCCCTGGTAGCTCAACTGGTAAAGAATTCACTGGCAATGCAGGAGCTGCTGCTGCTGCTGCTAAGTCACTTCAGTCGTGTCTTACTCTGGGCGACCCCAGAAACGGCAGCCCACCCGTCCCTGTGATTGGGTTGCAAGAACCCTGGAGTGGGTTGCCATTTCCTTCTCCAATGCATGAAAGTGAAAAGTGAAGTCGCGCAGTCATGTCAGACTCTTAGCGACCCCATGGACTGCAGCCTACCAGGCTCCTCCGTCCATGGGATTTTCCAGGCAGGAGTACTGGAGTGGGGTGCCATTGCCTTCTCCAGGCAATGCAGGAGACCCCAGTTCAATTCCTGGGTCGGCAAGATCCCTTGGAGAAGGGATAGGCTACCCACTCCAGTGTTCTTGGGCTTCCCTGGTGGCTCAGACATTAAAGAATCCACTTACAATGCGGCAGGTAGACCTGGGTTCCATCCCTGGGTTGGGAAGATCCCCTGGAGCAAGGCATGGCAATCCACTCCAGTATTCTTGCCTGGAGAATCCCCATGGACAGAGGAGCCTGACAGGCTACCGTCCATAGGGTCACAAGAGTCAGACACGACTGAGCCACTAAGCACAGCAGTGATTCAAGTGATGAAGTCTTTAGAAAAGCAAATCCATCTTCTACTTGTTATGCAAATAAAACCCAACTCCATTTGCATGGAGTTTGTGTAAATATACTTTCCACTGGTAAATATCAAAGCACTTTTATTCATCTATTTTTTTCTGCGAGTGGGTTACCATCTTGGTTTCTCAGCAATACTGTCCACTTGACTCTTCAACCTGCCTGCATGTAAATGGTTCAACAATTTCTATTCCTTTATATGGGTCTCAGTACTAGTGAAATACACATTTCTGTCTCATAAAAGCCCTTTCCCAAAGATTCCTCTTAATTTAAATGATATTAAATCGTACCAGTCTTTAAAACCACAGAGACTATGTACTGGGAACTATCACCAACCAAAACGATTCTTTTGGATTCAGGTTTCTCAGATGGCTGGCTATTTTCCGCTGGCTATTTTCCGCTGAGTTCCTAAGCAGGACTAAACATGTTCACCAACATGGGATAAGGCAGCCATCTAGGCTTTGCTTAAAAAAAAAAAAAAGCGTATTTTATCTTTCCAGTTTGTTTAGCTTTGCTTTAGATTGACCACAATGGTTTGTCAATAACAGGCACTTTATATTTGTTCCTTTATTAGTATGTTACAGTTGCCATAAAAAAGTACTACCAACCGGGTGGCTTAAACAGACATTTCCTCACAGTTCTGAAGGTTGGAAGTTCAAGATAAAGTTGTTGGGTGGCTTGTTGTCTTAAGCCCCTTTCCTTGGCTGGTAGACGGCTGCCTTCTTGATGTATCCTCACAGGGTTTTTTTCTGTGCACACGCAGCCCTGGTGTCAGTGTGTGTCCGTACAGGATTAGCAGTCAGCTTGGGTGAGTTCTCACCCTAAAGACCCATGTTTAACTTACTCACCTCTTTCAAGGCCCTTACCCTAATATTGGGGGCAGGAGAAGGGGACGACAGAGGATGAGATGGCTGGATAGCATCACCGACTCAGTGGACATGAGTTTGAGTGAACTCTGGAAGTTGGTGATGGACAGGGAGGCCTGGTATGCTGCAATTCATGGGGTTGCAAAGAGTCGGACATGACTGAATGACTGAACTGAACTGAACCCTAAATATAATCACACTCTAGAGTAACTGGAGGTTACTGTTTCAACACCGGATTTAGGGAAACACAATTCAGCCCAAAGTTTCCTAACAGAGATCCCAACTGTCACTTAAACCATGACTAAAAAGATTTGGGCTCTATTGTTGAGGCAGGTGTTAAAAGTGAATACTCTTAATGTCACTGAACTGTACTGTACAAATGGTTAAAATGTGAAGTTTTATGTTGTACATTGTATTACAACAAAAAAATGTAGCTAGTGTAAGACTAAACTTTTAATTAATTAGTTTAAATGTTTAAAAACATACAGTATGTTTGAAACATGGAAGTTTCATATTATCCACTATGGAAACCTCTTATTTCAAATACAGAAAAACATAATTTCACATGTTGAAACGCCAACTTTGTTTTCAAGACAGGGTAAATGTTATAGCTACTGCCTTTTACTACCAGGGGAAAAGTATTTCATTTTACTACCTCAAGCCTAATTTTAAACTGTAAATTATAAAGCCTATCTTTAAACAGTCTTCAACTACACATAACTTAAAAAGCATCCTCTGTCCCTGGGATTCTCCAGGCAAGAATTCTGGAGTGGGCTGCCATTTCCTTCTCCAATGCATGCACGCTAAGTCGCTTCAGTCGTGTCCAACTCTATGCGACCCTATGGAGAGCAGCCTACCAGGCTCCTCTGTCCACAGGATTCTCCAGGCAAGAATACTGGAGTGGGTTGCCATGTCCTTCTCCAAAAAAAGCATCTAAATATTTACCAAATACTTATAGAAACACAAGTTGAATTCACAGAAACATACTTCAAATCAGAAGTACAGGCTGGTATCACCAAAATGGTTTTATTTCGGACACTGACAACACACGCAACAACGCAACTGTATCATTACTTTGTTTGGTTTCCTTAAGTATTACTTAAGTATGCATTGAAAATACACGTTTACATTTAAGAAATGTAACACAGTAAACTCCTCTGTAAACAGAACTCCTTCTCAATATATTTTCCTGCTCTGTTTCATACATAAATAACATAATCTACAAAGTTATAAATAAAACTATTAACTCTTATGACCTAAAAGTATATACAAATTTTGGAGCTTGACAAGAGTGTTTTCTTTCTGATTTTATATAAGTAACAACACGCAGTATTTGCAATGTTTTTTAATCATATAGATGACTTATCAAAACCATTATTGTCTCCCAAACTGTTCTCCCTATAACAGATGTTCAGTGTACCTGGTAAAGATGCCACCATTCAAAAGTCAACGTGGTCGAAAGACTAGATTTTTAAAATAGAACAGAAGGTTGCCATTAAATATTATTAACCCTTATTAATATCACTTTAGTTTGTTTGAAGAACAAAATATGCTACCAGAGTATATGCCTGTACTATCATTTAACTGGAAAGCTAACACAATCTTAAAAGATCAGATTCAATTTGTAGTAGTCTTGGGAAAAAATAGTTCATGGAGATTCTGTTAGGAACAGAAACCATATTATCCTAAGTTTTCTAAACTTTATTTTGAACCATCACTTCAATTAGTTAAAACTTACAGGGTAAAAATAATGACACACAAAAATGATCTTAAAAGGCATATTCAGAATTCCTGATGCAGAAAATGTGATTATTTTTTCTTTAATGACTGGAAATCTTTATTCCTTCAGAAAATAGTAACTTTATTTATTGAATGTCACCACCTGTTTGGTGGTTTACTAGATAACCACTCAAGGTATTTTATTAAGTAAGCACTCAAATTATTTTTATTAAACAAAAGTAAAAAGACTTTTCATGTTGGAATTGTTTCATTATGAATTAAAAACTTAGAAAAACATTCTAAATTAAATATCTTCCCTAAATTTAAATGAATCAAATGACAAATAATACTAAGCTAAGCACTGTCATTACCTTTAAAATCTAAGTTTTCTGAAAGTTTTACTTTTCAATCAATATTAATATGATCTGGGTCACACTATTAACTGCCACTCAAACTTTATGTTTAGAAAAGAAATATTTTTTGTTAAAGAGCAGATTAACAACACGTTTTCCATGTTCTTATAAAAAAACAAGATTCTGATATGCATAATGAATCTAAATCAAAAATCCACACATGGTAGCGGAAATTCTGTCAACTTTCAGCCTAATACAACATAAATCCACAGTTATTTTGCATAAACAATTCAAAATTTAAGTTTATAATGGAAATGTCAACAAGTCTTAACTACAACATTACTGCTGAGGGGTTCCACTATAGTTCACCCAGGCACAGCAGATGTGCACATCTGATGGACAGACTGCTTAGAAAATTAAAAGCTATCAGAGCTATAAATTAGGAATACATAAATATGAACACAACAATGCCAAAGCATTAGAGCAGTTAAAGAAAAAAAAAAAAGATGTGATGTAAACACAACTGATAGTTTTCTCTGTAAGCCACTTTCCACTGATTTATAAAGCTATGGTTTATAATTCTTTTAAAAAAGACAATGTTTCCACATTGCTACATGCAGTGATTTCATTGTGTGTTCTTGACTACAACGCAATCTTCAATCTTCTTACACAGCTTGACAGAGCCCATCAGGATTTCTTCAGAAAGTCAGCTTGTCATATTTTCAGCAGCCTAGAACAAGAAAGTATGATTCAGTATAACAAAATAATGGGGGGAAAAAAAAACCACCATGGAAATAAATTTGTCAATATTGCACTGTTGTTAACAAACAACTCTTCCCCCATATATAGCAAAGTGCTTTTATCAGCATGATGCAGTAGTTTTCACTTTTTGCAGTACATTATTAGAACTACCATTTGGACTGATTGCTAAGCTAACAGTAGAAAATTATTGTGTTTGTGCTCACTCAGTTGTGTCCAACTTTTTGTGACCCCATGGACTGCAGCCCGCCAAGCTCCTCTGTCCATGGAATTTTCCAGGCAAGAGTACTGGAGTGGGTTGCCACGTCCCACTCCAGAGTCTTCTCAACCCAGGGATTGAACCTGCGTCTCTTGAGTCTCCTGCATTGGCAGGTGAAGTTTTTACCAAGGCACCATGTGGGAAGTCCAAATTGCTACATAATCTTAAGTAACAGTTCATGTAAAAATATAGCAAGCACTACTTGAAAAATTAACTTATAGAAGTCCTCATCCACAGTCTTTGTTAGTTTGTTTCCATATGTTTTGTTACAGTGCGAAAGGGAATTAAGAATGAAAAAGATCTTTCTGTTATGCTGTAATGCAAAGGTAAAAAAAAAGGCAAAAGAGGAATAATGAATATGTGGCTAATTCAGCTTTACCTAAACCACCATCAGTTACCCTTTCCCTGATTATTCTGTAGAAATTTCCAGACACCATTATCATTCATCAGAAAATTATTTTATATGCATTTCTAAAAGACAGGATTTAAACAGGCAATTTGTCAAGGCCAAATATGGAAATATTGAATTTAAATAAGTTTAATCTTAGAAGTACATGGTAAACTCAACTCATTTACATTTCAACCTCCTAATTAAAACTTGTGTTTTAATATTCAGTCTAAGTTCAGAGGTCCTTCAAGGAAATTCCTTAAGATACTTGGAAAGTTGTAGATAACTAAATATGAAACATTCTTGTCAACAGAACCTCCCATGTTTTTCTATATAGCTGGTTGTTCATCTTTCTCTTCTTGGGTTTACTATTCACAAGAATTAGAACCTGATCCCATTTTCATAGTAATTTTAGAGGTTCCCCTCCAAGATACAATGCAACATGTCTTTTCATTTGAATTAGGCAAGCCGTCAACCTTGTAGAGCATTCATGTTAAATGTGTGCAGAACTACTTTCCAGTTGAAAGGAAGACAGCAATGGCATCCTAGAAACTCATACAGTTTCCGGACAGTCATTAAAGACTCCTAAAGTGTAGACACAGAGGTCCTGGGGAAAACCCACATTAGAGGTCTTCTCTCCAAACTTTCCATTGCCCAAATTTACTCCCTCCTTTGTAAGGATGGGTGGGGACATGGGATTTACTTCCTCCCTCATTTCTCTGCCAACTACAAATTCTCCACTGCCAATGTCCTCATGCTGCAGTGAGGAGATACATCACATACTCTAAGATATCAGTGACAGTACAGGACAGCTTCAAAAGAAAACACAAGGCTTAGTGTGTTTGAAGTCACCGATAGTGTATAATTCAAGGTACCATGGCAAGAAAGTAGAAAATATGGGAAAATGAGTTTTGCCCACAATTTCTGAAACCAGAATCTATAAATGACTCCCAACATATAAATACTAGCATTGAGGAGACAACACAAAAATTCAGTGTTGATAAAAGTAACATTCATAAAAGTAAAGTCTTATTTTTAAAAGAAATACACGTGATTAACAATTCTACTTATGCTGTGGCAAATAAACATAAGGCATTCTGTCTACCACTGTTAAGAAATTTATCTATCTGGGTGACACACAACTACTGCTTTTTACTATAATATACACACACATACATGGATACATATAAAATACAACACCTATATACAAAGCTAAAAGATCTGAAAGAGAAAAAATATTTAGTAAAATTATTATAATTTTCTTCATATTTAAGAACAGAAGAAAAAACTATGTTTCAGATCAACAATTCCTTGCAATATTTCATCACATCCTTGATTTATATTGTACATGGTCTAAAACAGAGATGAGTACCATACAATTAAATTCTAATCACTAGGATTTCTAGGTAAAGATAATACAATGCAGCAAGAAGAGTTTCTCCTTACTCTATTTATCACACTAAGAGAAATAAAAAATATGTGGAAAAAAATTCATGAGCAGCAACCACACTAAAGAGAGAACCTATGCATATTAAGGCAGTAAGGCTGGGCAGGGTAAGGCGATCAAGAGAAGAGAGGTGTGGCTGAGTGCAGTTCTGAACCAACCAGCTCCCAAACCAGACCCAGCAGCAGCAGTTAGGAGAGAACAGACTTTGATCTGGAGAGCATCAACCTGAGGAAGTTCATCCATTTTTAATTCAATGAGATTAACTATAATATTTTTGTTTTCAATTACCTACATGTATTACTTTTATACAACTTAAATAGATTTCAAACATTACTTTCAAGAAAAAGTTCTAATGAACATTTCTTCTTTACTGGAAACTTTTCACCATCTCTTCCCCTACCTAGTTTTAGAAAGAGTCAGGTATACCAATTTTAGATTATGGGAGAAATGTGTTTTAAGAGGCTTTGTGTGTGTATGAGACTGATTTTCTATTCAAATGGGCAACACTTTCTGATTTTTGCTCAACTTAATTGTAGTAAGTCCCCTACATGCAAATGAGTTCTTTTCTGAGAGTGTCCAATTTGTTCCTAAGTCCAACAAAGTTATTAGCCTAGGTACCCAACTGACACAATATAGTACTGTACTATAGGTTTACAATAGTATTATTATAACTGTATTTTAGGTTTATAATACTTTTCACACAAATAATACATAAAAAACAAACACAAAAAATAAAGAAACATTTTCAATCTAACAGTGCAGCACCTTGGAAAGTACAGGACGATGGCTGGCATATAGGGAATGGCATCGAGTGGACAGGCAAGAAGAGTTACTTATGGTGAGGGAGAGGATGTGGGAGATGGTAGAGCTGAAGGATGGTCAGCAACAGGAGGCAGAGGGCAAGCTGCAATTTCACTCACACCTGACGTTCACAACTTGAAAGTTTGCTATGTAGGGGAGTTACTGTATTGACTTTGCCTTCAGAGTTCATTATAATCCACTGGATGTGGAATAACCGGTACATCAAAGCTGAAAAAGTTATGTTAAACAGGCACTTCTGAATCTCCTAATACCTTGGTTTTTATTCTAAGAAACTATGTTGTCTGCCCCCTACCTTTCTAGCTAGGTTACTTGTTTCTGGTTCCTTCACATCAGTCAATCTGCATTAATACAAAAGTCTCTTGCTATTCTACCTCCCTATTCTCTTTCAAACTCCAGCATAGCTGTATAAAAATTTTTGTGGTTGTGGAAGATGTATATTAAATAAATCCTCTTCCACTGAAATTTCAGAAATTTACTAATAAAAGGCTATGATACCTCTTATTTTTAAAAACAGGGTTATGAGACAGTATTAAGCCAGGGAAGGTACTTGGGCTCCAGTCCACTGGTTTGGTTTTAATCATTTCACACTTTTTTAAACAGCAGGCTCAGATATTTTTTAGAACTTACTGTAGGCAGAAACTTAGCAGTTAACAACTCTGACGTCAGAAGGTCTGAGCTCAAATCCTAGCTCAACCACTTAATCTAAGTCTTGGGAGAAGTGAGTTAGCCACCACAGCCTCAGTTTCCTTAGGGGTAAACTCTTACTAGTCGTCGTAGTAAACATCCTTGCATTGACTATAAAGGAAACAATGCAGCGAGAGTCCTTAGTGCAGAGTTTAGCAAAAGTAGAGTAAATACTAGCTATTCTTACTGTGTTCTGTAGTTATTTTTCTTTCTCTCACATGAAAGCAACAGTTGTTGAGTTAAAAAAGAAATAGAAGTTGCTGGGCAACACAGGGAGCTCAACCTGGTGCTCTGTGATGGGGTGGGAAGTGGGTGGGTGGTTCAAGAGGGAGGGGACTTGTGTGTATTTGTGGTTGATTCGAGCTTTGTATGGCAGAAGCCTCAGTTCAGTAGCTCAGTCGTGTCCAACTCTTTGCGACCTCATGAACCACGGCACGCCAGGCCTCCCTGTCCATCACCAACTCCCGGAGTTTACCCAAACCCATGTCCATTGAGTCCGTGATGCCATCCAACCAACCAACACAATTGTAAAGCAATTATCCTCCAATTAAAAATACATTTAAAAAAAGAAATAGAAAATTTGAATAATTTTCATAATTACTTAAAAATTCTGATTTTAAGCCTTATATGTATATCTGACAAAAGATCATTTCCAAAATATTTAAACAAAGACTACCTACAAAGAAGAAAAGGACAGATAACCCAGAAAAATGGGCAAACTACATGAAAAGATATTTCACAAAAGAAAATGGCCAAAAAAAAATTTTTTTTTAATTCATTTGATCTCACCGGTACTCACAGAAATGCTAATACACAAGCAGAAGTCCAAACACTCCTACCAGAATGACTAAAATTAAAGAACACTCACAATAATAGGTATAGACAAAGATGAGAAGCAAGGGAAATTCATTCGCTGCTGGTGGGAATACAAATTCATATAACCACTGTAGTAAAGTCTGGCCTTAATTCCTCAAGTTGAAGATACACATAAGCTATGATTCAGCAATTCCAGTTCTAGATACACACTCAACAGAAATGCCCACATACATGTATCAGAAGACACAGACAACTAAGCTCAGAGCAGCATGTTCATGATAGCTCTGGACAGGGAGCAACCTAATAATACCCATTCACAGTAGGAAGCATAAATAAAAAATACTATATTTGTATAATGAAACATGACTATTACAGTGAAAAGGAATGCACTATAGCTACATACAACAGAAATGAACCTCACAAAAATAATGTCAGATGAAAACTCAGTGGAAAAAAGAAACTGTGCTGTAAAATCTCATTTACAGCAAGTAAAAATTTTTTTACAAAATTAAACTGGTGTTTAGAGATCCATGCTAGTCAGTGAAAATGTTAAAGTCTCTATCATAAAAATTAGGACAGTAGTTACTGGAATGGGGAGCAGGAAAGAGAGGTTAGTGATAGGGGAGCATAGGCAACTTCTAGGGTGGACAATGAGAATTGTACAGATATTCTATTTATGATACATTTTTGCTCTGTAAATGTGCCTTGTTTACCTTTTGGTATTAGATTTAATTAAAAAAAAGTTTTAAAAAGCACAAAACCAATGACCCAGATTACTGGAACTTATCTGAGATGGGTAAACTGCATGTCTCCTCAAAGGAAAGACAAAAGGGTAGAAAAAAGTCATTTCATCCTTGGACAAGTTTTAAGAGGGACTAACTGAAGTGTTCATATGAGTGTTACATAAATATGGAAATAAAATCATGTGAGATTTTAAACAGGAGTGTGTGCAAGCAAGAAAGGGAACACAACACCTTTACTGTTTGCAATCTCAGCAATTTAGATCAGATCAGATCAGTCACTCAGTCGTGTCCGACTCTTTGCGACCCCATGAATTGCAGCACGCCAGGCCTCCCTGTCCATCACCAACTCCCTTAGTTCACTCAGACTCACGTCCATCGAGTCAGTGATGCCATCCAGCCATCTCATCCAGCCATCTCATCCTCTGTCGTCCCCTTCTCCTCCTGCCCCCAATCCCTCCCAGCATCAGAGTCTTTTCCAATGAGTCAACTCTTCTCATGAGGTGGCCAAAATACTGGAGTTTCAGCTTTAGCATCAGTCCTTCCAAAGAAATCCCAGGGCTGATCTCCTTCAGAATGGACTGGTTGGATCTCCTTGCAGTCCAAGGGACTCTCAAGAGTCTTCTCCAACACCACAGTTTAAAAGCATCAATTCTTCTGGACTCAGCTTTCTTCACAGTCCAACTCTCACATCCATACATGACCACAGGAAAAACCATAGCCTTGACCAGATGGACCTTTGTTGTCAAAGTAATGTCTCTGCTTTTCAATATGCTATCTAGGTTGGTCATAACTTTCCTTCCAAGGAGTAGGCGTCTTTTAATTTCATGGCTGCAGTCACCATCTGCAGTGATTTTGGAGCCCAGAAAAATAAAGTCTGACACAGTTTCCACTGTTTCCCCATGTATTTCCCATGAAGTTGTGGAACCAGATGCCATGACCTTCGTAAAAAGGTGGTCCTCTGGGTCCACGCTGGCAACACACCCCAGCTGGCCTCAGCAGTTCTTGGCCTCTGGGCTACCCTTCCCTTTCCTTCAAGGATGTGCACACACTAACAGGTCCATCAGCCGCCTACAGAACCCCAGAAGTGTGACAGCCTTTCCTCATCCCTTTAAGTTCAAGCTGTACTGAGATGTTCACTGCATCTGAGTCACATAACCTAATCTCTTCACCAAAAGGTTATCTAGCTACAATCTCAGCCTTCTTTCCAGAAATCTATCTGGGTAGGCTGAGAGCTTCCCAAAGTGAGTGCTGGTTTCTTTTTACTCTTTCCTTCCTCAATTTCCTATTCCCCTTATATTTCACCATAAGCAGCAAGAAGAAATCAGGCCCCACTTTCCATGCTTTGGAAATTTCCTTAGCTAAATATCCAAGTCATTGCTTACAAGTTTTATTTTCCTTCCAACAGTAGAATATAATTCAGCTGAGTGCTCTTTATACCGAGGATGGCCTTTCCTCCAGGGTCCAACACCCGAAGTTGTTCATTTCTATCTGAGACCTCAGAGAGGCACCTTTCACGTTCATATTTCTCACAAGATTCTATTCATAATGATAGACATATTCTCTGAGAAGACTGATACTCTTTTCTCTTCTTTCTGAGCTCTCACTAGAATCACCTTTAATGTCTATCATTAACCAAGTCTTTAAGGCCATCCAAGCTTTTTACTATTAAGCATCCTAAAACTTTCCAACCTCTATCTATTACCCAATTCCAAAGTCACATCCACATTTTTATGTATTTCTTTCAGCAGCACTCCACTTTCCCGTAGTAAATCTAAATTAGATTTCTAGGGTTGCCATAACCAAGTACCATCAACTGGGTAGCTTACAACAACAGAAAATTATTCTCTAATAGTTCTGGAGGCAGAAGTCCAAAATCAAGGTGTCAACAGGACTGTCCTTCCCTCTGAAGTCTCTAGTAGAGTATCCTTCCTTGCCTCTTACCTTCTGGTGGCTGCCAACAATACTTGGCCTTCTTTGTCTTGTAAACGCCATGACTCCAATCTCTGCCTCTGTCATCACACAGCATCCCCTCTGTGTCCTCACATGGTATGTGCTTTGTATATCTGTGTCCAAATTTCCCTTGTCTTTATAAGGACATTGGTCATTAACCCATTATGATCTCATGTCAATTTGATTATACCTACAGATACACTATTTCCAAACATAGTATATTCACAGGTGTTGCACACTTAAGCATATCTTTTTTGGGGGGCAGAAACAATATCACCCACAACACAAGCAGAATTCTAAACATAATCAGAATTCCAAACATAATCAGAGACTTTTACCAAAAGACAACACGGTTCAGATAGAGAATTTTGTGATCTGAACATACAATACTGAGACCCTGGCCTTCAGAATTTTTCCTGATGATGACAGATGTTAGTTTAACCTTGTTTAGAATCATTCACATAAAATTTCAACATTAATTGTTTTCTAAACAAAAGCATTTTCATTCAGAGTGAGTGAACATATGAATCTCTACCTTTAAGGCTTCTGTGGCCTTGCGAAGTTCCTTAATAACTGATGATAAAGCTTCTGGGTTAATTCCTTGTTCACAAAGCCGCACACATATAGACAGAGTTTCCATATCTAATCCAGTATTCAAAATTCTTGAAATCTCAAGTAGGACTGGAAAAAGACAAGAAAATTTTAAGAATAAAATCTTGTAACATTTTAAAAATGCACATGAATACTTCTGTTTTTAATTCATATAATATTGCATAACACCAAAGAACAGTACAGCATTCCTAGATTTGGAAACTGGCATGTAATACTGGAAAGACCGGCATGTAATACTGCCCTTACTTAGCTCTGCTGCTGCTGCTGCTGCTAAGTGGTTTCAGTCGTGTCCGACTCTGTGCGACCCCATAGACGGCAGCCCACCAGGCTCCCCCGTCCCTGGGATTCTCTAGGCAAGAACACTGGAGTGGGGTGCCATTGCCTTCTCCGTACCTAGCTCTAGAAACTTAAAAATAAATTTACAACCTCCCTCCACATAACTTTTCTATATCTTGGTTTATATTCTACTACTCATTTAGTATCTATCTAAAATTTACATATCATAGTCAAGATTATTCTGAACACTTTCCCACTTTTTAGCTTTCTCTTACAATGTAATTTAATCATTCATGTAATATTCCATTTTAAGGAAATAATATACATTACTTAACTGCTCTGCTATTTTGTTGTGGGTCTCCTGTTTCCCTGATGAAAATAATATTGTGACAATTATCTGTACACAGGAACTTAATTTTATCAGAATAAATTCCTAGAAGTGGAACTGCCTAGTCAGTAATATACCATTTGGATTTTGATATGAACTGTATGAAAATGACACTTTATTTTGGGATGAACCAATAAATGAACAATACTGAGCCACCTTTAATTTCAGCCTAAGTCCTTTTGAAAACTTTCATAATATTCATGATTTTTGTGATATGGGCCCCCACCACTTTTTCATACTTTATATTCATTTTCATCTTGAGAAGTTCAATTTGTTTAAAAAACCTCTCTTCCATTCCTCTACTTAACCTTCTGAACACGGAGTACCATTCTAATGTTTTCACCTGCTAATCCTAACATCTGTATCAACTGTGGGTCAGTTTTAACAGATTAAAATTTTCTTATCATTGGTCACAATCTTCTGTTTTTGCATACCTAATAATTTCTGACTGGATGCCAGACATTGTGAATTTTACTGTGCTGGGTGTTCAACAGTTTTATATTTCTATACATATTCTCAAGCTTTGTAATGAGACAGTTATCTGGAAATAGTTTGATCCTTTGGTGTCTTTTTGGGGTACTTTCCTTGCACACTGATCAATGCCGTGCTGAATATCTGAGGGAGAACATTCCATGGACCTCCAGAATTTCCTCTAGGTGCAGGCTCTTTCCTCTCAGGTACTCTGTCTTAAAAACTCTGCCTGCCTTGGTCTCCCTGGACCCTAAACTCCTGCTCAACTTAAGTTGTCTGCTGGGTTTTGCCTGAGTTACTCCCATTCTGCCACTGCACTGCAGCCTTGAAGGCAAAATCTTAAAAAAAAAAAAAAAAAAGAATATCTGATCTTGTCACATTCCTGTTTTATATGTAATAGCTTCCCAGAGTTTTCAAATCTTCAGTAGGGCCTTAGTATATTCTCATGTCTCATCTCATATTTCACAACCATTTATCCCCCTTAATTACAGTCTTTACATGAGCCTTTCAGTCTCATTTACCAAGTTCTTCCCAGTGTAAGACCTGGGGAGAAGGAGTCCAGATAAGTTATTGCAATTATGGAGAGACTGGTAGGTGTCATGGACAGGAGAGATTAATATAAATGGTCAAATCTGAGATGAGTGAAGAGCTGAAGAAGCTTAGTGAAGGAGAGAGGTAGGGGAGACCTCACATGAGAAAGCAAGGGGATTGAGGGTAGGAGCATGGGCTATATGTGTGCTTCACTGACAATGCCTTGCACACTGTGGACTCTCTTCACTCGTTTTGCTAGTTTACATCTTGATACAAGTCAACTGTGTACTGAAAAATATTTGGGAAAAAAAATTCCAGAAAGCTCGCAAAAGCAAAACTTGAGTTTGGCATCTATGCGCAGGCAACCATTAACATAGAATTTGCATTTATTAGGAATTATAAATAACCAAAAGATGATTTAAAGTATAAAAGCAGCTGCTGCTGCTGTTTAGTTGCTCAGTTGTGTCTGACTCTTGGCAACACCAGGACTGTGGTCTACCAGCGTCCTGGCCATGGGATTTTCTAAGCAACAATACTGGAGCAGGCTGCCGTTTCTTTCTCCAGGTGATCTTCCCGACTCAGGGATCAAACCCGAGTCTCCAGCTTGGCAGGCAGATTCTTTACCACTCAGTCACCTGGGAAGCCCCTATACAAGAGGATGAATGTAGGTTATATGCAAACACTTAGCCATTTTATATGACAGACTTGAGCACCCACAGATTGTGGTATGGGTGGGTGGGTGAGGGTGTCTTGAACCCAATTTCCCGGCAAATACTGAGGAACAACTGTATCACATTGAAGCCTCTAGTAGGGAAGAAGTAAATTTTAATCACCACTGCCAAAAACATAACTTGTTGTTACTGCCGCTAAGGCTAAGTCATGTCTTACTCTTTTGCAACCCCATGGACTGTAGCCTGCCAGGCTCCTCTGTCCATGGGGTTTCCCAGGCAAGAATACTGGAGTGGGTTGCCATTTCCTTCTCCAGGGATCTTCCTGACCCAGGGATCCCATGTCTCCTGCATTGGCAGGTAGATTCTTTACCACTGAGCCACCAGGGAAGCCCCTTATGCAACAGACTCTATACTAAATCTGGCCAGGATCAATCAGGTTTCTTTCAGTGTTCTATGCAGATAAATAACAAAGCCCACCACTTCCTCCCCTGTCTAAAGTATCTTTAGCAAAATGCTTTCATTTTCACAATAAAATTACAAATGTTCATAGCTCAATTCTATAATCCTTGCCAATCATCTGACATTATTTAAAAGATTAAATCACTTAGCTGACTCTTAATACTGATGGGAGGGAGGGAGGAAGACGATAAGGAGAAATATACTAGATCTTGAAGCAGCGCTGTCAGACTAAAAAGTTTTGAACACTTCAGTTTGGGTCTCATGGATAGATTTAAATACATGGAAACTCCATATTAACAGAATTTCAAAAAATACTGGTGCTTATGTAGGTCAGCCCAGTCCCTTGGGCAAGTTAAAGTTCTATTTCTGGCAATGAGAGTGGAGAAAGGTGAGATTATTAAACGACTGCATTGAGGACTTTTTCAGTTGAGTTTATGGTCAATTCTTAACCCTGAAAGTGTCACTATGCTTCCCTTTGTGCCTCAATCATTAGAGACAGCCTGGAAAATATTTTCATTAACTTTGCAAAACTACACATTTTGACTGACTGTTTTGGACTCAATTATGATTCAGGAGATGTCAGTTTGATCCCTGGGTTGGGAAGATTCCCTGGAGAAAATGGCAACCCATTTCATTATTCTTGCCTGGGAAATCCCACGGATAGACAAGTCTGGAAGGCTACAGTCCATGGAACGGCAAAGAGTCGGACATGCCTGAGTGACTAATCATGCATGCATGGCATGATAACAGCTAGTTCCAATGGACACGACAGGACCTAACTGCCACATTTAACAGATGTTGATACACTGCCAACCTGGGGCCTTCCTTTTTACCTTCTGATTTGGGGACACATTGTGTCTAGAGGAGCAGTGTTCTCTACTTTGCACACTCTCTGCCAGTGTTGGTTGAGAAAAAATAATCTGGTCTTTTTTCACTTTTTCATATTCTAACACTATAATCTTCAGTTCTGTCAGTGAAAACCTTGATGATGCAGCCAATAAAAATGATCAGTTCTCATTTCTGTATCAGTAGTTTCATCAGAGAGAAAATGCAGGCTTTCTATTCAAATGGAATCCTGTGCCCATATAATAAGGAACAGTTAATATAAGAAAACTGACTATAAGTCAGGCCTCAAATACACTTCATACTGTTCAGAAACCACAATGGCTTCCAAGCAAAGATGTAAGACAATAATGGTGTACACTATTTTCTATGTACACAAATCCACTTACAAAATAAAACTAATAAGCTCTGCTATTTCAAGAAGGATGGGAAAATAGGCTGAATATGGTATTAACAAAATTCCATTTTTCAGAAAAAGACAAAAGCAGACACTGAGTAAAAAATTAGATGCAAAGGCTCTGTTAAAAAAAAAAAAAAAAAAACCTTTGAAAAGCGGAGCAGCAGCGAGTGCAAATAAAGTCATAAGCTTTATAACAAGTCCTCATAAAGAAGGGGCTCTAATAGGAAGTGGAGCCTAAAGTGAAGGAGCCAGAGACAGGACATGAAGGCTGACACTGCTTAATGAGAATTTCATGGTTTGAAAGAGACAGCAGTTCATGTGGGTATCCCTTGGAAAACGCAAAAAAGCAAAATTTAACATCTATCAAACACACATATACAGATGCAGGCAAATAAAATGGGGACAACAAAAGGGGTCGTGGAATGATGTTTATACACAAAAACAGTGCAGGAACTACCTGTTTATGGTCACCTTCGAGATACCTTTATAAGGTTATCTTATTTAAATATTTACAATAATCCTAAGAGGTAGTAGGGGGCTTCCCTGGTGGCTCAGACGGTAAACAATCTGCCTGCAATGCAGGAGACCTGGGTTCGATCCCTGGTTGAAAAGATCCCCTGGAAGAGGGCCTGGCAACCCAAGCTACTCCAGTATTCTTGAGCGAAGAATCCCATGGACAGATGAGCCTGGCGGGCTACCATCCATGGGGTCGCAAAGAGTCGGACATAACTGAAGCGATTTAGCACTCAAGCAGCTGCTGCTGCTGCTAAGTCACTTCAGTCGTGTCCGACTCTGCGCGACCCCATAGACAGCAGCCTACCAGGCTTGTAGCAATCTTATTTTACTGGGGCTAAAAAAAAAAAAAAAAAAAGCAGGCTCAAAGATGTTTAAATGACTTGTCCAAGCCTACACCAGGGCTATAAAGTGGCAGAGCCGGCAATAGAAAGGAGAGAGAGGATAACTCCAAGATACTTTTTTCCCCTATTACTTGCGGGCAGTTTTTACCTGCGTGCTCCCTGCTGCAAAACAGGTAAATACGCCCAAGGTCTCCGGACACCGGCATCACCGGCTCCAGGACTAAACAGGTGCAACTCTGATTAAAGCACAACTTGTTCCTTCACGGGGTAGGTATTTAACATGCTCCTGCTGCAGCGCAAGGTACAAGGAGGGATGGAGCGGTGACCAAACACAGGAAGCCACTGTCCGCAAGGAGGTCACAGTCTGGGGCGCTTCGGAGGCGCTCCCCTCACTGGATGCGGCGCGCGGGGTGGGCAGGGCGCGCGAGGCGGGGCAGAAGAAGGGATGCGGGGAACGGGCGGGGAGGGGGCGTGATGCGGGGACCAGGCGTGCCATGAGCTCGCGCGAGGAAGGTCGCGGGGACTGGGCGCGGGAGAGGGCGCGAAATGAGCACTCGGGAGAAAGCACTCGAGGCTGCAAACAGGCGGCGCGCGGGGTCCGGTGCGGGAGGGACCAGACGCGCGGCGAGCTGACGTGGGGCCGCAACGCCGTGCGCGCGACAAACTACGCAGGAACGGAGAGACGACTCTCAAAGGATGGGACCATCAGCTCTGGAGCTCTGGACGGTCCCTTGGGAGGATCTCCAAAGATGCCGACCGGGGCAGGAAGTGGACCTGAAGTCCTCGGGGGCCCAGCCCCGCCCCAGGGCCTTGGCTCTGGGGAACAGAGGCAAGGTAAAGGGGGCGAAACGGGCACTCACTGTCCATGGTCTCCCTCACCGCATTCAGATTCGCTGCCGCTGCCGCCGACCCGGCGCCACTGCTGCTAGCCATGGCGGAGGCCGAGGGAGGCGGGCGAAGGGCCTGACCCGGAACTGGAGCGCCTTCCTTTCTCCTGGGCAATCACACCGCGCGTTCCCGGCTCACGCCGGGCAGGCTCCGCCTCTCGCGCTGATCGCCAGCGTGAGGCTGCGTTGATTTGAATTTGGAGCCGCGATACTCTCGGCGGAACGCGAAGCGAAGAGTTGCCATTCGAATTTACTACGCGGCCTCGCTACGATTGGCTGGTTCGCGGATAGCGGTACGACGTGATTGGCCAGTCGCGCACAAGGCCCGTGCCCTGGTTGGCCTGAGACAGCGCGGAAGCGGGGAGTTAAAGAGTCTGTGCCTGTCGTGGGAGCTTGCCCGGCACCGTCGGGAGCGCCCTGGAGTCGCTTTGGGGGGGGGGCTTCCTTTTTATACACACAACTAGGTATGTTCTTTGTGATTCCTGGCCTTTCCTCCTGTCTCGAGTTGGAGAACTCCTTTTGCCCGGCTCTGGACCAGCTGCACGCTCGCCTCGGGATGAATGAGAGCTGCCGGGGAGTGGGTGCGCAAGAGGGGGGCCCAGGAAAGAGTGACCGAGTAGGGATGGGAATGACACTGGCGTCATTGTCCTCCTTTGCCCGTCACCCGAGGAGGCTAGCTACACATCAGCCTTCCGTGGAGTGGGTTCTTTTCTCTAGTTGTACTGCCCCCCACCTTAACGGGAAATAATGTAGTCTCGCTTCCATCGTGGGAGGGTGGGGGTCTTAGCCTTTGGCTAAGGGTGTTTGAGAAGGGGCAACCCAAAGCGGTTAATTCCGTAGCCCTAATCAGTCATTTCTTTTCTGATGGGGGCTAAAGTGCAAGACAGGCACCTATGCACAAAGGGACCAGAGATTTCCTCGCCTCTTATTTGCTACTGTTGTTCTGTCGCTCAGGCTTTTCCGACCCTTTGGGACCCCCGTGGATTGCAGTACGCCAGTCTTCCCTGTCTTCCATCATCTCCTGGAGTTTGCTCAAACTCATGTCCATTGAGTTGGTGATGCTATAAATAACTGTTTAGTAACTGCAGTTTGCTGGGTAATTGCTGGGCTGTTGGAATTACGTACAAAGTGTTTGTTTACAGACTTGAGATAATGAATAAAAAGCTGTAGGTCTTTAGCAGGAAAAGGTTTTGTGCCTATTAGACCGTTTAGTTGTCCCGAAGGGGGACCTCAGCTCATTCACATTCGGTTGAGTGCTACTTAAAAATCAGTTGACTTCTCTGAGCTTGTTAATTCTGCAAAATTCTGTCACTAATACTATACCTTTCTAGCTTTCAAGATTATTTAGAGCATCACACTTGTGTAAACTACAAAAAAAGCCCCAGGAGCTTAAGTTTTGAGTTAATTCTTTTTGTGAAATGTATGTTTGGTAATGGGGCTTCCCTGGTGGTTCAGCAGTAAAGAATCAGCTTGCCAATGGCAAGAGTCGCGCATTCGATCCCTAGATGGGGGAGATCCCCTGGAGAAGGAAATGGCAACCCACTCCAGCATTCTTTCCTGGGAAATCCCGTGAAGAGAGGAGCCTGGTGGGCTATACTCCATGGGGTCGCAAAAAAGTTGGACTCCACCTGGAGACTTAACAACAACAACCTTTGTTGAATACATTTTAGTTGTCAAAATGAATGTCTGTGGAACTTTGTACTTTTATTATATATACTTATGATTTCTTTTTAGTTTTTCCTCTGTGCTATGGGAGATGTCAAAGAATCAAAAATGCAAATAACACCGGAAACTCCAGGAAGGATTCCTGTTTTAAATCCTTTTGAAAGTCCTGGTGATTATTCTAATCTCCATGAACAAACTGTCTCCAGTCCTTCTGTTTTTAAATCGACAAAATTACCAGTAAGTTCGTCTTGACTACTTTTTCCAAATAACTTTAAATGTCAGTCTTTCTTTACAAGTGGTAAACTGGAGTGCACTTTTTAATTCTAATGGCTTTGGTTTTTATAATATAGTGACTGGGCTAAAAATGACTTAGCTAGTTATGTTAATATTATATATACTAGCTATATTAATATTATATACACTAGTTATACTAATATTCTTTTGGATTTTTGCCACCCATTCTTAGCTTTTCAACTTGCTTTTTTTTAGTTAGCATTTCTTTTTTATTCATTAGTTAGCATGTTTCTCACAGCTGTGGGTGCCGCTAGTTGATGGTCTAAGTACTAATACCATAATAGAGAAGAAACTATTTCGTCTAATTATTTTCAGGTATTCAGCAAATTTTATTTGAATGCTATGTGTCAGGTACAGTTCTTTTCCTACAGAGGTTACATCTTGAACAAGTCAGATTCATAAAACACTAATTCTCAGAGAGCTTGTACTCTGTACCAGGGGTCAGAAAACTTTTTCTGTTAAGGGCCAGATAGTAAATATTTTAGGCTTTGCAGATCATCTGGTTGCTGTTACAATTCCTCACCTCTGCCTTGTATTATAGAAGCAGCCATTGGTAGTATATTAACAGTAAATGTGGCTGTGTTGCAATAAAGCTTTATTTATGGACACTGAAATTTGAATGAATTTATAATCTTCACATGTGAAATGCTAATATTATTTTGGATTTTTGTCACCCATTCTTAGCTTGCAGATTGTTTGAAAAGAAGTCAACCTGTACTCTAATGAGATATATAAGACTAAACTGGCAGCCTCAAGAGAGTATGTTATGTGCCATAACAGAAGGCTGATACGGAGGGGAATAGTCTCTTTAACAGATTAGGGAAGGCTTCCTCTCTTTAGCTGCTTTTTACTGTTATTGACTACAATGGAGACGTTCTTTTGAAGTCTGATCTTCTGACTTAGCAAATTATCTAGAAAACTGTAAACTGTGTGGCTTTTGATGCTAGCTACATGTGCATATCTACGTGAGCTAGTTATGCACTAGAGGAAAGGTTTACAGTTACACACTTTATATTGAGTCATTATGTGACCTCATGATTTTAAATTGAATGGTATTCAATTTTAGTTAATCTTAGTAAAAATAACAAAATGACTGCAACTTAATCCTCAAAGCAAGAGTGCATGACAGACGTCTTGGATTTTTAAGCCTGATTTTTCAAAAATATATTCCGAATTTACAAATTAGAATTTGATTTACAAATTCTAATTGTAGAATTATAAAAATAAACTTTTGGTTTATTGGATAGTTGAATACAGAAAAGCAGCACTGGTTACCACTCATAATTATTTATTGCATGTTTTATGAGCTTTTGCAGATATTTTTGTAGTTAGGACTTTGTATAATTTCAATTCATTCCTGGTGAAAATAAAGGTTTTTGATAACTCTAAGAGATTTTTAGTTTTATTTGGGTGTGTTGCATCACTGATGAGAGTTATTTGTGGAATTTCTATACCTTTAATATGCTGTGATTTTTCTATTATTATGTAATTTCAGCAGTCACCCAGATGGAATGTCAAGTCAGTTGATTTAGTGTGATCTGCTTACCATTTGCCTTTTAATTTAGTGGTAAAGTCAAATATCTGTAAGATATTTTTATATTATAACCATTTTTTGAAGCTGACATTTGAAGTTAGCATTTTGATGCACTGTTACATGCTTTTGCTCATAAGATCACTTTCTTTTGTTAAGACTCCAGGGGAATTTAGATGGTCTATTGATCAACTAGCTGTAATAAATCCTGTAGAAATAGACCCAGAGGACATTCATCGTCAAGCTTTATACCTAAGTCGTTCTCGGTAAGTTTTCCTTT
Source organism: Bubalus bubalis (assembly GCF_019923935.1). Classification (NCBI taxonomy): domain Eukaryota; kingdom Metazoa; phylum Chordata; class Mammalia; order Artiodactyla; family Bovidae; genus Bubalus; species Bubalus bubalis. The sequence goes on along the minus strand of NC_059169.1, from coordinate 42,269,078 downwards.
CTTGCTCTTAAGTGTAATAACATGTGTTATCAGTCCAAGGTAATGAATGATTCTTTCCCTTTAATTTTAGAATTTAATCACACAAAGATGTACACGTGTTGAGATGCTCTTGCAAATATTCGTCCTGCTGTTGTACCCCTTCTTCTCTTGACTTGGTAGCTTGATGACCATCCCCTTGTAATTAATGCTCATCCGAAGTGCTAAAGCGGAGAAGGCAATGGCACCCCACTCCAGTACTCTTGCCTGGAAAATCCCATGGACGCAGGAGCCTGGTGGGCTGCAGTCCATGGGATTGCTAAGAGTCGGACACGACTGAGTGACTTCACTTTCACTCTTCATTTTCATGCATTAGAGAAAGAAATGGCAACCCACTCCCGTGTTCTTGTCTTGAGAATCCCAGGAACGGGGGATCCTGGTGGGCTGCTGTCTATGGGGTCGCACAGAGTCGGACACGACTGAAGTGACTTAGCAGCAGCAGCAGCAGCAAAGTGCTATAAAAAAAGGGACTAGAATGGGGATAGAATGTAAAAGGATTTTACTTAACACTAGTTGATACCTTTGATAGGGAAAGTGAAAAGTATATCAAAAAGCAAATGTTTCACAAATGAGATGAATTTTTTGTGGTACGCAAACCTTATGTCTTATTTTGCCTCCTCTCTTCAGTATGTTGAAATGTGAACAGCCAAGAGAAATTTATTGAGCACTGCAGGCGACACTGAAGCAGTACAGGAAGTTATTCCTGTCCTTTAGACTCAACAAGTTGTGAAACAACATTTCTCTACTAGTAAATCAGGTGTTATCTGAGCAGGTTTATGAAAAGACTCTTGGTGTATTTCAGTAAATAGACCTGTAACACAGAAGAGGGGAAAAGACCCTGATTTTAGTTTAACTCATGTAATTCAGTAAATGGTTATGGTTTCTACCGAGGATAGTGAGTATACTCTTAAAACATGTTGATTCATTCTTAGAAATAAGCACAGGCTTCCAGTGTCTCTTCCTCACTAACCCAAGTTTCTAATTTCAGAGCTTCCCACCTTTTTCATGCCATGCTACATATGAGAACTGCAGTTCTCTAAAAATGAGAACTGCAAGGTATCCTGGTGTAAACAAATGAGTCTGTCCATATCGGAGGTGAACAGTCCCGAAATTCCTTTCCTGCCTCGCCCGCCAAGGGTCCATTCAGGGCACACCAATCATACTGAACAGTGTATGTGTTATGCTGGTGTTCTGTGGTGTACTGGTTAGGACACCCTGCCCTGTATGACTTCTCAGACCCTTCTGTCATCTAACTCTACAAAATTTGACCAAACTGATTTTCACTGCTTCCAGCCATCACCTGCATATCCCAGGTTGTTGAAGTCCTCTGATGAAGCAGCAGTAGGTTTCTGAATTCAGTATTGCTAGATCAGAGCTTACTAATATTGTACACTGTTTTTATGCACTGAGATCTCAATGATGTCCATGATAAGAGGAAGAGCACTGAGTTACAAGTCTCATAATGGCCATTCAAATGGAGATATTTGGATTCTAACTGTAGTCTATTTTCTCACAATTCCTTTATTAATAAATCCACTTGATTTTAATTTTTAATACATGTACATCGGGGGCAGGAGGAGAAGGGGCGACAGAGGATGAGATGGCTAGATGGCATCACTGCCTCAATGGACATGAGTTTGATTAAACTCTGGGAGTTGGTGGTGGACAGGGAGTCCTGGCATGCTGCAATTCATGGGGTCGCAAAGAGTCGGACACGACTGAGCGACTGAACTGAACATTATTATAAGCTTTGTTAAGGTACAAATTAGATTAAAAATATTTGGAGAGAAAAAGGTGTCTTATGGAGTTATTCATGGTAGCAAATACTCTCTCTGGGAAAAGATTAAGGAAGTGGTCCTTCAAGGCTAACTGCTGAGTCCTTGGCAAGTATATGCCTTGTCCTTGAGACCTGACAATATTAAATCTTATAAGTAATAAATTTGTGGTGCTGTAATTGCATATTCTATCAAAGTGGGAAAAAAGAATTCATTTGGACAAAGTTTTATATTTCAAATTTTATAGTGTTGATATTTAATTTCAGAATTAATAATTTTGCCAATTTATTTAGAACTGTAAGGATGATAGTCTTTTTTTCATTTATGTCAAGAGTAAGAATTGATTCCAAAATTACAACTATGATAAGCTTGCTATAATAGAAGAAAAGGAATTTGGACAGTTTTTAGATTTCTGTGGAATGACATACTTCTTAAATTGTGATTGAAGGGCACAGTTTATTCAAAGTACTTTATTTCTATTGTTAATAGTAATTTAAAAATTGTATCCATGTAGGCCTTTTACTCGGAGAAGGCAATGGCACCCCACTCCAGTACTCTTGCCTGGGAAATCCCATGGACGGAGGAGCCTGGTAGGCTGCAGTCCATGGGGTTGCGAAGAGTCAGACACGACTGAGCGACTTCGCTTTCACTTTTCACTTTCCTGCCTTGGAGAAGGAAATGGCAACCCACTCCAGTGTTCTTGCCTGGAGAATCCCCGGGACCGGGGAGCCTGTTGGGCTGCCACCCATGGGGTCTCACAGAGTCGGACACGACTGACGTGACTTAGCAGCAGCAGCAGCAGCAAGCCTTTTACTAGAAAATATTCCATTCAAACTGTGAATGGAAAAGGCGGGGCAGGTAAGCCTAATAGCACAAGGCTGACTCTCCAAATACTGTCATTTACAAAATGTGATAAGATCCCAATTTTTCTTTTAAAATGAGCTTAACATTTGCCAGTTTCTAACGTGGAAGAAAATTATTTCTTTGAAAGGTTATTATTTTAAATGTTCAGTCTGCTGAAGTAATGGTATGGTTATTTTTCTTTTTTATCTCTGCATAGAATAGATAAAGATGTGGAAGACAAAAGACAAAAAGCCATTGAAGAGGTAACTTGAAACTATTACTGATGGTGAAGCCAGTTAAGCATCCATTCTGCATGCACAGCACCTCTAAGAGAGGAAGACTTCCTTCACATCTTTCCTGTCTCAACTTCCCCAAGTCTGTCCGTTCCCAGTATCCCTCGGAGCTCCCCTAAGACTAGTGTTTTTGAGCTGATCCAGTGCCTTTCATTGTAATAATCGGTTTTATGCTTTTCTTCCCCAAGACTGAATTCTTTTCTGGTCAAAATTCATCTTTTCCTTCTCAGGACCTAGCATAGTTTATCTTCTTGTGCCTTTGATCAACATGAACCATTGTTTCAAGTTGGAGTAGAGAAAGCTGGATTTTTTCAAGCCTTGAAAATCTAGCCTGGCCTCAGGAATAGTTTTATCTTTTGTTCTTGTTAATTCTTTAAATTTTTAAGACATTGAATATATTTCATGAAATACAGTATACTGCTAAATAGAAAAAGTATATCACAAAGATAAGTTTTTTTTTTTATATAAAGCTAATAAACTAAATGTTTCACTTTTTGCTTTCCTTTTTTGCTAAAATCCTTTAGAGTGTAAAGGTTGTCTGTCTTAGTTATTTTTCAGAAAGTCTTCAGGCCGTGGCAGCCTTGTCCTTCCTTTTTCCCTTACTAGTCTTCCTCTGCCCTCTTCTGTTCGTTAGCTATGCTTGATTCTTCTGCACCCCAAAAGACTTGAGCTATGGCATCTTCAGAGATTCAGCGAGCCCCCACATTTCAGATATAGCCTGTTTCTTAGGAAACAGTTTCATAAGCTTTACTCCTGCTAAATACTATCTACTTGTTAATCTATCTAATAACTTCAACATTTTCATTCTAATCCAGTCACCTGATTCCTCCCCAGTTGAATATTCTCAGACTCTTTCCCATTTCCCAACATTTTGGGAAGCATGCTTCCTCTTTCAAATTCTCAACTTAATTTTAAAGAGAAATTTCAGAAAAAACTTCAGAAAATTAATTCAGAGTGAAGACTATGGCTAATGTAGCAGAAGTTAATATATCAGTAGCAGATTAAATTCATGTTTATATATGTGAAATATAGTAAATACATGCACATACTAAAAACAGAAAAATCCAAACTGCAAAGGAAAAAACATAAAATGAAAACAAAGAGCCTCTCATTCCCTGTCTTAATCCTTGAAAATAATTGCCATTAACATTTCTTAAGTATACTCTCAGATTCATTTTGTGTATGTAATAGCTCATGTCCTTTAAATATTTGCACATAAATACGATCATCATCGGAGAAGGCAATGGCACCCCACTCCAGTACTCTTGCCTGGAAAATCCCATGGATGGAGGAGCTTGGTAGGCTACAGTCCATGGGGTCGCTAAAGAGTCAGACACAAATGAGCGACTTCACTTTCACTTTTCATTTTCATGAATTGGAGAAGGAAATGGCAACCCACTCCAGTGTTCTTGCCTGGAGAATCCCAGGGACAGGGGAGCCTGGTGGGCTGCCATCTATGGGGTCGCATAGAGTCGGACACGACTGAAGTGACTTAGCAGGATCATCATTCTGATACTCTTTTGCCTCTTTTTTCTGGTTAATAATCTCTTAGATTTTATTTTTGATTATCAGCACATAGTGACTTTTAGTAAATAGCATAATATTCCATTGTATGAATGTATCATAATCAAATCCAGCCCCTGTTGACAGATGTGTAGGTTGTGTTCAGTGTTTTTCTGCAATGAACACACTTGTACATATATCTTTATGGACTTGCTAAATCAGAGGGTTTGTGTTTTCAATTTTGGTATATTTTGCCATATTGCCTTCCCTAAAGGTTGTACCGATTTGCTCTCCTGGCCATGTTACAATACTGCCTGTATTCTCATTATCTGCAATACTGGCTGTCAGCAAACTGCTTAAATAATGCTATTCTTACTACTTTAAAATTTTTATCTTGTTATTGGATTTCCATCTCTTTCATTTTGAGTGAACTTATGCTTTGCTTCATGAGTTTGTGAGTCTTTTATATTCCTTTTTTTTCTGGGAACTGTCTGTATCTCTGCTCCCCACCTCCATTTTTTTTAATGTCTTTTATGTATTCATAGGTAGTTTAGTCAGGAAATTAGTTTTTTGTCATAAGTATTGCAAAATATAAAGAAAATGTTTTGTGTTACCTTCAAAACAGAGATGGGAGGGCAAAATAATGTATTAGAGCATTGGTATAAACGTCTTTCCTCTTTCATTCCTATATAAAGTGAATTAAGCCTAATAGAGTAATACAGCTTTTATCCAAATGCTCTATCTCCACTTGTTAGGGTACCCTGACCAGTGGTGTGCTGATAAATATATAACAACTGGCCCTCTGACTGTGGGGGAAATATGAGTGTTAGTGATCTGTTGTCCATAGCACAAATACTCCAGCCATGGCCAGTTCAATTTAGTGATTATGACATCGCTGAATGGGAAAAGAAATGTATGTGGTACACCATTATATTCAGGCATTCTACCACACAAATACAAAAGACAGTAAGTCCCCTACATTCGAACCTTCAAGTTGCTAACCAGAACCTGTGCCATCAACGTCAGGCATGAGTGAAATTGCAGCTTGCCCTCCGTCTTCTGTTGCTGACGATCCTTCAGCTCTACCCTCTCCCACCTCCTCCCCGTCCTCCAGTCAGTAACTCTTCTTGTCTTTTCACTTGATGTCAGCTCCTGTATGCCAGCTGTTGTACTACTGTACTTTCCAAGGTACTATACTATAAGATTCAAAATGTTTTCTTAATTTTTTTATTTGCTTTTTCTGTGTTATTTGTGTGAAAAGTATTGTAAATCTATGCCACACGATACTATATAGATGACTGTGTTAGTTGGGTACCTAGGCTAACTTTGTTGGACTTACAAACAAATTGGACCTGAGAACTTGCTCTTGAAACAAAACTCATTCATATGTAGGGGACTCTGTAAATAACCTCAGGAGCATAGATATTGTTACATGTAGTAAAATAATTAGCAAGCGATGATTTGGGTTTTTATTTTATTTTTTAATATAATTTATTTAAGTTTACATAATTTTAATGTTGTCTTTGTTTGACAACTGATCCACAGGATTCCTGAAAATTTAATAATCAGATTTTGAGAGTCAGGACAAGGTAGCTCCAGTACACCTCCTCTTGGTTTACACATATACGTCTGTCTTCCTTTATTCCTTCCCTCTTCATCCTCCCTTTTGTCAACCTCATCCTTCCCTCCAAAACAATTGGGGGAGAAATGAAAGATATTTTCTTTGTGAATAATACCCTTAGCTTAATTTGCAAATTTCAAATGTAAGGGGTTGATTTGAAGCTTTAAACTTTCTCTTTATATATACTTTAAATTTCTTCCATTTCACCTTTGCTCACTTGGGCTTTAAGTATTAAATTTTAAAATATAACTATAAAGTCAGTATGTAGCATGTTTGATGGTTATTTAGCACAACTACCTTTTCCTATTTCATATGCCTAATTGAAGGACTTTTAATTCTCCTAGTTTTTCACTAAGGATGTCATCGTACCCTCTCCTTGGACTGATCATGAAGGGAAACAGCTTTCAGAGTATCATTCCAGTAAATGTGAGTGTATTAAAAATTGTATGAATAAAACTCATAAAAATAGAAAGCAGTGAATGTAAAACAACATATATAGTGAAGTATCAGTTTACCTGCTTTGGGAGGAAGCTTGCTATAAAGTTAAATTTCTGGGATACCAGGTTTAACTATTTGAAAGTAAGGATTCAAAACTTGACTAAAATTTACAAAGTTCTTTTTTTTTATCCATTCTCTTCTGAATTTAATTTTTTTTTCATGATCATCGTGAATATCAAGTTATAATGATGGTTACAGAGACCCATAGATGCAGAAATAGTATTGGATATAGATCTGAGTTGTTAATGATTTTTGCAGTGATTTTGAAGGTTGGTTTTTTTTAAATGAAATCCTTAAATTGCTTTGTTTTTTGCTAGTTTGCTGGTTTCTCATAGTAGTAGAGGAGGAATGGGCATTTTATATGACCTCTGGGGTAATGTAATACAGCCAATTATCTGCAAAGTTAATAAGGAAATTGAAGATCAAGGCAACAATCTTTCAAATGTTTTTCTACCTCCAGGAAATGGTTAGCTTATATTTATTTGCTCTCACTGTCCTCTGAGTTGTGAGCAGTGTTCAAATATTGCTTTTATATACACATCCCTCATTTCAGTGGAATTGCTACTCTTCGGAATAGCACACATTAATAGGACATAGTATAAGAGGGAATATTAGTCTTGCTCTTTATCAAAACACAACAGTATTGGAAAGATGGGTCGCTCACGCTTCACGTGCCCAGTGTCCAGCGCTTTCAGTATTCTTGCAACAGCTCGTATGAGACAGGTGCTGTTATTGACCTCATTTTATAAGTGAGAAAACCTCGTTTTTGAAAGGTTAGAGTGCCTGTCCAGGGTTACAGAAATCAGGTGTCAGAACCTGGCTTTAAAGCGAAGCATTTCTTAGTTCAGATTCTGTACTCAGTTCAGATTCGTTACAAAGTAAAGGTGGCGTGCAATAGCCAGTGGACCTGGGTTGTAGCCCTTCTGTATTATAAACCAGAAGGAGTGATCTTGATCAACTTTTTCAGTGCCTAATTTAGGCCTCAGTTTTTTATTTCTAAGATCAAGGAGTTAAACAAGATGGTTATATGTTAACATCCCTCCCAGCTCTGAAATTCTGTATCCAAGGTAACATCTTCATAGATACTAGGTTCCCTGCCCCCAATTTTTTAATGTTGGATTTTGAACAGGTGAATCAACCTTCTTATGTGATCTTATTTTTAAACATCATTTTATACTTAAAGTATCCTGTTTTAAAGTGATGTGAATCAGGAAGATGCTAGAAATACCACACATAGCCTCTTTGGTATGGTCATCAAGCCCATGATGACAGAGTGTTATGGCTGATCAGGGGAGCTGTGCTGTCCAAGATGGTGTCGGAAGACAGTTCAGTTCTCTGTGGGTCTCTCATTTCTATACGTCTCATGAAGGGTGGCACGGACAGGTTTTGTTCCAAACTATCTTTTCAAGGATGTTTGTATTGTGAACATCCTTGGAGAATAGAGATAGGTCATCCTACTGGAGCAGAAGGTAGGTTTGTGTTGATGTCTGATATAATAGTGGTACTGTTTCCCTGTGGAGCAGGTTGGGTTGCAGCTTATAAGAATGGGATTTCCTAAGCTCAGGGTTCCTTGATGGGGACACGGACCCTCTGTGTGTGCTGTATCCGCCAGGGCTGTTTCATATCACTTCCTTAGGATTGATGGTCCAAGAGAACTGATGTGAACATGAAGCTCATGCTGCCTGCTATGCTGAGAATAATGAAGTCCTCTGTCCTTTGACCCGAAGCCTTATGTCTTCAGCCAGTGTCCATGGAACGCTGACATGCTAACTTGTCAGACCCTTCATAGTTCTTGACATATAGTAGCTATTAGCCACATGTGGCTATTTAAATTTGAATAAACTAAAATTTGAAGTTCGGTTTCCTGGTCATACATTCACATTTCCGGTGCCCAGTAGCCACACCTAGTGGCGACCGTGTTGGCCCCAGATACAGAACTTTTCCATCATCACAGAAAAACCTCTCCTGGAAAAGGTGACCTTAGAATAGAGGATGGCAACCTCTATCTGTAAAGGACCAATTATTAAATATTCTATGCTTTGCAGACCATACTGTTTCTGCTGCAACCACTCAGTTCTACTGTACCATGAAAGCAACACTCATGATACATAATGAATGAGTGTGGACGTGTTCCAGTAAAACTTTATTTACAGAAAAAGGCAACAAGACAGATTTGGCCCATGGGCAATCATTTGCTGACCCTTTCTCTAGAGTAATACTGTCTGAGTTTGAGCTGTGCTGTATAGCAGTATAGTTTAGTAGCTGTGTGACTTTACGTGAGTTACTTAGCTGTTCTGTGCCTCACTCTCCTTACCTATGAAATGATGGTTGTTGGGAAGATTAAATGAGATGATACCTCCAAGACCACATACTTAGCATGTGGTAAGTGCTCAGTGTTTACCTAAAGAATAATAAAGGAAATTGTGAGTCACGGGGGAAAATGATTTTGTTTGTACATGTGGACTTTATGCTGTCAACTTTTACTATTACCAATATGTATGTAGCAGGGTGCTTCGATGAGTGTACTTATTGTTTTATTTATGGACTTAAATGAGAATTTCTTAGAAAAGTATACACAGGCTGAAGATTTCTGAGCTAAAGACAGTGTTTTTATCTGACTTGATTGTGCAGAGCTAGAGTGCTCTCCAGAATGACCACACACCCTGCGTGCCCACCGCAGTATTTAGGATTCCCCGTGTCTCTACATCCCTGCCAACACTTGGCTTTCAGATTTGTGGTGTTCTAATGCATTGGGGCTTCCCTGGTGGCTCAGTGGTAATGAATCCACCTGCCAGTGCATGAGACCCAGGAGATGTGTTTGATCCCTGGGTTGCTGGAGAAGGAAATGGCAACCCACTCCAGGATTCTTGCCTGAAAATTGCATGGACAGAGGAGCTTGGCAGGCTACAGTCTATGGTGTAACGGAAGAGACATAACAACAACAGTGGTTTGTTTGACATTCTAAATGATTGTTTTAATTTTCATTTCTCATATGCTCACAGCTTTTTTATTTCCTTTGGTAAAATCCCTATTTATAAATCATCCTTATTGGAGTTGTCTTTTTCTTTTTTCCTTTAATTGCTAAGGTACTTTGTGTAGTTACATTAGTAGTTCCATTAGTTCTAAACATTTCACAAGTCATCTCCTGTCACATGTGTTACTTTTGTTTTGATGTCTTTGGTTGTGTGGGAATTCTTATTTTGTTGTAATCAAATCCATGTATGTTTCCTCATTTGATTGTGGTCTTAAAGTTATGGAGTCCTTTTAGAGGAAACAACTGAGGAGACAATTGCTATTCAGTTGAACAGTGTTGGGATAATGCCAGAGTCGGGGAATTGGGAAGAACAGGTAGGAAAGAGTTTTAGAAATACCTACAGGTAAGAAAGAGAGCCTGTTTGTTTTTTATGTTACTCAAATAATGTTTGGTTGGAGGAAAACTGTTAGGTTTAGAAGGGCTTTATTTACACCATTAAGATGTTTGGTGAAAAAGTATGAAAGTGTTAGTCACTCAGTCATGTCGGATTCTTGTCTGAGAGCTGTGGGTGGTAGCCTGCCAAGCTCCTCTGTCCATGGGATTTTCTAGGCAAGAATACTGGAGTAGGTAGCCATTCCCTTCTCCAGGAGACCTTCCCAATCCAAGGACTGAACCTGGGTCTTCCACATTACAGGCAGTTTCTTTACCCTCTGAGCTACCAGGGAAGCTCCTTACGGTGTTTGAACTCCAGCCTAAAGACCAAAAACCCTAATGTTATAGGGTTTTTGCAGCAAAGCACCTTTATTACTTTTGCCTTATAGAAGGTCACACTGGCACTTGAATCTAGAATTTTATTTATTTTATCTTTTACCATTCTGATAGTAGACCTTTAATGTGAGACTTTAAATTATCCACCCACTCACTCATTCACCCATATATTTACTACCTGGTGATTTTTCAATTTAAGAAGCTTAATACTAGTCATTACCTTTATATTTTTAAAAAAATTATGTGCACCGTATCTTTGACTCCTGTCTTGAGGGGAGGAAAAAAACTGAGTGCAGTTTTACTGATCAAATTGCAGTTTCTGTCAAAATGACCTAGCATTTTAATTCCAATAATTTATGCCCATTAAGAAATATTTATTTATGGCAGCTCTGGGTCTTTGTTGCCGTGCGTGGACTTTCTCTGGTTGCAGGAAGCAGGGGTTATTGTCTAGTTGCTGGGTGAGGGCTTCTCATTGTGGTGGCTTCTCTAAGCACAGGCTCCAGGGCTTTAGGCTCAAGTAGTGGCTCGCAGGCTCTAGAGCACAGGCTCAGTAGTTGTGGTGCACAGGCTTAGTTGCCCCACAGTTTGTGGAAACATCCCTGGACCAGAAATTGAACTGGTATTCCCTCCCTTGGCAAGCAGATTCTTAACCACTGGCTCACCAGGGATGTCCTGTCCATACCGATTTTGAAAAAGCATCTAGCCGCCGAGGATCTGCTTGAGGACATTGACATTAGCTAACATGTGTCCCCAACCTTTTAAGGTTGACATAGAGACCAACCCTGCTCCCCTTAAAAAGGATCTTTTGATGCCTCCTTAATTGCTATGGTGATCCTTGAGTTTTAGCCTTGTGGGGATTCCCTGGTGGGTCAAATGGTAAAGAATCTGCCTGCAGTGCAGGAGACCTAGGTTCAGTCCCTGGGTTGGGAAGATACCCTAGAGAATGGAATGGCAAACAACTCTAGTATTCTTATCCTCAGTTCAGTTCAGTCGCTCAGTCATGTCCCACCCTTTGCGATCCCATGAACTGTAGCACGCCAGGCCTCCCTCTCCATCACCAACTCCTGGGGTCCACCCAAACCCATGTCCATTGAATCAGTGATGCCATCCAACCATCTCATTCTATGTCGTCCCCTTCTCCTCCTCCCCCAAATCTTTCCCGGCATCAGGGTCTTTTCAAATGAGTCAGCTCTTTGCATCAGGTGGCCAAAGTATTGGAATTTCAGTTTCAACATCAGTCCTTCCAATGAATACCCAGGACTGATCTCTAGGATGGACTGGTTGGATCTCCTTGCAGTCCAAGGGACTCTCAAGAGTCTTCTCCAACACCACAGTTCAAAAGCATCTATTCTTTGGCGCTCAGCTTTCTGCACAGTCCAACTCGCACATCCATACATGACCACTGGAAAAACCATAGCCTTGATTAGACAGACCTTTGTTGACAAAGTAATGTCTCTGCTTTTTAATATGCTGTCTAGGTTGGTCATAACTTTACTTCCAAGGAGTAAGGGTCTTTTAATTTCATGGCTGCAGTCACCATCTGCAGTGATTTTGGAGCCCAGAAAAATAAAGTCAGCCACTGTCCACTGTTTCTCCATCTGTTTCCCATGAAGTGATGGGACCAGATGCCATGATCTTCGTTTTCTGAATGTCGAGCTTTAAACCAACTTTTTCACTCTCCTCTTTCACTTTCATCAAGAGGCTTTTTAGTTCTTCACTTTCTGCCATAAGGGTGGTGTCATCTGCATATCTGAGGTTATTGATATTTCTCCCGGCAGTCTTGATTCCAGCGTGTGCTTTTTCCAACCCAGCATTTCTCATGATGTACTCTGCATATAAATTAAATAAACAGGCTGACAACAGCCTTGACGTACTCCTTTTCCTATTTGGAACCAGTCTGTTGTTCCATGTCTAGTTCTAACTGTTGCTTCCTGACCTGCATACAGGTTTCTCAAGAGGCAGGTCAGGTGGTCTGGTATTCCCATCTCTTTCAGAATTTTCCACAGTTTATTGTGATCCACATAGTCAAAGGCTTTGGCATAGTCAATAAAGCAGAAATAGATGTTTTTCTGGAACTCTCTTGCTTTTTTGATGATCCAGTGGATGTTGGCAATTTGACCTCTGGTTCCTCTGCCTTTTATAAAACCAGCTTGAACATTGGAAGTTCACGGTTCACATATTGCTGAAGCCTGGCTTGGAGAATTTTGAGCATTACTTTGCTACCATGTGAGATGAGTGCAATTGTGTGGTAGTTTGCGCATTCTTTGACATTGCCTTTCTTTGGGATTGGAATGAAAACTGACCTTTTCCAGTCCTAGTGCTCCAGTCTTACGTACTTATCCTAGTGCTCCCCCAAGTTGGAAAATAAATAAATTTAACAGAAGCTTGTCAAATTTTATATTTACATATGCAGGCATTTATTTTTTAAATGTAAAATAAAAGCTCCCACACTTAATCTTTTTTGTTCTGGAAAAAGTAACCCTAAAGTAAATGAATAGGAAATTTAAGATTTTTCACTTAGAATGTTTTATAGGTATCAACACAAATAATGAATCTCCAGTTGGAAGAACGCTGACCATCCATTCTGAGAAAAGCAATGGTGAGTATGAATATAAACTGGAAAATAAATATGTTCTATACTAATGCAACATTTAATATTAAATTCAGTTCATGTGATAACATTTCACTCTGGAATTGAAATTGTTTGCTTTTTATAAGTGAGCTTTATGAAAAATGACCTTGTGAAAGTGAAGTCGCTCAGTTGTGTCCGACTCTTTGCGACCCCATGGACTGTAGCCTATCAGGCTCCCCTGTCCATGGGATTTTCCAGGCAAGAGTGCTGGAGTGGATTGCCATTTCCTTCTCCAGGGGATATTCCCAACCCAGGAATCAAACCCCGGTCTCCCGCATTGCAGGCAGACACTTTTCCGTCTGAGCCACCAGTGAATATTAATCGATCTATCTGGCCATGTTTGAGGAACGACAGTAGTGTGTTATGTTGTGGTGCAAAGCCTGTGGATTGATTTTTGGTTTTGGAAGGCATTCTTTTGAAACTTTGTTAATATTGGGAAAGGTAAAGGTAAGTCACTTCAGTCGTGTCCGACTCTGTGCGACCCCATAGACGGCAGCCCACCAGGCTCCCCCATCCCTGGGATTCTCCAGGCAAGAACACTGGAGTGGGTTGCCATTTCTTTCTCCAATGCATGAAAGTCAAAAGTGAAAGTGAAGTCGCTCGGTAATGAAATCTGTCCCCAAATTTAAGCCGGCTGCTTTTTTGATTCATGTGCCAACAGCACAACCAGAAGTTAACTTTTAGCATTTATGGGTTTACATCAGCATTAGAAAGTGAGGGAACCTGTCTATGGGAAGATGGTATGGAATGGGATGCATAAAGGAAATGACCAAGTTTGGCTGGAGCATCATGGGGAGACAGTTGATGGGGAAGCCCGTACTGAGCTGCATGTTAGGTGCTTGTGTTGATTTAACCGTGTTTGTATTTATTTGTCTGCTTGCTTCCAGCTGCTTGCCAGACATTGCTGTCTCTTCCTGTGGATTTTAATTTAGAAAAGATATTAGGTAAGTATTGTATTTGTTTAAACCTTTAATAACTTAAATAAAAGATTTTGTTTTAATGCTTTTTTGTAAACGGGGATCTGTGGCAATACCTCTTTTTAAAGAGGTGGGGAAACCATGCTGGAATTTCTAATTTTTCTTTAATAAGGCCTGAATTAGCCTTTTTGTCATAATGAACTTAACTATAGACATAAACTATTCACAGACACATCTTATTGATACTACCCATACTAATAAGGAAACACTGAAAAAAGGATTTCAAACAGCATCTATGCAGTTAAACTTTTGCCCTCTTTTTGAAAAACAAATTCAAACATAATACAAACTGTTTAAAAAAAAAAAAAAAATCAGACAAGTAAAATGTAACTGCTCTTCCGAATGACTAGCTCTGCCTTTTATTCCGTTAATATTAAATGTAGGTGACTATTTTAGAGCTGATGAATTTGCAGATCAGTCTCCTGGAAACCTCAGTTCTTCATCCCTCAGAAGAAAGCTCTTTTTAGATGGCAACGGAAGTATCTCTGACTCCTTACCTCCAGCTTCTCCCAGAAGTCCTCGTAGTGGTGCCCAGACGTCACTTGAGGTTTTTTATTCAATAGAGTTATCTCCTGTGCAGTGTAGGAGCCCTGTGCAGACCCCGAGTTCGGTAAGAAGTAGATTAACAGTGGCTGGTTGGCTGGCTGTAGGCATCTTGGACCTAGAAGTTCCTGTTGCTCTCAAGAGGAGCGATTCGTTGTCTGTTGGGTTTTCTATTTCATGCGGGTTAGCCCAGTTCACATTTTGTCATTAAGTATAGGAATGGTTTTGGTCACTCTCCAACTGTGTATTTAGAGGTAAATGAGTCTCAAGAAATTTCAGCGTAAGTTATTTACTGAATTATGGAAGATTTTCAGCATAACACAACTAGATTGGTAGTAGTAGAGTAACTTAATTTTTTTCATAAACTGCTTACTTAGTGTAATGGTTTGTGTAAATATGGTGTATTTTTATTTTGTCTGTCTAGTATATTCTATTTCAAAATTTTGGAACAGTCTTCTTAACTATCCTCACAAGATGCCTTGCCTTTTGGTGTCTTTTTTTACTTTTTTTTTTTTAACCTTTTTTCTTCTTATTAAAGTATAGCTGACTTACACTGTTGTGTTAGTTTCAAGTGTACAGCAAAGCGATTCAGTTATACATACATATGTATCTATTTTTTTCAGATTCTTTTCCCATATAAGTTATTACGAAATATCGAGTATAGTTCCCTGTGCTATACAGTAGGTCCTTGTTGATTAACTATTTTATATATAGTAGTGTGTGTGTGTTCATCCCAAACTCCTTGTTTATCCCTCCCTGCCTTCCCCTTTGGTAACCATAAGCTTATTTTCTGTGCCTATGGGTCTGCCTTTTGGTGTCTTGCCTTTTGCCACAAAGCAAAGGTAGCATCTTGCTCTCTGATGACTAACCAGAATTATACAACTCAGCTTATAAATGTGTTTTGAAAATAAAGACAAGTATCACTTGGTGTAACAGAGCTAAGGAGGAGAACCCTGTAATTTTGTTTATTTAATTTTATCACAGGGGCAGTTTTCTTCTAGCCCTATTCAGGATAGTGCAAAAAGATACAGTTTGGGAAGCATCACCAATCCTTCACCAATTTCTTCACCCACTTTCTCACCAGTTGCGTTTCAAATAGGAAAGACACCACTCTCAGGTATGTCTTGTAATAAAACGCCCAATTAAAATTTTTATATTATCAGTGTTTATTATTACAGAGGATTTTTTTCGCTTATTCTAACTATAGAGTTCCAAATGACTACTAACCCTTTTGAAATTTAGAAACCTGGGTTTTTTTTTTTTTTAACAAAAGGAACAGTTTACTTTCAAAGACTGAAATTCTCAGCAAGGTTTTGCTCTCATGTCAGATACACGTAATTAGACTAGCACTATTTATATCAAATATCTTACAAGCAGAATCAAAGAAAGATGGCAGTTGTAGAGATAAGTTGGTTTTGGAATGCCGTCCACTGTGTAATTCAGACTTTGGTAATCAGATAATGCGGGCTTCTCAGGTGGTGCTGGTGGTAAAGAACCCATTTGTCAATCCAGGAGACATAAGAGATTGAAGGACAGAGGAGCCTGACGAGCTACAGTCCATAGGGTCGCAGAGAGTCAGACACAACTCAAGTGACTTGGCACACACACACAATCAGATATTTATATCTTGTAAAAGTGTATTTGTTTGCATAAGGTTTTTAGGTGAGTATCGTATGGCGGGATTTACATATTTCTCTTTACACTGTATCAGTTTCTTTTAAAAAAAATTACAGCACTTGTTGAAAATCATTCACAATTTACAAAAATCTATTCATGGTAAATACAGGTAGAAAACTGAAAACTATTTTTGTTGGTCTTCCCCTTATATGTGTACATATATATGTGTATATGTATCTCCACTCATGTATGAACACACACACACATAGTTCTATATCCTGCTTTTTTCACAAAGCATTTTATTATAAGTATTCATAAGTCATCCAGGTCATTTATTATTGTCTGAAACCATGATTTTGAATCGCTGTATGATATTCCATTTCACGGATGTACCTTTGTTTTTAATCATTGGTAAACATTTAGATTATTTCTAATTTTTCCTTGTATATACATTGTATATATTTATTTCTTTAGGTTAAAATCTCAGAGGTAGAATTATTTGGTGAGAGGGATGACTATTTTTAAGCTCTTGAGGAATTTTGTCAAATTTTGTTCCTAAGAAGTTGCACCAGTTGAAATTTTCATCAGTGGTGTGTGAGGAAGTTATTTCCCCCCATCTAGCAACACTGATCTTCCCAGTGTTCTTTTTGATGTTTTTTATTGTTTGATCCTTTATGATGTTTGTTGATTCGGTGCATTATAAAAAGGTCTCTTACTGCTTTAATTTCTGCATCTTTAATTTATTACAATGTAGAATTTTTTCCAAATGTTTGTTGGTCATTTGTTTGGGAAGGTGAAGGAATTATGAGTTCAGACATCAGA
This sequence comes from Bubalus bubalis, assembly GCF_019923935.1. Classification (NCBI taxonomy): domain Eukaryota; kingdom Metazoa; phylum Chordata; class Mammalia; order Artiodactyla; family Bovidae; genus Bubalus; species Bubalus bubalis. The sequence goes on along the minus strand of NC_059169.1, from coordinate 42,252,176 downwards.
ATTTTTGTTCAACAAATGGCCACTCATTGCTTTAATTTCCCTACTCTTTATTATTTGTGTGGCCAAACACTTCATGAGTTCATTTACCATTGGGAGGATTGTTTATGTGCTTTGCCCATTTTTAAAACTTTTGTTTTTATTAAGCTAATGAAGTGTTGTAAAAAACTATTAACTTTTAGTATTACAGAGGCTTTTTTTAGCTTGTTCTAACTACAGACTTCCAAATGACTCTAACCCTTTTGAAATTTAGAAACCTGGGTTTGTTTTTTTTTTTTTTTAACAAAAGAAACAGTTTACTTTCAAAGACTGAAATTCTCAGCAAGGTTTTGCTCTCATGTCAGATACACGTAATTAGATTAGCATTACTTATATCAAATATCTTACAAGCAGAATCAAAGAAAGATGGCAGTTGTAGAGATAAGTTGGTTTCATTTTTTATAGTCTCATTTACCATTGTTAAGCTCTTTATTTTTGCAGACATTGTTGTGCAATCTTTTGTTTGCCTTTTAATGTTGCTTACAGCGCCCACCTGGGGCTTCCCAGGTGGCACTAGTGGTAAAGACCCCGTCTGCCAATGCAGGAGCCATAAGAGGCACAAGTTGAATCCCTAGGTTGGGAAGATCCCCTGGAGGAGGGCATGGCAACCCACTCCAGTATTCTTGCCTGGAGAATCCCCATGGACAGAGGAGCCTGGGGGGTACCGTCCATAGAGTTGCACAGAGTCGACACGACTGAAGTGACTTAGCACTCAAGCAACTTAGCATGCAAGCATGGGTAGTATTTTACCTAAAGACAAACAGATTATTACATATTTCATTCACCAGGTTATTTTGCAGCTGTCAGCTGGTTTGTTCTATATCTTGGATTTGAACAGCATTGCTGTAACAATATGTTTGTGAGGAAATGATTTTCAGGGAATAAAATATTTTAACTACAAAAGGGAAAGCACCAGAGTTTGAAGAGCCTCGCCCTGCCTATGGATACACATTTGTTTGTGCTGTTATTTTTGACACCAAAATTTCACTTTAGGAAACACCACCACTGTTAGAGACATCGGTTTTGCTGTCGTGGACTGTAGTGATAACCATTTAGTAATGGCTTTTCCATATCACATGGGGTGACTTTTCCTTCCCCATCTATTTTTTTTCCCCTCCCTATCTTTTAGAACAAAGGAAGTTTGCTTTTCATTCTCCTGATGCTTCATCTGGAACCAATTGTAATGGGATTACCAATCCATATATCAGAAGTCCTTACATAGATGGCTGCTCACCAATTAAAAATTGGTCTCCTATGAGACTGGAGATGTGCAGAGGAGGTGCCCAGTATCGGACTTCACTGATTCGAGTCCCTTGCACTCTTGAGGCTCGTAGTGAAGATGAAGAAGACCAGGCAGCTGTTCCTTCCACAGACGCCTCAGCCCCAGCCATGGGCATGGCTGGAGTGCACCTGCCGCAGTTGGGCGGTGACACGTCTCCGTGCGGCGCACACTTGGTGGTGACCGCCATGTCTATTACCCAGAGCCAGTCTGGAGCTTCTGAGAAAGAACTGGAACTGCTGCAGGATGTGGAGAGTGAGAAGAAGAATAACACTGTGGACATGGTCGATCCCATCGAGATGGCCGATGAGACCACCTGGATTAAGGAGCCAGTTCATAATGGGAATTTACCCGTGACAGATTCCGTGAGCGGGATTGCTTTCAGTATTGAAAACTCTCACATGTGCTTGTCACCTCTCGCAGAAAGCAGTGTCCTTCCCTGTGAAAGCAGTAACATTCAGGTAAGGCGTTTGAATGTTCTAGAGTCCTTTCCTTGCTTCCTTGGTATTCTCTAGCCTTTCCTTCATAAGATTATAGTAAGAAAGAAAATGGGTTTGGGACCTAGCCTTCCCGTGGTTAAGACTCCTGGCTTCCACTGTAGGTGGGGTGGGTTTGATCCCTGGCCAGCAGCTAAGATTGGACATGCCTGGGTCATGGCCAAAAAAAGAAAGAGAGAGAGAGAGAGAAATAGGCTAAATGTGAAACCTACAGCATTATATATTGTTTTCTTGAATCAGCACTAGATGATATCAAGAGGGTTGTTTTTTTTGGCCTGGTGATGCATATTTAATAATCATATTCACTGATAATTCTTTGGAGTAGGAAAAAAGAGCAGATAACTGCTGCTGCTGCTGCTAAGTTGCTTCAGTCATGTTCGACTCTGTGCGACCCCAGAGACGGCAGCCCACGAGGCTCCCCTGTCCCTGGGATTCTCCAGGCAAGAACACTGGAGTGGGTTGCCATTTCCTTCTCCCAGATAACTGCTAGAGTCTGGCAACTTCTCAGGGTTCACCTTTCTTTCCTGTGGAGCTAGTTCCAAAGGAATTCAGTTTGTGGTATAGCTTTGTATTCTAAAAATACAATAGTTTTGGTTTTTCTTTTATATGATTTAGGGAGAAGACATAGTTGAGAATAATTTTATGTATTGTTTTTTTTTTTGTACTTTTAAAAAACGTGATTTATAACCACCATTTTTCATTTAATCATACATTTCCAATTTTGTAGTATCAAATATCAGGAAGGCATGATTCATTTGACAAATACAGTTCACAGCTAGCAGCTTCCTTTCAGAAAGACATTTGTTTCATTAATTGCCATATTCTTTGAGTTGGGAGTTTTGAAAGAACTTTAAAATAGTCAGGCAATTCTATATCCAATTTCATAGTAACAATGTCTAACACTTACGTAGCTCTTAAAATATACCAGGCATTATTTCAAATACTTTACATGTGTTAACTTTGTTTAACCTTCTTAATAATCCAATGAAATAGATGTACCATTGTCCCCATTTTACAGATGAGGAAACTGAGGGTCAGAGAGGATCAGTAAATTGCCTTTGTAGTTAGTAAGTGGTCAAGCCAGGATTCCAATCCTGGCAGTCTGGCTTTAGAGTCCACATTCTTTAAGTTAATACTGATCCATAGTAATAGTTAATACTTACACAGTCTTCCACTGTGCCAGACACTCTTCCAGCCTCTTTATACCAATCTATCTAATCCTCACAACTCTATAATGCTATAGTGCTGTCGGTTTTGACATGATAAAGTTTAAAACTCATGGAGGGATTTTTAAACGACTTCAAATTACCTATACTGCTTTGCTCATATTTTATGCCTATATTGTCTATCCTAACTTCTAGGATTGTTGCTCAGAAAAATACACTAGAATCACCTTTATATATTCCAACTTCTGAATTTGGTTCCTAAATAAAGAAGCACATCAGGTCAAACTTAGTCTTAAAAGTATCATTAACTTTTTTGCTCTCTTTTTTTCTTCCTTTCTTTCAGAACTCTTATAGAAGCACTAGAAAATACTTTCATAGACATACAAATTAATCATCCAGTCCAACCACCCATTGGGAGCCTATCTTACTGCTAAATTGCCATCCACTGTCTCCCTGAGTACGTGCAGGGATGTCCGAGCCTATCTTAGAGGACTGCTCTCCCCTTTACAAGTCTCCTTCCTTAGAAGCTAGAACATAGTTCTTTCTGTCTGTGGTATCTACCAGTCAGTTTCAGCTTTACCTTTTGGCCTTTATCTGATAGCAGGAAATTTTGTAGTTTAAAAACATTTTCATACATTCTTTACTTCCAACCAGAGGCAGCTCCTAATATTAAAAAACGGCCATGTTTCTCAGGGCCTTTTGACTTGTTTTGTTGTGACAGGTTGGCCTCCAGGCATGGAACACAGCTGTATTCCTGGAGTATCCCTTCATCCTGAGAATTTCCTCAACCTCTCCCATGTTCTGTGCCCTGTTCTTTTTCCAGGCTTGCTTCTCGCTTGACTGAAACACATTTTCCAGTAGCTTTCTGAGGAAAAGTCCGTTTTTCAAGATAACTGCACTTCTGCTGGATTTGTCTTTATTCTGTCACATTTGAGAATTTGGAAATAATTGCCCTTCAGGCTTTGACAGCGTTGTTTGGTTGATTCTATTCTCAGTGTTGCTGGTGAAAGACCTGAAACCGTTTGAGTGCTTCACCTTTTTGCACTGGTCTCATTTTACCCCTTTCTGGAGTAAAGGGTCCTGAAATTGCAGTGATTCTTTGGTGTGGGTTCCTTTTCATCATTTGTACTGGGCACTCAGTTCCTTGTGATCTGTAAACGCTTGCCCTTCACTTCTTGGATCTTTTCTTGAATATTATCTTCGATTTTCACTCTTCTCTTCAGAAGTCCTTTTGATTCTCTAAACAAATCTTTTCACTGTTTTTTAACTCCCTTTTGTTCTAATTTTGGGGAAATTTGCTCAACTTTATATAATAACCCTTCTATTGAGTTTTTATTTCTGCATCTTTTAATTTCTAAGCTTTTTTTTTGTTATTGTTGCTTGTTTTGGCCTTGGCATTAATTCAGAAATCTGTAGCGTGGCTGGCAAAGCATTGCGTGGTCTGGCCTTGGCTTTACTCTCCAGCTTTGTTTTGTTTCCCTTCCTTCTCTGTTTCAGTCACATTGGCTTTCCAGAGTTTGAAATACCGTGTTGCCTCTCCTGAGGCCTGTGGGGAGTGGTGAGATGACCTGTGTCATCTGTTGGCACACAGTAGGCACTGACATTAGTAGAGGCTTAGATGGGAGCTGGCGGGGGCAAGGGAGGGGTCAGCCACCATGTCACCTTTTGGGCACCTGTGAATCCTTTCCTTCCTAGAGAGTGGGGCAGATGCCCTGTGTACCATCCTCCCTACATCACAAGGGTTTTGTTCAGATGAAAGGTGACTCCAAGGAGTGAACGTGCATCCATCCCTGAAAACTGGAGACATTTTTCTTATGATGATAGAATGGACTTTCTAGGCTATTCTGATGTTGGTGCTGGGGGCAAATGTAGTTTTCCCTTAGCTGATCATAGCTGGCGTGTCAGAGGGTTAAGTGCAAGATGACTGCCTTGTGGGTTGTTGTTAGGCGCTCAGCACTGTGCAGTTAAGTGCAGTGTGTGCAGTGAGTGGACAGAGGCAGGGGGGCCTCAGTCTCCTCATCTGTGCACTTAATAGGGTGTTGCAAGGAGAAAATGAGAATATTACACTGAGTACCATATGGGGCCTGGTGCTTTTTTAGGCCCTCACAAAATAAATATTTGTCCTATTTGTACCAAAATTGAAGTTTGCTAGAGTCCCTTTTTTTCTTTTGCTCTTTTGGGATGTAACAATGTGTTGTAGAATGCTACAGTTTTAATTAAAATGAAAAGTTGAACTAACATCTAGAGCTATTATATATACATGGTATTATTATGAAGGTAAGATTTTTTTATTTAAACAGTAGGTTAGAGTATAGGCCATCTTTAAAAAATGTGTGTTGTTTTGAATCCTCTTAAAAGTAGCATGCCTTTTAGGTAAATTTTATTTAGAGATGCAAGTGAACCTTTAGAGACAAGCTTAGTAAATAAATTGCAAGTTGATTGTAATTTTTATTTTCATCCACCGGGTGTGAGCACCGAGTAACAGAAAAGTATGTTCTTGGTGCCTTGTTCACTGATTTTAAAGAAAATTACAAGATGTATTTTATTAGAAGGAACTGTAGTAACTACTTTGAAGAACAGTTATGTAGAACTACCTTTTATGTTTATATATTGCTTTTAAAATTCAATATAATCAATATTAAATATTACTTGTAGTGTTCAGTTGTGAATGATATAAAGTGATTTATTTTAATGTTTTTAAATGGTCTTTATATTTACTTATATAAGCCATATCTTATATATATAACATTTTATATAAATATTCTAAAATAAATTTACTTAAACATAAGTTTCTGAAAATTTTGTGGTTAAGTGAATTAGTTTGCGGTGTTATCTGTGGTGGTTTTTCTCTCTCCTCATTCCTGGCAGATGGATAGTGGCTATAATACACAGAATTGTGGAAGCAATATTATGGATACAGTTGGAGCAGAAAGTTACTGCAAAGAAAGTGATGCACAAACCTTGGAAGTCGAGAATAAATCTCGAGTGTTTAATACAAAGGTATGGAAAAAACATAGAGCAAGTTTGAAATGGTTGTAGTTTATAAGTATTTTACTAAATGTGACTATTGTTAGCCTGTTTCTTTTCCCCATTTTGCTTAAAACTCAACTATCATCCTTATGCCTCATCCTGTCTTCATTGAACAGCAGGAGAAAGTGCTTCAGACCACTCCTCTGCTATGAGGAAGCATAAGAGGTTGGGGTTGGCGGGGTCGGGGAGCTAATGCTACTTTGGAACTGGGGCTGAAATCAGTTCCTTTAAGCTACAGGGCAGCAGGAGGAGAGTGTGTCAAATAGGAGGGAGGCGGACCTTTTTGCCTAATATTGTCTCAAAGCTAAACATAAAGAGTTTTGATTATTAGAGAGGGAAATAGTACAATTGAGAGATTCCACATCAATTAAGAACAGGCAAAGGTAAGGACTCTTAAAACCCGAGCCTTCAGAGGTAAGATATATGTATCTAAAAAGCTGAGTATTTATACAAAAGTACACTGTTGACATGGACATTCACTGAACCTCCAGAGAGGACAGCTATGACTATATACAGGACACCCTCCGTATTATCTGCCAGTTCCACATCCGCTAATGCAGCCAACCTCAGATCAAAAATATTCAAGGGAAGAAAACTCCAGAAAGTTCCAAAAGCAAAACGAATTTGCCATATGCCAACTACTTACATGGAACTTATATTGTATTTGCCACTATTTACATAGTATTTATACTGTATTAGGTATTATAAGTAGATTAGAGATGATTTAAAATATGAGAGGATGTTTATATGTAAATATCAGTGCTATGCCCTTTCATATAAGGAACTTGACTATCCACAGATTGTGGTATCCTTGGGGGTCCTGGAACCAATTCCCTATCAATACTGGGGACAACTGTATTCATATCTGAAGAATTCCATTATAACTTTAGGCACTAATCAGGAGAATCTGATTTTTATATGCCAATTTAATACACTATTTTACCTTTCCTCCATTTTGTCATGAGGTGTGGGATACTAGTTGTCCATTTAAGAGCAAGCAAGCATTAAGATACAGGAAGTGCTTTTATGATACATAACATTGATTTGTAACAAAATATGTCTTCACTATCCCTCTAGAGTGCATAAGAAGATTTGCATCTAGGTTTTAAAGACAGTTCACATAATTGTTGTATCTTTTAATGGTCCTGTTTAAACTGAAAATAAGGTATTTCTTTTTTCACAGCAAGACCACTCAATGCAAAGGTGTTGGATGAAAACTTCAAACCTGCCTCAATGCAGCAGTCCTTAGGATACCTCTCTCAGAACCAAAGACTATCACTGGACAGCTCCTCATATTTTTTATGCTGGGATCAATAATGTGATCATGATTGGGGAAAAAACTGCTTCAACTAACATGCTGAGCTTTTTTCTTTCCCTCCTTAATGTGAAAAATCAAGGGCTTAATTCAGTGACACAGAAACAACAGAAAAGCTCCTGGAACTTTCAACAAGTTACTTCAGTACAGGTTCATTTTATTATCAATAAATATTTTTATATTGACATTGAGTGATGTGTTTAATAAAAACTTGAGTGATAACTTTGCTTCAGTCCTACAGGGTCAATGAACTGCTGCTTAGTGAGCCTTACTGACAGTACTGATTTAGCGTTAGTCTGGGAAGATGTTGAACTGTGGAGGTGCTACGTTTTATTTTACATAAAAGTATGTGAATATACAGATGAATTCAAATTTGTAACCTTTGTGAAAGGAATAAATCTAATTAAGAAGGGAACTTACAAACTTTGTATTCAGTTTCAGACTAAATATTCTTTACCTTTGGAGAATGCATACCCAGATTTTACAAATCACCTCTTAAAAAATGTCTCATTTAAGGAATAATAATTCACATGTAGCCCTAGGAAATAAAGACATCCTCTCATCGTGTCACATCCTCCCTTCCTCCTGTGCACCTTGTAAACTTCCTGCCAGACTGCAAGGCTTATTTCTTGCTGTGTACCTGCCTTATCCTCCCCTCAGTACTCTAACCATTAAAGCCATCAGCCACCAGTTCCACTGCTAATTAGTGCTAGGAAGTCGAGTCCTCAGTCACAGGCTTTAACGTGTGTGGCTCAGTCCTGTCCGACTCTTTGCAACCACATGGACTGTAGCCTGCCAGGCTCCCGTCAATGTGATTTCCCAGGCAAGAATACTGAAGTGGGCTGCCATTCCCTTCTCCAGGGGGTCATGGAAACTTAAAACAATCGTACATAAGAGGAATTCTAGAATCCCAGGAGTAGGACTTCCTTGGTTGTGCTTTTTTAATAGCACAAGGTGGGAAAAAAATGTAGCTGTGATTATAACTTGAATTCAAGTCCCCCCTCTGTCACTTATTACCCGAAATAGGCCATAAACCTCTATCAACCTCTCACCTGTTTGTTACATGGGGATAATAGTCTTTATCCAACAGGGCCTTTTAAATGAAATATTTATGTTGCTTACCATAAGAAATGGCATTTGAAGCATCTTAGATTATCAAGGAAAAGGCTTCAAAGGCGAAAATAAGGTTTCTGGTCATTTTGAGCTACTCAATAGGGACTAGAGCCTGAATTAGGTCTTCCTTATAAGAGGCACAAGAGAAGAAATCTGGAAAGAGATATATGAGGTCAGTGTAGCCTTGTTTTAACCTGAAACATTTTTCCTCAATCGCAGGGAGACCATGGCCCATGAGCAAAGAATCTTTAAATGGTTGGGAGAGGTGCCACGTGGAAATCAATTTTGTTAAACACATGAAAATTATGAAATTTAAATTTCCCTATGTGTAAATAAGGTTGGAAAGTAGCCATGCTCATCTGTTTACATAAACAGAAAGCAGTCCATGGCTGCTTTCTCTCTGAAAGAGCAGAAGGGTGGAGTGACACAAAGCACCTGGCTGGTGGAGGCTGATACGACTGGCCTTTGTGGACAAGGCTTGCTGACTGGCACTCTAGGCTTAGTTCACTCATGGCTTTTCCTGACTGAAACAAGTTCTGCCACACTATATGGATGTTTTCCTCAGTCCCAGGAAATGGGAACAATCATTTTATCAACTTATTGACCAGAGATCCATCTTTTGTTACCTGGAGTGTTTCTATATTCACTTACATAACATATTGCTGGCCACAGGCGGTCATTTCTGCAGAAATCCCTGGGTCAGTAATGTCTTTACAATTACTGAGTGCCTGGATGACTGTACATCTTGTAATTGCTCCCACTTACTACACCTGCCGGTGTGTGTGCTAGTCCCACTCAATGCCCTCCAAGCTCCTTCAAGGCAGAGATCGTTTGCTTGACTGGTGACAAGCCTGCTACACTGTCGGTACTTTGGAAATTTAATGAGCAAAGTAAAATGTTTTAGGGTATCTCTATCTTGCAGTAAGCCAGGCTTTCTTCCTGCAAACTTATCATATGCAAAAGTTTAGGTGATTTGCACCATCTTCTCGGCACTATCTCAAAATGTTTTTGAAAATACTGACTTTATCGTTAATAATCTTTGTGGTTGACAAAGCAGTTGTCACTGGCACACCAAACGCAACACTTCAGTCAACACCTCATACAACCCCTCCGTGTCCACATAATCTGATACAAATATATGCAATTTAAAAGCCATTAACTACTCCCTTTTTATAAGTTAACATGCTGTGACATTTAAAGTGCCATCTCTAAGCTTTCTTTGAACCCTAATGTGTTATTTTCAGGGACATATCTGAGCTGAAGGTCAAGGCTGATGATCACACTTACCTGGTATTTAAAAAAATAATTATTTTCCCAGTCGGATCAAAATATTCTACTTCATTCCTTCACCAATTTCCCAGTCACGTCTGTTTACGGAACACTAATAAAATGCAGGTTTTTAATAGCAAAGGAATACAATGTAAGTTGTGGCCATATGTGTACAAGTTGCTCAGTCATGTTCAATTCATTGTGACCCTTCCCCCACCACCCCCGCCCCACTGACTGTAGCCCACCAGGCTCCTCTGTCCAGGGGATTTTCCAGGCAAGAATACTGGCATGGGTTGCCATTTCCTCCTCCAGGGGATCTTCCCAACCCAGGGACTGAACCCACGTCTCTTGAGTCTCCTGCATTGGCAGGCAGATTCTTTGCTACTATGCCACCTGGGACGCCCTAATATGAGGTAAATTAAAGATGGCAGAGGAAATTAAATGCTGAGGAAATTAAATGCTGAATACCCTGACAGCTCTGGACTTCATTGTCTTGAAATCTAAAAATTGCCATCCCATACAGTGACACCTTTCAAGACTTAGATTGTTCCTTGCTTCTAAAAATGTTATATTTTCTCCATAGGAAAATCAGTTTTTTTCTGTCAATAGTAGATAATCAAATTATGCAAGACTCATCTCCTCTTCAGTGAGCAGGTGAGTGCTCCCTTTCAGTGATCTTCAGATTCCCTCAATTGCTGTCCTGTCACTATATAAGTCATGGTTATTCAATTGAGTTTTTCTGCATAAATAGTTCTTTAATCCTGAAAGGAAGCAGTATGATGGGACAGACACAGTCAATGGTTCAATAAAAATGCAAATTTTAAAAATTATTAAAATGTACTTAGAAGTAACAAACTCTCTCACACACTTCTTAGGTTTACAAGTGTTCTCTCAAGATTCTCTTCATTTTAAAGGAAACCAATCCTTGAAGTTTTTTGTTGTTGACTGTAGCTATTTTTGAAGCTTCTTCTTCTTTCTCTCTGGTTCATTAATGTCCATGTTTGAAGTATCAGCAGAAACACTTATTCCTGGTATCTAAAGTAATGCAAAATGGGAAAAACAGGTGAGTAAAAGCGTAACATGAAGAAACCTCAATCTAATCTTCCTCTTCTTCACTGACACTTTGAGGTTCTAAAAGATGGACGGATGGTGGGGGGAAGAGGAAACAGTAGTTTTCCACACAGTGTACGTATGTATGTATATCACACGCAAAGGAGTAGTGGTTCAGGATGTAGCAGGCAGACATGATCTCCACAGCCGCCGCCTGCCCTTTGGAAAGGGCGTTTAGCCGTGACGCTCAGCCTCTGCTGACAGCCACTGTCAGCATGAGAGGCCTCGGCGTGTGGGGCGGAACCACGGTTAAGATGCAGTGTCCTAGGGTGAATCACACTTTAAACTGCTTTTCAAAAGTGCACATTTCAAAACTGGTAAAAATGAAGAACTAGGTAGATCTCAGGATTCCATGTGTGGAACCAAGGAACTCAGAAGCAGCCCAAGATGCTTGGGTTCCCGCGGCCTACGGACATCAGTGAGAAAATAGGATTTCCTCTGTAGATACCTGTCCTGCACACTACTTTGAAGATTCTATAACTAAACAGAAGTAACTCAGGACTGTACCACTGTCTTTCACAAAATATGTACTGTTTATTCCACCACAACACGAACAGTGTAAATCTGGTCTTACCTGTGGTTCTACCAGGGACATTCGGATTTTCTGATGCTGAAGATTGGATGAGTCTAACATGATTTTCACTTTAACTTTATCAAATACATGAAATACTGTATCTTCTATTTTAAGTGATGGTATCTAAACAAAACACATTTTACTATTTTTAATTGCTTTTTTCCACTTGAAGCTTGGTTCTTATTCTTTATAATTTATCTTCCAAATTAATTTAAAAGTTTAAGTTTAAAAATAACTTCAATATTTAATAAGCACCTAGGTGTTCAACATAACCAAAACCACTAATCGAACACCCTCACATACAAATGACCTATTTATGTGCAAACTTCTCCCTTTTACTCTGGTCCCAATATATTATTCATTAATTGCAGGATTCTCAACCCTTTAACTAGCAAATTGTTGGTCTTGTACAGAAGCACACAGGTAATTGGGCAGAATTTGTTTTGTACTTCTACTAAGGTCAGGGAAGTAGGGAGTGTGTCAAGTAAAACACACTGGGAACTGGATGATAAAATTCCCTTCTTCGAGCTATCAACAGCCATTTACTCCTTTACTTTAATCCATTTGTCCACCAGGAACAAAGCATAATTCAAGTTTTCCTTAGAAGGGAAAACTTTATAGAGTAGAAAGAAATTAATAACTTTTGTATATGAGAACATATACTGAGGTGAGAAATTGTGAGTAAAACGCTCATAGGCATAAAATTCTGTAGGGTACAAAAATAATTTTACCAGTTAGAGGTACCACTTGCAAGCTACTGAAGACAAAGTGTTCCCCCTCCCACTGAAAGAAAAACCCCAAAATAAAACCATCAGAAATACTGTACCTCATCATCATATATAAGCCGTGGCTTTGGTTTGTCCTTTTCTTCAAAAAATACTGTACCTTCTAAACCATACTTTGGGATTAATACCACAATAGCATTCTTCCTTACAAATAGAATATAAGCTTCTTCACTTACTATTCCTTTGCTTTTGAAAAATAACTGTAAAAGAGCAGACAACCTTATTAAGGATTACCTTTAAAGTATTTTGAAGTTAACAAAAAAAAATTCTGCAATCAAATGAAAAGTGAACAAAACTTCATTTCTGCTAATATTAGTGACAGAAGGCAAATACCTGAGTATGAAAAGCCACAGATGCACGCTGAGCGTACTGAGCCATTTTGTGCCGGAAATTGAGATTTTTACATAAATCTGCAAGCTTGTGTTTGTCAGTCAACTCTGGATAAGTACAGTCAGCTCCAATAGCCACAGCCAACAAGCGATGAACAATGATGTCTGCGTATCTAGACACATGAAGAAAAAGTAAGAACCGTGCCATGTTAGCATTTAAATATCCTTTTACAATTTGAAATAAAGTATTTCCTATCTCTCATTTGTTAAGGAGAAAATGTACCTTCGGATGGGTGAAGTAAAATGTGTGTATATTGGGGATGCTAAGCCATAGTGATGAAAATCATTATCCATTCCAGAGCAGAAGTACACAGCTTGCATCATACAGCGAGTTGCTAATATTCTTAACAGGGTGTTTAGATAAGGGAAAATAGGTGAATCTGCCCGGTCCAAAGAGTCAGCTAAAGCCTTGGCTGTATCAGTTTTAATTTCCAAATTCTGTGAATAAACAGAGAAAAGTGTTAGTCACTCAGTCGTGTCCAAGTCTTTGGGACCCCATGGACTGTAGCCTGCCAGGTTCCTCTGTCCATGGAATTCTCCAGCAAGAATAATGGAGTGGGTAGTCATTCCCTTCTCCACAGGATCTTTCTGACCCACAGATCAAACCTGGTCTCCTGCATTGAAGGCAGATTCTTTACCATATGAGCCACCAGAGAAGCCCAAAGAATAGGGAAAAGGGATCAAATTAAACATTTAAAAATCATTACCAGCCATGTCTTCAAAATATAACTGATCAGGCTGAAAAAGTATGGTGTCTTTTAACCAGGTAATAAATGTTTATGCCTTTTAGCCTTACCTAGGAAAACTGAAAATAAATTTAGTAAAAGTCATAGTGGGTTTGTGTACTATCAAACCTTAAATTTTTCTGAATTTATTTGAAGGTACTGAAGTACCAACATTCTCAAGAAGTTTCAAGGGGGAAAGAATAGTGGGAGCAGTAGTGCTACCTCTCAAAGTCCAGCTGTACTCGCCTAATCTTTGTCGGGGTGGAAAAACATCAAAGCAGATCTGGTTCCGTTTCCACATGTTGGGATTTTCTCTACAGATCCTTTTCCTCCATTCAATGTAGAAGAAAAGGCCAGAGGTACTGGTGAGTACAGCTCAACATGATGATACAGCGGTTAACTGCCGATTCTACTTTGCGAGATGAGGCAAAAATACATAAAGCTTCCTTCCTCTACCCAGGTCACAGAAAGAAACAGGACAATAAGAGAAAATTCTCCAATTTACAGGGTAAGCCTTGGAGGAGAAGAGAAGCTGATAATGTTCTGATGGATATAATAGGAGCCGGCCCACCATAAAGGTCTGAAAAATGAGAAACCAGGATCCTCCTGTTAGAATAATGCTCTGAGATCCAACACCCTTTCATCCCTCTCTTCTGGACAGGAAAGATGTGGCCTGAGCAAGTGATCCAAAGAAAACCAATGTAAGCCATAGTTACCCCAAAAGCAGGGGTAATCATGTCTGTAAATAAAGTCTACTAACCAGAGGCAGGGGGTATAAGGGGCTGAGAAAATGGGTTCCCCTTTCTATGTTTTTTCTTTTTTTCCATGTTTGCAAAAATGGACTTCTTTCTTAGGGATGTGAAATAAAGAGGACTGAAGTGAGTTGAAGATGAAGAAAAAAAACAACTAAGTTTTAAAAGGTCGGCAGTTCAGAGGAGACAGGAAGTAACACAGGCATGAAAAAATGTGTTAAAGCACAGAGATATGGAAAAGTTTAGTATGTTCAGGATATTACAAATAATGTAGTTTGGAACATTTGGCTTTAGTATAGGGCAAATGATTTCAATGTGTGAAGAGATGACCATACCCACGTTAGACAATTTCTTTAATGAAAAGAATTACTGGCACATTTTTGCATCAGGAAACAACAAAACTTTTATGGAAATGTGACTACAGATTATTCAGTGCAAACACTACATCACAACACGAATACAGATGATGTTTCTAGCTATGGAACCATACCTTGGATTTAGCTGCCTTAACAAGAATTTCATAATTTGATGGAGGAGGAGCAGGATGTTTTCGAAGCAGAGCATGTTCAGAAAATTCTTCATGAATTTTTTTTGCAACAGAGATATTGGCAAGTAACATAAATTCTTCCACCATGGAGTTTGTTTCTCTGCCAAATGAAAAGACATTAAATAAGGAAAAAGAATGAGACTTCTATATACTTCTATATAACTTCTATTCACAAGTTATCTTTTCTGTTGAGATAATGAAAATTCCTATGCAAACATTCATGTATGTATACACATGCGTATTTTAAAGAACTAAACATCCCTTTTGTTTCTCAGTTACTATGCTAACAATCTCTTACAATTTACCTACTGCATGAGTAAATCTTATGCTAAAGGGTATTTTACAAGCGGCTTTAAAAACAGAAGCTTTACATGTAAAATCTAAATCATAAGCATTTTCACCTCTTTACACTGAGTCTAAAGAGATTTTTATTTAATTCTGTATCTACAGAAATACAGTTTTCTAAGAATTAAAAGCTATTTAGGTCATATCAATATTGGCTTAAAAAAAATTGAAACTTTCACCAACAAATCCCCCAAATGAAAAGATATTTAAAATAGTTCTTTTGGGTGCTTATTATGTCCCAGGCATCGTGCTATAAGTGCTGTTTACATTGTGGTATATGTGCATGTATATACATACATATACATATATGTATACACATATGAATATAGGTATTAGTCCTATTTTGTAGATGAGAAAACTAAAGATGTGTAATATTAATCTCTCGCTAAAGGTCAGAATTACTAGTGTAACAGGATATGGGCCCATTATGACTTGACTTCAAAACTCAACCAATTTGATACTGTTTTTCATTAAACACAGTAAATGAATTATGTATACAAAATATTAGTAAATGATCTGCTGTTTCTTTTTAATAATTTTATTTATTTGTTTGGCTGCACTGGGTCTTCACTGCTGAGAGGCTTTCTCTAGCTGCAATGAGCAGGGGTCACTCTCTGTTGCGGTGAGCAAGCTTCTCATCGTAGTGTCTCCTCTTATTGCAGAGTATGGGCTCTAGAGTGAGGAGGCTTCAGCAGTCGTGGCCTGCAGGCTCTAAAGCACAGGCTCAGCAGTTGTGGAACATGGGCTTAGGTGCTCCAAGGCATGTGGAATCTTCTTCCCAGACCAGGGATCAAACCCATGCCCCCAGAATTGGCAGGCAGATTCTTAACCACTAGATCACCAGGTAAGTCCCTGTGTTCTGTTTAATAGTGCTTTCTCCCAATTTACTGAACATGCATTATTAATGTCACTCATGTTTCCTTCTTTAACATAACTTCTTGACAAGACTCCTGAAGTATATTAATTTTTTTTTTTTTATAATTAGGAAGACCTCCAAACATGTCTTTAAAACTATGGGGACAATCTCTTAGAATTGTGGCTTTTATTCTTGGTAAGAAGAAATGGGTGATGTTCTACTTTGGTAAAACAAGATTCAAGACTTTCCTCAAAAGAGCCCTTGGTAGTGGGTGTACACTGTTCCTACTAACATTAGACTTATTTGCATAGTTTACCCAAAGGTATTTTTAAGTTGTAGCTCTAAAGCTGTAAAGCACACACTGGTCCTAACTAACAAACTTGAGTATAATCCTGTTTTTAATTCTTGGTCATCTGCTAGAAAAGTGTAAATACATGCTTAATTTCAGAATCACCTTATATAACAGGTATGGAAAGAGGCCTAACTCTGACTTAATCAAAATCAGCCTTGCCTCAGGGATTGAACCCAAGTCTCCTGCATTGCAGGCAGATTCTTTACCGTTTGAGTCACCAGGGAAGCCCTTGCCTCCTAAACCTTAACATAAATCAATAAAACAATAACAAGGCTTAACCTCTGACTATTCTTCACACACCCTATGAGTGTGTACCACTACCAATTCTATTTTACTTACAAATAAATCAAGGTGTAAAGAGGTCAAATAATTTGTCTGGAGTCATTGGCAGAAATGGGATCCAAATTGAGGCCGTGTGACTTTAGATTCCAGGGTTTTGGCCCAGGTCTGTCCTATCACAGTATATTCTCTATTAAATACTTAGGAAATTAATGAGGGCAATCCTCTTTTACTTACCATAACTATTACTAGTCAAGTTCTAATACACCACACATTAAGACAAATGAAGCTGGCAAGTTTTCTTTTATAATACAAATAAGGTATTTGAGTTTTAGATGAGACTAGAAAGTAAAACCATATTTATTTTTCTCTACAGAAATCATAACTCCACTAAAATAGATATCTGGGGGTAGAAACGTTTTATTAATATATACACTAGATATTATATTAAAATAATAATCTTACCAACTACCCATCAAAAAAACTGCATACCTGAGTTCCTTGGTCTGCAGATCTATAGGATCATGAGTTTCACTGTCCATGTGGAATCGAACTTCTGGAGAAGAAAGAGTCAAAGCCCTAAATAAAATAAGGAGGTGAATCAGTTATGTGAGCAGTAACAGATATAACTCTGGAAGTGACTCTTAAAACAGAAATGATTAAAGCAAGTATGTGACAGTTTCTTTTTTGAAAGCTTTATAACCACCTGCTAACTTTTATGTTCCTTTATATTTTCACAGATGGCCCAATAGTTTACAGTTCTAAAATCAATTTTAAAAGGCAGGACAACATCAATACAACAAAATGAGTCCTTGTGTTTCTCAGGATAAAGAATGTCTTCTGTACCCAAAATGAGAGGGTTTGATAAGTTTCATAAAGAACGCAATCAGTTATATTTTATTTACTACAGGAAACAATGTATTAGGGTGAGGGATGGTGGAAAGAGGCAAAAGGGAAGCTGCCCTGGGCAAATGAGTAGCACCAAAAGATCCTCAGTTCAAAAGTATCTTCCACATACACTCAACCAGCCAATGAGGAGACTGATAAACCACAATTCACGTTACAGATACTGATGGCTATTAGTATCTGAGTACTAGGTGTCAGATAATATACCAGGCTCAGTGCTTTACATGCACAGCTCATTTAAAGATTTGGCAAGTTCTTCTTTGAAAAGTATATTCCCACAAGGCAAGCATAATGTGGTTTTACACCATGAACCTATCTGCATCTAGTCAGCTCCAAATCAACCAGAAACTAAGAATTTTATTGAGGCTGGGTAACTTCGGACAATCACAAAGAAGGGGAAAAGATGAGTTTGGGGCAAGTGGGATTCCAAGTCCTTTTTTCCCTGACTCACCTTTACTGCAAGAACTACAGAAGGAATACGAGAGGAAATCTGACAAATATGCCTTTCTTTCCATGACAAATAACTTGAGCAATACAACAAGGTTCTACACTACAATTAATGTGTTAATACAGCTTGACCTAAAGAGCAAGGTACACTAATCATATTTGATCATTATTTCTTCACAGAAAATTTAAAACATAACTCTTATGCTTTAAGACAGACATATGACAGATACAATTTAAGGCAAAACATATCCTTTAAGAAGGTGAAAGATAACCATTTTTTTAATTGATTGCTCTCTATATCCACCCTAAGACTGAGAAGACTCAATGATAGATTTTACCAGTAGATGAGTATCTACTTTCAAAACTAGAAGTACAGAGTGTTTTTCAAATTAAATAAATAGCTTTTCTGTCCTAATCACAATCTACATTATAGATACAAATCTACATCTCTTACTTTAAAACTGCCAAAATAGTTTCAATTGGTTTTATTCACTTTGCTTTTACAACAAACCTTCTTCTGATACCTGGCATACTGCAAACCTTCAATAAATGAATACAATGAAAAATGTGTTGTTTTGCATTACAAAAGAAATCTAATTATAGTCGTCTTATTTATGTCTTAATGACAAATTTGAGCAATTAAGTTTTCACTGGGTTTTACTGCATCCAAATTATCCTTTCAATTTCTTTTCAGATCAGTTTCAAGTTTAGTATTTAGGATCATAAGAAAATTCCCAGAAAACTGAAACATGAGTAGAGTTAGGTAGGGGTGGCTCAGCATAAATACCTAGAACACCACTGTCCAATGGAACGTCCTGCAGGGATGAAAATGGTCTCAATCCACCCTATCCAATATGGTAGCCACCAGCCTACTATGTGGCTCCTGAGCACTTGGAATATGGCTAGTGTGACTCAGGAACTGAATTTTTAATCTTCTTTAATTTTAGCTTTAATAGGCACATCTTATGAAAACAGCAGAGATCTCGAGTTTGCACTACCCAACAAAACCACTTTCAGTAACCACCTGTGACTCCACTCTGGATGGGCATGGGCATCCCGAGACCAACATATGAAAGGCTCAAGTTCTTGCTTTACTCTGATAGTTGATGATGTTTTTCAAGAATCAAATTTCTTCTGACTACTTCAACAGATTTGGGTACGTGGATATTCCTTAAAACTCCTTTGCAGTCAGGCAAATGCCATGAGATAACAGCTAAAAGATGTGAATCTGCCACTAGTGATCAGATCTTTGGTAAGACTGCTTCAATGTAACCCCGAATCATTTAAAAACTGAAGATGTTGGATTAAACATGCTCTAAAAATCTCTTCCAACTCTAAGTGCAAGGACTTCATTTGTCTTTATTGAAAGATCTGAGAAAAAACATTCAGTCCTGAAAATCATTTCTAGTTAAAATCAGGAACAAGCCATAGAAAAGTCTCAAGAAGATCTTCCCTTCCTACAATTTCTTCAAGATCTTTAATTCAGACATATCAAGGTCTTCAACGTAACAGAACTCCTGAACAAACATCAGTCCAGAATCAAGTTGATAATATTTAAAAAGGTACCTGGAAGAAATAGAATGTATCTACTTAAGAGTCCCTACTCAGCCTATTAAATAATTCATCATTGACCAAGATAAAAACTTCATAAAGAGTTCACAAGTTATCGTTAACAGCAGGACAGGAAAATTAAAATAAATCTTAATATTTTTGAAATGTACCCTTTCTCAATTCTTCCTTTTTTCAAAATTTTAGCTAGTTTATTTAGTCCACGGAGACTAGTAGTAATATTATCGTTCATAGCTGCTGAATCAATTCTCATCTGAGCTTCAGCATATGTAAGGGAAGCCTAAAAAAAGAAACCATATATTAATACAAATGCTTATAAAATCTGGTTTACTTTTGAAAATTTATGTTTCCACTATAAAATATCCATGATTTCAGAAAACCTAAAATCAATAACAAAAGAGATTCCTAGTTATAATATTTATATTGCATACTGATGATTTCTGGTTCATTAACTCTTATCTGATGCATTACACAACATAAGCAAACTTACATTAAAACAAAATTAAATGGTAGAATTGTTAAATTCTCATTTCTTTCATTGTTCTTTTAATGCATAAATACTTAGGAAAAGTTAAAATAAGATAAAAGGAAGGTTAGATTATTCTTTGATAACGACTGTAAAGTGAAATCATTTCCAGATGACCAGTACTTCCTTACACACAGCAAATAATAAAACCGTAAGAATCCAGACATCATGTTTTATAGGAAATCTACTAAATACCCCAAATTAAGTATTTAATCTAAGAATTAGAAAATCATAGTAGAAAAGATTAATTTCCAGTACAATCCAAATAAACAAACAGCTTTCTGCTCTGCTCCTATATTTCCCTTCTCATGGAAAAATGCCATTTTTTTAGCCTTTTTTTTTTTTAATAGTTTTATGAGTAAAAATCAGGAATAGTAAAAAAGAGTTAGGTGATGCAGATCAGGATAGATTCTTGGGAGAACCAACTTATCTACTAGGAGCTAAGAGTTCCTTGTCTAAAAATTTTTTATGTTACATATTTACTAAGTTTTTTTCATATAAAATTTTGCTACACTAACCAACTTTGGGAGAATTATAAACTCACCTTATTTAAAAATACAAATCTAGGAAAATTTAAATCATTCACACATGACTCCTTGTCAGTTTCACATTAAGCTTTATTTCCAACCACTAGCTAATCAGAAAAGAATTATGTTAAAGGGAGAGAAAAAGAAGGTAAACTTAGAAAATAGATCACTGGAGAAAGAGGGTTTCGCAGACAGAGGAAGATTCAGAGCAAAATGAGAACATAAGGAAATCGGATGAAAGGTACAAAAGAAGAAAAGGAGTGAGAAATGTAAACTGGCTCCATTCTGTTTGAACATCAATTTCAGACTAGTTCTACTAGAATTCAACAGTGGCTCATATCACTTCATTGAAAAAATGTGAGGAGCAAGAAGATGGTTTACACACCATCTTTTAAAATACTAACCAGTTATAAATTGGGATAACTTCAAATACTGGAGTTCCTACATTAGGGCTAAAAGAATCTACTTAGTCACCTAAGTATACAGGCTTTCTAAGTTTCTGAAGACAGAAAAACTGCCACATAATCTCATTTCTAGATAACATCAAAAATTAAGCAGATAACTGAAAACAACAAGATTTAGTGGGAATACTGGGGAAAAACTTCTTATTAATACGCCTAACTTTTTCAAAACAATCTAGAACATTGTTAAAAGTAAAAAAGACGTGCAACATGAAATATTAAACATGAAACCAACCTTAGAATTAATGACACTTTTGGTAAACCTCGTTTTTAAGATTTCAGCATTGTGAGTCATTTCCCAAATACATGAAAATGCCAACCTATGGAGAAAAGTAAGAGTATTTGTTAAAGGGAATCAGTTAAAGTAGTAAATACTACGTTTTTATGAAGAAGCGTGCATAAATACCTGTCAACATTAGATCTCAGGGAACATAAGTTAGAGCTAAGCAACTCTGGAACCATGTCAATCCTCTGAAACACACAAAATAAGAGTAGCAGATTACTGAGCTATATCCATACATGTATTTGAGGTTCTATTCTCAAATAACATTGATGTTCTAAGCGGGGGTGGGGAAGCCCTCTGTAAATAGAATTGAGACAATGTGAAATTAAAAAACAAGTCTATTTCTAGAGAAGTAGCTACACACCATTTTTACAAGAGGGAAGCAATGGGCTTCCCTGATAGATCAGTCAGTAAAGAATCCGCCTGCAGTGCAGGAGACCCTGGTTCATTTCCTGGGTTGGGAAGATCCCTTGGAGAAGGGAAAGGCTACCCACTCCAGTATTCTGGCCTAGATAATTCCATGGACTGTATAGCCCATGGGGTTGCAAAGAGGCGGACACGACCGACTGACTTAAAAAAAAAAAAAAGAAATGAAAGAAAACTGGATTTCATGTCAGTGGTAAGTTCTCTACACCACCCACCTAGCTGTGCCCTCAGTTTGAAATCTCTGCTCTGTACAAAATGTTTGTACTAGATAGCAGACACAAGCCCTAATAACTCTACAACGGGACCTTCCTCCAATGCTTCACACAAACTGCATGGTGTTTTCAACATCCTTAAAAAAGAGAAAAAATGAATTCTTATGGAAAAAAGGTACACAGAAGAACCCTGACAGTTAATTAAGTCTGACTTTCCCTTCTACTCTCACAAGTTTTCTCTGTAAGTTTCTGGGAGCACACTTAATGAAGAAGAAATAGTAATTGTGACAGAACAGACTCATGACTTAACTATACATAAAAAAATAGAAAATATATTAATTACTCAAAGACAAGTTGACACTTCACAACAACTCATATCAACTACATCTACTTGTTATTTGGCTAAGTAACAAAAAACACTGCAATATTTTCACTGATTTAAGGTCGCCTTATTCTATGTATGTCCTTTAGCTAATTCATATACTATTCCCCACTGTTTCGGAATCCAAAAGTGCCCATGATTATGACAAACTACAATTAACAAAGTGATTACTCATATTTCACTAAACGCTGAGGCTCTCCTTTCCTCAGGAAACACCTCAGATGACTTTATTAAGAATAAAACACACGACAGAGAAGATGTATCAAAATTCCACTTTAAATTTAACACGTTTACCTTTTCACAAAGATATACAGTTGTTCCCCTTCTAGCTGACTCTTGATCCAAAGCATTTCCTGGCCTAATAAAATGGCTAACATCAGCAATATGAACACCAACCTTAAAAAGATAAAAAGGATGTCAACATGCTTAACTGGGTAAATGTACTAAAGGAATTCTAATGAGAAGAAATTCAGCTAAAAGGAAAAGAAGACGCCAGTCACAGTTACCATTTCAGCTTTTTCATGCCCATGAGTCTCTGCAGGTACAACAGACTCTACCTGACATGAATAATTCACAAATTCTACAATGGGTCAAAAGAAAATTAATTCAAGACCAGAACTATTTTTGAATAGAATGCCATCATAATTACAAATACCTCCAAATTTCCATTTTCAAGTTCTCTACAATGGAGAGCATCATCTATATCAGTACATCCTGGGGGGTCCACGCTACAGACACACAGATGTCTCAGGTCTTCTCGGTTTTTCATGTCCTAAAAAATGCCATATTATTGAAAAATAAAAAACAATTTTGGTGGTACAGATGTAACACAGCTCTATAAAATCAACAATAATTATAATAAAAAGTAGCTTTATTTCTCAATGACAACACTTCATGATTTATAATTTGTGAACCCCCTGCCTTTGGAAAATGTGATATCAGCCAGTGTCTGTCCCCTAGAAAAGTCTGTCTTTTAGTAAAGTAAATGATTTTCGTGATAACCTAAGCATTCTGTAGCAATGCAAGGGAGGAGGGGGATAAGGTTTCTACATGGTTTTTAAAAGACACATACAGAAACCAAATAAAACTAGTAGCTCAGATACAGTAATTCATAAAGTCACTAGGAATTCTTTTCAACATACCTTCTCAGTGATGCTCCAGGGCATCTTTGGTAGAAAGCTAAGAACAGCCTGTGAAAAAGCCTGATGGGGAACATCATGCTCAAGTAACAAAACTTCTGTTTCAGTCTCTTTGTCTCCGACTTCACCTAAATTTTTCACGAAGTGTCCCTAAGACCAAAAGGTATTATAAGACCGGTGTACTTTACAGCTTTCTGTTTATTAACTTATATTTTATTATCACACTAAATGGTTGAACATTTTCCATTACCACTTTAGTATTTCTAAATTTTCTCCACAATTCTTAAAAATGACCATTAGGTAAATTAAAGCTAAAAATGACAAGACTTCTCAAGTGATTTATGGTGGAGACTTTCTGAGAGTTCAGTTCTCACAAAACAAGGTCTCTGTTTAGTTCCTATTATCTCTCAAGTTTAAAAGTTGCTTCAAATATCCTAGCTTCAAAATTTGTTTACTAGAATCTACTTAGGTCTCAAACACTAATTTTGTAGTCAATGTTACCAAAAATTACTTGTTAGGAAGTCTGAGTAAAATTAACCAAGTGATTTACATTGGAATTTCCTAGGATTAATTTTCAGATTGGATGCACTACTTAATACTCCTAAATTTCAGCATGCATTTTATATAAAGACAGATTCTATTTTCAGTAAAAGAAGCAACTTTATTCCTAAAGTTTTAGTTAAACAGTCTAACATAAAATTATTACTTCAAGCTTACATTTGGATATCTGGAATTTCTCGGCCAACCATCAACAGCAACAATAATTCTCCGTCCTTCTAATGCAGAGGCCTGTCTGGTTTCTATCCGAATTCTAGGGATTCTCTTATCAGCAGGAGTAAAGAGATGTCTTCTTGACTAGAGAACATTAGGAAAAAAGAATTTACACTCAAAAGGCTGGGGATGGGGGCAAGGTGAGGGCTCTAAATTCTGTTCAATGTACATCACTTTCCATCACATAGCAACATGCTCCTTACTCACCTCCTTAATATCAGACTTGGAAAGCATGCCACAATATGGTCTCCAGTTCCTTTTTATTATCCCAACAACTCTACCTGTAGGCTTTAACATTTTTTCATTTACAGCAGTCTTAAGCTGAGATGTAAAAATAAAAGTAAAAACCTTCAGTTATCTGTCCTGTAAGGGTAATGAAACAATTTCCCTTCAAAATCAGAATATAGATACTAATACTTTTTCAGGCAATAAATTATGACATAAAACTATGGAATTTTGATGCTTCAAGATTCTAGGCAAGAGCATGCCAAACAAAACCACAAAAATAGTTCTATAATAAAGCACTACCAAAAAAAAATCAAAAAGAGAAAACTGAATAAATATGTGAGAACACAACTCTTTGGTTTTAATGTGAGGATTTACTGACACATATAGATGCACATGCTCATGCACAGGTCTGGTCATTAATAGGATTTTAGTAGTTTCCAGTAATGAGCAGAGTGGCACTGATTAAATCATTTTAAAAAAAGAGATGTATCTTTAAATGCCTGTCTTATTCAAAATATAAACCCAAATAAATAATAGTTCTTACTAGAAATACCAAAAGAACCCTATGGTATTTCACCTCTAATACTCTCCTATAGCCTGGACCTTGTAAAGATAATGTTACAGTAAGACTCCAAAGCAGCGATCATAATTCATATAAAGAGAAGAACTACTAATGTTCTGTGAATTCCAACTACTTGTATCATTCTTATAATTCTAAAATGGAAAAATACCTATCAGGTAGACTTTAGGTCATAAAAAACAACAGAAAGGATTCTCATCATAATAAATATGGTAACAGAGAAGGAATTATTAAACAGACCTATTTTTAAGGGCCTAGAAGTACATCTATTATGCTGAGGGGATTTTAAACATTGCATAAAAGCATTTTGGAAAATTTTAAATCTGTAAAAGAAAAAGAAAAGAAAATTTTATTTACTTAAACCTAATTCAGCTAGATCATATACCTGAATGTCAGGGTTCAAGTTTCATACTCAAGTTAAGTCTTTTTGTATTTTGTATTTCAACCTGTTTATTTAAGCAAAGTAAGACACTAATTTAAAAGACTAACTTAGAGGAAAAGAAATCAACTATGTATATGACATACATTAAACCTACAGAACTATAATTTTATTCCATAAATCTGAAAGCAATGAAACTTGTTTCACTGAACTGTCTCCAAAACTGTTTCATTTAATTTTCTCCAAAGCTAATACATTAACAAATTAATCAAAGCTACACAGACAAAAAATAAAACCTGTTTGGTTTCATACAATGCATTCTCTCTCCTCTTCCTTCTCTATATCATCTTCATTTTGACCTTCATCTTGTAAAACCACAGAAGATGGTGCTACCCACTGATGCTTGGGAAGAAGCTCCACAGCCACAATATCTTCATGAATAGCTCGGTTTAAATTTTTAAGTCCTTGTAAGAGTATCTGTGTGAATAGCAAAGAACACATGCCCAGATAATTTCAAAGGCAGTATAATAATGGGAAGGTTGCCCTAAAGAAGTTGAGATATAGTCTGATGTTTCTATGTTTCTATTTCCCTTCCTTTATATTTTCTCTTCCTTCATAGTGTCCCTTTCCTCTGCCCTCTAAATTTCTCAGTATCAAATAGAAAAAACAATGTCAGAAAATACAAGTTGTGTTCATGTGTTCCACGTAACTCTTACATTAATACCAGAATTTTTAATCTCTCTAAATCTCAGGGTCCTGATTGGTAAACAAAAGAATGCCTACTTTTATAGGCAGTATTGAAAATTAAATGAAATGCAGCATTCAATGCACTAAGACAAGTACTTGGCAAATAGCACCCCAAAATGACTGCTGTTTGCTTTAAAGTGTGGGAAGCCCTCTGGAGCAATTATACATTAGGTAAAATAGTATTTCCCATAATAGATCATAATGCAGAAAACAGATGCACCATAGCGGGGTTTGTTTTTGATTGATTATATTTGTATTCTCTTAAAAGGGGTTAATAGAAATTTCTTTTCCTCAATAAGCAGTTTCCTGAAAAAATGATTAATTCTATCATCTGTGACCTCTCACATAACTTACTTTAAACTCACAAACTAGGAGGATAAAGCAAATTTAAATTCTTGTACAAAAATCTGAAACACTTATGAAAGAAAAAAATGAACAAAAAATATTTTAGTGTGAAACGAATTCATGTACACACTTGCCTCTTTATTGTCTTCGTCATCGCTATGGACCCATACTGTAGCTTCTAAGTAATTTTCCCTGCTGGCTCGAAATGTCCCTTGAAGGTATGTGCCAGATTTGATGCCCTGTTGTAGCTTACTTAACGGAAGATGCTCTGAAAATATTGTTTTTCCACTTTCTATTTCATTCTGTGAAATAAGCAAACCAAGAGATATAGTTAGTATGTGAGTCTTTGGTATGCTCCATATACAACTATTATCACTATCAGGTATTATTTAAAACAACCATCCATGTTACAGTATATACAACTCTTATGAATTTCAAAGAACATAGCACAGTAAGAAAAAAAAATGCTTTTTATTCTTAAGACAACATACACAAACATTTCCATTTCATTACATTTTGGTATCAGCCACCGAAGAAAAAACTCTATGTACCCCTCCAACCCCATCAAGGCCTCCTCAAATAAAGGTGTGTAGCTATGTGATCAAATGAGCGGGCAGGAGTATATAAAGGGTAATAGGAAACCTCAAATGTATGAGAAGACTGTGGTTCCTGAAAGCACAAGAAAAGCTATTTTTAGATTATTTTAAACAGCTAAGGCAGTTAGACAGAGGTAGACTGGGACCTGCTGTAGATCCACCGCAATACCTGCTGGGATCCTCTGAGACCTTCAACATCCAACAACCTAACTGCCTGGCTCCTTTAGACTTCTACACTTCCTAAATTTCCCATCTTCTAAGGAGATCACTTTATACCTTCTCTTCTGCCTAACTCTCCAAGTTCCTTGTCTTCCTTTCTCACTCTCAGATAAGGGACCTCCACCTCCACAATGAGAACTGGAAGCAATCAGTCGAGACTCACTTATCTCTCCATGCTGAATCTGCTCACCTAGAAGCATCTATCCACCACTTCCTCTCCTCTACTCAAGAACTTTGTTCTTCTCTCTCTGGAATCAAATTCTCCCCTGTACTATAACATCCTCACCATCATATAGACATGACCTATTAAAAATAAATATGGATCTATTAAACCTACCATGAACATGACCTATCAAACAGATTAATGATATGGCCTATTAAAATAATTAACTAATTAACTAATTGTACCCTCACAGCCCCATCTATCACCAAATCCTAAAATCAACAAAATATTTATATCAATGAAATACACACAACATCTGACTTCTCACTACCTTAACTTCTGCTACCATGATCCAATTTTCTGTCTTGTCTCCCAGGGATACTAAAATATCCATCTAAGTGGAGGCCCCTGCTTCTGACCTATTCTCCTTGGAACAGGGAAATAGGTATATTATTCTGCTCAATAGCTGTCCAGTGCTCAAGGATTAAAATCCAATTTTTCTCCATGACTTACTACATCCTTACACGATCTGGTCCCTGCTTACATTTCTGACTTCATTCCTAACATTTTTCTCCCTTGCTCACATCATCCCATCCACACTTTTAAGGATTTCTCGATCTTGCCAACTTATTCTAACCTCAGAGCCTTTTAACTTGCTATTCCTTCCACATGAAATGCTCTTCCCCTAGTCATTAACTCCTTTAACATACAACATAGCTAAAATGTCTCTGTCTCAAAGGAATTTGCTTTAACATCCTTCCCATCTCAACTTAGATACAATTTTATCAGGAAGCCTTGACATTCCAAATCTGGGTTAGATGCCTTGGCTAAGTATGGTTAGCTCTCCTATCATGCTTGTTCTGAAAACACAAATGTGTTCCAATGAAAACTACCAGGTGAGAGCAGAAAACTGCATCCAGCTGAACCAAGCTGAATCCACAAACATCCACACACACACACACACACATGCCTCAAACACCTACTGGTTACTTCAGATCACCATGTTTTATCAGCCACACCACCTACATTTGGCGTAACAACTTTCTGTTCAAATCGAGACAACCCTCCTTCCACTGCGTCATGAAGTTTTCTGCATGTGTCCCTAATCACATTTTCCCTTAAGCTCTGTGAAAGTGGAAGTGAAAATGAAGTCACTCAGTCGTGTCCGACTCTTTGCAAACCCATGGACTGTAGCCCACCAGGCTCCTCAGTCCATGGGATTTTCCA
Source organism: Bubalus bubalis (assembly GCF_019923935.1). Classification (NCBI taxonomy): domain Eukaryota; kingdom Metazoa; phylum Chordata; class Mammalia; order Artiodactyla; family Bovidae; genus Bubalus; species Bubalus bubalis. The sequence continues at coordinate 42,223,624 of NC_059169.1, read as the reverse complement.
GGCAAGAGTACTGGAGTGGGTTGCTATTTCCTTCTCCAGGGGATCTTCCCGACCCAGGGATCGAACCTGGGTCTCCTGCTTACAGGCAGATGCTTTATCGTCTGAGCCACCAGGGAAGCCCAAGCTCTCTGTAGTTTTCATTATATAAAATTTTACATGGCACAGTGACTTTGGGGAATGCACACACATACTATAATAGAACTGACTGCAGTTTCACTATATTCTACATTTACTCTACTCTATCATAGTACATAGTCAAACACTGTGAATTATCAATGTTGGATTACTTCCTGTTTCTTCATTTAGACCTATCCACTTCCTTTAGTGCTATCCAAATCAACTCTGTGATAAAGGAAGTGTTCTTGTGATCTCCAATATGGTAGTCAGTAGACACAAAGGGCTCTTGAACACTTGAAAGGTGAACACAACTGGGAAACTGAATTGTAAACTGAATTAAATTTAAACAGCTGCATGCAACTAGTGCATATATATTAGATAGGATAATCCTATTACCTGTATTCTAAAAATAAAGTCCAGCTTTTGTTTCTTCACTTCTATTTAGTTTTATGAAGTAGCTGGTTGAAAACAGGCAGAGAAAAAAACGCTGTAAAGCTTGGATGCACATATAATATACTATTATATAAAATCTAATAGTATCTACCATTTACATTTACCATAATTATGTGCCAGGCACTGAGATAAGAATTTTATTAACACTACTATTACCTGAGCAAACTCTGGGAGATAGTGAAGGACAGAGGAGCCTAAGGTGCTATAGTCCATGGAGTCGCAAAGAGTTGGACACGACTTAGTGACTGAACATTATCACCATCTGACCCTAACAATGCTATGACATCGTTATTGCCAAACACACTTCACATTCAAAGAAACAAGGTTAAGGATTCCCTCTCGCACTCCAGTGTTCTTGCCTGGAGAATCCTAGGGATGGGGGAGCTTGGTGGGCTGCCGTCTATGGGGTCACACAGAGTCGGACACGACTGAAGTGACTTAGCAGCAGCAGCAGCAGCTCACATCCACTACTGCAGTGACCCTCTACTCCTGCCTCTGCCTCTAATCCTGCTGAGATACAATGTATCATCTTATAAATAGAGATTAGAGTGGTTTTCCAAATAAGTAACATTTCTGATTATTCTCCATTCCTCCTAGCCACACTCTCATCAACCTTTCATGTTTTCAGCCTAAGAGTATAAGATAGGGAGCCCAGAATCCTATGTGCTAACTTCTCTTAGTAGCAGCCCTTTAGGGAGACTTTTATATGATAGTTTAAAAATTACTAACAGAATAAATTCCTGAGTCCTCACTATCTGGCCCCTTCCCTTCCTGTCCTACTTCTCATGAGCCCTCCCTCCTCCTATGAAATTAACACTACAGCTGGATACTCTCTCTCTAGTGCCCACCACTTGTTTGTTTGTCAAATACCTACTCCTTATCACAAGCCAGCCATGAATTCCTTCACTGATTAATCACACAAATAGTGCCACCTTGTGCCAGGCCCTACTTGGGCTGCTGAGGATACATCAGTGAACTCTGGTATTGTAGAAGTCAAGACTTTAGGGATGGCATTTTGATCAAAAGCCTAATGCAGCCATTCGTGTTGTTTATCACCCAACTCCTATTTCAATTCCAGCTTGCCCACTGATATTCCAATTTCTAAATCTGGTAATTACAAGCTTAACATCCCAAAGTGGCTATGCTAATCTTTCACTTCTCAAAAACAAAACAAAGCAAACTCAAACATACCCCTTCTTCAGACAAGCAAGCAAGACGATCTATGAGTTCAGGATTAGCAGTTAGGCTTTTTATGTATTCTTCACCTGAAAAATAAGTTTTTTGTTCTTGATAAATTTAAATGTGCTTTTTATCCCCCCTTAGATTCAGAAGAACATGGTTTATCTTATTTGTGACAGTACACATGTCAATTTTTTTGGTGGGCGAGGGACCCTCTCTGTTGAGGTAGTCAAGCCCAAGAGGCAGTACATCAAGTGTGTCTATGAACTTTTATTACTAAGCCCATTCCAGATGTTGACAGGGAAATTAACAGCCACTGGTGGCACAACTCGCTTAGCTTAGCAATGTTGAAAAATTAAAAAAAAATACAAAAATATCACATTAAGCTATATATGACCATGAACATACCAAACAGTCAAAAACAGTCAAATGAACATCTGACCATGGGCCTGATGATAATTTTTGCATGCATTTGCAAACATGAACTAACAGTCTGGTTACATGGAGACTTACAAGTGAACGCTGGTATCCCTTCTTCTATGGCTTTCTCTTTGTTTTTCCTGTCATTGGTTATGAAGATAACTTGCAGCCGATTCTCTGCTGACATATTCTTCAAATGTTCATTGTACCATTTTGCAGCTACTCGGATGGCTCTATCATTCCTGTCATTAGAATTTTCTCCCTGTAATTGTTCTACGTAAGTTTCTCTAAGTGTAATGAAAAGGGGAAAAGAGAAAGATAAGAAATGGAAATCAACAGAATCAAGCACACGTAAAAAGTCTTTGGACATAAATGCTTAATGATCACTGAACTTAAAAGTCAATAGTACATCTTTTCCCCTGAATGTATTCACATTTATACCTCACAGAAGAAATAAGATCCTTCTAGTGATGTTTTTAAGACAACAATTTGCTTCGAAAGAAGAAAATCATATTATTAATGGAATAATAAAAGGTCTAAAATAAATTCATCTCACTAAAAGAAAAACTCAAGATCAGAATTTATACTATAGGTTGGGACATTAAAGAAAAGTAATAGTTTGTTGAAAAAAAAACTATACTAATATTTTACAGGTCTGATAATGAGATTTCATTCAAACTGTAGATTAACAGAAATTCCTAAAAGCTACCAATTGTATGATTAGATGACTTGTGATCATATGATTAATGCAGTTATTAAATACATGATGCCTGTAAATTATCTATGATAAACTCACAATACATGACAAGGGCCATCAAGAGAATGAAAGACAAGACCCAGATATGACTGCATATTCCTTCTAAGTCTACCAACTCTGAGCTATCCAATGTCAGTATACTTATTTCTTTAAATCTGTCTTCAAAGCCAAATTTAAGAACAATTACAAAATTCAGCACAATAACTTCTACCTACTTCTTAAAGGTTAAAGATTCAATTTTAGAGTTTTATACTTAATATAAATAAACCTGCTTTAATATAAACACACCTGTTAATGCTTTTAGAATTATTAAAGACACGGTCATAAATTTCTGAATTGGTTTTAGCATGCCTGAGTGTCCTAATTCTTCCTGTCAACCCCAGTACTGCTAAGCTCTATTCACTACACTTAAGCCAACAAAAGTGTTAACTCTGGATTAAAAATCTGATGGTCATGCTCCACAGAAACTAGGTCTCTGAGTGCTGAAAACCAGTGAGTTCCTGTTTTTGGATTTTGAGGAGGAGACAGAAATAATAAGTCTTCAAGTGCTTAACTGATATTCTTTACATAAATAATATTTAAGTGTGGGATATAAGAATAAGGAAGAGAAATTTGAGATATTAAATATTTTTAAAGTTGTATATGCCCATGGGATTTCATTATCCAATCCACTGTCTAACCCAGCAGTTCTCAATATCTGGGGTGATATTGCCCCTGATATCCTCCCCCCTGGAGGACATTTCACAACATCTGAAGACATTATGGGTTGTTACAGCTCAGGGGATTTGGTGGGGTGGGGGGGGCAGCTTTGCTACTGACATCTAGAGAGTATAGGCCAGGAATGCAGCTAATCACCCTGCGGTGCTTCACACAGCCTTTCCATAACAAGAATTACCCAGTCCAATATGTCAATAATGGCAATGTTGAGAAATCCTGATTAATAAAGGTAAACTTGATTCGTTATAAATTATTTATGTAATACAAGAAATGCACGCTCAGTCCGTCAGTCATGTCTGACTCTTTGCAACCCCATGGACTAGCCTGCCAGGTTCCTCTGTTCATGGGATTTTTCAGGCAAAATACTGGAGCAGGTTGTCATTTCCTCCTCCAAGGGATCTTCCCAACCCATGGATGGAACTCACATCTCCTGCATTGGCAGGTGGATTCTTGACCACTGAGCCACCCAGGAAGCCCAATGTAATAAATAGACAATACCATATTTTCTAAGATCACACATTAAGTTGAAACAAACATCTTAAATCTGAAATGAATTATATTTCTTAACCTTACTGTCTTCAATGTGATCAGTTATAAGGTGTTAGTGTAACTTTTAAGAGCACATTAAGAATATACCTGCTTTGTATTTTTAAAGCTCTCCTTCACAAACTCCTATATTTAATTAACTTATGTTGGTTATTCATATAATATGGTATATCAGAAACCTAGGCAAATCTCATCTTCCAAAATCTTACTGCTCAACTCATGCTAAAACCAATTCAAAATGAAAACATTTTGGAAATTAAAGGACCTACCACATTCTAGGAACCAGGAGACTTTGGTTCTGGCTTTGACCCAATCAATGCTTATGTGACCTTAGCAAGGTCTGTAAACTGTGTAAGAATCAAACATTACTCCCAGAAGTATGAAACTTAACAGTGTATCTTCCAACAATGTCACAGATGACAGCCAGGAACTTTCATCCCCCAATTGAGCTAATTCTAGTTTCTTGATAACTGAGGTAATTTTCCCCCTACCTATGGTGCTCATTAGTAAATGTGTAGAAATGCTTCTCCTGGTTATTAGTCATATCTCGGATTCGTTTGTATACCGGAGCACTCCTATTTCTCACTTCTTGGAGAACTGTCTGTAGCACGATGACATTCCTGATGGCAGGGTCCTCAAGGACATCAATCTTTTAAGTAAATAAAAAAATAGTTATTTTTTCCCATGTTCATTCATAAATTGCTTCTGTTGAACCTAAAACTCTGCCGGTTTTTTGTTTTTTTTTTTTTTCCAATACTACCTGTACATTAAACTAAGGAGCTATTTTGCAACAGAAAACCCTTCAGGTCGATTAAAGAAGAACACGTGTAAACAAACTAGTTACAAAACTTTGTAGAATTAATCATTAATAAAGAAATACGTTGGCCCACATGGTTTTCGCTCGTAGGCACTTACAAGCTGCCTGAGGGTCGCAGGCAGGAGGCCACAGAAGCCCAGGTCCCCGGCCTCCAGACATTAAAATCTAAGGCAGAAGAGACAGCAGGAGTTAGAAAGTTGACGTATCTAAAATTCTTATAACTCCAAGAACTCAAAAAAGTAAAGATTGAAAAAACAAAACAAAACAGTACAAGGAAAAAGAACGTCGGCCTGGGGGCAGGAGGCATGGGTCCCGGTGGGGTTGCCTCTCCCTGAGTACGTAATGCTGCCCAAGACGCTCCTCCTAGGGTCTCAGTGTTCCTGTCTCCCTCTCTCCTGGTGGGACAGCGGTGCTGCGGCTCCGCCCGCCTACCGGCGCACCTGGTGGAGCAGCACGTTGGTGTCCGGCAGCAAGTAGTGTGGCTGCGGGCAGAGGCTGCTGGCCCGGTCCAGGGGTTGCAGCTCGAGGACAGGTCCCTCGTGCGCTCCGTCGCACGCCGCGCACCCCGACGCACCGCAGCCTATGTCATCCCGCAGGTAGTGCTCGCGTACAATCTTCATCACGCCACCCGCCCGCGTCTTTTTCAAGAAAGTCTTGGACTTGAGCATCTCGCCTCCCTGCTCGGAATCCCGACCCGCTTTAGTGCTCTTCCGGCGGAAAGTGTCACGCTCGGAGCCCTGTTGCACAACCACACTTTAACCAGAAGTTCGCTCCTTCCTCCTCCAGGATATTAGTGATCCCCTCTCGCGGAAAAACTTCGAGACTGTCGTTGGCTGGCCTTCTAAGGGCTGTGAGGATTGGGCGAAAGCGGGCAGATGGGCGGGGCCCAGAGCCATTTCCGTCCACGAAATGGGCGAGGCCACCTCTGGACTCCAGCTCCCAGCATTCATTGCTTCCAGCGCCTGGGTGGACCCTGGAGCGCTGAGTTCCGGCAGCGTGGGCTTCAGCCCGGAATCTGTTTCCTCTGTCCTCCCGGCGCGGAAATGGTTGTCTTGGTTACCGGTGCTAACCGTCTCCCACCTGTGATTCCTTCTTGAGGGGCTGCAACCCGAGCTGCCCTCTGGAGACACTTCAGCTCCTCTAGAGGCAACTGCTCGAGTCTTCAACGTGGAGTAATTGAAGCTTTCCAGATAGCTCGAGGCTACTCCGTTTTCGCATTGGTGTAGGAATCCTCTGATGCTGCCAAATTCGGGTTTTATCCTTCACGCAACACGTGTGGGCAGTGCCAGTCCCTCACCCTTTGTAATCCAGGTGATGTTACCTGTCTTTGATTCGCCTTTCCTTACCTACCCCTGTACCTTTAAAAATGAGGGAAGCCGATCCATCCAGAGTTCTCAGGATTCTCCTATACACATTTTTCCTAATCCTTAAGTTAAAAACAAACAAACAAACAAAAAAAAAACCCACAAAAAACTAGTATCTTCAGTACAATAAGTAATTTATTATATTTGCAGAATTAAAAGAAGGTAGTTGCTGAAATTTGTGTGAAAGGGTTGAGTTTTAGACTGAGGAATTTTTCTGTTACCATCTTGTTTAATTTTGCTATTTGCAAGTCTATAAAAATGTGTTTTATCTCAGCTTCCCGTTTTCAAAAAACTTCAGTGATGCAGCATTAGCTGTAGAATAAATTTAGAACATACTGAAATATTCAAGGACTTCCACAGTCTTGATTATGCATAAAAGACTACCCTTCTGTGTATTTCTGTGTGTGGGTGGGGGGGAGGTGAGGAGTCACTGCTCACTTTCACATAGGCTTGGCCCAGCCTGACTACCATTATCTCCTGAGGTTGTTTTACAGTTTCATCACCTTTATAGCTTCATACCTGAATGCTTTTCATTTTTTATTACTCCTCTCCAAATCCTTCAAGATTCTAAATCCTCCCTCTGTATAACCTTTCCCTGACCAGCTCAGAAGTAACTTCTTTATCTTATAACATGTGTTACTTTAATGAGTAGCATTCTTGGATACTAGCGATTTAAGTCTTTATTGTTTATCTCTTTATAGCGATTTAAGTCTCTATTATCTCTTTATTTACACCCAAATAAGGACCTGCCCCTAGGAACTGAGTTTTTACTTATCAAAAGTGTGGGTTCATAATAGGATTTAATGAGTTTGATTTAATATGTTTGATTTGAGCAGTAATTTACCAATCTGTCTTAGATTTGGGGGTCCTCCCATTTGCCTAATAATTTCTTAGGGAATCCTTAGTATATCTTTGATAAACTTTCTGCTTTCCACAAAGAATGTTTGAATATATTTAAATCAATATTTTTTTAATCTACAGGAAATTGAAATAGAATTGGAAACGATAAGTGACCTGTAATAATTTAAAATGTCTCGAAAAGTTAGCAAGGCATCAAAAAAAATGAACATCTCTAGCTCCCTGGAATCTGAAGATATTAGTTTAGAAACAACAATTCCTACAGACGATATTTCCTCATCAGAAGAGCAGGATGGCAAAATCAAAATCACCAGGCAGCTAATTGAACGGAAAGAACTGCTTCATAATATTCAGTTACTGAAAATAGAGCTATCACAGAAAAATATGATGATCGATAATTTGAAGGTTGATTATCTTACAAAGGTAAGATCATATGTAACTTTTGTTATCTGTGTGCTTTGTTGTCTTCAAACTGCAGATAAATAAGAATTAAACTTATGAATGTATAATCTGAACTTGATACTTTTAACATTTTGAGAAAATAATTATTGGTGTTTTTTTTCTAGCCAAGTTGTTTTTCTGCTTCACTGAGAATTAGCTCTGATATGACTAGCTGGGTAGGAAGAATCAAGATTATTATTACATTATTGAATCTGTTTAATCCTCTACCATGGAGATTTGATTTCTTTTATACCCTGCTATTTGATAGTTCCTGTGTCGTAGTACCAAGTATAACAAATTCAGTTACCATAGCTTTAATAAGTTATCTACCAAATAAGAAGGAATGCCTCAGTCCTTGTTTTTCTGCCTTTTGTGGTTTTTTTAATAGAGTATTTTATGTAAGACCTGGTAAAGTTGTCATTTGTGATAAAAAAAATTTACAGTGATTTTAGAAAGATAGGAGACACTTCTTAAGTCTTACTACTCTGTCTTCTGAGAAAGTCTTTTCTTTCTGCAAAGAAGAGATACGGAAGATGGTAAACCCTCCATCTTTGCTCTTGACTTCCAGCTCTACCTATCTCCTCCCCTCCTATTTGGTTTCAGTTATGCCTTACCTTTTCTCTGTTAAGTCAGTCTTGGGTAGTTCTTGTATAGGGATCATGCTCCTAGAAAAATTTCTTGACCACACCTCTCTAGGAAAATGAAATGTCCTAAACCCCAAGGTCTTGATGATGTAAAGAAATCGTTTAGGTACATTTTTAAAAAACATTAATAGTTAATGTTTATTGAGTGCCTATTCTGTGCCAGACTCTGCTCTGTGAGCTTTTCATGTGTTATCTCATTTGAGCCATACAACTGTTTGAGGTACAGGTGCTTTTAGAGCATCTTCTCTGACCCATCAAATTAAATGAACCAATAGAATAAGTTAGATGGATATTTTGTGAAGTACACAGTAAGTATTAGTTATTGTTGTGGTTATTGACTAAAATAATATTCTCATTGTTTTCACCCTGTTTATTTTCTGTGCCTTTTATACATGTTCATAGGATTACTTGCCTTGTTTGTTGGGTATTTGTCTCTGTTAACAGAGTGTAAGGTTCCTGAGCACAGGAACAGGGGACATCTTTGTAGTCCCTGTTAGCTTCAATGCTTAGAACTGTCTCTGGCACCTAGCATATGCTTGGCTGTTTCTTATATGAGTAAATGGACCCCATTTGCTCTTGAAAAAATGGAACCACAACTGGTTAGTAGCTTACCAAAGCCATTCACATAGAAGTGGTGGAGCCAGGTGGGGTTAACACCAAAAAGGCTAAAGCCTGTATTCCATCCAAGTGAGTCTCCTAAGACTTCCTTTTAGGTTCTCTGTGGTGTCACCTACCAAGACTAGGTCACTTGATATTTTATCAATGTATCCAGTGGTTTCCCATTTCTTTTCCTTGAGTCATATTTTACTCCTTAAATGGATTCCCATGGTGATACTGGCTTGCGTATCTCTACCCTTAAGATCTCCTTCACTGGACTCATTGAAGAACGCCGAGGTAGGTCCCCATTCTTTGACCCAGACAGTCAACAAATCATCTGTTTTTTAAAATACTTATTTATTTTTTGGTTGTGCTGGGTGTCTCTTGCTGTGTACTAGTGGGGGGCCACTCTCTAGTTGTGGTGCGAGGACTTCTCACCGTGGTGGCTTCTCTTGTAGCAGAGCACGAACTTTGCGGTGCGTAGGCTTCAGTAGTTGTGGCCAGGGGGCTGGCTCACTAATTGTGGCACATGAGCTCAGTTGCCCCATTGCATGTGGGATCTTCATAGACCAGGGATCAAACTGGTGTCCTTTGCTTTACAAAAAGCATTCTTAACTACTGGACTACCAGGGAAGCAAGCCCTAAGTATTCTATTAAATGCCAACTGTATACCACATTCAAAATTACATTTTGTTTGGCTACTTTTTAAATTGCTCGTTTTCAACTTGCCTTGTGCTCAGTTGTCAATGGTTTCTCTTTTTAAAGTGTAATGTTTACGTTTAGTTCAGTTCGTCGCTCAGTCATGTCCGACTCTTTGCGACCCCATGAATCGCAGCACACGAGGCCTCCCTGTCCATCACCAACTCCCGGAGTTCACTGAGACTCATGTCCATCGAGTCAGTGATGCCATCCAGCCATCTCATCCTCTGTCGTCCCCTTCTCCTCCTGCCCCCAATCGCTCCCAGCATCAGAGTCTTTTCCAATGAGTCATCTCTTCGCATGAGGTGGCCAAAGTACTGGAGTTTCAGCTTTAGCATCATTCCTTTCAAGGAAATCCCAGAACTGATCTCCTTCAGAATGGACTGGTTGGATCTCCTTGCAGTCCAAGGGACTCTCAAGAGTCTTCTCCAACACCACAGTTCAAAAGCATCAATTCTTCAGCGCTCAGCTTTCTTCACAGTCCAACTCTCGCATCCATACATGACCACAGGAAAAACCATAGCCCTGACTAGACGAACCTCTGTTGGCAAAGTAATGTCTCTGCTTTTGAATATGCTGTCTAGGTTGGTCATGACTTTCCTTCCAAGGAGTAAGCGTCTTTTAATTTCATGACTGCAGTCACCATCTGTAGTGATTTTGGAGCCCAGAAAACTAAAGTCTGACACTGTTTCCACTGTTTCCCCATCTATTTCCCATGAAGTGATGGGACCAGATGCCATGATCTTCGTTTTCTGAATGTTGAGCTTTAAGCCAACTTTTTCACTCTCCACTTTCACTTTCATCAAGAGGCTTTTGAGTTCCTCTTCACTTTCTGCCATAAGGGTGGTGTCATCTGCATATCTGAGGTTATTGATATTTCTCCGGGCAATCTTGATTCCAGCTTGTGTTTCTTACAGCCCAGCGTTTCTCATGATGTACTCTGCATATAAGTTAAATAAGCAGAGTGACAATATACAGCCTTGACATACTCCTTTTCCTATTTGGAACCAGTCTGTTGTTCCATGTCCAGTTCTAACTGTTGCTTCCTGACCTGCATACAGGTTTCTCAAGAGGCAGGTCAGGTGGTCTGGTATTCCCATCTCTTTCAGAATTTTCCACAGTTTACTGTGATCCACACAGTCAAAGGCTTTGGCATAGTCAATAAAGCAGAAATAGTTGTTTTTCTGGAACTCTCTTGCTTTTTCCATGATCCAGCGGATGTTGGCAATTTGATCTTTGGTTCCTCTGCCTTTTCTAAAAACAGCTTGAACATCAGGAAGTTCACGGTTCACATATTGCTGAAGCCTGGCTTGGAGAATTTTGAGCATTACTTTACTAGCGTGTGAGATGAGTGCAATTGTGTGGTAGTTTGAGCATTCTTTGGCATTGCCTTTCTTTGGGATTGGAATGAAAACTAACCTTTTCCAGTCGTGTGACCACTGCTGAGTTTTCCAAATTTGCTGGCATATTGAGTGCAGCACTTTCACAGCATCATCTTTCAGGATTTGGAATAGCTCAACTGGAATTCCATCACCTCCACTAGCTTTGTTCGTAGTGATGCTTTCTAAGGCCCACTTGACTTCACATTCTAGGATGTCTGGCTCTAGGTCAGTGATCACACCATCGTGATTATCTGGGTCGTGAAGATCTTTTTTGTACAGTTCTTCTGTGTATTCTTGCCATCTCTTCTTAATATCTCCTGCTTCTGTTAGGTCCATACCATTTCTGTCCTTTATCGAGCCCATCTTTGCATGCAATGTTCCCTTGGTATCTCTGATTTTCTTAAAGAGATCTCTAGTCTTTCCCATTCTGTTGTTTTCCTCTATTTCTTTGCATTGATCCCTGAAGAAGGCTTTCTTATCTCTTCTTGCTATTCTCTGGAACTCTGCATTCAGATGTTTATATCTTTCCTTTTCTCCTTTGCTTTTCGCTTCTCTTCTGTTCACAGCTATTTGTAAGGCCTCCCCAGACAGCCATTTTGCTTTTTTGCATTTCTTTTTCTTGGGGATGGTCTTGATCCCTGTCTCCTGTACAATGTCACGAACCTCATTCCATAATTCATCAGGCACTCTATCAGATCTAGTCCCTTAAATCTATTTCTCACTTCCACTGTATAATCATAAGGGATTTGATTTAGGTCATACCTGGATGGTCTAGTGGTTTTCCCCACTTTCTTCAATTTAAATCTGAATTTGGCAATAAGGAGTTCATGATCTGAGCCACAGTCAGCTCCTGGTCTTGTTTTTGCTGACTGTATAGAGCTTCTCCATCTTTGGCTGCAAAGAATATAATCAGTCTGATTTCGGTGTTGACCATCTGGTGATGTCCTTGTATAGAGTCTTCTCTTGTGTTGTTGGAAGAGGGTGTTTGCTATGACCAGTGCATTTTCTTAGCAAAACTCTATTAGTCTTTGCCCTGCTTCATTCCGTATTCCAAGGCCAAATTTGCCTGTTACTCCAGGTATTTCTTGACTTCCTACTTTTGCATTCCAGTCCCCTATAATGAAAAGGACATCTTTTTTGGGTGTTAGTTCTAAAAGGTCTTGTAGGTCTTTATAGAACTGTTCAACTTCGGCTTCTTCAGCGTTACTGGTTGGGGCATAGACTTGGATTACTGTGATATTGAATGGTTTGCCTTGGAAACGAACAGAGATCATTCTGTCGTTTTTGAGATTGCATCCGAGTACTGCATTTTGGACTCTCTTGTTGACCATGATGGCTACTCCATTTCTTCTGAGGGATTCCTGCCTGCAGTAGTAGATATAATGGTCATCTGAGTTAAATTCACCCATTCCAGTCCATTTGAGTTCGCTGATTCCTAGAATGTCGACATTCACTCTTGCCATCTCTTGTTTGACCACTTCCAATTTGCCTTGATTCACGGACCTGACATTTCAGGTTCCTATGCAATATTGCTCTTTACAGCATCGGACCTTGCTTCTATCCCCAGTCACATCTACAGCTGGGTATTCTTTTTTCTTTGGCTCCATCCCTTCATTCTTTGTGGAGTTATTTCTGCACTGATCTCCAGTAGCATATTGGGCACCTTCTGACCTGGGGAGTTCCTCTTTCAGTATCCTATTATTTTGCCTTTTCATACTGTTCATGGGGTTCTCAAGGCAATACTGAAGTGGTTTGCCATTCCCTTCTCCAGTGGACCACATTCTGTCAGATCTCTCCACCATGACCTGCCCATCTTGGGTTGCCCCACAGGCGTGGCTTAGTTTCATTGAGTTAGACAAGGCTGTAGTCCTAGTATGATTAGATTGACTAGTTTTCTGTGAGTATGGTTTCAGTGTGTCTGCCCTCTGATGCCCTCTTGCAACACCTATCATCTTACTTGGGTTTCTCTTACCTTGGGTGTGGGATTTACGTTACTGGAATACTGGTTTATTCTTGAGACGCTTCCAAGTATAAGAAGTTAGAGCTACAGTCCTAGATACACACAGTTTAAAATCCCAGCCCTTACAGTTACCTTGGACAGATTCCTTAATTTTTTTTTCCCGTGATTTCCTGTAAAATAATAATAATGTTTTGTACTTCATGGAGTTGTTAGGAAGATTAATCAATGCACATAAACTCTTAGATGGCTGTGATGGAGTGTGTGCTGAGTCATGTCTGACCCTTGTACAATAAGTAATAGGGGTAGTTATACTTGCTCAACACTATATTATTATTATTATTATTATTATTATTATATTGTATCCCATGGTGCTTTATATAAGTTTTTATTGTTGTGGTTTTCTGGTTGGACTGAAAATGTAGAAGATTAAATTAGTCATGTTCCTGAATTTATGATACATAGTCATCATTGATCCTTGCAAGATAACTTATTTTGTATGTTTATTCTTTTATTACTGTAATTCATTTCCCTTTCTCCTCCTCCTCTTTATGTTTGCCTTTATCTTTTAACATTTATTCTTTAAAAAAATTTTTTATTGAGGTATAGTTGATTTATAGTATTATATGTTTCAAGTGTACAACATAGTGTTTCACAATTTTCATTCTTCAAATTATTTATTGATTTATAAATAAAATCAATAAATCAATTAATTTAAATTAATAAATACATAAATTCAGCTGTGCTGAATCTTTAAACTGCTCGCATGGTTTCTCTAGTTGTGGCTAATGGGGCCTGCTCTCTAGCTGCTGTGCATGGGCTTCTCATCGTGGTGGCTTCTCTTGTTGCAGAGCATGGGCTCTAGGGGGTGCAGGTTTGAGTAGTTACAAAGCATGGGCTCTGGTTGTGGCACACAGTCTTACTTGTCCCATAGCATGTGGGATCTTTCTGGACCAGGGATCGAACCTGTGTACCCTCCATTGGCAGGTGGATTCTTAACCACTGGACTACCAGGGGGACATCTCATAATTCTTAAAGGTTGTACTCCAATTGTAGTTATTATAAACATTTATCTTGAAAATTAGTATTTTTCTTATTTTTTTCTTTAAATAAATCTAAATTGCATGTTTTGTTTTAGATTTTATTTCTTTTATGGTTTTTGCTTTCAACTCAGTGCTGTTTTTAAAATCCTTCATGTTACTACATGTACATGTGGTCCTTTGCTTCCAGCAGCCACACAATTCTGGTGTCTACCCATCTGTTCACCCCCTCCCACAGTGATAGGCCCACAGGTTGCCTCCAAAGCCTTGCCACCACATGTGGTGTGGCCTTCTTTAGACATTTCTCTTCCAGACCTGATTTGAGCAATTCTTTGATATATATTGGAGAAGGAAATGGCAACCCGCTCCAGTATTCTTGCCTGGAAAATTCCATGGGCAGAGGAGCCTGGCAGACTATGGTCCATAGGGTTACAAAGAGTCAGCCACGACTGAGTGAATGAGCACATTGACACATATACTCAGGAGTGGAATTTCTGGCTGCAGGGTATATGTCTACTTCATTTAAGTGTATTTCCAAATTCCTTTCCAGGGTAGCTGCCTACTCTACATTCCTGTGTTTTTTTGTATACAAGCACTAGAGTTGTCCTGCTTGGAGACCTCTTCAGTTCAGTTCAGTTCAGTTCAGTCACTCAGTCGTGTCCGACTCTTTGTGACCCCATGAATTGCAGCACGCCATGCCTCCCTGTCCATCACCAACTCCCAGAGTTCACTCAAACTCATGTCCATCGAGTCGGTGATGCCATCCAGCCATCTCATCCTCTGTCATCCCCTTCTCCTCCTGCCCCCAATCCCTCCCAGCGTCAGGGTCTTTTCCAATGAGTCAGCTCTTCGCATGGGGTGGCCAAAGTACTGGAGTTTCAGCTTCAGCATCAGTTCTTCCAATGAACACCCAGGACTGATCATCCTTTAGGATGGACTGGTTGGATATCCTTGCAGTCCAAGAGACTCTCAAGAGTCTTCTCTCCCACACCACAGTTCAAAAGCATCAATTCTTCAGTGCTCAGCTTTCTTCACAGTCCAACTCTCACATCCATACATGACCACAGGAAAAACCATAGCCTTGAGTAGACGGACCTTTGTTGGCGAAGTAATGTCTTTGCTTTTGAGTATGTTATCTAGGTTGGTCATAACTTTCCTTCCAAGGAGTAAGCGTCATTTAATTTCATGGCTGCAGTCAACATCTGCAGTGATTTGGAGCCCCCCAAAACTAAAGTCTGACACTGTTTCCACTGTTGCCTCATCTATTTCCCATGAAGTGATGGGACCAGATGCCCTGATCTTAGTTTTCTGAATGTTGAGCTTTAAGCCAACTTTTTCACTCTCCACTTTCACTTTCATCATGAGGCTTTTTAGGTCTTCTTCACTTTCTGCCAATATATTTGCTGTCAAATATGGGAAGAAGTGAGAATCCCCATGGACAGTGGAGCCTGGAGGGTTATAGTCCATAGGGCTGCAAAGAGTCAGACGCAACTGAAGCGATTTAGCATGCATATATGGGAAGAAGTATTATAAGGTAGAAGAATTAGTCTTTAATTCGTCAAATCCAGGGCACCTGGATTATAAAACAAACTATTAACGTGTACTACTAAGGTTAAACACTGCCAAATTAAACTGTTATGTGCTGTAGTTTGTAAGATGCATTCTAGCTTCAGAGATGAAAAGTGTGAAGATACGTGAGTCTGGAATTGATGAAGGAACAGTATTCTTAGCCACTCATTTATTCTCCAGAGCTTACCTATGCATTGAACATCCCATATATGAAGGTGAAAATGTCACGTTCAGCATTGAAAAAAATGAATTTTCCTGCATAGACTGTAGTGAAAATGGTTGAAAATCACAGGGAGGGTACATTTCTGCTGAATTTAACTTGTTGCTATTAACATTTAAATGACCTGATTTTAAGTTATTGAGGCTCCCGTCATCAGAAGCTTTCAAGTAGTCCTGAATGATCGAGTATCTTGAATATTATAGGTATTTCTTCTATGGAAAAAGATTGAACCCGCTGTCCAGTGTTCAATTATTAGTATGAGAATCTTGAAAAACATTGGTTGCCAGTCACAAAAGTGTGGAAACCATAGCTTAAGCAGGATAAGGATTTTGTTTCTCTGGTATAACAGAATTCTGAAAATAGGCAATTTAGACCTGGTATTTACCGTTGATATCATTAGAAACCCAGGCTCCTTTTAACCTTCTCGGTGGCTGTAAAAATAGCATGTGTTTTTCACCTCAGAATCACAGATGGCTGATCTGCCGCCACTGTTGTGCCCATGCTCTAGGCAGACATAAGGAGAAGGGTGATGGAAGAATGCAGCATATGCCAAATGAATTTGTTCTTTAAAGAGCTTTCCTAGAGCTCAAGCTGGTGACCTTGATGGACTAGGACTATATAGCATGACTACACCTAGGTGCCAGGAGAGGGAAGCTGGGAAGTGTATATTTTTAACTGGACATGTTGTTGCTGCTAATAAAAATCAGAGTTACTTGAGAAAGAGAGGCGAGTAACAGTTTTTTCCTCTCTTCAAGGTCTTTCTTAGTTCAGAAATCAGTGAATCTGTATAATCTAACATCTCTCCACACCAATATGGGAACAATACAGTGCTTACGTTTATTACAGCTTATTACTGGTGGTATGTTGTTGTTCAGTTGCCCAGTCGTGTCTAACTCTTTGTGACCCCATGGACTGCAGCACGCCAGGCTTCCCTGTCTTTCACTATCTTCCAGAGTTTGCTCAAACCCATGTCCATTGAATCGGTGATGCCATCCAACCATCTCATCCCCTGTCATCCGCTTCTCCTCCTGCTCTCAATCTTTCCCAGCAACAGGGTCTTTTCCAGTGAGTTGGCTTTTCGCATCAGGTAGCCAAAGTATTGGAGCTTCAGCATCCGTCCATGCAATGAATATTCAGGGTTGATTTTCTTTAAGATTGACTGGTTTGATCTCCTTGCTGTCCAAGGCACTCTCAAGAGTCTTTTCTGACACCAAGTTCGAAAGCATCAATTCTTTGGCGCTCAGCCTTCTTTATGGTCCAACTCTCACATCCATACATGATTACTGGAGAGACCATAGCTTTGACTAGATGGACCTTTGTCAGCAAAGTGCTGTCTCTGCTTTTTAAAACTTTTCAAAACTAATGGTATAGTTTATTACTAGGACTCATGCTGCTTTGATTTCTCCATCTCTAAAAACCCAAGCAGATTATTCACAGGATACTTTACAAGCATTGATTCTCATTACCCACTCAGCTGCTTGCTGACTGAGAGCCCTGGAAGGGGAGTTGCTCAGGCCAGGCTTGCTGATCTTAGAGGACTGTTCGGTGCACTTTTATGCACACTTATTGCTGCCTAACTCTCCTTGCTTACTCCACTTCCTTATTCCTCTCCTCCTCACACATCTAGCCTGTCAGTTTTTATTTTATTTTTTTTTAATTTTATTTTATTTTTAAACTTTATATAACTGTATTAGTTTTGCCAAATATCAAAATGAATCCACCACAGGTATAGATGTGTTCCCCATCCCGAACCCCCCTCCCTCCTCCCTCCCCATTCCATCCCTCTGGGTCGTCCCAGTGCACCTGCCCCAAGCATCCAGTATCGTGCATCGAACCTGGACTGGCAACTCGTTCCATACATGATATTTTACATGTTTCAATGCCATTCTCCCAAATCTTCCCACCCTCTCCCTCTCTCACAGAGTCCATAAGATTGTTCTATACATCAGTGTCTCTTTTGCTGTCAGTTTTTAAATGCTAAAATCTCTTTTTGTTTATCTCTCATTAATGGTCCCTGGGTTCCTCATTGCTTGGGAAGTGCTGGAGGGTGTCTCCCTAGCTTGACTGTCTCTGAGTCGAGGGACTTAAATCTAGAAGTCAGTTGAAATTGTTAAAGTTCCCACCCTGAAAAAAGCAGAAGTTTCACTCCTTGTGGTAGCAGTCTTCTTGATTTGCAGAATGGTAATTATGAGGAATGTGGTCATCATTTGTTGATTTAAGACATTTATTGAGACATGTTACCAGGAATACAGCAATGAATATGACAAGAGTCCCTTTTTTATGGAGATCACATTTAAGTGAGAGACATCATCAAACAACAAATAAGCTGTCTTCAGGGTCATGTGATACAGCATTGCTTAGCAGTGGGAATTTTCTGCTTTAGATAGGAAGTCAGCAAACTTTCTCTGTAAAGGCCTGGGCAAGACAGTAAATAGTTTAGGCTTTCCAGCTTGCATATGGTCTATTACATAGTCTTCCTTCTTCTTTTTTTTTTTTTTTTTGGCTTTTAACAACTTTATAAATGTAAAACCTGTTCCTAGCTTGTGGGCTATATAGGAACAGGACATGGGCAGGATTTGGCCCGTCAATTTGATATGTTAACCCTGCTTTCAATTGTGTGTTAGAGAAGCCGTTTGAAGAGTTTAGGCAATTGGACTTATATGTCCTGATTTCTGCTTTCAAAATGTCACTGAAGCAATAGACTAAAAGCAGGTAAGGTAGAAGAGGAAGACAGTACTAAATAATTGCCTGTGTAAGACTCCCAAGTTTTTGGCTTCATCTCCTGGAGCCATTTATTGAGAAATAGAAGGCTGGAAGAAAACTGATGTAGGAGGTAAAATATAAGTTCTGTTTTGAACACATTAAACTTTAAATGCCAATTAGACTCCCAGATGAAATTGTCACTTTGACTTTAGAGGAAAGTCCATGACTGGGGGTAGGTAGGGGGGTGTGTGTGTGTGTGTGTGTGTGTGTGTGTGTAATATACATGTAATATACATCAGCATGTGAAAGTGTTAGTTGCTCAGTGACTCTTTGCTATCCCTTGGACTGCAGTTTCGTGTGTGTATATGTGTGTGTGTGTGTGTGTGTGTGTAGTATACATCAGCATGTGAAAGTGTTAGTCGCTCAGTGACTCTTTGCAGCCCCTTGGACTGCAGCTTCCAGGCTCCTCTGTCCATAGGATTCTCTAGGCAAGAATACTGGAGTGGGGTGCCATTCCCTTCTCCAGGAGATATTCCTGACATAGGGATTGAACCCAGGTCTCCTGTATTGTAGGCATGTAAGTACCACATAAAGCTTTGTTATTGGATGATTACCTGGGGAGAGTAGAGGACCCCAAACCAAGTCAAGGGGTAGTCAAACATTAGAAATAGGATAGAGGAAAAAAATCTATCATATGAACCTGAGAAGCTTAAGAGGGTCCTGTGAGTTAAGGAAGAAAACCAAGAGGAGTATCACATAAGGTGAAAGAGGATGGAGTGGTCAACTCTGCCAAATTATGCTATCATATAAGATAAATATGCAGAAATAACCATTGGACTGGGCATTATGGAGAGGATTCATAACCTGAACAAATATTGTTATTGGAATACTACTACTACTACTAAGTCGCTTTAGTAGTGTCCGACTCTGTGTGACCCAATGGACGGCAGCCCACCAGGCTCCCCGATCCCTGGGATTCTCCTGGCAAGAACACTGGAGTGGGTTGCCATTTCCTTCTCCACTGCATGAAAGTGAAAAGTGAAAGTGAAGTCGCTCAGTAAGTGTCCAACTCTTCGTTACCCCATGGACTGCAGCCTACCAGGCTCCTCCGCCCATGGGATACTCCAGGCAAGACTACTTGAGTCGGGTGCCATTTAGTGTGGGACAAAAACCATATGAAAGTTTTATTAAGGACTGACTTATGTTAATCTGCATATTTTAAAGATAAACAAGAATTGCCTGGGTTGAAAGGGAGAGAGTAAAGAATTTTTTAAATGGACTAAGAGTCAGCTCAGATGTATCGAGACTTAAGAGAGAGCATAACATATTTGAGGAATGGTAAGCATTTATTTTGGCTAGAATAGAATTTTCTTTTAAGCTAATGACAACAGGCATGGTTGGCAAAGGCCAGGTCAAGAAGGAGTGTAGAGGGACTTCCCTAGTGGTACAGTGGGTAAGAGTCCACCTGCCAATGAAGGAGATACGGGTTCAGTCCCTGGTCCAGGATCCCACATACCATGGAGCAACTAAGCCCCAAGAGTCAGCACTACTGAGCCCAACTACTGAAGACCTTAATGCCCTAGAGCCTGTGCTCCACAACAAGAGCAGCCACCACAGCCAGAAGCCCATACACCACAACGAAGAGTAGGCCCTGCTGTCCACAACTAGAGAAAGCCCACAGGCAGCAGCGACGACCTAGCACAGCCAGAATTAAATAAATAATAAATAACTTTAAAAAGAAAAAAAGAGTAGTGTAGAATGCCATGAACTTTGGAATTTATTCGGAAGACAGTGAGGATCCTCTGAAGGATTTAACACTGGGGAAATAACATTTTTGATAGCATTTTTAAAAGATAAGGTAAAGGAAGATAGTTTTGAAGATTTGCAAAACTGAAGGCAGGGAAAGAGTAGAAAAGCATTGTCATAATCTAGGTAAGATATGACAGGGATCTAACTGAAGACTTGTCAGTGGCTGTTAAAGAGGATGGTGTAGTTGTGACACCTTTTTATGGAATAAACTCAACAATAAAAAAACAGTGATTTCTGATCAGAATAAGCAATGGGAGAGATGTATCAAATGTGACTGAGATTTTTTTGCTTTGGAGACCAAGGAGATGCAAAGAATATAAGACTAGGTGAGGTGGGTGACTAGGTTCATTTTGGACATTTGTAGCATCACCCATGTAGTAGTCAATTGAAGACATGTAGCAGTCAGATATATGGATCTACAATATATGCAGGGTCTGGCCAGGAAAAAATTACCTGGGCAAGGCACCAGCATATAAACCCCAGTTGTCAAAGAGTTTTTCAGTGAGATTAGATTAAGGGAAAAATAATCCCAATGACAGCCTGGTAAAAATCGATTTATGAGGCTTCAGATTCAAAGCATAGTTTAACAACCATTTGTATGGACAAACAGAAGGTTTTATTAAATTTGCAAATTGACCTTGTCATTTACCCTTTTCTCTTAAGATTGAAGAATTGGAGGAGAAACTTAATGATGCACTTCACCAGAAGCAGCTACTAGCCCTGAGATTAGACAACCAATTGACTTTCCAACAAAAGGATGCCAGGTAAAAGTTTTAAAAAGAAACAATACCTATTCAGCAGTTAAAAACAATGTCATTACCTATTCATGCATGTGATTATAAGCTAAAATAGAGAAATCTTAAAGACAGTTATCATTTTTACATCCAGACTAGGAAAAAACTACTTGATATAATACACAAAAATACAGAAAGCCAAAATTTGATATTCATTGAATAAATATTGCAGATATAAGTGACCCATACATGAAAATGGAAGCACTCTAAATTTATCACCACTTCACTTTCTGCCTTTCTCTCAGCTGTTTGTAAGACCTCCTCAGATAACCCTTTTGCCTTTTTGCATCACTGCCTCCTGTACAGTGTCACAAATCTCTGTCCATAGTTCTTCAGGCACTCTGTCTATCAGATCTATTCCTTTGAATCTATTTGTCACTTTCACTGCATAATCATAAGGGATTTGATTTAGGTCATACCTGAATGGTCTAGTGGTTTTCCCTACTTTCTTCAATTTAAGTCTGAATTTGGCAATAAGGAGTTCATGATCTGAGCCACAGTCAGCTCCTGGTCTTGTTTTTGCTGACTGTATAGAGCTTCTCCATCTTTGGCTGCAAAAATATAATCAATCTGATTTTGGTGTTGACCATCTGGTGATGTCCATGTGTAGAGTCTTCTCTTATGTTGTTGGATGAGGGTGTTTGCTATGACCAGTGCATTCTCTTGGCAAAACTCTGTTAGCCTTTGCCCTGCTTAATTTTGTACTCCAAGGCCAAACTTGCCTGTTAACTGCAGGTATCTCTTGACATCTACTTTTGCATTCCAGTCCCCTATAATGAAAAGGACGTCTTTTTTGGGTGTTAGTTCTAGAAAGTCTTGAAGGTGTTCAAAGAACCATTCAGCTTCTTTGGCATTACTGGTTGGGGCATAGACTTGGATTACTGTGATGTTGAATGGTTTGCCTTGGAAACAAATGAGATCATTCTGTCATTTTTGAGATTGTACTCAAGTACTACATTTTGGACTCTAGAAGAGAAATTGAAGGCAGAGGGGAAAAGGAAAGATATACCCATTTGAATGGAGAGTTCCAAAGAATAGCAAGGAGAGAGAAGAAAGTGTTCCTCAGTGATCAATGCAAAGAAATAGAGGAAAACAACAGAATGGGAAAGACTAGAAGTCTCTTCAAGAAAATTAGAGATACCAAGGGAACACTTCATGCAAAGATGGGCTCAATAAAGGATAGAAATGTTATGGACCTAACAGAAGCAGATGATATTAAGAAGAGGTGTCAAGAATAAATAGAACTATACAAAAATATCTTCATGACCCAGATAACCATGATGGTGTGATCACTCACCTAGAGCCAGACATCCTGGAATACAAAGTCAAGTGGGCCTTAGGAAGCATCACTACAAACAAAGCTAGTGGAGGTGATGGAATTCCAGTTGAACTGTTTCAAATCCTAAAAGATGATGCTTTTGAAATGCTGTACTCAATATGCCAGCAAATTTAGGAAACACAGCAGTGGCCACAAGACTGGAAAATGTCAGTTTTCATTCCAGTCCCAAAGAGGGGCAATGCCAAAGAATGTTCAAACTACCACACAATTGCACTCATCTCACGTGCTAGTAAAGTAATGCTCAAAATTCTCCAAGCCAGGCTTCAGCAGTATGTGAACCATGAACTTCCAGATGTTCAAGCTGGTTTTAGAAAAGGCAGAGGAACCAGAGATCAAATTGCCAACATCCCTTGGATCATTGAAAAAGCAAGAGAGTTCCAGAAAAAACATCTACTTCTGCTTTATTGACTATGCCAAAGCCTTTGACTGTGTGGATCACAGTAAACTGTGGAAAATTCTGAAAGAGATGGGAATACCAGACCACCTGACTTGCCTCTTGAGAAACCTATATGCAGGTCAGGAAGCAACAGTTAGAACTGGACATGAAACAACAGACTGTTTCCAAATAGGGAAAGGAGTACGTCAAGGCTGTATATTGTCACCCTGCTTATTTAACTTATACGCAGAATACATCATGAGAAATGCTGGGCTGAGTGAAGCACAAGCTGGAATCAAGATTGCCGGGAGAAATGTTAATAACCTCAAATACGCAGATGACACTACCCTTACGGCAGAAAGAGGAACTGAAGATCCTCTTGATGAAAGTAAAAGAAGAAAGTGAAAAAGCTGGCTTAATACTCAAGATTCAGAACAGTAAGATCATGGCATCTGGTTCTGTCATTTCATTGGCAGATGGGGAAATAATGGAAACAGAGACTCTATTTTCTTGGGCTCCAAAATCACTGTGGACAGTGACTGCAACCATGAAATTAAAAGATGCTTGCTCCTTGGAAGAAAAACTGTGACCTACCTAGACAGCATATTAAAAAGCAGAGACATTACTTTGCTGACAAAGGTCCTTCTAGCCAAAGCTATGGTTTTACCACTAGTCATGTATGGATGTGAGAGTTGGACTATAAAGAACGCTGAGTGCCAAAGAATTGATGCTTTTGAACTGTGGTGTTGGAGAAGACTCTTGAGAGTTCCTTGGACTGTAAGGAGATTCAACCAGTCCATCCTAAAGGAAATCAGTCCTGAATATTCATTGGAAGGACAAATGCTGAAACTGAAACTGCGATACTTTGGCCACCTGATGCAGAGAAGTGACTCATTGGAAAGGACCCTGATGCTGGGAAACATTGAAGGCAGGAGGAGAAGGGGATGACAGTATGAGATGGTTGGATGGCATTACCGACTTGATGGACAACAGTTTGAGCAAGTTCCAGGAGTTGGTGATGGACAGGGAAGCCTGGCATGCTGCAGTCCATGGGGTCACAAAGAGTTGGACACGACTGAGTGACTGAACTGTACTGAAGCAGCTGTCTTAACCTTTCTTCATTTGCTTTGTAGAAAGTATTGATATATTCTGTGGCCCTTTGGATTCTTTTGGGCTGAAGTCCCTTCTGTTTACCTGCCTACTTTCTCCAGCTCAGTTGTGCACTTATCCAAAGTTCCTTGTATTTTTCTCAATATACATACCTATGCCAATTGTGCTTACTATACTTCTATAACTTAATTAAAATTATATTTTAAAATGAATACAAAGGCATATACATTTCTTTGCAAATTATAATGAATTCTTTGGAATGATTCAATAAAAGTGAGTGACTACAAGATCATCAAATAAGTGTAAGCAAGAGATGTTTAGAGATTGGGGCAGAAATCACATCTATAAAAAATATGCTCAGATTTCTTCTCAGGTGTCTTTTTAAAAGGTCTCCTGCCATTGTAAAGAAATTGAACTTGGAAATCATGAGAAATGATTTACAGAAAAACAAGGCACATCTCCACATGATAAAAAACCTAGACCCTGGGGGAAAAATGTTTCAGATGAGTGTTAATTTCTGTATTTTAATTAGAGGTAAATGTAAAAGGAGGCATCTATTCTGTTTATGAGATTTTACTATTTAACTGATATATTAAAAAATTATCTGACCAGTTTTCAGCCACTATTCACATTAGATGAGTGTGGTTCTCAAATTTGACCATGCATCAGAGCCACCTGGAGAGCTTGTGGGAAAAGACTGCTGGGGACGCTCAGGGATTCTGTGGGTGGGCCCTAGAATTTGCATTTCTGCCAGCTTCCCAGATGATGTGAACACTGCTACTGGCTTGTGGGGAACACTTTGAAAGCCACTGCATTGGGTAATAGGGCTTCTATTCTGGTTCTTTAGACATTGATCAAATTAAATGAAGTGGGGAGACTAAATGTAGGAGACTATTGCTGTAATCCTCTTGATAGTGGTAAAAAGAGGTTGGATTCTGAATATACTTTAAAGGTAAAGCCGGTAGGATGTCCTGATAGATTCAGTGTGGGGTTTAGGAGAGAAAGAGGAATCAAGGATTGTACCAATCCTTGGCCTGAATAAATCAAAGGATGGAGTTGCTGTCAATTAAGATGATGAAACCATAATGGAATAGGTTTGTGAGTGAAGAGCAGGAGTTTAATTTGGAACATGTTGCTATTGCTAAGTCACTTTAGTCGTGTCTGACTCTGTGCAACCCCATAGATGGCAGCCCACCAGGCTCCCCCTTCCCTGGGATTCTCCAGGCAAGAACACTGGAATGGGTTGCCATTTCCTTCTCCAGTGCATAAAAGTGAAAAGTGAAAGTGAAGTTGCTGAGTTGTGTCCGACTCCTAGCGACCCCATGGACTGCAGCGGATATATATGAGAAGTCTGATCTAAAGAGATAAATCTGGGAGCCATTAGGATATACAGACAGTATTTAATTCACGAGACTGGATGAATTCCCCAAGGGAGTAAACATAGACAAGAGGAGAGGACCAAGTAATCCCAACATTAAGATAAACAAGATAAAAAGAATGGGAAAGTATCGCCAATAAAACAGGAGAAAAATGAAGAGGAAAATAATATAGTATCTGGGAAAGCAGATGAAGGAAGGAGAGGGCAGATATCTCAAGTGCTATTGATAGAGATAAAAAGAAATGAGAATTGGTTATCAACAATCTGGATTTTTCAGTTACCTGGAGATTTTGGTGGAAGCGTGGAAACCTGATTAGCCTTTGTTTAAGAGGAAAGGCAATGGAGAGAGTGCATATAGAAAACTTTTGAGAACAAAATGGGCAGTGAAATGGGGTCAAAAATTGTGGGGGCTTTTTTGTTCATTTGTTTTAAGATAGGACAAATAACAGTGTGTTTGTGTGTTGATGGGATACAGTCGTGGAGGTGGGGGGGGTGGGCAGGGATTCATATGGTCCCTTACAGCTCAAAATTTTCCAGTAGGCAACTAACCTTGTCTACTACATATACTCCTTGAGAAAGGTGCTGATTACTGTTTTCATTACCTCATTGTCTGTATTGACATTATGGTGTTTCAGTGTTACCATCTTAAATTACCTGGATAAAGACAATGAAAATTACTTCAGTGAGTAGAGTCCAAAGCAGATATATCAGATTTACACCTTAAGCAGAGGAAATGTATAATTTTATAATTTGAATTTTAAAAGTTATTAACATTTTCTATTTAATAATTTTTTTGGCTGCACACTTAGTATAACTTTATTTCGTGTTTAACTGGCTAAGTAAGAATTTAGCTGGAACCAAAAATATTGTTAAGTTGCTTATTTAATTTGATGTTATTGTAAAATAGGAACTTTGAGAAATTATGTCTCCATGATTTTTTTTAACCTTACCATACATTTTCTGATATTGTAGAAAATATCAAGAACTAATGAAACAAGAAATGGAAACTATTTTACTGAGACAGAAACAACTAGAAGAGACAAATCTTCAGCTAAGAGAGAAAGCTGGAGATATTCGTCGAAACCTGCGTGACTTTGAGTTGACAGAAGAGCAATATATGAAGCTAAAAAGTTTTCCTGAAGATCAGCTTTCTATTCCTGAATATGTATCTGTAAGTGTCTTGTATCATTAAAAACAAAAAATCTGTGTGTTTTCAGACTAAAATTTGCCATTTCCATAGTAGCCATAACTTTTGAAGTACTCAAGTGATACATTAATTTATGGCTGTGATCTGAAGGTAGTGAAATGGTGCTCAGATGACCAAATTTATTTATTTATTTATTTATTTATTTTCAGATGACCAAATTTTAAAGTGTATTGACCACTGAGCTCTGAAGTCAAGCAAATAAATGGGGTTAATGGCTGGAAGATCCATAGAAATGAATTATTTTATCATGAACTCTGGCAGTTTGTAATGTTTATAGAGATAACAGTGGTTGCCAGGGGTTAGGGACAGCAGAGGAGAGGGGAGCAGTGTGATTATGAAGGAATAGCTTGAGGGAGATGATTATGATGGATCTGTGTACGTCCAGTTCTAAATTGTGGTGTTGGTTACACGGCTATGTACAAAGGATTGATCTATGGCAGTGGTCTCAAATATTTTTAGTATCAGTATCATTTACACTCTAAAAATTATTGAGGACCTCAAATAGCTTTTGTTTATGTGAACTGTATCTGTTAATATTTATCATCATTGAAATTAAAACTGAGACATTTTTAAAACATAAGAGTACATAAGCACAAACTTCATTAGTCTTAAGAGTGATGTTATCATCACACATCGTGTAGCCACTGGCAGATGCCACTTAAGCATAGGAGTAAAACAGGCAAAACTAAACAAAGAAAAAGTACAGCAGGCAAAAAATATTAGTCTTACTAAGATGGACTGGAATGGGTGAATTTAACTCAGATGACCATTATATCTACTACTGTGGGCAGGAATCCCTTACAAGAAATGGAGTAGCCATCATAGTCAACAAAAGAGTCTGAAATGCAGTACTTGGATGCAGTCTCAAAAACGACAGAATGATCTCAGTTCGTTTCCAAGGCAAACCATTCAGTATCACAGTAATCCAAGTCTATGCCCCGACCGGTAACGCTGAAGAAGCTGAAGTTGAACAGTTCTATAAAGACCTACAAGACCTTCTAGAACTAACACCCAAAAAAGATGTCCTTTTCATTATAGGGGACTGGAATGCAAAAGTAGGAAGTCAAGAAACACCTGGAGTAACAGGCAAATTTGGCCTTGGAATACGGAATGAAGCAGGTCAAAGGCTAATAGAATTCTGCCAAGAGAATACACTGGTCATAGCAAACACCCTCTTCCAACAACACAAGAAAAGACTCTGCACATGGACATCACCAGATGGTCAACACCAAAATCAGATTGATTATATTCTTTGCAGCCAAAGATGGAAAAGCTCTGTACAGTCAGCAAAAACAAGACCAGGAGCTGACTGTGGCTCAGATCATGAACTCCTTATTGCCAAATTCAGACTTAAATTGAAGAAAGTAGACAAAACCACTAGACCGTTCAGGTATGACCTAAATCAAATCCCTATGACTATACAGTGGAAATGAGAAATAGATTTAAGGGACTAGATTTGATAGAAAGAGTACTTGATGAACTGTAGACGGAGTTTTGTGACATTGTACAGGAGGCAGGGATCAAGACCATCCCCAAGAAAAAGAAATGGAAAAAGCAATTTGGCTGTGTGAGGAGGCTTTACAAATAGCTGTGAAAAGAAGGGAAGCGAAAAGCAAAGGGAGAAAAGGAAAGATATACCCATTTGAATGCAGAGTTCCAAAAATAGCAAGGAGGGATAAGAAAGCCTTCCTCAGCAATCAATGCAAAGAAATAGAGGAAAACAACAGAATGGGAAAGACTAGAGATCTTTTCAAGAAATTTACAGATACCAAGGGAACATTTCATGCAAAGATGGGCTCAAAAAAGGACAAAAATGGTACGGACCTAACAGAAACAGAAGATATTAAGAAGAGGTGGCAAGAATATACAGAGCTGTACAAAAAAGATCTTCATGACCCAGATAATCAGGATGGTGTGATCACTCACCTAGAGCCAGACATCCTGGAATGTGAAGTCAAGTGGGCCTTAGGAAGCATCACTGCAAACAGAGCTAGTGGAGGTGATGGAATTCCAGTTGAGCTATTTCAGATCCTGAAAGATGATGCTCTGAAAGTGCTGCACTCAATATGCCAGCAAATTTGGAAAACTCAGCAGTGGCCACAGGACTGGAAAAGGTCAGTTTTCGTTCCAATCCCAAAGAAAGGCAATGCCAAAGAATGCTCAAACTACCACACAATTGCAGTCATCTCACACACTAGTAAAGTGATGCCTAAAATTCTCCAAGCCAGGCTTTAGCAATATGTGAACTATGAACTTCCAGATGTTCAAGCTGGTTTTAGAATAGGCAGAGGAACCAGAGATCAAATTGCCAACATCCGTTGGATCATCAAAAAAGCAAGAGAATTCCAGAAAAACATCTATTTCTGCTTTATTGACTATGCCAAAACCTTTGACTGTGTGGATCACAATAAACTGGAAAATTCTGAAAGAGATGGGAATACCAGACCACCTGACCTGCCTCTTGAGAAACCTGTATGCAGGTCAGGAAGCAACAGTTAGAACTGGACATGGAACAACAGACTGGTTCCAAAGAGGAAAAGGAGTACATCAAGGTTGTCACCCTGCTTATTTAACTTATATGCAGAGTACATCATGAGAAATGCTGAGCTGGAAGAAACACAAGCTGTAATCAAGATTGCTGGGAGAAAAATCAATAACCTCAGATATGCAGATGACACCCACCCTTATGGCAGAAAGTGAAGAAGAACTAAAGATCTTCTTGATGAAAGTGAAAGAGGAGAGTGAAAAAGTTGGCTTAAAGCTCAACATTCAGAAAACTAAGATCATGGCATCTGGTCCCATCACTTCATGGGAAATAGATGGGGAAACAGTGTCAGACTTTATCTTTCTGGGCTCCAAAATCACTGCAGATGGTGATTGCAGCCATGAAATTAAAAAGACGCTTACTCCTTGGAAGGAAAGTTATGACCAACCTAGACAGCATATTGAAAAGCAGAGACATTACTTTGTCAACAAAGGTCCATCTAGTCAAGGCTATGGTTTTTCCAGTGGTGGTCATGTATGGATGTGAAAGTTGGACTATAAATATGAAAGCTGAACACCAAAGAATTGATGCTTTTGAACTGTGGTTTTGGAGAAAACTCTTGAGAGTCTCTTGGCTGCAAGGAGATCCAACCAGTACATCCTAAATGAGATCAGTCCTGGGTGTTCATTGGAAGGACTGATGTTGAAGCTGAAAATCCAATACTTTGGCGGCCACCTGATGCAAAGAGCTGACTCATTTGAAAAGACCCTGATGCTGGGAAAGATTTAGGACAGGAGGAGAAGTGGATGACAGAGGATAAGATGGTTGGATGGCATCACCGACTCAATGGACAAGGGTTTGGGTGGACTCCGGGAGTTGGTGATGGACAGGGAGGCCTGGCGTGCTGCGGTTCATGGGGTCGCAAAGAGTCGGACATGACTGAATGACTGAACTGAACTAGACAAATAGTTTTGATCCCGTGGATTTACTGAAAGTGTCTCAGAGTGGCAGCAGTGGAGTGCGGGTCCCAAGAGCACACATCCCACCACACTGCAAGTTTGTGATACACAGAAGTCATTTCACCCTAAGAGGCTTGAAAGTTTTCATCTGTAAAAGGCTAAATAATAATAACAGTGTCTTTATTCAATATCTTATAATAATATAAGATGAAAAAGAATCAGAAAGAGTATATATATATATATATATATTTATGTGTAACTGAATCATCTTGCTGTACACCTGAAACTAACAGAACATTGTAAATCAACTACTTCACGTAAAAAAAAAATAATAAATTAACAACACTTTTCTGTTGAGGTAATTGTGAAGATTAAGTGTGAATATGTACGTAGAAAGCTTAATAGTGCTTAGAACTTAGTAAACACATAGTAAATATTATCTATTATTTTTGCTGGAGTGGTGATTGCCTCTCTTGATTCTCATTTGGATTAGATTTCCAGATTAATAATTTCCTATAAAATGGAGTACTGTTTTGTTTGTCTAGCTTTTTATTTAACTAGGCAATGGCGCCCCACTCCAGTACTCTTGCCTGGAAAATCCCATGGATGGAGGAGCCTGGTAGGCTGCAGCCCATGGGGTCGCTAAGAGTCAGACACGACTGAGCGACTTCACTTTCACTTTTCATTTTCCTGCATTGGAAAAGGAAATGGCAACCCACTCCAGTGTTCTTGCCTGGAGAATCCCAGGGATGGCAGAGCCTGGTGGGCTGCTGTCTGTGGGGTTGCACAGAGTCAGACACGACTGAAGTGACTTAGCAGCAGCAGCTCAAGCATAAATTTTTCTGCCTCCAGTACTGTCCAAAACCAATGGTAATCTCAAGTGCTGTCATTGAGGCTCTTTATTCATCATAGCTGGAAAGTATTCCATTAGTGGCAGTCATATATATTTTTGTTCTCTGGTTTGTTCTTTGTCTTATCTTTTGTTTTCCGACAGTGTTGTCCTAATTAGTTAATTATACACAGATTCTTTGTGTTAAGTAGTAGCTTAGTACTGGCCTCTTACCAAATGTGGTACTCCTCCAATACAGCAATACATTAAGGAGTTTCAGATTGTATGACTGTACAGTAATTAGTCCTTACTTGCCCTCTCCTAATTTGCAGATAGCTTAGTTTTGTAGAAACTTGTCAGATGGAACACTTTACTAAGTTAGGGCAGGCAAATTCCCCTGAGAGAATTGAGAGTGGAAAGAGAAATCTGAACTGAATGGGAATAGTGACATGAAGGATACCTCCTGATTATTTATCCCTTTCACGGCATTGGTAGTAAGTAGAGCTTCACCCAGAGCCTAGGATGGTGCTAGTGGTTTAGTTGCTAAGTTGTTTCTGACTCTGCGACCCCGTGGACTGTAGCCCACAGGGCTCCTCTCTCCATGGGATTCTCCAGGCAAGAATACCGGAGTGGGTTGCCATTTCCTTCTCCAAGGCTTTTCA
Source organism: Bubalus bubalis (assembly GCF_019923935.1). Lineage (NCBI taxonomy): Eukaryota > Metazoa > Chordata > Mammalia > Artiodactyla > Bovidae > Bubalus > Bubalus bubalis. Next base: position 42,192,196 of record NC_059169.1, on the reverse strand, counting down.
TATACGTAGATTTAGGCGCTGGGGACAGAGCAGTGCACAGACCAGACCAATACTCCTGTCCTCCCAGAGATCACACTCCTGTGGAGCAACACACACAGCGAACTGAACCAAGGAGCGTGTTTGTCATAAATGGTGTGGAGAAAAGAGCAGAGTGAAAAGTAGGGACTGCTGTCACGGAAGGTACTGTATTAAATCAGGTTAGGCGAGGGAATTCCCTGCAGTCTAGTATTAGGACTCCATGCTCGCACTGCCACGGGCCTGGGTTCAATACGTGATTGAAGAACTAAAAGCCCTCAAGCAGCGTAGCCTGGCCAAAAAAAAAAAAAAAAAAAAAAAAATATATATATATATATATCAGGGGAGTCAGGGAAGGTTTTACTGATAAGGTCATATCTGATCAGAGACCTGAAGGGAGTGAAAGCATGAGCCATACATTTGCATGTGGGGAAGAGCTTGCTTTCCTATCAGAGGAAATAGCAAGAGCAAAACTTTTGAACACTTGATATGTTCAGGAAATAAGCTGATAGTGTAGAATGAGCTGTAGTAGGAGGTAAGAAGTAAGGAGGAAGTGGAGTATTGATAGAAGAGAGGAAAGAGAGACTGTGTCAGGGCCGGGGACTTATAGATAATCTGGGCCTTGAAGGGACTAAATTGAACTCAAAGTATTATAGTCAGGGTCAATTAAAGACCATCTTGTTTTAGTTTGAACAAACAAAATTTAATGTATAGGCATATAATCTGAAACCCCTTAACACCTTCCTTTATTACCTTAATACTTTTATTTATACTACTGATAATTGAGAGTGCTATTAATTAGCAAATTTTAATTATAATTTGCATTGCACAACTGCTTATTGATTTTTTTTTTTTTTTTTAAGATTCGGTTCTATGAACTAGTGAATCCATTGAGAAAGGAAATCTGTGAACTACAAGTGAAAAAGAATGACCTGGCAGAAGAATTAAGTGCAAACAAAGGTCAACTGAAACAACTGACTGAGGTTTGTCTAATTTTGATCCCTGGTGGTAAGAGACTCCAAGGAGGGCTTAAGATTTGTGATAAGGAATATAAAAGTCAGTGATAGAAAAATGGGACTTGAGCATGCTGACTGCTATGATTCTTCATAAGTAGTGGGAAGGAGATGAGACTGCAAATAGCCATCTTAAAGATTGATAGGGTACCTCCATGATACTGACCTGTAATCCCCAGCTGAGTGTTTTGTTCTTGTAATTCATTTCATTCTCAGTTCTTCATTACAGATCCACCCTGTGGGTGATATGAAAGGGAGCCTGGTCCATTTATTAGTCATCTAGTCTCTTCATCAAATACAGTTACTTCCCCTAATACCTGTTCAGAGCACGTGCTCTGATACTAGCATCCATCCCTGTGAGGCCTGGTGCCATGCCATGCCAGCGGTGAAGACAAGTGTCTGCCCTTCCAGAGTTCAAATTCTAGTAAGGCAGAGTTACACCTTAGATGAGATCTTGACACTCATTTTTTGTGTGACCTTGAGCAAGTCATTCAGTGTTTCCTGCTCTGTCAAATGGAGAAAATAATCTTATTTTCCTCATTTCATTGAAGTGCCCACACTTCTGTTTCAAAGTAAAAATGTGATTTTTAGTAAAGTTGCATATAAATAGCTATTTTGTGTCCTACTTAAGGGCAACTTTTACCAAAGGTCTACTTTCCAGAAATAAAGTATTGTACTTTAATTTATATGTTGATGCTCTGATTTGCGGCACTGTTAGTGCTGGATGGAATCTACTTCTGTTGTTAGTCTAGAGCCACTATTGCAGGCAAATGAAGGCTCAGCTTCCTTCTTCTGGTGGGAGCGCTGAAGTCATCAGGAGCGATGCCAGAGGGCCCTACACGGGTCCACTGTGGTGGTTTTTTCTGCTGCTAACCTGCCTCAGTGTTGTGCACACTTACAGAGATAGCTCTTAATTTTAAAAAATTTGCATCCAGAGTCACAATTATAAAGGACAAAGTTAGAAGGCCTCCGTTTGTCTTCTAACTAATTTTGCAGCCTTGGGCAAGCCATCTACTTTCTGTTGTGTCTGTTAAATGGCCAGGGTCTTGGTGGCGGTGGCACAGGGTTTGTCAGGGACAAGGCAGACGAGTTTTCAGACTTGGTTCTGCCGCACCTTCTGGCACCTCAGCATCCATCAAGGACTTCTTGTATTTTAGAGGGGGTCTGAAGAGCTCTCTATCCTCATTTCTATCAAACCACCTCTTTTTAAAATCACTTTTGACATTTGGGGATTCTACAAGTGATTTCTCCTGAACAAAGGATTCTTTGACCGCCCCCCCCCCCACCCCAAAAAGTCTTGAATCTCTAAAATTGTCATGTTTTTTCTGTGTGGTAAAGCAAGTCTCTCTACTCTCAAGGATCAGTAATGGCATTGTATCCCAGATTTTAGTTTGTTTCAACCTTACTAACACCTTTAGTGTTTTATTGACATGAAAGCACAGATAATTAACACTGGTTTCATTCGTAGGGTCCCTGAGTGTTTTTAGTGCACTGCTGCTGCTGCTGCTGCTGCTAAGTTGCTTCAGTCGTGTCCGACTCTGTGCGACCGCATAGACGGCAGCCCACCAGGCTCCTCCGTCCCTGGGATTCTCCAGGCATAATTCTTAAACACAGAAGCAGTTTTATTTGTGAACATGTTCGGCTTCTCCAGAAAAAACAAACCCAACAGGATATATAAATATTTATGGATAGAGATATATTTTAAGAAACTTGCTCACATAGTTGTAGTAAACTATGTGCAAGCTTATGTGCATGCGTGCTAGATCGCTTCAGTCGTGTCCGGCTCTTTGCACCCCTATGGACTGCAGCCCACCAGGCTCCTCTGTCCATGGGATTCTCCAGGCAAGGATACTGGAGTTGGTTGCCACGCCCTCCTCCAGGCGATCTTCTAGACCCAGGGACTGAACCTACCTCTTTTACATCTCCTGCATTGGCAGGTGGGTTCTTTACCACTAGCGCCACCTACCTGCGAAGCCCCTGTAGAGGCTTGGCGAGTCCAAAATCTTAACAGCGTAAGCTGGCAGCCTGGAAATTCAAGAGGAGGTTGCAGTTTAAGTCCAAAGACTATCTGCTGACAAAATTCCTTCTTGTTCAGTCTCAGTTTTACTAAGGCCTTAACTGATTGGATGAGGCCCATATGGGAGGTAAACTGCCGTTCTCAAAGTCTGCTGGTTTAAATGTTAATCTCAGCTTAAAAAATGCCTTCACAGAAACATCTAATATAACGTTTGACAAAATATTTAGGTACCATGGTCTAACCAAATTGACATAAAAAATTAACCATCACAGAACTTTTCTATCGACAAGTTTGCTTCTTAAAGTTTTATCACCTTTCAGCTAAAAATATAATCCTATGTCTTAAAACTCTTCCTGAATTTCATACTATAAAGGGAAAATTGAATCACATTCAGGAAAAAGCTGTTAAATAATGCCTTCTATCTATAATAAAAGATCCTAGAAACTCAGAGAATATGGTTTAAACATAATGGAATTACTTTTGTATTGAAACCACCCTTAAAGTTAGATTTTCTGCTCTGTCAAGGGCCTAGTACAGGTCAACTTACCCAACACAAAGAAAACATAGAATGAATATTTTTATTTTGTTTATATTTTTTATTTTTATTTTTTGGCTATGCCATGTGGGATCTTAGTGGGATTTTGTTTCCTGACCAGGAATCGAACCTGTGCCCCCTGCAGTGGAAGTGCAGAGCCTTAACCACTGGACCACCGAGGAATATTGGTGGTCCACCCTAGACTGAATATTTTTAAATGAAAAGTCAAACCAGCAAGGTCCTTTTTTTTTATAAGGGTATAGTGAATCAATGTTTAATATTTAATGTTAAAAGAAATTTGGCACTATTTTGTGGAGGTTTATTTTTTGAGGTGGTTTGTTATATTATTTACTGCTTTGATATTTGGGGAATTCAGAGATACTAGTTTAAGTTTCATCTCTGCAGTTTGATGATGGTGTGATGATCTTGCTTAAAGAACTTAGTCTTCTCTATCCCTTCAGTTCCCATGATAAAAATACGGATGAGAATATGTAACGCCTCCCTCACTTACATGGTCATTATTATTAGAATAAAATTCAGTCAATAAATATTCACTGTACATCTGTTATGTGCCAAGCATTGTTATAGATATGTGGGGTACCTCAGTGAATAAAACAAAGATCTCTGGCTTTGTGAAAATTATATTTTAAAAGGAGTGCAGGGAAACAAACAGTAAACATTATATTAGAAAGGAAGCACAAAGTAAACTATCAAATTTACAGACAGCAAAGTTTTTGAGGGGTAGAATACTGTTACCAGTAAGGCAAACTGGAGGACCATCTCAGAAGATAAGTAAACATTATAACCTATAATAATAGGTGTTTTCTTTTATACATCTCATAGCTTATGATCCCAAAATTAGCACATTCAAAAATGATTAGCAGCCCTGCTGCTGCTGCTGCCAAGTCGCTTCAGTCGTGTCCGACTCTGTGCGACCCCATAGACGGCAGCCCACCAGGCTCCCCCGTCCCTAGGATTCTCCAAGCAAGAGTACTGGAGTGGGTTGCCATTGCCTTCTCCGAGAAGCCCTAGAGAGTGTAATTTTTTCTGTTTTATTAAGAAAGTTTTCAAGCAATAGATAACTAGAAAAAATTTTACAGGGAACACCTAATTTCTGCCTGATAATTTATACTTACCTTAATCTGTCCATCCACCAGTAACATTTATTTTATGAGAAATTGCCGGATTTTTTTTTTAATGTATCAATAGTTCCTTTATATTGTTGGGGAATATTTAATTGTATGGATATATTCATTCTCCCTTGATGGGTATTTGAGTTATTTCCACTTTGAACACATTATAAGTGAAGCTGCTCCAGACTTTTGAACATTGGCTTTGTGTGGACATACATTTTTGTTTTTTCTTAGGTAAAATTTAAGAGTGATATTTTTTACTTCTAGATTTCTATGTGTTGTTTATTATTGTTTTTATAGCTCTGGTATTTGTTTTTTCATTATGAGCATATTTTCCTTTATACCACTGAGAATAGTTAAAACCTCTACTTGAAAATCTTTCTCTGCCAATTCCAAAATCTGGGTCACCTCGGAGTTGGTTTTTGTTGATTGTCTTTTCTTTTAAGAATGGGTCACGTTTTCCTGTTTCTTCAAAGGTCAAGTAACTTTTTAAATTGTTTATTTAAATCATAGAGTAAATGTAGATCTTAACAGTACAACTGCTATGTTGGATAGACTGCATTTTGACAGTTACTGATGTTTTTGTTGTAGCAGGAATTTAACTAATTTATACTCAAGCTGTATACTCTGTCTCTTGGGCAGCACGCGAAATTTCAGTTGAGGTGTTTTTTTTTTTTTTTTTTTTTTTTGGCCTAAGTAGGACTGCTTGGGTCTGTCCTACCTATATGTTGTTCAGAGGTCAGCCAGATATTTGGCAGAGGCTTCCCTGGTGGTTCAGAGGTTAAAGCGTCTGCCTGGAATGCAGGAGACCTGGGTTCAATCCCTGGGTTGGGAAGATTCCCTGGAGAAGGAAATGGCAACCCCTCCAGTACTCTTGCCTGGAGAATCCCATGGAGGGAGGAGCCTGGTAGGCTGCAGTCCATGGGGTCGCAAAGAGTTGGACACGACTGAGCGACTTCACGACACGACATGATGATCCACAGAATGGAGTTTCCCTTCTCTGTCTCTAGAATTCCCTCCTCACTTTAGAGCATCTGAGTTACCCATACTCTGTTTTCTGGTTCTTCAAGCTAGAAAGATGAAGGATTTTCTCTTATACATTTGTCATCTTACTTGGCACGTGGTAGCTCTGCCTTCCAGCTAAAAGGCTTTTTTTTTTAAAGGAGACACCAGGAAATTCACCCAGTGCTGTTCCATTCTTCCTCTTGTAGATTATATCCCTCCAGAATCTGCCTGATTTGGGTCACTTTCTTATGCATTCAGGTGGTGGTTGTATATTTTGCCAGAATTTGAGATTGTATTGCTAGTAGGGTTGGTCAGATGGAACTTACAGATTCATCACCAGAAATGGAACCCCCTTACAATTTTGTCTGAAACACAAGTGAAGAAAAAGAAAATACATTCTGTGCATGTGAAATATTTGGCTTTGAAACCCACTGTTTTCTCTAAAAAGAACCTTGGCTTTGTTAGTCTTTCTTTCAACATTTTTAACTTTGTACTGACAGGGGTGATGACTCATGAGGCATTATTTGTTGTTGTCCTGTTGCTAGGTAGTGTCCAGCTCTTTGTGACCCCATGGACTGCAGCACATCAGGCTTCCCTGTCCTTCACTGTCTCCCGGAGTTTGCTCACATTCATGTCCATTGAGTCTGTGATGCTGTCTAACCATCTTATCATCTGCCGCCCTGTTCTCCTCTTGCAGTCTTTCCCAGCATCCAGTCTTTTCCAGTAAGACAGTTCTTTGCATCAGGTGGTCGAAGTACTAGAGCTTCAGCTTCAGTATCCGTCCTTCAGTGAATATTCAGGGTTGATCTCCTTTAGGATGGACTGGTTGGATCTCCTTGCAGTCCAAAGGACTCTCAAGTACCACAATTCAAAAGCATCAATTCTTCGGCACTTAGCCTTCTTAATGGTCCAACTTTCACATCTGTTCATGACTACTGGAAAAACCATAGCTTTGACTATACAGACTTTTCTTGACAAAGTGATGTCTTTGCTTTTTAATATGCTATCTAGGTTTCTCATAGGCATTATTAGGGGAAATATTAAAAGTAAAATAAAATGCATCACTAGACCTTGAACAAAATGTACAGTTTTGGACATTGTGACTTTGGTTGTTTGCACATCTTATTTATTAATAATTATTGACTTCCTTATATAGCTATAAAGTTCAGAGTTTAGAAACTAAAATCTGGTATTTGGGTAACCGAGTTGACTATCTAAGGACATACACAGATTAAGATAGGTCAAATGAACCCCAACAGCTGGGGAAAATGTAATTGAAGTTCATAGAAATCACAAAATCATGAAATCACAAAAGGTGAGGATTGACTTGCAAGAGAAGAAACTCAGGACAAATACACGAGGGTGGTATTATTTCATAGAACAGATCAGTTCAGTCACTCAGTCATGTCCGACTCTTTGTGACCCCATGGACTGCAGCCTGCTAGGCTCCCTGTCCATCACCAACTCCCAGAGCTTACTCAAGCTCATGTCCATTGAGTTGGTGATGCCACCAACCATCTCATCCTCTGTTGTCCCTTTCTCTTCCTGCCTTCAGTCTTTCCAAGCATCAGGGTCTTTTCAAATGAGTCAGTTTTTCACATCAGGTGGCCAAAGTGTTGGAGTTTCAGTTTCAGCATCAGTCTTTCCAGTGAATATTCAGGACTGATCTCCTCTAAGATTCACTGGTTGGATCTTCTTGCAGTCCAAGGGACTCTCAAGAGGCTTCTCCAACACTGCAGTTCAAAAGCATCAGTTCTTCGGCGCTCAGCTTTCTATAAAGAAACTCTCACATCCATACATGACTGCTGGAAAAACCCACAGATATGAGATAAAAAACTGATTTAGAAATGTAGTAGAATGTGATTTTTTGACCTTTAAAAAATAGAACATAAAACAAGTAGTAAATTAATAGAAACTTAAAAGAGGAAGCAACAGTTGACAAACATAAATGCCTCAAAAATGACAGGATCATGACAGTCCCATGTATACTAAGAGAAACTAAGATATTTGTTAGTTGTGTCTCTGAGTTTTGTAACTGGGAGTTAGGGAAACAAACTTTCCACTCTACTAAGACTGTGGGATTAAGTTTGTCTTTTCCAAAATGATCTTAATTTTCTTTACCACGTGGTGGCAGCATATATCCATTGATTTCTGTAATCAGTTTGGGCTACTCAAAAAATACTGTCATTGCCAAAGCTTTACTGTGTTACCTTATTTTCCTTTATATTTCTTATTTCATATCTGTTTCCTTAAACCAATCAAATACTATGTCTTCCTAATAAAATTCAGTTGATCTATAACTGGGAGATAGAATTTTAAGAAGCAAACTTTTTTGGCATAATATGCCAGATCAAAGATGTCTCAGTTATTAACCCCAATATCATAATTATACCTAACAGATACATTCAGAGATGTTAAAGCCCCACAAGTACACAGTTAGTTATGCTTTTATTCATATATTCTGCTACCTCATGGCAGATATGAGGTGAAAAACTAATTTAGAAACGTAATAGAAGGTGATTTTTTGACCTTTAAAAAAGAAGTCACCAATTTTAGTAGATTTCTTAAATTTTCTTTCATTAATTTTTTCTACATCTTTAGTTATTTGGAAATAATATCTATTGTAGATACTAACACTGGAAAATAAGGCTCATCTTTTACTTCAAGTTTAGAGTCTTTAAGTGTCAGTAACATAGTCTAATTATAGCATATTTTGAGCTGTTATGTATGTGAACTTGTGTATAGTACTTAGTGTTTTCATAAGTGCTGTACTTTTATTTTCTATTTATGAAATCTCTTTGTAACAGGTCAGAATTCTGGTCCAGTGCATGTAGTTAAGCTATTTGCAGCTGTTATGCTATTGTAGAGTTATTTTCAGCATGCTTCTTTCATTTCAAAAGAAATAAATGCTAATACCAATAAGGCATTAATGAGTCTGTGTGCAGTGACATTAAGTTTCATGTTGTTTAGTCCCAAACTTATGTCTGAATCTCTAGCTATCCCATGGACCATAGCCTTCCAGGCTCCTCTGTCCATGGGATTTCCCAGGCAAGAATACTGGAGTGGGTTGCCATTTCCTTCTCCAGGGGATCTTCCCAGACCAGGGATCGAACCCACATCTCCTGCATTGGCAGCCAGATTCTTTACCACTGAACCACCAGGGAAGCCCAAAGTTCCATAGGGAAATGATGAAATATTTTTCTCTTATGAGAGCTTTGGTAACTAGGAAACAAAAGTGTTTTGTTCAAAGAACTTCCTTGTTTCGGAAACATAGTTACATTTGTTGAGAAAACTTCTGCAAGATTACCTTGAGGCTCATCTTAAGTATTCATACCTGAATAATCCTGTCTTTATTTGAATGAAAATGAAGTATTTCATTAATGATACATACTTGTGATTCAGGTATTTTTTTCATTTCAGGGATTAATTTAACTGTTTGTTTTCTGAAGTTTCTTTTTTGTCCTGCCCAAAGATGAATTTAAAATTCCCTTGTTAGATACATGCTATGATGATACTCATCAGTTATACTTATTTTAGAGTATCTGACAAATTCATTCAGTTCAGTTTAGTCGCTCAGTCGTGTCCCCATCTCTTTAAGAATTTTCCAGTAATAGTTTTGCCTCTCTATATTACATTTAAGTTGAATACGCGCTCCTTAAAACTTAGATTCCTAGATACTTTGGTAAGTTCTGATTTTGATTTGAGATGAAGTTAAGAATCTCAATTTAAATCAACAGCCTAGGATTTTATTGTGGCAGGTTCATGGACTGTGCACACAAGTCTGTTTTGTTGTTGTTGTTTACTTCAGTTCAGTTCAGATCAGTCGCTCAGTCGTGTCTGACTCTTTGCGACCCCATGAATCGCAGCACACGAGGCCTCCCTGTCCAACACCAACTCCCGGAGTTCACTCAGACTCACGTCCATCGAGTCATTGATGCCATCCAGCCATCTCATCCTCTGTCGTCCCCTTCTCCTTCTGCCCCCAATCCCTCCCAGCATCAGAGTCTTTCCCAATGAGTCATCTCTTCGCATGAGGTGGCCAAAGTACTGGAGTTTCAGCTTTAGCATCATTCCTTCCAAAGAAATCCCAGGGCTGATCTCCTTCAGAATGGACCAGTTGGATCTCCTTGCAGTCCAAGGGACTCTCAAGAGTCTTCTCCAACACCACAGTTCAAAAGCATCAATTCTTCGGTGCTCAGCTTTCTTCACAACCCAACTCTCACATCCATATATGACTACTGGAAAAACCATAGCCTTGACTAGACGAACCTTTGTTGGCAAAGTAATGTTTCTGCTTTTTAATAGGCTGTCTAGATTGGTCATAACTTTCCTTCCAAGGAGTAAGCATCTTTTAATTGCATGGCTGCAGTCACCATCTGCAGTGATTTTGGAGCCCCCCAAAATAAGGTCAGCCACTGTTTCCACTGTTTTACTGTGTAGATCATAACAAATTGTGGAAAATTCTTAAAGAGATGGGAATACCAAACCACCTTACCTATCTTCTAAGAAACCTGTATGTAGGTCAAGAAGCAGCAGTTAGAACAGAATATGGAACAATGGACTGGCTCAAAATTGGGAAAGGAGCATGATAAGCCTGACTATTGTCATTCTGCTTGTTTAACTTATATACAGGATATGTCATGAGAAATGCCAGGCTGGATGACTCACTAACTGGAATCAAGATTGCTGGGAGAAATATCAACAACTTCAAATATGCAGATAATACCACTTAATGGAAGAAAGTAAAGAGAACCTAAACAGCCTCTTGATGAGGGTTGAAAGAGGAGAGTGAAAAAGCTGGCTTAAAACTCAGCATTCAAAAAACTAATATCATGGCATCCAGTCCCCTCATTTCATGGCAAATAGAAGGGAAAAAAGTGGAAGCAGTGACAGATTTTATTTTCTTGGGCTCCAAAATCACTGTGGACAGTGACTGCAGCCATGAAATTAAAAGATGCTTGCTCCTTGGAAGAAAAGCTACAGCAAACCTAGACAAGATATTAAAGAGCAGAGACATCTGTTTGCCGACAGAAGTCTGTATAGTCAAAGCTATAGTTTTTCCAGTAGTCATGTATGGATGTGAGAGCTGGACCATAAAGAAGGTTAGCACCAAAGAATTGATGCTTTTGAACTGTGTTGCTGGAGAAGACTCTTGAGAGTCCCTTGGACTGCAAGCAGATCAAACCAGTCAATCCTGAAGGAAATCAGCCCTGAATATTCATTTAAAGGACTAATGTTGATGCTAAAGATCCAATACTTTGGCTATAGACTTCTACGTATCAGAGGATGAGATGGTTGGATGGCATCATTGACTCAGTGGACATGAGTTTGAGCAAGTCTTGTGGGATAGTGAAGGACAGGAAAGCCTGGCGTACTGCAGTTCATGGGGTTGCAAAGAGTCAGACAGACTTAGCAATTAAACAACAACAATAATCAAGAAACATAATTAAAGAAAAGGGTTTTAGAAAAACAAGGAGAAATTAATAAAAGTATAGTAATGATAGGAAAGTTTATAATGTACTTCCTTCTGAATTGAATATATCTTATAGACATAAAAATGAGTCAGGGCTAGAAGAAATGAGGCAATCAATAATTTTGATTTAGTTGTTATAATAGAGTTTAAAATTCCTTGGCCAGGGGATAATTTTTTTTTTAATGTCAATAAAGGGTTGTCTGTCCCCCTGGCTGTCCAGTGCTTAGGGTTTAATTCCTCCTAGTACTTTGCCAACAAAGGTTCGTCTAGTCAAGGCTATGGTTTTTCCTGTGGTCATGTATGGATGTGAGAGTTGGGTTGTGAAGAAAGCTGAGCGCTGAAGAGTTGATGCTTTTGAACTGTGATGTTGGAGAAGACTCTTGAGAGTCCCTTGGACTGCAGGGAGATCCAACCGGTCCATTCTGAAGGAGATCAGCCCTGGGATTTCTTTGGAAGGAATGATGCTAAAGCTGAAACTCCAGTACTTTGGCCACCTCATGCGAAGAGTTGACTCACTGGAAAAGACTCTGATGCTGGGAGGGATTGGGGGCAGGAGGAGAAGGGGACGACAGAGGATGAGATGGCTGGATGGCATCGCTGACTCGATGGATGTGAGTCTCAGTGAACTCTGGGAGTTGGCGATGGATAGGGAGGCCTGGCATGCCGCGATTCATGGGGTTGCAAAGAGTCATACGGGACTGAGCGACTGATCTGATCTGATCTGAGGGGATCTAAGATCCCATAAGCTACATAGGGTGGCCAGTAAATTAATTAATTAATTAAATTCAATGGAAAGTTTACAAAACTATCATGTATATACTTGGCCACATAGTGAAAGAGTTAAATGTTAGGGACAGATTTAATAGTTCCTATTTTTATTTTAATTTAGTAGTGGTCATTTAAAGGGGACTGGCAATAAAATTGGAAATTAAACATTTTTTTTAGGTCAAAAGTAATAAACAAGAAAAACACTTTTTAGATCATAGAATAAGTAAAAATATGAAAACAAGAACATTTTACATCAAAATCTTTTAGACTTATTTAAAGCTGTGCCAGAGGAAAATCTGTAGCCTTAAATTACCTTTATAATTAAAGAGAAGGATGAAAAATAAAAGCATATAGTAGTCAATTTTAGAAAGAAAAAAGAACAGTAAAAATAAGGAGTTTGGAATTATTGGACATTAATTAATACTGCCTGTAGCTCTGTGGTGACAGTCTTAAAAACTGAAAGAAATGTCCCAACAAAATGTAGATTACCACAATAAGTAGAAGTGGAGAACTTGAGAGAAGAATTACCACAGAGGTATTACACAGTGAATTCTTCAATCACCAGTCGTGTCTGATGCTTTGTGACCCCATGGATTGCAGCATGCCAGGCTTCCCCTTCCTTCACCATCTCCCTGAGTTTGCTCAAACTCATGTCCATTGAGTCACTGATGCCATCCAACCATCTCATCCTCTGTTGCCCACTTCTCCTCCTGCCCTCAGTCTTTCCCAGCATCAGGGACTTTTCCAGTGAGTCGGCTCTTTGCATCAGGTGGCCAGAGTTGGAGCTTCAGCTTCAGCATCTGTCCTTCCAATGAATATTCAGGGTTGATTTCCTTTAGGATTAACTGGTTTGATCTCCTTGCTGTCCAAGGGAAACAGTAAGTAAAGGTGTATTATTGATGAAGTTACCAGATTCGCCAGACTTCCCAGGTTGCACTGGCAGTAAAGAACCTGCCTGCCAGTGCAGGAGACATAAAAGATGCAGGTTCAATCCCTGGATCAGGAAGAACCCCTGGAGAAAGGCTTGGTAACCTGCTCCAGTATTCTTGCCTGAGAATCCTATGGACATAGAAGCCTGGCAGGCTACAGCCTATAGGATCATGAAGAGAAGGACACGACTGAAGTGACTTAGGGCACGCGCTCCAGGTTCACAAATATATTGCCCTGATAGGTTCAGTTGATTTCTATAAGGATAGCTGATTCCAGTTGATTAAACAGTTGTCATTTAGTCGCTAAGTTGTGTCTGACTGTTTGCAACTCCATGGACTACAGCCTGCCAGGCTCCTCTGTCCATAGGATTTCCCAGGCAAGAGTACTGGAGTGGGTTGCCATTTCCTTCTCCAGGGGATCTTTCCTACCCAGGGATCAAACCCACATCTCCTGCACTGGCAGACGGATTCTTTACCATTCTGTCAGCCAGGAGGCCCGTAATTAAACTATACCAAACTAGTACTGAAAAAGATGGAAAGCTCTGAGAAAGATGGTACAAAACAAATCCATCAGCCATTTTTACTTACTACTAAAGTTGCAGAAATTCTAAATGTTCAAAAATGAATTCTAGCATTTTATCAAAAGAATAGTGCTTTATGTCTAATACAGTATATTTTAGGACAGAAAGGATAAACTGTTGCATCAGCAAGTTAAAGAAGAATAACCATTTAATTGTATCATTAAATGAGAAAAGATGATAAAATTCAGTGAACATTCCTAATAAGGAGACTAAGTATTTACTTTAAAAAAAAGTTAGCAAAATAGTTTATCCTAAATGTCAAAACTATAGAACTTTTTCTGTAAAAATAAGTAACTAGACACAGACTTGGGTTGCTTATTATTATCTAACATGGTCTTGGAGGGCCCTGACAGATGCACTAAGAAGGAAAAACTATCCATGTTAACTTTTGAAAGGAGATTAAAATTTTTTTCTATTAGAAACTACCTAAATTTAATGCAGAATTGTATAAGTGATCAATAGCATTTCTTTAAATTTAGAGAAATAACTCGTAGATATGGACTTGGGGGAAAATAATTAACTCATGATGCAGATAGTAGGCTTATATGAAGAGGACTATTAAATTGTATTGTTGAACCTGGAAGCACCGTGTCTTAGGAGAAAAACTCATAAAAGTAGCTTTTTTCCCCCCATATTAATACATTAATTAAATTCAGTTATTCTGTATCCCAAGAATTTTCTGATTTTCTGTATTTGATTTTTTTGGTGGAAGACAGATAATTCTGTCCAAGGATTGGGCTTGGATAAATGATTTTAGCTTATATGAAAAAGTAAGTGTTCTGGAATTGCCAAGAAAAATGTGGTGGAAAAAATGTGAAAGGAAGGGGATGCTGAGATGCTACTCCTACCAAGATCCCACTTTATACTTCAAAACTAAATGTAATATTGACATAGAAACAGATATCAGTAGAACAAAATATAGAAATAGATCTAATTATTTACTATAACATTTGCCAACAAATGTCTATCTAGTCAAAGCTATGGTTTTTCCAATAGTCATGTATGGATGTGAGAGTTGTACTGTAAAGAAAGCTGAGTGTCGAAGAATTGATGCTTTTGAACTTTGATGTTGGAGAAGACTCTTGAGAGTCCCTTGGACTGCAAGGAGATCCAACCAATCCATCCTAAAGGAGATCAGTCCTGATTATTCATTGGAAGACTGATGCTGAATCCGAAACTCCAATACTTTGGCCATCTGATGCGAAGAACTGACTCATTGGAAAAGACCCTGATGCTGATAAAGATTGAAGGCAGAAGGAAAAGGGGACGACAGAGGATAAGATGGTTGGATGGCATCACCGACTCAATGAACATGAGTTTGAGTAAGCTCTGGGAGTTGGAAATGGACAGGGAAGCCTAGCATGCTGCAATCTATGGAGTTGCAAAGAGTCAGACACGACTGAGTGACTGAACTGAACTGATTTACCACAATAGCCATAGTTCAATTCAGTTGAGAAAGAATGTTTTTTTAGTATAAGGGTCCTAGCACAAGTGGATGGTACTCATCTGTTAAAAAAAAAGTTGATCGTCACGTTTTATACTATATACAAGTATTAATTCTAGTTGGATTAAAATTTTTAGAAGGAAACCTAGGCCATTACTTCAACAATCATGCCAATTCTTAGCTCAGGGTCCACGTGCCTCTAGGTGGAATGGGAAAAACATTATTTCACTTCTCACCGAAATTTAGAGCTTTAGTTATAAATGCCACAGTAGGTTTGTCACTGCCTAGAGCTCTGTCAGCATTAGAATTCAGGTATTTTCCTATCACGGTGTAGTTACCACAAATATCTTTAGAGATTAGGCTCATCACGATTCCAAACCTAGTGTAGTTGTTAGACTCCTCACTAGATCTTATCTTAATGCAGCAATGAAAAAAAGGTCATATGTCAGGCTTCCCCAGTGATCCAGTGGTTAAGAATCTGCCTTGCAGTGCAAGGGACTCCAGTTTGGTTAAGATCCTAAGTGCCACAGCCTGGGAGGTATAACGCCTGACCCCACGCTCTAGAGGTCATGAGCTGCAACAACTGAAGCCCTGATGCTCTGCAACAAGAGAAGCCCATACACCAGAGTGAACCTTCCCTCCCGCTCACTGCAACTAGGGAAAGCCTAAGTGCAGCAACAAAGACCCAGCACGGCCAAAAAATACATCTTTTTTTAAAAAAGACAATAAAAAGACTCAATTTTTTAAAAGAACGTGTATAACTTTAAAAAATATTTCAGTAGTTTTACTGCAGTATGCAATTAATACTTGAATGACATGGGGTGCTGACCTTCCACACAGTTGAAAATCTGCATAGACCTTCTAGTCAGCCCTCCCTGTGTTTGCACACAGAATTAACACAGAATTAAGCAATTCTGTGTTTGTGGATTCAACCAACCACAGATTGTGTAATACTGTAGTATTTATTATTGAAAAATATCGTCGTGTAAGTGGACCTGCACAGTTCAAACCTGTTAGTTATTCAAGGGTCAGCTATAATTTGTTTCCTTTGTAATTCTGCATTATTTTAATTTTTGATTTTAGAAACTTTAGTCTCCGAAGGGGTTCACAAGTCTCCCCAGGTTGCCAGTGGGATCCAGGGCACAGAAAAGTCTTGAAAATTCCTAATTTATATGATTATTAGCAGTACTTCTCAAACTCTAATGTAAAGACAGGTCACCTGGGGATCCTGTTAAAATGAAAACTGGCAGAGTAGTTCTGGGTCGGGGCCTGAGACTGTTCACTGAGGATGCCTCCCAGCCTGTGCCCCTTCATGGACTGAACTATGAGTAGCTAAGTTTTGGACTGAGTTGTCCAACATAATGGTCACGGCCACTTGGGGCTATTTAATTAAAATTCATGTTCTCAGTTTTACTAGCCACAGGTGGTTAGTGACTAGCCTGTTGAATGGTACAGACGTAGAACATTGTCATCATTGCAAAAAGTTCTATTGGACAGTGTTGTTCTAGAGGTTGGAGTAGTCTTAGCCAAGACAGAGAAACAAAAAGCTTTAAAAGAAAAAAGCAAAAAGGAAGCCACAGGCAAAGTTTAATATTTAAAGGACACATTTGGTACAAAAATTGCAATGTAGATGAGCCAAAGTTAGTATCAGCACTGTTTAAAGCTCTTAGAAATTAACATGAAAAAGACAACCCAATAGAAAAATGGAGAAAGACTATAAGTAGACATTTCACAAAAAGTGCAGATCCAAATGCCCAGGTGCTCAAACAAACTAGCATTTTGGGAAATATTATACAATTAAAATAACAATGAGAACTCAGGTTGGCAAAAATGGAAAAGGTCTAATATCTATGCAGGTATAAGAGAAAAGATACAAACATTGCTGGTGGAAAAGTGAACTGCTGTAGTCCCTTGGAAAGACATCTGGCAACATCAGTTAAAATGAAAAAGAAACATTCTTCAGCATAACAATCCCAGTGGTGCTGGAACCTTGTCCTATGGAGTAAAATACTAACACGTAAGACTATGTGCACAGGGAGGTTTCCTGCAGCAGGTGCTGGAAGGGGAAAGGAGGGACAGGAAACAATAAATTCTAGTCAATAAAACAACAAGAAAATGGCTACATAAACAATGTACAGTGTACACTGGAATTTTCTGCAGTCGTTGACAAGAAAGAATTGGAGAATATCAGTTATTTTAGGATTTACCCAAGGTACCTATCTTCCCATTTGTGTTGTTTTCATGAGTATATGAATATGGAGAAGAAGAGGGAAAGATGCGTGTTATTTAATGTGAGTCACCTGAGGATGCAGATGGTATGTCAAAGAGAAGAGAGGGAAGAAAGAGATCAAAAATATGAAATTTCCTTCTCTTTACTAGTATGTATGATAGTTCCACAATGTATATCAGTTGCTCAGTCATGTCTGAGCAAGTAAGGATGTATGATGCAACAACAGGTGACTTATTAATGGCAAAAGAAAGTCACCTTTGCTTTACTAGTAAATTGTCATAATTATTTTAAATACTTCCGCAGTTTAAATGTGCACACAGAAATTTATATAAATAATTCTTAGTGACTCCATGGACTGTAGCCTGCCAGGCTCCTCTGTTTATGGAATTTTCCAGGCAAGAATACTAGAGTGGTTTGCCATTTCCTATTACAGGGTATCTTCCCAACCCGGGTATCAAACCCACATATCTTGGGTTTCCTGCATTGGCAGGCAGATTCTTTACCAGTGAACCCCCTTGGAAGCCCAAATTTTTCCCTTTAGAAAAGCTTAAACTTTTGTTTGAGCTTATATTTATTGAAAAGATATTGAAAATTTTCATGTCATATATTGAAATTTTCCTGTTCTTTTTAGCTTACTTTTAATGGAGAAGGCAATGGCACCCCACTCCAGTACTCTTGCCTGGAAAATCCCATGGACGGACCTGGTAGGCTGCAGTCCATGGGGTTGCTAAGAGTCGGACACAACTGAGCGACTTCACTTTGAGTTTTCACTTTCATGCATTGGAGAAGGAAATGGCAACCCACTCCAGTACTCTTGCCTGGAGAATCCCAGGGACAGGGGAGCCTGGTGGGCTGCCGTCTCTGGGGTTGCACAGAGTCGGACACGACTGAAGCGACTTAGCAGTAGCAATAATATTTAGTTTTGTCTTTTTTTTTTTTTTTTTTTCCTTAAGACTTTAAAGAAGAAGTCTAAATTTTTTTGAAAAAGATTGTATTTCTTGAGGAGCTTAATAACAAGTAGTAGTCTCTGGTAGCAAACAGATGGTTGTTTCTTAAAGGAACAGTTTTAACAATCAAAGATTAATTAGGTTTCTTGTTCTTTTCAATATTTACTTGCTGGGAGTAGGTTATAGGCAATGTGAAACTTGTAAGAGCTCTGAGGAGTGAATTCTCATGTTCTCAGAATAGCTATATTTCATTTCTACTTCTCTTGGCCGCTCTATCTCTCCCCAGACAAGAGATCACTTCATTTATTAAAGATTTATTTTGACTTATAGGTTTATTCTTTTCTCAGTATCTGTGGTGTGAGAGACAAAAGATTTAAATGATGCTTAGAAATTGTATCTAAAGTAATTGCCTTTGGGTTTATGCAGCTGCTAATTGTTTAAAATATGCCTATTTAATTGAATCTTTGAATACATTTTTATTTTTGTGGAAAACATTTATTCATTGTTATCTTGTCATGATTTTTATAATATGTTTTAAGGAATAATTGTAGTAATTATTTTAAAGGAAGGGAGTCTAAAATTAACTATGAATTATGCATGTGCCATATTTTAACCTGTAAAATTTGCAGTTAAAGTTGTTTTTTTAACAGCCTGGATTTGGGCAGTAGATAATATTAACTTCCAGTCAATGGTTTTATAGGTTCCACGGATAGAATCTGTAAAAATCAGGAACTTGAAGTTAAGAAAGGAATGAACTATTTATGAATTCAAGAACCTGAATTCTAGCCCTATCTCTGCTCAATGCGGAATCCAGGACAAAAACACTTAACCCCTCCAGGCCTTAGTGTTCTTATCTTAGAAATAAGAAGACAGTAACAGATTATCTCGTGTTTCTTTCATCTCTGAAATTCTGTAATTGTGTCCTGCTCAGCTGCTGTTGTTTGGAAATAAAGAGTCTGGGTGGAGGAGAGACCTCATTTTAAATATAAAAGGTCTAATAGTTGATAACTTTGCCAAAACACTGTGTAACATAATTTTTTTTGTTTGTTTTTATATTGAACAGCAGAGAAACACATAGAGTGAAAAACAGTGTTTCTTCCATCAGCTCTGCCCTCTTCCCTTCTGCTGTGAGGCTCACATGCATGCCTCCCTTTCCCTTCCTAAGACCAGCATCCCTGCAGAACTTCTCCCCAGTTAACGTTTTCTTGGTTGAAGTCTCTTGCTTTACTTTTTTAAAGGTTTTTAAAATTTTTCTTTAATAAAGCAATTAATGAAGAAATTGTGACTAACTTTTTACACAGAGAATACATATTTAACCACCATCCAGACTAAGAAATGGAAGCTCCTTTCATGCAGCTTTTCTCAAAATCTTTGAGAAAATATGGGTTCATATACATTGCATTGTTATCATTGTTTCAACTGAGGGTTTTGGAGTTTTTTTGCAGATAATAATAATCTTCTGTTTCAGTTGGAAAACCCATTTATTAATCCTTAATTGTTAAAGTCACTTTTTCTACACTTTGAGCTTGTTGTCTTAAATGCTAGTGCTGCATGCTGCTGCTGCTGCTAAGTCACCTCAGTCGTGTCCGACTCTGTGCGACCCCATAGACGGCAGCCCACCAGGCTGCCCTGGGATTCTCCAGGCAAGAACACTGGAGTGGGTTGCCATTTCCTTCTCCAATGCATGAAAGTGAAAAGTGAAAGTGAAGTCGCTCAGTCGCATCCGACTCTTAGCGACCCCATGAACTGCAGCTCACCAGGCCCCTCCGTCCATGGGATTTTCCAGGCAGGAGTACTGGAGTGGGGTGCCATTGCCTTCTCCAGCTAGTGCTGCCTAGTCCCTTTATATATCAACGTTAGTTGACTCTGCAAGCATTTCCAGTATAACTACTATGTGAGGTTCCTGGGTGTAACCAGAGATCCGACAGGACTTCAAGGCGCTTCAGAGTGGGTGTGTAGAAAACCGAGGGTTATAGACAAGACAAGAAACATGCAGCTACAATAACAGACTGACTTTTTTCAGGTTAGGGGTAGCCTTGTATTATTTCCTATTATGAATAATTTAGGAGATGGGAAAAATGACATTAAGCCCAGCAATCAAAATCAGTTCCATTCTAGATATGGAGGAAACCTGCAAACAGTGAAATCTTCTCAGTGACTTGGTTTGTCCTTGATATCCCTGTGTAGTTTTTTTTTTTTCTTTATTGAAAGAGGACACTGAGACTTGCTGTTAACCAAACCTGTTTACTTTTTATTTAGACATTTTCTGTTAGAAAGAGTTGGTGATTGGAAATTTTGTTTTCTTTTTTACGTTTGAAAAAATTAAGTTTTTTACTTCTTTGAATTCAGTCAACTTAATATCCTGTTTTGCTCCTTCTTTTCCAGTTTTTGTTGTTGTTGTTGTTGTTGTTCAGTCGCTCAGTCATGTCCAACTCTTTGTGACCCCATGGCCTGCAGCACGCCAGGCTTCCCTGTCCTTCACCATCTCCCAGAACTTGCTTAAACTCATGTCCATTGTGTTGGTGATGCCATCCAACTGTCTTGTCCTCTGTCGTCCCCTTCTCTTCCTGCCTTCTAGCTTTCCCAGCATCAGGGTCTTTTCCAATGAGTCAGCTCTTCGCATCAGGTGGCCAAAGTGTTGAAGCTTCAGCATCGGGTCTTCCAATGAATATTCAGGACAGATTTCCTTTAGAATTGACTGATTTAATCTCCTTGCAGTCCAAGGGACTCTCAAAGGGACTCTCAAAAGTCTTCTCCAACACCACAATTCAAAAGCATCAATTCTTCGGTGCTCAGCCTTCTTTATGGTCCAACTCTCACATCTGTACATGACTACTGGAAAAATCATAGCTTTGACTATCTTTAGCCTTAGCCTTAAAGTTTTCTTTCTCTTGTCAATGTTCTTTCTCTTGTTGGTGTTCTTTCTCTTGTTGGTGTTCTTTCTCTTGTTGGTGTTCTTTCTCTTGTCGGTGTTCTCTGCTTCCTCCCTGTCTTTTTATTGAAACTGCCTGACAGAATCTCAACTCCTGATTTTTCTACCTGAGCGCTACTGAAGAAAATCACAGAGGCAGTAACACAGCTATAAGTTTATTGTTACCGACTTTGAATGGGCCCACACAACTGCTATAATTCAATTTTTTTTCTAGTTTTCTCCTTTCTCACAGCAGTTATTTTAGGCATTCAGCACTTCCTATCTCCAGCTCTCAGCTTTCCTTCTCTTTCTCAGCAGATGAGTTGGTGTTTCATTCCACAGAGAAAATGGAAATCTTCAGATGAAAACTGCCACAGTTTGTTGCCACAAACCTATTTACATCTGTACTGTTTCTGTTTTGTTCCTACTGTTTGTGGTGGCAAGAGGCTTGCTTTCAAAGAGTAGAAAATCATATGCCTCCAGAAACCAAGAGATAATATAAAATCTGTGAAGCAGTAGGGTAAGAAGTGGTTCTGTGGCTTGCTGGGAATTGATAGGAGCTACCTGAAGACATCCAAATGCAAGTTTTTAATACTCTTGTCAGCTGGAGCAAAGCCTGCCTTGATGAGCATGCCTGCTGGACTAAAGACTAGTCTTCACAGAGAAAATGGAGCCTTCTCAGGGGCTTTACCCCCAACCCTCACCATGCCTCTTTTCTCCAGTATCAGTACCTCTTTTTCTATTCTTTTGTATCCATATTTAGACATTCTCAAGCTTATCCCATTTTTGGAACCTTTCATTTATGCCTATTTTCTTGTCTAACTACTCTAATTTCTCTACTTTTAAACTGAAGAGAGAATTGCCTACTGCTCTGGTGTTTGACAGCTTTCAGTTGAAGTCTTTACCATACTGTTCATGAGCTCTGAGGTTCTTATCCTCTCCAAGCCTACTTTCTTCAACCATAAAAATGAGATGAGGATAATATTAATAATATGCCCAATCATAGAGTTAAGTATTAAATGAAAGAATAGTATACCTATACTATTAATAGCACCAAAAAGGTCATAGCAAGTCCTTTGCTTACATACATTTGCTTCAGCCCCTGGCAGTCAGTCTTCTGTTCCCATCCCTGAAGCCCTAATGTGTTGTTTGTGGGTTTTGTCCCCAGTAGTCACTGGTACCCCTGACAGCCTTGCCTCCTCAAAGCAGTTGTTTGGTTGTCCCTGCCACACACCCCAGGCTCACACTCTGCTTCTGTGAATACTCCCTCAGGTTCCTTTGACTCTGTCCTTTCCTCACCCTTTAAATGTTTATCTTCCTCAGCATTCTGTCTTGGTCTTTGTGCCATTGAGCGATCAATTTGGCTAGAATCTCTCTGGTAGCCAAAGCAAAGAAAGAGCATTGCGACGATATTAATGTATAGTTCATGATTGTTTACTATGTGTTAGGCATTTTTATAAGCGCTTTACATGTGTCACTTGATATAATCTGCACAGCAGCTCCATGGGTCAATGAGGTAGATAAGAGCAATGAAGTACCGAGAGGTAAACCTGCTCCAAGTGCTGCTGCAGGTAATTCAGTTCCAGGCAGGTAAATTCTGGAGATCTCTGTCCTAACCATAACACTGTACATTCTCCCCCAAACAGATGATTACTAATGTTTAGAAAGGTAAAAACAGGAAACTACAGCATTTTCTGGGACATAGATCTGAAATGGTATGTGTGGTGATTCTTTGGGGAAATGAGAGAGTCTCCTCAGCTATGATATGCTAATAAATACCTCTTAATAACATTTCATTCTCATGGAGAACATCAGTGCAGAATAGTATTACCAACACAGAACACACCCAGTATCGTTTTCCATGATTACATTTTTCATATAGCCATCTGATAGAAATTTGGAGCTAACATTTCACAGTCAGGCCTAATAGTTTAAAAGGGACATAAACACTGTCTTAGTCATCTTTGTATCTACAGTATCTAGCCCAGGACCAGTCACTTAGAAATAGTTGAGTCAGTCTGTGACCTGCATGTGACCACACTGAGCTCGTCAGCTCCTTAAAAAAGAATGACTTGGGACAGGATGTATTTCACGTGACAGGTTCTGGGGGTAGAGCTGATGATCGCTTGCAAGATCTGCTGAGTTCAAAGGGTCAGAAGAAGTAGGAACTCCATCCCTGTGTCCTGCTTCTCCTCCCCATTTCCATACTCATGTTTTTATTCATTAATTTATTGTATTTATTTCATTCTTACTGTATACCAAGTCCTGTATAAAGTAATGAAGATCTAATGGCAAACAAGATAAAGTCCCTGCCCTTAAGATGTTTACACTCTGGTGTGAAAAACTAATTTGATAATACACTAAGATCAGTACTCTAAAGGGAGTATTGATAGTATTCAGCTCTTCAGGCAGTGAGAACAGGTTAGAGGAAGCAGTGTGTTCCAGAGAACCTCAGATCTTTATTAGGGTTGGAGGTGAAGTGTGAATGTGAGAAATGGTGAGAAACAAGGCTCGTAGGAAGCAGGGCCAAGTGTGCATTTAAGGCTTGTACTTCTGCTCCTCTTCCACATCTCTGCAATCCCTTTCTACTAGTTTGATGAGTTAGAGGAAGCTCAATGTAGAAATGTGTTCCAGGTGCCACAAAACTCCTTTTTTTGCTGAATACCACAACAGAAACTGCACGGTTAATCTTTTCAGTAACTATTTTTCATTGTGAATGTTTGATATTCATGTGGTTCTTTGCCTGTCATTGTGAACTCTTCAAGAACAGGGGCAGTGTTTCATTCATTTCTGTGTCTTTAGCATCTAATAGTACCCAATAAATGTTGAAAATGTCATTAGCATTCGTAGTCATTTTATGTGTTTGGAAGAAATGATGCTAAAGCTGAAACTCCAATACTTTGGGCACCTCATGCGAAGAGTTGACTCATTGGAAAAGACTCTGATGCTGGGAGGGATTAGGGGCAGGAGAAAAAGGGGACGACAGAGGATGAGATGGCTGGATGGCATCACTGACTCGATGGACGTGAGTCTGAGTGAACTCTGGGAGTTGGTGATGGACAGGGAGGCCTGGCGTGCTGTGATGCAGGGGATCGCAAAGAGTTGGACACAACTGAGCAACTGAACTGAACTGAACTGAACTGAACTATTCACCAAAGCATAGTTGTCCTATTTTCTATGAAAAACAGAGTTCAAGTTTTAAACAAATGAACTTATAGACTACTCAGTGAGTTTAAGATTACCTGTCTTTGAGTAAGGAAAAATTTCTAAATAGAAACATTGAGGATTATTTAAAATTACAAAGATACTCACAGTTCAACGAAAGCATTCAATACGGAATTTGGTCAAGTATGTTTAGTTTGAATGGTTTGTTACTGTTTTTGATCTATAGACTTATGAGGAAGATCGCAGAAACTACTCTGAGCTTCAGATTAGATGTCAACGTTTGGCCTTAGAATTAGCAGACACAAAACAGTTAATTCAGCAAGGTGACTACCGTCAAGAGAACTATGGTAAAGTTAAGAGGTAAGTAGTGAAGATGTCTACGCTACTTGTTCTCTTTTTTAGCATGCATCAGAGGCACTTGAATTCTTACCATCAACATCATTAATGCTACTTTATATCTCTTTTTTTTTTTCTGTTTCCATAGTTTTTTCTTTTCTAAAATGTCATATAGTTGGAACCATACCATACGGAACCTTTTCAGATTGGCTTCTTTGACTTAGTTATATACATCTAAGTTTCCTCCATATCTCTTCATGGCTTGATAGATCATTTGAATAATGAATAATATTCTGTTGAATAGTACTCATTGAATAATAATATTCCATTGAATGATGAATAATATTCCACTATCAAGATGTACCACAGTTTACTTATCCATTCACCAGCTGAAGGACATCTTAGTTGCTTCCAAGTTTTGGCAGTTAGGAATAAGGCTGCTATAAAAATTCATGTGCCAAGTTTTATATGGACATACATTTTCAACTCCTCTGGGTAAATACCAAAGAGTGTGAACATACTTGTATGGTAAGAGTATGTTTAATTTTGTAAGAAACCAGCCAAGTGTCTGTCCCAAAGTCTCTGTACCATTTTGCATTTTCACCAGCAATGAATGAGTTCCTATTGCTCCACACCCTTGCCAGTATTTGTTATCAGTGTTCTGAATTTTACATTCTAATAGGTGTGTAGTCATATCTCATTGCTTTAATTTGCATTTCTCTGATGACAGGTGATATGGAACATCTTTTCATGTACTTAGTCACCATCTGTATATCTACTTTGGTGAGGTGTCTGTTAAAGTCTTTGGCTTATATTTTAATTGGGATGTTTGTTTTCTTACTGTGAGTTTCAAGATTTCTTTGTATATTTTGGATAATAGTCCTTTATCAGATACATCTTTGGCAAATATTTTCTCCCAGTCTTGCCATGTCTTCTTATTCTCTTGACATATACCTTATTCTTTATTGTATAAAAGCGTGTAGTTTTGGCAGCTTGGTGAGTTTAGATTGTATTTTTATATCAGTTGTTTTTATTTTATTTAGAAGTTGCTTTTGCCTTTTTAAATGTGATAGGAACCCAGGGAAATCCTATGTGTATAAGTATTTTTGAACTCTTACTTGACTATTTTTATTTTATGGAGTGAATTTAAGTACTTTGCAGTTTTATCTAAAGTTTTTCAGCTATTTCTTTTCAACAAAAGGCACATACACTTTCAAAAAAATGATACTTTCTGAGGATATGTTTCCCATTGTGTTGCTGCTGAATAGCTATAGCATATAATTTTCCTTTTGCTGGAATAGACTAATGAACCACTACTTAGCTATATGCCCTTAGGAAATCTCTAATTATTCTAAGCTGAAGTTTTGTCATTTTTGAGGTGGTGCTAATACAATAACTACACTGTATAAATTTAGAAGATTGAATAATTTTTATGACAGCATATATGTGTGCATATATACACATATATATAAAGAGATTATTAAACTGTTCACTGCTGTGTCTACTTGTACCTAAAATAATTCTTAAACCATTGTAGTCACTCAGTGAGTGTTTGTTAAATGAATGAGTGCTTTATAAACTGTAAAACACCGTAAGTAAATTTGCAAGGATTTGGGAATATAACGGTGATACTCCTACTCCCGGCATGACTGACATGCAGTGTGTGTTACTGTGTATGTATTGTTATATCAAAATGTAGTGATTATTAGAGTTTGAAATCCATGACAGATATACGATTGGGTTCTCAAATAGAGCTAGATTTCAAAAGAATCATTTCAAAATGAAGTAGATTGTGATGATAAGATGGTACTTTGAGTCGGTGTTTTGATGATCTCTCAGGGCTTCCCTTGTAGCTCAGATGTGAAGAATCCACCTGCAATGTGGGAGACCTGGGTTCGATCCGTGGGTTGGGAAGATCTCCTAGAGAAGGGAAAGGCTACCCACTCCAGTATTCAGGCCTGGAGAATTCCATGGACTGTACTGTCTGTGGGGCCACAAAGAGTCGGACAAGACTGAGCAACTTTCACTTTCTGCCACTATAAATCTAT